>NC_135837.1:18362500-19087500 GCF_029677425.1 Wolffia australiana | reverse complement strand
AATAACAAAGTTCAGGGATGGGTGGGTGGGGTGTCATCCGGGGAGAAATGGGAGCGGAGGCCGATCCAGCACTGGTAATAGTCGCGGTCCAGTTCGGGCGACTCCATGGCCCAGGGACACACACGCGGAATCAGACTGCTCTCAAACATGAACGCCATCGTCTCCGATACCCGCACCGGACCCGCATCCCCTCCCCTCCCCACCGTCGCCTACTCCCCCCACCATATTAAACAACAGAAAATAAATAAATAAATAAATAAATGTAGCAACAAAATTAAAAATTGCGATGTACCCACCTCGTAGGTCTTCGTGTCCGGCCCGTGCGGGGTCATGCAGCTGTGCAGGCTCGCGCCCCCTGGGAGAAACCCCTCCGCCTTTGCCTGCTCAATCCCATCATCCATACTATGTACATGAGCAAGATATATACACATATATTGGTGGATAGATGAACTGAGAGATATAGCGATAGATTTACTGCTGTCATACAGAGGAGAGAGAGAGATACCGAGTGGAAGAGAGAGATGGAAGGTTACAGAGACACAGCCAGATAGAGGAGAGAGAGAAAGAGAGAGATAAACGCAGGGTGGCAGATAGACAGAGAGACAGAGAAAAGAAAGTGAGACTGATAGACAGAGATTAATAGAGAGGGAGACAGACACAGTCAGACAGTGATATATATATATATAGAGAGAGAGAGAGAGAGACAGACAGAGAGAGAGAGAGAAAGATACTGTCAGACAAGCACTGTCAAATAGAGAGTTATTTATACAGAGGAAGAGAGAAAGGAAGACTGAAAGATAGACAGAGAGTGATTTGTATAGAGAGAGAAATGGAGACTGAACATACTCAGAGTGGTTATAGAGAGAGAGAGAGAGAACGGAAGACTGATCGATAGACAGTGATTTATAGAGAGAGAGAAAGACTAACAGACAACACAGAGTGATTATACAGAGAAAGAGAGGAAGGAAGACTGAGAGATAGACACAGAGTGACTTATGGAGAGGGATCGAAAGGGAGACTGAAAGATATGCAGAGAGTGATTTATGGAGAGAGAGATAGAAAGGGAAACTGAAAGATTTACAGAGTGATACATAGAGAGAGAGAGAGAGACTGACAGACTAACACAGAGTGATTGGGGGGGAGAGAGAGAGAGAGAGAGAGAGAGTGACAGACAGAGAGTGATTTAGAGAGAGAGAGAGAGAAAGGGAGACTGAGTGACAGACAGAGAGTGATTTATAAAGAGAGAGAGAGAGAGAGAGAAAGAGAGACTGACAGACAAACACAGAGTGTTATAGAGAGAGAGAGAGAAAGAGAGAATGACAGACAAACACTGAGTGCTAGAGAGAGAGAGAGAGAGACTGACAGACAAACACAGAGTGCTATAGAGAAAGAGAGAGAGAGAGAGAGAGAGAGAGAGAGAGAGAGACAGACAAACACAGAGTGCTAAAGAGAGAGAGAGAGAGAGAGAGAGAGAGAGAGAGAGAACCTCGTAATCGCCGTAAATCAGGCCCATGAATTCGCTCATACAGTTGCGATGGTAATACGGCGGGCGAAACGTGTGCTCGGCGACAAGCCAGCGGGGCGGGAAAATAACGAAGTCCAGAATCGCAACGCCAGGCTTATCCGAAGGAGCCGTCAGGACTGATTAAAATTATAATAAATTGATTTAATAAATTAGTAAATGACTACTAGCGACAACTGAAGGACATGATAATTGTTACCTGTGTTCACGGAGGGATCCCCGTGATCAATCAGCACAGTATTGAAAGGGCAGAACTTACTCAGATCGTACTGACGCAGTTACATTGAAGAATCTAGACAATTAGATTAATTTTCCATTTTCTAAAACCCATAAGAGATGATAAATTGATCCGAAAGAAAGCAGATACTAACCTTGTATGGTACATAGTTCCCATGCCAGGCGACCACATTAAAGGGAGAAAAGTTTTGCTTTGCGGTGAAAAGCTCGCCGCCGAATTTCTGGATAATCGTATAACCCGGGCGGATTTTGCTCTCAAACCATGCAACGGGAACCATGAAATCTCTTTCGCTGGCGAGACCATTAGCCCCTGTATTGTACCAGTGATGACGCTATACTATAATTAGGGGTGGAGATCGAAATCTGATCGAAAGATTCGTCCGATAACTCGATTGATTCACGTTCTCGATCGTCATTTCGCTAGAGGGTCAATCCGATAGATCAATTGTATATCGCTAAATCGAAAAATCGATCCGATCAAACATTAGCCAAATTGTCTTATTCAGATAATTACCGCAGTATAAATAGTGCTCAATAAAAAATATTGGTAATTCAGTTCGTGGTGGTATCAGAATGTATCAAATTGAGGTATGAATCATGTTGGAAATTTACTCTATAGTCAATGTCAAGTCAAATATTACACTGTCGTGGAAGATCCGAAAGAAAGATTATCGGGTATTAAACGGGTACCTATTGGTCCAAGATCCGGAAGTTGGAAATGCGATCCAAAAACTTCAGATACATAACCGCGCGAAGGGCCGTCGGGCAGCTGAACAGAGAATCGGAAACCCTGAGGAAGAACAACGATTTCACCAGGAGACACCTTAATTCTACCGCACTCTGTCGTTATCCACAGCCCTGCTCAAAGAATAAGATGAAAAAAGTCTTAAAATAAAAACCCTGGCGAATAAAGAACTATTTCTGCGATGACCCACTTACTTCCTTTCTGTGGAACAATTAGAAAATCACCATCAGCATTGCAGAATGCAGAGTCAACCATGGATTCGTTGGCAGCATACCTTGACGCATGTTTGAAACGTTAAACAATTACAGCATCTGACAGTGGCAATGTATGAATCATGGTATGAAAAGCTACATGATTCACAATATAATTCGTTGGTATCATACATTAATTACACGAGGAAGAGTTGCTAAAATACCTCCATAATAACATAAAAGGTAAATGAGCCGACAAGTTTAAAGAATTAGGAAGATACAGCACTAACAACAGTTTTACTATTTCCACAATTAATGTAATTGAGATTCCACAAATAATAATCTAGAACTTAGAAGAGGCCAGGGAAATGAGAACCTGAAAACGATTATGACTCGGTACCAGTATAAGAGAAAAACCACGCAAAGAAAAAATCATAAAATTGAAGTCCCCAAGATCAACAAATGCGAATTACATGTGAATTGCATAGCCATGTCGAAGGAACGAACTCCCCGCACCACATACTGTATAAAGCCCGTCGATAAAGTCAGTTGGGATCTCAGGATCATTCACAGGCTTCCAGCGCATCTGTGTCGGCGTGGCCAAAGACGTTGTGTGATTGAATTCACTGACGAGGCGGTTTTGACGAGGGAGGCGCGGATAAAACGGTTCATGCGTTACTGATGGTTTGATCCTGTAGAACCAGCTGCGCATAAAACCCCAAATGTTATCATCAAATACTAACAAGAATTTGCATAGAATTTTGTCATGTTCTATAAAGCTCATAATCCATTTATTACAAGAACTGCGACACGGTATGATCATGTTTCGGCAATTCGAACCATCGAGACGAAAAATTGAAGAATTCCGCAAGAACTAGCGATGAATTGCTGTATGCCGGCTCCGATCAGCACCATACCTTCTCTGATTCAATTTGCGGGGGCTGGTGAAGGATGTGCCGGAGATTTGCTCTGCGTAGAGGCCGTAGGGGCAGGACAAGGGACTGTTCTGCCCGAGAGGTAGGGCACCGGGCTTCGCCTCTGAGGAGAAGTGGTTTCCAAAGCCGGCGAGGTAGGAAAGTTGATTCCAGGCGACAGCTTCCTCGCCATGGCCATCGTCGAGATTGGACGACTCCATTTTCGATCAATTCGAAGCTTTTCTTCTTCTTCTTCTTCTTCGTTGAAGTGGCTTCCCGGCGGCGAATTTCCGTGGTTGGTAGAACTCTCCGAACTTCTCGCGCCTTCGCCACGTGGCTTCTCCTCTTGCGGCCACCTCATGTTTTATTTATAATAAATCCATTCGCTTTCTCTCTCCTACTCTTGACCGTCCGGCGTTGGATCTGACGTGGAGTTTAAATCTGGATATGTTCGGGTGCCCTTGCCGATCCAACGGCCCGGAGCCAATATCCCGTCTGGGTCTGATCCAACGGCCTGGATATTTCAGCCGTATGAGCGGACGTGGAGTTTAAATCTGATCTTGGTCTAATAGTGAAACTTCTCAGACCTCACAAATTATGTATGCTCTTTTCAATTATTAATTTAATGTAATTAAGATTCAATATGTGTAACTTTGGTCTTCTTAAATGTCTTTCTTGACGGGTGTCCATCCTGCTTCGAAGACTCCATCGAACCAGTTCATCAAACGAGGGCTCACGTGCGAGACCCAGCCTTCAGAGTACCCGGCCTCGTCAACGGGCCACAAAGGTTTGACGTTATCTTTTCTTATATTTTTTTTGTTTAGTACGCCTTGTATGCCGACTGCGTATGTGGTTGTTTTTGTTTATTCGCACGTGTTTGGACCGCTATACGAACCTACATGTTTGCATGTGTGTTAGCTCATGTGTGGGCGTGTTAGTGTGTCTCTCTCTCCTGTTAGGGGCCCTAATGACTTTTAATTGGGCTTTCACTCCTTTATTTCTAAAGAGGAAGGCCCATATTTGCCCCTATAAAAGGTGGGGCCCACCGATAAGAAGAGAATAGAATAAAGATCGAAGAAAATATGATTTTAAAGGATTTTTCTTGAGTTTTTAGTGTTTTTTTAATTTTTACCATATATACGAAAATGCCACTGTGAAGTTAGGAGAGAGAGAAAAAACACTGGGGTTCGCCGGAAACTGCTGTCGTCTTCACCAAAAACTGCTGCTGCCGACGCCTTTGGCAGAGCTCCGACCGCTGCCTCGCGGGGTCGCCCAGCACCTCTCGAGGCCGCCCAGCGCTGCCCAGCGCCGCCCCCGGCCGCCCAGCGCTGCCCGCAGCCCCTAAGCAGCACCCGCGCCCGCCATGGCAGCCGCCCGCAGCCGTCACAACATCCCGCAAGCGCCGCAGAGCGCTGCCGCCACTACTGGAGTCCCACCGCCGCCATTGCCAGGCCTTCTTGTCCGTGACCACCGCTCCCTGTGTCGCCTATGCGCCGTCGTGCCTGCATTCACAGCCACGGCCTCTAGCTGCCACCACGGCCACACCTGAGGTCACAAACGCGATTCCCAGTCATAGTTACATGCCTCGTCGCCTTCCTGCCACCTTGTCTTGTAGCGGCTACGCCACCGTGCCTTGCTGCCTCCGCAACTTTAGCCGCAGTTTTGCCACCGTGCCCGTCGCTACATCCATCCCCGCACCTCGCCGCCGGGCCAATCACTGTGGTGCCTTGCCACCATGTCCGTCATCGTGACAAGCCGTCTGCTTGCGCCGCCACGCCTACTTGCGCCGTCGCGCGTACTTGCGCCACCACACCTACTTGCACCACTGCGCCTACTTGCGCTGCTGCGCCTACTTGCGCCGCCGCGCCTACTTTCATCATCATCGCGCCGACGTATTGCTTGCCTTCTACTGCTGCCGAATCAGACACTGCCTGGCCCTACCGCTCCTTGTTTGCTCATCAATTATCTCTCGGCATTATATTATTTCTTTCACTGTCTCCAAACATTTTCTCCACCGCCGGAGTTAGATTAGTGATAGATAGGATTCACGTTCCGAGAATTAGGATTTCAATCAATACGTCCTTAGTTTAGACCGTCAAGGGTGTGCGGCAAAAGTGGCAGTAGCCGAGCTCACACCGTCGGCCTTCAACCCGATGTCCAGATCATCGGGAGCCTAGTGTCATTTTCAGGTCACGTTTACCATAGCTGAATGGTCGTTGGTGTACATCGACATCAAATTTATACTTCTCAGTGATTTCATTGTTGCATCATCACTTACATGACGCCATATTAGTCAGCTTTCCTACATGACATGATTGCCCTCGCCATCCCTGTGTGTAACACGAGCCGTTTGATCCTGACGTCTGTCGTGTTACATCATTTCTTAGTCTGTAATTTAGTTCTGTTTCTTGTAGACGGTCTGGACGGAACGGAATAGAGAATGACCCCACGATGGTTGTAATTAGGATTTGATTGTACCCGTCTGGTCTGTGTTTTTAGCAAAGATCAAAACCTTTCCTAATCTTTCGTCTGGTTCAAGTGCGTTCGTGTTTGGTCCCGCTCTGGTCGCTTTGACTAGTCAATGTCAAAGTCAAAGTATAAAATGTATGTTCACAGTAATTCTAAATATCCTCCACATCAAATGGGTGCCCAGGTCAAATATATGATTTGTCAATAGAAACCTCTCCATTGAGTTCGACTTGATATTTTTAGAATTTTATAAAAAATATTAAGTAAATATTAAAAAGTATACTTCCGGTTCCAGTCTAGTTCACTCTTGGACCTAAAACTGTTTGACAAACCGGTCCACCCTCAAATGGAGGACCTACAATCCCAGTTCGGTCTGGTCAAACTGGTCCTCGGTCCTAAATGTCCAACTCTATTTGAAATGGCTGGAGTAATGAACCTTGTTAATTTTATTTTTTATGTTTCCTTTTAAATTTCATTCTTGGTGAAATATGAATTGAGTTTCCAGACGAAAGGAAATGAAGTGGACGGATGATGGAACGGAAGTCCGTTCAGTGCCATTCCTTCCGTATGAAAGCGTCATCCGTCATCCATCTTTCGCCTAACAAGCCTAGTCTGTAGCTTCTCCAACGGTCAGGATCCGATAGCATGACCGAGTGCGGTTCGGAGTAACGGTTTTGTGACCCGATTTATATAAACGGACGATATAAATAAGATGCCAGAAAAGAGTTGAGAGCAGACAAGCAGGTAGAGAAGAGAAGCGCGGCGTGGCCATGAGAGCTGTGGTACAGCGCGTAACATCGGCCAGTGTAGAGGTACGAAGAGGATTGCAGCGAATGCCATCTGATTTTTTGGATCGAGCATGAATTTGATGGAGATTTTTGATAGGTTGAAGGGCACATTGTGTCCGAGATTGGGCCAGGCCTGCTCGTCCTCGTCGGTCTCCACGAATTAGACGTCGAAGCTGATGCCGATTACATGTATATCTCCCTATGAAACTACATTGATTATGTCGATTGGTGGCTGCATACCGTATAGTGGATTCAAATTCACGTATTGATAGAAATTATTGGGGCATAGTGTTTGTGCATCCCTTCGGGAATGGCGCTGATCGATATTTAATCAAGTTTTTTAGGGGGGAGACGCTGTTTGGTAGTTTTCTCTTCTTTAAACTTTTGCTCAACTTGACGACGTTGTGCTTTGATAACCTCCCAGATGCCGGAAGATTTTGAATATGCGGCTTTTTCCTGACGATAAAACTGGAAAGCCGTGGAATCAGAGTGTAAGCTTATGGCACTTTTCGTTGTATGTTCTTTGGAAGGTTTTATTTGATATTATTATCTTCGTAGGTCATGCAGCGGAACTATGGAGTTCTTTTGGGTTTGTGGATCCCTCTCTGTTGATCTATTCATCCGAGATTTTTTATGGTGTTGGTACTATAAGTGGGGTTGACATTCTCTTTACTTTATTTGGCGACAAAATTTTGGGTGTTTAACAGTGAGTCAGTTCACTCTATATGGCATCCTCAAGGGAAATAGACCAGATTTTCATGTCGCTATGCCTCCTCCTCAAGCAAAGGACTTCTATGAGAAATTAGTTGAGAAATTTCGGCAGTCATACTCCTCGGGCGCTGTAAAAGGTAAAGATTACTGTTTATTGCTTAGCTTTTTTCCCTTTTAGTGTTATCATGTTCAAAAGGTGTCAAAAATAATGATTTGATCAGATCTTCCATAAAGCAGTGGAGAAATAATAAACGATTGGGAGTCAATCATTCCATTATTTCATCCGTTGCCTATCAAATTAACTTGGTGTCCAAGCGTTTTCTTTCTAATCTCTCGGTTGCAAAGAGAGCAAAATGTTCATGATCTGCATGGAATTCCTCTGGAACATAATATCACGAGCCCACTAGTATTCCACTTCCGACAATATGCTTATTCTCATTGGATCTTATTTCTGGCTCAAATTCCTCTTCATACTGGATTCTCCATGCATAGTGTTGAAATGGAAATGCTTCATCCTCCAAGATAGTACCACGCATTTATTATATTTTTTTGGTCTCACTTGTATACATTGTATGCCATGATAATCATGCAAAAATATAGATGTATGTATGTGTGACCTTGATAAGAAACTTGATGTAAGTTCCTGCCGAGGAAGATATTGCTCAGAGATGACGTAGAGATTGATCGACTCAAGCCAGCTGGAGATCCAATGAAGGAGAGATGATCCCAGGGGTAGGGAATCTCGAGGGTTGCGGGAGTCACCATCTGATGCAAGGGATGGATCAATGTGTTGAGATCCTAAAGTCAGCTAAATATCTTCGAAAAATTACATACCAACTCATAGTAACCGCCTTTAAAAAATATGTCCAAATCCCCTTCGACTTGGTAGAAAAAACTCTACAATGTAGCCCTGATTGCCATCTGGCAGCAGTCACCTCGAACAAGGGAGCCAAAGACAGCCTATCAGCCCACCTCTCCTGAGGTCCCCTCCTTATATAGACCTACCTCAGAAGGCCTTTCCTCCCAAATCAAGTATCACCACCACCTGAGTCAAAACGAGTATTTTCCCATGTTGACCAGCTTTATCTATTTCCGTCAGCACAGTGGTATTCATGTACTGACCTGGAAACGTTCCTGGGGATGGTACAACTTCTGTTCGGCCATCAGTTTGGGGGTGGTACAACGAGCGCATGTGTAAAATGGCTAGTTCCTTCCACAAGGAACTGGAAAACACTTAGTCCCTGTTAAATAATTTTTCTGTTGGGATGCTATGATGTTATTGCGGTGAAAGGGTGTTGGAGAGGGGTAAAATGGCTGTACTTACTCAACTGGTCCACAACTGTACTGAAGGAGACTTTCCTCAAAATCCATTGCAACTTTCTCCCAAATACGATCAGGTACTGGGAAAGGCTGAGGTAATTTACCCAGTGCTAGAGAAGAAACCTTATTGGTCCGGCAAGTGTGGCATCGGTTGACATAATCTTTGATTGCCTTTGTTTATCCCTGCCCAATTAAGGTCCTTCAGGATGCTCTGATAAGTTCATAAGTTCCTGCACTGATACATCTTCAATATAGAGGGAATTCTTCTTTTGCTTATAGTACCCTCCACCCTTGGACAATGGCATTCTGCTTAGGTATTCATGATTTGAGTGATACTGGAGATCTTGGATTAATTCACTGATTATTTGGTCGTGATGGGAATATGTTAATACTTCAGCAGGAATGATATCATAATCAACAAATCCCAAACTACAAACACAAAGCATAACATAGCCTGGTGGCAGTGGGCCTCTTCCACCGACCACCAGGTCTGGGATTCGAATCCCCTGAGCGCCGGCTTATAAAAATAAAAAAAAAACAAAAATCCCAAACTACAAGGAGCCATCACCTTGCACTCGGCCAATATGAGTGCTCTTAACAATTCATCTCCTGAAGTATTATGTTTGCAAGGCTTGTATTCAATTGTGAAACCATAACGCGGCAGTTGTGCTCCCATTTCCTATAAAGTTCTTGTACCTGCTTCTTCGAGAGGAGGAAGTTGAGACTGTACTGGTCAGTGTGATTGATAAATGGAAAATGCACCACATAATGTCTCCACTTGTGCGCTGCCATAACTATTGCGATTTGGTCTCTCTCATAGGCTGACTTGACTTGCTTCATCTTGGCGGGGCTTGACTGAAATAAGCAATTGGTCTTCCGTCTTCCATGAGAACTACACTTATGTCAAAGCCATAAGCGTTGGTTTCAACAAAAATGGTAATGTGAAGTGGGGTATTGCTAAAATGGGAGTTATACACAGACACCTTCAGGTCGTCAGACCCTCTGCTGCCTGGTCTCTGTCCGGTAGGGAGAATCTTTCTGAAATAATGCTGTTAGTGGGACAGCCTTCACATCATCAAGCATGACAAAATCCCAATAGTACCATGTTAAGCCCAAGAGTCCTAGAAGTTCCTTCAATGTTGTTGGTATAGGCTATTTTGGTATTCCTTTCACCTTCTCACTGTTGGTTATAACACCTGCCGCGGATATCCACCTGGCTTAAGAATCAACTTCTCGATCTTGGCCTTCTGCATCCGAGAATACCTGTAGGGTCGAAAATAAACTGCTGGAGTGCTGGGGAATAGTTGTATCTCATTGTCTACAACCCAAGGAGGTGGCAGTTTTATCTCTCAAAATACCTGAGGCTAACTTGACATGATCGTGGGTTTTGTTTATGAATGGTGCCAACCCAGTAAGAAACTCTGCTCAAATGCTCTCCAGACCTGGTCACTGAAGGGCAGCATGGAGCACTCAACAGGGCGTGGAATTTCAGAATCTTTCACATTCAATGGGGAAAACAACTCTCCAAACCAGGGTATTTTTTCCAGTGTGACTGCTGTGATTCCACCTATTTCACCTTGAGACAGTATTTCCCGCTTGGATGGTGGCTTCTCCAATCTCCTGGAGGGAATGATCTTCCTGTCTCCCTCTCATTCTTCACTGCTTCTTTCTCTCTATCTCGCTATCTCCCTATCTCTCCATCTCTCTATCTCTCTCAATACCGTGTATCTCTGAGTCATGGGGTTACTATTAGGAAACTTGATGTTGAATGCTCTTTTTGAAGGATTAGTTTGTCATGATAAAGCTCCTGCATCAGAACTTGTGAATCCTTTCATTTTATTCACCCCCTTTGGCCTCAAATACCGTCTGACAAGCTGTGGTCACATCTATGAGTTACAAATTTTGTCCCCACCTCAATTGCCCGTTTTCCCAGTGAACATGTGTCCAACCAAGGGCATCCCAAAATCAGGTCAATCCTCCCAAATTTCAATGGTTAAAAATCACCACTCATCAACTCATCTTGTGTCAAGAATTGCATCCCTTTCCAAAAGCCTTACCCTTTCGATGTTTCATTATTCCCTTAGATATAGTTTTTTTTAAAAGTATTCCCAACATCACTTCGAACTTTCCCGAATAAATGCCCCTGGAGGTGGTCGTCCCCCCTGAAGAAGTTTCTACTCCCTACTCAATAGATACTATTCAACTTTTTTCTGCTTGGAGGGCATCATTCATCAGATTTCTCAGTTTCTGCCTAGACAATTCAGCCTGTATGTCCTCTTTAAACCCTTTCATAAAGAGATTTCTTGATATAACATCCTCAACAGGCGGCAAATGCACGTGAAGCCTTTCTAACTCATCGTATTCCATGACTGCGCCAATCTGCCTGACGTTCAGAAACTGCTGCATGATATTGTATGAAAATTTTTACTGAATCACGTACCAACTCAGTTTTCAAATCATTCCTTCCTTAAAATATAGAACAATCTCTCTTCAAAACAATATATAACAATCTTCGGTCCAGATTTATCACTGTAGTGCTGATCCTTCAAAGCATGACATCATCTTATCCAAATGCTCTTTGTCCGATATCTTATGGATTGAAGTATTTTTCCATGCTACGCAGCCACCCTTCAATGCCATCGCCTAGGAAAGTTGGTGCTTCAATTTTCGACCCTATTATTGGAGGTGTCGCAGGCTCCACAGTTCACTGTGCAACTCGTCGTTGTCATCGCTATTCTGATGTAATACGATTCCACTGGGATCGACGGTTCGTATTACAACACAGTAAAAAGTAATGGATTGATTTCGATAATTCTGTTAAATGAAATGAATGTCGATAAGAAAACCCCAATGAGCAATAAGAGACGTCTACGTACTAGGGTGAACGACCGATGGATTCCACTAAGAGAGATATTGATCAAGTTAGACTCCCAATGACCCTTAAGACCAAATTAGATGATTACGGTGTAAGGGACGTTTGATGGCCCTGAGTTGTTCCAAGTATAAGGATCAACAAGTAGTCCTTTCACCACAATGAAATCCTAACTCTCGACAAGTGGCTATCCTATATCAATGGGCATATTCGCCAAGGTAGCGGAATCGATAGGGGAAGACTGCACTGCTCTAAGTAATAATACTAAAATATAATGGGGGGGAAAGATGAGAAGATACCTGATTGGCGGAGTCCACGGCAAAATATCCACGTATGGTGAAATCAAAGATGACGGCGAGGCACCGAAGACGGCGAGTCTCCAATGGAAAGGATCCGGAGTGCGAGGAGGATGACCAGGGGCGCTAGGGCAGCAGAGGGCTGGGTGCGTGCGTGGAGGACAGGCACGAACGCGGCGGTGGCCGCGGGCTCGTGGGAGTGCGGAGACGCGGGCGCGCGCGGGCCTGGGCGCGCAGGACCGCGGCCGCGCGGGCGCCGGCAGGCGGACCTGCGGGCTTGGCGCGCGCGGCCTGGGCGCGCAGGACCGCTGCCGCGTGGCGCCGGCAGGCGGACCTGCGGGCTTGGGCGCGCTGTGCGCGGCACGCGGGCGCGGTGCTGGGGCACACCGACGTGCGGGATGCTGGGCAGTGTGTGCGGGCGCACGCGCGGGCTGGGGCGTGCGGCAGAGGGTCGGCACGCGGGCGGAGTGCGGCCGTGAGATGGCGGGCTGGGGCGTGTGGCGGAGGGCCGGCACGTGGGTGGAGGGCGACCGCGAGATGGGGGGCTGGTCGCGCAGGTGGGGCAGGAGGGCCTGCAGCTGACAGGGGTGCGCGCGGCGGAGGGCCGGCACACGGTCTTGATCTTGATCTTGATCACAAGAACTCCAAGAATGGTGTGGAGCGTTCTTGCTTCTTGGATATTCTTGTTGGCAAGAACGAGGAATCTTGATGGTGGAGTTACTGATGATGGGAGGTGACAACGACACGTCCCCAGAGTTACCTCGACGAGGAAGCGTAGTCGGCAACAACACCCAAAGCTGCAAATCTTGGATCTTCAAGAAGTGTCCTCGGAGTGATCTCGACGAGGGGCGGTGACAACACCCAAGAATTGCAAAGCTTGAATCTTTAAGAAACAGCCTCGGAGTGATCTCGACGAGGTCGTGTGGCGGCGGCCCACGGAGTGGTCTCGACGTGAGGAAGGGAGCAGCCACGTTCCCACTACTCTCTCTAAATTCTATCTAAATCTCTCTAGCACTAAGGTAGAAAGAAAACACAGATTTCAATTCATCAAAAGCCTATCTCACTTGGGGCATGCTATCCCCTTATATAAGGAGGATAGGTGCCAAGTGACGTCGTTAGAGGTGGAACCGTCGCGAGACGTGGTTCGTCCTCTATTCAACGGTTACAAGGGAAATGAAAAATAACATGGACAAGGCCCAAACATCGGCCTAGTCCGTAAGGTCCATAAACGAAAATACACCCAAACAAAATAAAGCATGAAATGAGATGATACTTACGCGGAGTACTTGAACCCCGGGTAGCGAGCGTCGGCGCGAGCAGCCCGGTGTGGTTGGACTCGTCCCTTCCCGGCATCGTCTGGATGGTCCCCCATCATATTCTGGATGGATGGGACTTCTTGTCTCATCCAGTGAGGGATAGAAGGTCCCAAGGGAAGGGGATTCCCAAAGGCTCAGTGCACCATCCATTTTAAGGAAATTACCTTGGAACCAAAATGACCAAATTGCTCCAAATGATCTAAAATTACAAAGCTACCCCGGAATTTATTGGGTCTTATCAGACCTTTGGTTTCAGACGTGTTTCTTTGTTCTTTCCCTCAACTAAGCAGTTAGTTCATTTAATTATTTTCAAAGTGGTTATGTTTTCTATGGATCCTATTGATTGAGCGTCTTGGTATTTTTTCTTTGCTTCTTCCAGACGGAATTTTTGGAGCCATGATGAAGGTTTGTGGGATCATTATTATTCTATATTTGTCCACTGCTCTGACATCTCTTCTCTAAATTTGTGTTTGTGTTAAACTCCTGCAGGTGAACCTGTCAAATGATGGCCCGGTAACGATGCAACTAGATTCTTCTGGCGCCACAAGGTTACATAGCCTTATGCATTATGCATCTGTTATTTTGATGCATTCTGATACTATCTTGGTGAATAATTTCAACATGAAATTTATTTGTGACCATCAATCACGTAGATTTAAGTCAAAGTTGCTTTTCATTTGAAGACATTTAAAAGGAAATTGGGTGGAAACCAAGAGTGCCTCTGAAGCGGAAGAAGATGGCCAATGATCAGATCTTCTGCTGAAAATACGAAAAAGGTAGGCCGCTTCCATGGTTTTTTTCTTCCCATCATCTCTTGCTTCTCTACATAAAACATTTCACAGTAAACATACGTTCCAACCAGTTACATTGCTATTTCAGGGAAAGTAGAACATCTCTTTTTTAAGTCAATCCCCTCCACTCAGGATTTTCGGAGTCTGAACCTTGGTCGTCAACTATTTTGGCAAAAGCTCTATACTTTTATAACTTATTCTTGTTTCTGTGAGCCATGTTAGTTTGGTCTGTTAATCCCTGATTTGGCTCATTCAAAACTATCATGAGCTGCTAATTTTGTGTTGACCTGCACATTATGTTGTCTAAACCAGACATCATTTGTTAGGCATATGGGGCTTCTAGGGCAGCTTGGCCACAGATAATGGGTTTGTCAAATTAGGCCACAGCCCATTTCAGCTCATCCTTCTTGATGATGTGGCTACATCCCACATGCATGTGTCAGGGACATTCAGGATGATATATGACCTGCATAAGATGAGGTGGGGTTACTGCCTTACCAATTATTTATCTATCTCTATCTCTCCCATTTTGATCTCTCTTGCTATTTATATATTTCTCTCTCCCTCTCCTAAATAGCTCTCTCTTTTTCTTTACGACTGCAGGCAGTGACTCGAGAAAATTAAGAGAGATGGAGAGGTGAATGTTTGAATGATCAGTTGGCGGCAGCAGACTGTAGGGTAAGGCCAACCTGGTTGATTTTGGAGTTTGGGAATTGCCTATGGGTCAGAAATGCTCAATTAGCCATCAACTGTCAAAAGCATCAATTATCAATGACATTGACTACAACATTGATGATGATGCTAAATATGGGTGGCTGGAGATAACTTGGACATGGAATTCTGTTGATGTTGACTTTGAAGGGATATGGGGGATGATTGATTTTGACGAGGTTGATGCCATAGATGACAGCATTTACCGTTTAGAATAAATTGGTTTTCCTCTCCGATGTTTCATCCAGCTGGGCCACGGAATGGTATTTGGCACTGAATCTCGGTTCACGGATCACAAAAGGTTAGTCTTTGTAGGGCACATTGCCATGGATCACATGTCACTGACAATGTGGTGCAGATGTTTGTCAAGATAGATACTTCCTTTATAATCTTCTTTTCAGTGATAAGACTCTCGGAACATTGGTTGTTCATAGAAGTAGCTTATTTCTTGTCATTAGATATCTCTAACCAACCTGAGGGGGATGGTAAACTATCTTTTGATCACTAGGGAGGGGCAATCTATCGTGGTAATCATACTGGATCCGAGGTTTTGAGTAGTTTGGGAGAGTGAGTCATATTCAAATGATGTTTTCTTGGGTCGATTAACACTGATAATCTGACTTCTGATATCTCTTCGCATCACACTCAAGAATATGGAAAGCCAATAAATAAAGCAGGAGGAATGGTTGAAGCAGAAGATAGCACTCCTGAGGTGGAACTGACGGCTTTTAAAATATGTCACACCTCTGAATTCATGATGATTCGATGCAAATTTCCTGCCTTTTGCTTTGGAGCTGAGTATGGGTGCCTTTGAATTGATGGAATTATAAGTAAAATTTTCACTTCATTTGAAGAATAAGTTTTTCCAATATATTAATATTGGGTGGAACACAGAAACAAACTTTTAATCCTATAATTATTATGTCGTAATGAGAAGTATTTATTGGGTAAAAAACTGATTGTGCCAAGACACCAAAGTTTAATACAATGACTGCACTTAAATAGTTATTAACATCAGCAAAAAAAGTTGGGATAATTATTATTGTAATTTATAGCATGATAATGATGAACTACATACTCATTATTTATTCCTGGCAGTGATGTCTATGTTTTATGTTTTTTATTTTTAAGCCATTTATGAACTATTCTCCCTTTTCTAGGGTAGGCCATCGACAAAGGTGATTTCATAATAAGTGCAAAATATTTGTCTGATTATTCCTACACCACTCATTTTAGGATTCTTATCTCTGATACTTTTACTTTATTTTCTTTGATTTTTTTTCAACTGGGTCTGGATCACGTTGAAAATGAGATCACTATGTACGAGAAGAACATAAAATCTGAAATAAGCTAAATAGACTGTCAGCTTCTTCAGAATCTATGTTCATTTGCACCATAGCTATATCAAGACATTGCACGAGCTTCTTGGTCAAGGTGGGGTAAATCTTCTATAAGACAACTTCAACAATTGTCAAGTCCAGAGTTTATATCTAATTGAGTGTCACATTACAACTACTTCAAGTTCTCATAGTCAAAAAATGCTCGATTACGATCTATCAATATATGTGTATAGAAGGTGTTGCAGTACTACAATTAGTTCAACAATAAATCATTAATCGAAAATCATATAGAAGATCACATTTTCCATTGGCACAATTAGTAGATTGGTGAAATTTCAATCATTATTGTAGGGAAAATATCACAGATGATTTGAGAATAGAATACGTCCAGAATTGAAGAGAACTACCAATCAAAAATATTTTAGTCCCTAGAAATTTTGAAACATCAAAATAATGGAAATGGAGAAAATAAGATTGATAAATTATTAAAAAATTTAACCTAATATATGACACAGAAACTTATTGAGTTAGAAATTTAGAAAAACTTACCTACATGTTATTAGAGATTGACTAAATTTCAATCATCTCTCCTCATGGAGTATTAGTTCATGTTCAATCACATCCAAATGAAATGTTTAAATTGTTGGGTTCTTTGCCTTAGTTCAATCATGGAAATCATGTTTTTGCATGAATGCAGAAGCGATTTCAATTCCAAATCAACATTTAAACGAATACATCATATGTACCTTATGGGGAACTAGTTCCACCCTTGACCTGCTCACTTTAAAACTTTTCTGAAGCCGTTCATGTGCCCGGCCTATAGAAGTATCCATGGGATCATGTTGGTCTTGGATCTCCACTTCTTCTTCTTCAATTCTCCTTGAAAATGTTGAAGATCTTCTCACCATGAAGACACTCTCCTTGGTTGAGTCGAGAAGAGATCAGAGTGGAGAAAGCAGGGGTCTCCCATTTTTGGCTAGCCTAAGTGCTGAAAATGGGTGCCCCTTTCCTATTTCTATTTCACTTAAGTGTTTTTCAAAATTTCATTAAGTAAAATATATTCACCAATGCCCCTATGATCTTATGAGTGTGGCCCTCTAGACTCATGAATCATTCTAGTTAATAACTTTAATGACCCAATAACAATTATTGGCTAACCTTATTAATTAACTATATCAACATACATGCTAACTAAGGATCGATCTAACCCAATCGACAGGGTAAGTTTCCAGCCTGTGGGGTGCCAAGCTAAACCTCATGCTCCAAAAGGTAACGAGTAGTGCTTGAACTCTCTCATGGAACCTTTACCATCATCGGTTACCGTTTATGTATAATCCATCATCTGCACGAGATTCTCGAATGACTTAGGGTATGGCTGATCATCAAACTGTAAGCCATCATTCGATTAGTACAGATGCGTAACGCGGATCATTGGAGAAGGCCTTCTCCAATATCCTCACTACCCTAGCCAGAGATTTTTTGCATCATCTTCTTTGAGTCAATCTGCTCTTATACTGAGGGTGGATGATACTGTCTTGACCACTCAATCATCTCTGTGAGCTTCTTATTACATCAGAATTATGACTTGTTTAAATCCCATGGTTAGAGACTTGTAAGTCATAGTCAAAATGTAATCGTCCATCCACGAGGTGCCCTTGGTGTCTCAGGTCAGCAGATCACTTATTCAACCACAACATGAATCAACTTGATTGACGCTAAGGTATAATAGCATTCAGGGACTCTTCGAATCAATTAAGTGAACTCTTTCTCCAAAGAGCACCTACTATCTATCCTTAGTGTCACCACACTAATAGCCATAAGATCAGCTATACTTATTGTATAAGTAAAATCAGATAGTGATATTGTATCTGGATACTTTGATGTCCATCTCGACTATCCATTGAGTTGGAATATTTATAATATAAGTTAAAAGTCTAGTGATCACTGTATTATGATCTAAGCATAATTCATTAGGTCATTCCATGTATTCATAGACTTCATTATATATATCACACATGAATAATAATGAACATAATAGTTTATTCAATGAACTTAAATAAAACATGGTGGTGTGATTTGGCTTGATTGCCACATAATATCCATCATAAATGTCAACTTGTTAATGAACCATAAAAACAAGCACTAGCATGGGGTAGATTTTTCACAATGTCTTTGAAAGCTAGAGTTTATCACTACATGAGGAAGGAAGTGAGGTCATGACATGTATACACAAACACACACAATATATATGTGAATAAATTTACTAATCTGATATGAATAATATGGAACATATCTTTTGTATTTAACTTGCGGGGGAGATGCCGCCAAATAATAACGTGACATGTGACATAATTATATGGCCTACAAGCTAATCGAACATCCACGTATCATTTATACTTATTCACATATGATGTTTATGATGTATATTATGTGGCCGTCAAGCCAATCACACTACCATGTTTATTTAAGTTCGTTGAATAAAATATTCACGTTCATTATTACTCCGTGTGATGTTTATAATGAAGTTCATGAATACATGCAATGACTTAGTGAATTATGATGGGATTATAATTCAATGATCACTAGTCTTTAAACATTTATTCTAAATATTCCTATTCGATGGATAGTCGAGATGGACATCAAATTGTTTGGCTAGAATAACACTAGCTGATCCTACTTATACGATAAGTATAGCTGATCCAATGGTTATTAGTGTGGCAACACTAAGGACAGATAGTGGGTGCTCTTTGGAGAAAGAGTTTACTGAATTGATCCGTATGAATCCCTAAATGGTATTATACCTAAACATCAATTAGGTTGATTCAAGTCACGGTTCTATAAGTGATCCACTGACCTTAGACACCAAGGACATCTCGTGAGTGGACGACTACGTTTTGACTATGACTTAAGATCCTCTAATCATTAGATTCAAATAAGTTATAGATCAGATGTAGTAAGAAGCTTACGGAGATGATTAAGTGGTCATGACGGGGTCATTCATCCTTGGTATAAAAGGAGATTGACTCAAGAAAGACGATGTAGAAAAATCCCTGGCCAGGGTAGTGAGGATATTGGAGAAGGCATTCTCCAATGATCCCCGTTACGAATCAGTACTAATCGAATGACGGATTAGGGTTTGACAATAAACCATACCCTAAGTCGTTCGAGAGTCTTGTGCGGATGATGGATTATACAGATACGATAACCGATGACGATAAAGGTTTCATGAGAGAGCTCGAGACTACTCGATATCTTCTAGAGCACGAGGTGTAACTTGGCACCCACGGGCTGGAAACTTAACCTATCGATTGGGCTACATCGATCCTTATTTAATTAGTCTATATGTTGATATAATTAATTAATAAGGTTGGTCAATAGTTTTTATCGGGCCACTAAAGTTATTGACTATAATGATACATGGGCGTATAGGGTCACACACAAAAGGCCATAAGGGCATTGGTGGATATATTTTAATTTGTAGGGTTTTTGAGAAGAATCTTAAGAGAAATATAAAGAGGGAAAGGGGTCTCATTTTAAAGAAGAATCGAAGCACCCATGCAAGCCTGATTTGAGACCCCTCTCTTTCTTTATTCTCTTCTCCACTCATCCAAGAGAGTGTCTTCATGGTGAGGAGATCTTCTAGAGTTTCAAGAAGAATCGAAGAAGAAGACGGGGAGATCCAAGCGCCGAGTGATCGCGTGGATACTTCTACATGCTGGATGCGTGAACGGTATCAGAACGATCTCAGAGTGGCAAAGTCTAGGGTGGAACGAGTTCCCTACAAGGTACATTCAATATTTTATTTTAAAGATCGATTCTGAATGGATCGACACGCTTTCGCATCCATGGAAACGTGTTTTCCATGGAGGAACCAAAGCACAGAACCCAATAGTACACAATGAATTCCTAGGGATATGTCCAATTCTAAATAAATTATGGTGATATCATACTAATGTGATTACTTATGTTTAACATGTATCTTAATCAGATACATGAGAAATACATCACAAATCTAAATGGAATAGTACTATCTTCTCATGCTCACACGATGAGGATGCTTGATCTTGTCAGCATTTGTGAGGAGAAAATGAGAGATTACAGGTTCTCTTAAGAAAAAGATTCACATAATTGATTTGTATGAATCTCTAGATGGTCTCATACCTAACTATCAACCAGTTTCATCCAATCATTGGTTTTTTCAGTGGTCCTTATACCTAAGTTAGAAATTACATCTTATAGAAGGAAATTTTTGACATAACTAGGAACTATGAGTCTGGAGCACAAGATTCAAAAAAACCTTAGCTTTGATGCAGTAACAAGTCCACGTAAGTTATGGTTAATTAAGATGAGATTGTCGGCCCTCAAAATAAGAGTAGATAAACTCAAAGAAGATAATGTAATCAAGCTCTTGGCTAAGATATTGAAAGGGGTTATATGATGATCTCCCAATACATTTTCCTAAGTAGGATGACCGATTGTGGTAGAAAATTGACCACGCCAAAAGTCATTCCAGGAGTGACCTGATGATGAGGAATTATAGACACATGGTTATTGATGATAAAAATGTAGCATGAAAGATTTGATGAACTCCTTTTTATCCTCTAGAACATGGTTTATCTTGGCACTCTGTGTTGGTGACTTGAACTATAATTGATATAATGCAATTCATAATTCATTGATATCTACGTTAGATATAGTTAGTTGATTACCTCATAAATATTCATGGGGGCTATGGAGTTATTGACTTGACTAGTCCATGGGCCTAGATGTCACACTCATAAGGTTAGAAGACATCAAGGGATATACTTATAGTATAAGGTTGCTAATGAAAAACTCCTGATTTTAACCAAGGATCGGTTTAACCCAACCTATTGGTTAAGTTTCCAGCCTACTGGGTGCCAAGCTACACATCGTGCACCAAAGATACAAAGGCGCATGTCAATTCTCTCAGGTAACCTTTACCATCATTTTTTCATTTATATAATCCTTTAGCCACGTGAGACGCCAAAATGACTTAGGTTATATTAAACTATCAAACCCAATGTGTCAATATGGTTAGTACTGATGCATGGTCAAATCATCGCAGAACACCTTCTCTGATATTTCCACGTCCTTAGAAAAGGATTTAACTATGCCATCGTCCTTGATTCAATCTCCTCTATTACCAAAGAGAGAGGATCTCATATTGACCACACAATCAACTTCATGAACATGTTGCCTCATCCGAGTGAGGAAGGTTTGGAATCCCATGATTAGACACTCGTAGGTCATAATCAAAATACACTCATCCATCCACAATGCCTCTTTAGTGTATTAAGTAAAATAAAAAAGGGATTATTTATCATTTTTATGGCTTTGTTAAAAAAAACAAAAGAACTACTCTACTATTTACTCAAGTTCTCAGTAAATAAAGAGAACCTATATTTGATTGATTCATTGTTCATCTGAAATTGAAAATTTCTGAATTACTTATTCAAATTGTAGGTCATAATCTGCAATTGAAATTGAAATTTCTAATGACCACTACCACAAACATGACATGAATAAACCTGATTGATGATATTTATAATACCACCTAGAGATTTTTGCATATCAAAATAGTGAACTCTTTCCTTAAATAACAACTACTATACATCCTTAAAGTCCCCACAGTGATGGCTAAGGGATCATCTATATTCATGGTATGAGTGGGACTAAATAATGATATTTTATCCACAAATTTCAATGGCATTCTTGAGTATACTTTATACAGGAATATTGAAAGCATATATTTAAATATTAGTGCTCTCCGTACTATTTTCTTGTCATAATTCTCTTACTAATTGCATGTGTTCATGGACTTCTTTTTAATTATCATACATGCAATATATCAATATAGTGTATCATGTGGAATGTGCAATCATGATGCGGGCCGCGTATCATTCCATCATCACTTAGCATTAACTCTTTTTAATGTTCATGTCTATTCATTCATTTGTTCCCTTCCCCTTACATAAAATTGGCATTTTACTTTAGATATATTGAAATAAATACTTCTAGAATGATTTTATTTTTAAATATTTGTGTTTGATTCATGGATTGGAGATAATTATGGGTAAGAATTTCTCAAGAAAATCTACGGACCACTATACTCAAATTACTTTTGTACCTCCTTTCCAGTCAGCTAAATTATCTTGATCTCACCAGCTACCCATTGGCTACATCTCCTTTGATTCTGGAAAATTTTAGTTCTCTATGTCTTTCATTTTTAATTAAGTCCATTATTCCATATATTTTCTCATGGGTATTTGAATATCATTTAAAGATTGAAATATTAATGGCTTAAAATTAATTACAATTACTCAAAATTTTTATATTTTGAAAAAGTTTGAATAAGTTTAGTTTTCACGTTTTCAAAATAGAAGAAGATATGAGCCATTTATGCTCGTCCCGGTTACCACGTGAGTTTTTTTGAAGAATTAAATGACTTGCTGAGACATCTTCTTCGTATTTATTTTATAGACATATTTTGAGACATTTTCCCTACATTTACTGGACTATTGGACCATATAATATTATTCTCTTTTATATTGAACCATTCTCACATAGAAACTTGCGGTTGAGCTTGATGAACAGTCTAATGGTAGTATACTGCCTTCAGAGTGAATGGGACATGATATTTGATGTTCATAACTTGGTTTCACTGATAAATCATATGAAAAGACACAAGATATGTGATATTATACTAAAGATATGAGATACCACACCACAAGTATTCTTTAAAATGAAGATTTTTTCATTTCAGGTAGGAAATTGTAAACAAATTTTTTTTGGGTGATGTTTCTGATACCTTAATGTTGCAGTCCATAGGTACAGCACCGAAAGACTGTTCGGAAGAGCAATTCTCTAGCAAGCTGAAATAATAGTCATCATCATCAACATGGGAGTTTTAGATCCAAAAGAAGCTTTCACAGATTCTTGATGAAGCTTTCACATATTCCACATGAATGTAAAACATACTTTGGTACATTGGGTCTTTGAGAGATAAAACTAAACGTTTTTGAGGGGAGACCTTTTGGATCAGAACAGGATGACCACCTGAAGTCTCTCTGGGTAATGGGATGCCCAGGAGAATATTCTATAACTTTATGATCCAAGGATCTGGTTTTCATTTACAGGAAGAGGAGACACTTAATATTCTTTAGCCAATCTGAATTAATCTCATCATTATAATTAAGATTGACATAGCATCTACACATTTAATTTTAATAAAAATATTTGTAAATCTCTTAATAACAAACATCATTAGCATCAGTGAATCACATTAATTGAGATCCATTAGTGATATCCTAATAACATGCAATTGTATGCATTGTTCATAGATTAAGAAATTAATGACAAATGTTGAATTTGGCTTTTATCAGTCCAAGCTATTTTCCCCATTCTTGAGATGGAGGGAGGATGACTTGACTATTCTTACATTACTAGAGTATTTATAGTGACTTGAGATTGGGTAGTCTCCAGATGGTCTCACCAACAAATTAATTTTTAATTAAGTATGCCTGACGATGTAGATTACTTTTGAGGAAATCACAATGCCATACCAATCAAGTATCATCAACAAAATCTTTTGATTAAGGCAAAATTTATTGTCTTTATTGTCCCTAAAATGTCTAAATTTATTGTCCCTTTCTTGGCGAAATTATGGCAATGGGAGATAAATCTTCCAGGTGGCACCAGCAGACATAATTACAAAGGTTCTTTCTTCTGCATCATTTCATAGCATCCTATCCGATCTATGACTCATCTGTATATATTGTCTTTTGTGATGTATAATTTTATTTCCAGGTCTTTTAATTGGCCGACGCGAAGGAGGATCAGCGTGAAGATCAGAAGATCTGCATCATACTTTCTGAGTCGCATGATCGTTTTTCCTTTTCTTTGTCTACTTGGAACCTTCATTGACAGGGGTGATTAAAAATGGGGCTTTTATGTACCTAAACCGGTTTCCCCATTTCTCTGTGAGGGAAAACATTGTTTCGCGGTCGCTTTCGTTTTTGGAGATGTATTTATCTGATCGTTCGCTAATTGAATCATTTTACTTCTACTTCTTGTTCTTCTTCTTTACCTTTTTAATTCTTCTTCTTCTTCTCCTTCTTTATCCTTTTAATTCTTCTGCTTCTTCTTCTTTACCCTTTTAATTCTCTGCTTCTTCTTCTCCTTCTTCTTCTTTACCCTTTTAATTCTCTGCTTCTTCTTCTTCTTCTTCTCCTTCTTCTTCTTTACCCTTTTAATTCTCTGCTTCTTCTTCTTCTTCTTCTCCTTCTTCTTCTTTACCCTTTTAATTCTTCTGCTCCTTCTTCTTTACCCTTTTAATGCATCTGCTTCTTCTTCTTCTTTACCCTTTTAATTCATCTGCTTCTGCTTCTTCTTTTCCCTTATAATTCTTCTGCTTCTTCTTTTTCGTTACCCTTTAAATTCTTCTTCTTCTTCTTCTTTACCCTTTTAATTCTTCTGCTTCTTGTTTTTCGTTACCCTTTAAATTCTTCTGCTTCTTCTTTTTCGTTACCCTTTAAATTCTTCTGCTTCTTCTTTTTCGTTACCCTTTAAATTCTTCTTCTTCTTCTTATTCTTCTTCTCCTTCTTCTTCTTTTCCCTTATAATTCTTCTGCTTCTTCTTTTTCGTTACCCTTTTAAATTCTTCTTCTTCTTCTTCCTTACCCTTTTAATTCTTCTGCTTCTTCTTTTTCGTTACCCTTTAAATTCTTCTTTATCTACTTCTTCTTCTTCTTGTTCTTCTTCTTCTTCTTCTTCTTCTTCTTCTTCTTCTTCTTCTTCTTCTTCTTCTTCTTCTTTACCCTTTTAATAGTCCAAACCCCGTTGATTTCTTCGGCGATGGACCCAGTTTCTTGCCGCCATCCAAGTGCTTCGATCCTCGCCATCAACTTCGCGACACCATAAGATCTCGATCCCACCCATCCGATCGGATCGACGAATCTTTCCAGACGTGTCCATCCCTAGTCAATGTCAATAGGGCCGCCGCGTAGACTTGTATTTGCCAATTCCCACAAAGATCTTTGAATGGCGTCGTAGGCAAATATAGACAGAGAGAGAGAGAGAGAGAGAGAGAATGAGTCTTCTTCGCCTTCTCAAAGTCGCGTTCAATGGGCAGACGGCGTCAAATCCTGGCAGCGCTCCGCGCCGCCCGTTCTCCCATTCTCTCTCTTGTCTCTCTATTTCTCCTATTCTTCTTCTTCTTTCTCTCTCCTCTTTTTGGTGCATATCTGTCTAAACAGAGCGAGGAACGCAAAGAAGGAAAGAGAGAGAGAAATGGCCTACCGGCCTGACGAAGATTATGATTACCTGTTCAAAGTGGTGCTCATCGGCGACTCCGGCGTGGGTAAATCCAATCTGTTGTCCCGTTTTACGAAGAACGAGTTCAGCCTTGAGACCAAATCCACCATCGGCGTGGAGTTTGCAACGCGTAGTATCAAGGTCGATGACAAGATCGTAAAGGCTCAGATTTGGGATACCGCTGGCCAGGAAAGGTCGGTTTTTCTCGCAATTATTGATTCGTTTCCGTCGTTCTTTCATGATCTTCCGTTCTCTTCATGATCTGCGTTTTAATCGTGTCTTTTTTTTTCGGTAGTTGAAAGCTGAGATTCTTCTTCTTGATAGGTTTGATCGATTTATCTTCGTTGAAATTCCTTTTTGTCCTCCATCGCAATTTTAAAAGAATCTAGATGGTTCTTTTGTCATTCACGCTTGTTCTTTGCTTCCATCATTGACGAATGATTTTTCGGCGTCCTACTCTCGTTAAATACGTAAATTACATTTTGCACTAATGTTTAATTTCTCTGGACAATCTTTAGACAGATCGTATTTCGCTGTTAGATAACGCTTTCAGCCAGTTACTCGATTCATGAACGTAATCAAAGTTAGAACCAAACACTCATGCATGCATGCATGTTATTTACCGAGTTTTGCATAATCCTTAAATGCAGAGTCCAACTACAACGGATAGTCATAAATATCCTGCCTTTCTTTCCGTGCCACTGCTAAATAAAGCTTTTAACCTATTTCTCATGCCACGAAACGAAGAATACGATTAGAACCCAAATTCGTTCATGATATTCAACTTTTGATTAGAATTAGGGCGAGATTGGCTTTTGATATTACTTTCCTTGGAGTGATCTGGGGAACCACCAGAAGTGATTTGGAGACCACGACCCTTTCTATAGGCCCCCAATGGGTCAGTCAAATTAAAAATCTACCCATCACAGAATTTGCAACTCAAACCTAGCTTCTGCAAATAATTCTAAAAATGCCCATGCCCTTATGAATAATAAGATTATCTCAAACTTATCCGATTGCTTTAATTGGTTTATTAAAATCATAATGCCCTCAGAGTTTCTTACAGTTTTAGAATTATTAGGAATTTTTTCTGTACAACTATATATCATTTTTTAATTGTTTTTTTATTATATTGGTTGTATTTGCGTTCCAAAAGACCAATCATTATTATTTATATCTTTAAATTCCTACAAATTCAGATGCATGCATATAATTCGTAAAAATCGTAAAATATCATTTTAAATGTAGCACAATTAGTTCATCACTAAACTAAATCAGATAATAGAGGGCTTCAAACATAATTCTACTCACATACCAAAGTCCTATTTTTCAGATAACTGCCCCAAAACAATCTAGACTGTAGTGAAATAATCCATTATTCTAGCCAACAATTAAGGCAATGGGACCAATGATGATTCTTCATTCATTCTGCCCTTTATTGTCATCAGCCAACCGCCCCATAGTCACAAACTCCATCCATCCCATCCAGCCTTTTGGACAGAGACCCAAAAAAAACTGTAGACTACGTGACGAGTGACTAACCTAAAACCGCAGATTCTGTGACAGATGACTGACCTAAAATGCATCCCATCCCACCCAGCGCTTTAGGACCACAACCCAAAAAACTGCAGACTTTGTGACGAATGACTGACCTAAAAGCCATCCCACCCCGCTCAGCGCTTTAGGACCAAAACCCAAAAAACTGCAGACTTTGTGACAGATGACTGACCTTAAAGCCATCCCATCCCGCCCAGCGCTTTAGGACCAGAACCTGAGGAACTGCAGACTTTGAGACGGATGACAGACCTAAAAGCCATTCTGTTCCGTCCAGCCCTTAGGACCGAAACCCAAAACTGCAGGCTCTGAGATAGATGACCAACCAAAAAACTATCCCACAAAGAAGATAGCCAACACTGACTATTACCTCTTCTGAACAGGTACAGGGCCATTACCAGCGCTTACTACCGTGGGGCAGTGGGTGCGCTGCTAGTCTACGACGTTAGTCGTCACATAACGTTTGACAACGTGGAGAGATGGCTAAAAGAGCTGAGAGACCACACCGAGGCCAGCATAGTGGTCATGCTCGTCGGCAACAAGGCAGACCTTCGCCACCTCCGAGCCGTCTCAGTAGAAGAAGCCAAGGCCTTTGCTGAAAGAGAGCGCACCTTCTTCATGGAGACGTCTGCGCTTGAGGCTCTTAACGTGGAAAGCTGCTTCGCTGAGGTGCTTTCTCAGGTCTACCACGTCGCCAGCAAGAAAACTCTGGACGGAGGAGATGACTCTGTGGCTGTTCCCAAGGGCCAGTCTATTACTCTTGATTCGCTTGATGATGCCCCTGCGGTTAAGTCAACTGGATGCTGCTCCAGTTGAAGGGGAAAGGCTGGGTGCTCTGCTGTGACTTTGAGGGTTTTTCTCTGTTGAGTGGGTTTCTATTATTTTTTAAAATTTTGGTTGAATAAATGAAGGAATGAAAGGTGGGGTGGCCTGGGAAATAGAGTGTGGGGGGTGATCATGTGATGCATTCCTATGAAAATCATGCTTCCCAGGACCCAAAGTTTAGGTATCTGCCACAGTTTTTATCATGTGAACCATGATGAAACAGTTTTCATCATCTGTTTAGGTATCTGCCACATTCATAACCTGAGTAGGAAAATAGTATCCAATGAATGCATCAGAATAATAACTGATTCAATACCTTTTGAGGTTCACTAACGGGGGATACCAAATCAAGGCATTTAATTTGTAAATGAATTTGGTTTACAGTTTTATTTTTATAATTTATAATTTAAATAAGGTGACTTGCATATTCCTACTGCTCATGAATATAGTGGAATCCCTAATATATAGAATCATATTTGGAGCCTTTAATAATGTAATTTTCCATTTTTACTTAACATATTTTGCTGAGATTCCAAAATTCAATTTTGGTATGTTGTTTTGGGATGCTACAAAGTGTTGTCAAGTGGAAATTATTGTAGTGGTCGGCAACATGATTAACCAAAGCATTTCTCAATCAATGAACAATCTACCTAGTTCTCGATCAATGAGGTCCTGACTAAATCAACTCCTAGGAAGGGTGAAATATACAGAAAAACACTCAACATACAATCAATCAAAAACATCTAAGCACATTGGGCATGATGCTTATTGAAGATAATGATTCTTACATTTGTCATCTTGACTAATAGATGTCATAGGAAGGGTACATAATAAGTATTAACTCAGATCAGAATGAAATACAGCTTTAATTAAAATGAAATGGATTGGGCAGTGCTAAATTCTAAGGTCTAAATAAAACTTATGAAAAACCAATAGAAAATTTCCGGAAAACAAATGGAAATGTCGTAAGTACTGATTCTTTCATCGTTCAAAATGTATTTGTCTCCTATTCTAGATGATAAGCATGAATATGTTGTCCCTAACAGGCATTTAAATATAATATTTAGTAATAATTCATCCTGAAATCGTAACATGATGCCATTTCTAAGATGAAAAATCGCATTTATGTGAATTTTGCATCCTAACCCGAAAATGCATCATTTAATGTAATTATGTGCTTGTTTTGTGAAACTAACTCCCCTTGACCTCTCCAAAGTCAAGTGGTTAATGTCTCACTCTTTTCATGAGCATTTGGATGAAAGGGAACATGAAAATGGCATGCGGTACGAATGCAACGATACCGGCAACGATCAGAAATGTCATCAACTCCGGCGCAATGCCAAATCAGGTTTGCACGTAATTAAGGATCATCCTTTCATATTAGGATGATCCGTGAATTTAGGGAGTTGGTCCGATCCAATTTTGTGTATTTTGGGTACTTAGACCAATAATTAAGTCTACAAAGGTAGGGTTTGATGGAAAATCAGAAGATCAATAATTTCTTCATGAATTCAGACTCTTGATGATTCAGATAGATAGATGAGTGAATTGTCGATCCAAAGAAAAATGTTTGAAAGCAAAAGAAGTTAAAATGAGAAAATTATGATGATTTTAGTGAATATGGGTTTTCTATAATTTTCCCAAAGGGGGTAAAATATTGATGCAACATCAGCATCCAGGTATGCTACGTGGACTGGCGAGTGGTGAGGATGGTGGGCACACGTGTTTACTAGAGGCACACGAGTGAGCAAGTCAGAGAGCGAGAAGGGCACTTTAAGCATGCCAAAGGTTTCAATGTTTTGAATAGTAAGAGGGACTTGTTATTATAAGCACAACAAAGCTTTTGTTGTTTTCCATGGGATTAAAGTAGTACTGCACATTGCAAAAATTTATTTAAATGGTAGTTATGATTTGACCTTACAACTATTTTAATTTGACATTTACGCCTGCAACACCCGACTGAGAGCTATTTTGAGGGTAGATTTGCAACATTTTTTTAAGAAAAGTCCCTCAGATTTTGTAAATGGTTTGAAAATCTGAATTTTCTTGTGATTCTATCCTTTTTCTTCATTCTCGCTTGACACGGATCAGTGCGCCAAGCCATCCGATTGCGATCGGATGGCCGCAGTCATACACGCCCATCCAAGTTTATTCAACTCATGAAATTTTGAAATTGGATGAACGTGGACCATCCGATGGCGATCTTCATGGTCGGACAGTCCACGTTAAAACCACCCTTGATTTTAAAGGAAAGGGACACTGTCGCGCCCAATCAGGCCATGACAGCTGTCATTTTTTGTGGACTTAGTTCAAAATAAAATGATCGTACGACCAACATTAGCCCTAATTAAAACATTGATATCTTTTGATCTACTTATCCAGTTGACATGAAATTTTTATGAGAGCTTTCCTACGACATTATCTTTTATTTGATATATTTAGATATTGAATTTGACTTATTAATACTTTATGAAAAATATAATGACCAAAAGGCCCTCAAAACTGTAAAAGGCCCCTATACATTCCATTTTCTTTCTCTCTCATCACGTTTTTTTTATTCTCTTCTCTGCGGCAGGCTTCAAGGAGTAGGAGAAGTGCAAGGCCCATTCTCAACATTTCTTGATGCTTGGGACTGATTTTTGAAGCAAAATTCAAGCAAGGAAGCAACCGGAGCAAGTCGAGCACCGCCCGGCCTAGGATTGGCACGTGACAACAGGATTTGTGCAAAAATCTGGGTTATTCTATGCTTGTTTTTACTTACCGTTCATACCTTAGTTATTATTTGATTTTTAGTCTAGTTTTGTTTCATCATTGCATCATTAAAACACAAAAAAACCCTTTCACATTGTTTCTCTCTTTTCCTATCATCAAATTCTATCCGAAAACCTTAAAAACAACTCCTAGCATACCTAAACACATGTTAAACCAATCCCCATATTCTCTATCATCTTCTCAACTTTTATGATTCTCTCTCTCTAACCAAAAATCATATTCTTAAAAACATAGATATTCCTCTCTCATCAATATTGGAATCACCTCATCTCAATACCTAAGCTCCCTGAGGCTCGACCCTTACTTAAGCACTATACTAAGTGAGGTAATATAAATTTTATTGCATGAAACTCGAATCACAAAGGCGATCTAATTAAATCATAAAAATTGAGTTCATCACTAGACCTCTTAATTTGTTAGACCAAGATCCTATTTACATGGTTACTCAATAACATAAATTGTAAGGAATAAATAATGTAATCATATAAATATAAATCCAGTCATAGTGTTCATAGTTGGATGAATTTAAATGACCACCCCCCATCCTTAATAATATTTTTTCTAAACATCAATAATGCTGCGTTATAAAAACATTAAAATTGGTCAACACATGATACAAATGTTTTCCTCATTAACATGCTACGTATCATGAGGAGAATCCAATCAAAATACTTGCATTTTAAAATATTGAACATTGAAATATCCCAAGTTCTAATCAGACACAATAAAGATGAGAAAGTTCTCTCTAAAAATTGATGATAGGTCCAAGGATCGACACAGACAATTGGGATAAGACTTGAAAGGGAGAGTAAATACTCTAAATTGTAATATTAGTGGTACACATTCAGTTTGAAAGGCTAAGATGCTTATCTCTGGGGAAGCAGTAAAATATTTTAAGCAGGCTAATCAGCATGTATGGAATATTCCTAATAGTGTCTCTGCCATAGGCAACCATTTATATTGTAAAATAGTTCAGTTTTTATAATACTCAGTGATAGGTGTAGTGACATGATTGTTGCAGTCATCGGGGTAAATGAATGAATAAATTTTAAAATAGGAACGAATATGTTAATGAGGCTTTTGATTCAGCTGAAATACTTGACAAGAATAATTCACCTTATCTATGTTTATAATTCATAGGGGGAGTTTGCAATGTAAAAAATTCAAAGTTCCAACAAGGTCACTTTTTTTTGTTGACACAAACCAGATATGTGTGTGCGATAACAAAGTTCACACCTCTGTAGAAAACCTTTGACAGATTTACAGTTTGTCCCATTTTGACTAGTTCATCTTCTTCACTGTAGAGGGCTCACTGAAAGTGTATCACCAAACATCTTGGTAATGACGTTGGTAGCTTCTCGAGATTAGTGTGACACAAAACGGGAACTATACTTTCACCAGCTTTTTTGAAGTGTGTTTTAGAATGTATTTTAAAATATGTCATCTCCTTCTTTGATGTCATTAGATCAATAAAAAAACAGAGAATCAATCCATTGTGGAAATAAAAAAAATGAAGACTTGCCATGACAATCCAAGCGTGAAATTATATTCTTTAAGTAATCATCCAAGTTTTTCTGATTTTGAATGAAATGTTCAGATTCTTACTACAGCAAATTACTCAGTATCTTTTTTTTGTGAACTTCTGAAGGAGTTCCCACATACTTCAATGATGTTTAAGGCGTTGATGATCCTGAGAGCAGCAAGCCAGCAGCGTACAGTGGTGTGCACCGATCTTTTTCCTTACTTTTTTCATGTCCTCAAAAAGAATGAAGACTGAGCCTACAGAAGGGTTCAATAGTGCAGGTCACCTTGCAAAAATCTCAGGAAAAAAGCATGTACATGTTCCATTCACATACGGCCTCAAACAGCGGCAGTGCCCATGCCCATCATGACAAATACCTGCGCCTCGTTCTTTATACAGAGTATGGCAACCAATAGATACATAAGTTTTAACTATTTAACGGCTGTCCTCCCACAGTTTTGACCTGGATAAAAAAAAGACAAAAAGGTCAGGGAGAAAGCAGCTAGCCAACATAATCGACCGCCTCAAAAGAGACATTTCTTGCGATTGATCAGATCTCTAAGCTAGAGATTCATGCCTTCAGTTGAATTCCCATAACCCAAGTTCTGCCCTCTGTTTTGGCAGACCTTGCCCCTGCCTTTAGCGGAGCGCTTGCCATTAGTGTTAGAATTTTCAAAGGGAAGAAGCTCCTGGTTGAGACCCCCAGTCTGCTGTTGGAGTGTAGAGAGAGAATCTTCAGAGACTTTCCCTTTTGTGCTCTTTTTTGAGTTCACAAGCTTGAGCTCCAACCTGTAGAGGGCACAGGCATCGCAGTTGTTTACTTCATATTCATAGAGATGCCACTCGAAGGTACCCAAAGGTTGTGGGTCCATGTAGTAGGATCTCTTCAGGCCTCCAAATTCCTTCATCACTTGCTTGCGTGACTCGTGCCAGCCTCTCCCACTGTAGTCTGGCAAGGACCTCTGCTTGCGGTTTCCACTCTCAAAGGCCCGCCGAGGCTTGTCGAAGAAGAGCCATTCTCTCATCAATTCCCCTTCAAGGACGGCGAGGTCAAAAAGTTCTGTACATTTGCAAGCATATATAAAATGTCAGCCATGCAAATATTCATGAGTGTACTGAAAGGCGCAGACTTCCATGTACAGAAAGGACGCGAGGGAAGAGAGGGAGGAGATGAAGAGCAGAGAAGTTTCGTACCCTTACATAAGGGGTTGGGATATTACATGAAAGACCCTACTTGCAACAAAATATGTGGATTAATCAGTAATTCACTTCGGGCAAGAAAAAATATTGATAAATAATATTAAAAATTAAAATAAAAAGATATGGAAAATAATTAAAAGTAAAATATGGAATAAATATTAAATAGTAAATAAAAATGGAAGGTAAGGTATAAAGTTATAAATTCATTTCACCAAAAGCCCAAAACAAGCGCAGAAGAAACAATTGAGTTGAGGTGCACTGGAAAATGATTGGAAGTAAAACGTTTGATTCAAGATAATGGGAAGACTAACAATGAAGAATTGATGGATTTTAGTGCCAGGGACATTCGAAGGAGGCTTTATCAGGAAAATAATTCACCTGGCCATAAAAAATAATAACTTAAAAAATGAAAATAATAAATCCTTACATCGAGAGTCCAAACTGATCGCACAATCAACAACTTAGATGAGATGTCCGGGAAACGTTTGAACAAAGGGAAGATTAATAACGACAAATCGATGGATTTAATTACCAGGTGCATTCCAAGGAGACTTCGTCGTCGCTGCTCCCTCGCATTCTGGAATCCCAACGTTCTTTCCATGAGTCTTGGCGATAAGTGCAGCGAAGAGAGGTCCATCCTTCAGGTCAATGCCCCCTGGCCGAAGAACAGGATTCATACCAGGGGGGCCTTCATTGAGTGCCAGTATAGCATGAATGTAACTACAATAATCTTGAAACCAATCGGATCCTTTAGCAGGTCTCGGGCAATCCCATAACGCGCATTTAGGCCTTAAGAAAGCAGATGCTGGCGGGCATATCGTCGGAAGCAAGTCTGAAATATGTTGACCTCCATTATCATCATGGGAAAACACATCATGCAGGATCTCTTGATGAATATTCAATTGTTGGTAGCTGTTTCCGTGAGGTAATGCCATGGCAGCAGTTGCTTTGGAAGCATCCAAGTCTTGGAATCTATGTTCTTGAATATCCTGATTAACGTAGAAGTTCTGGAAGAAGGACCGAAGCAAAATCAACAAAAGACAACTTGTCTTGAGACACAATCACCCAGAAAAAAATTATGATATTTTCGTGATATTATTCACTTCCAATATTTTACTCATTATCAAACAACAATAAATATCGCATGATATCACAAAAATATATAACATTATTTTTGGATACTATCCACTATAAATTACATGTAATAAAAAGTTTTAGAGTACCGAAGCACGTTAAGGCGGCCGCCCGCTAAAAAATCATCTTTCAATGAAGGTCTTGTAAACCAAAGAAATTGACATGATATGAGAATACGGTTGTGCAGCCACTGTGTGGCCAAATACTTCTTAGATTACGACGTTCCTGAAGAATATGATACAATGACCATACATTTTAGCACATCAGATTACGTATCCAACAAGCAACATTTAGAGAGAGCACACTGGGAAATGATACTCAAATAAAAACTAACAAAAATTTTGTGACATCACGTGATCATTTTTTCACTCGTCGTTATAATTTTGACCCATGAGCTAGAACAGGATGAACCAGTCATTTATTTTTTCATAAACCTTACATCTTTGTTTACAATAATTTCGATTATAGCGACAACAAACATGCCAGAAAATACCAGGAAAAGTCACCTCTTGAGGAGTCCTGACGCAGGTTTCCTGCAAATCAGGCTCAGACTTAGGGTTTACACGGGGCGACTCCGCTAACTTGCTAGTGGCATCATCTTCCTCCTCGCAGAGCTGCAGAAGGCGACGAATATCCGAAGAAAGATCCGAAGAAACATGACTCGCACCCTACAGAACATCGATCGATCACATGAGAAGAAGGCAACAATCACGAAAAAGCAGTTCCAGAAAGGGAGATTACGATCAAGGAAGAAGCAGGCGACGCCTGATTGAGCTCAGCCTTCCACTCACGAAGCATCTGGTTCACCTGCTCTTCAAGAATCGCGACGTCCCCAGAACGGCTCTCTTTACGGGCAAACTGGAGATCGTTGAACATGCCCTGAAGATCATCCACCCGGTTCTTCGCCCTATCTTTGAATCGTTGATGGGATGCCGACTTGGAGCCGCTTCTCGAGCCCTTACCCATCTCCGATCGGGCAAAATTGAAGGCAAAGAAACCCAATTAACCTACGAGCGCAGTAGAAAAACGAGAGACTGATCATCATCTGTTGATTACCCAGAACAGAAAAAGTACGGGAAAGATGAAGGATTAAACCTTGCGTGATCGAAAGCTGAAGAGGGAATTGCATGGTAATCGATCGGCGGAGATGGAGAGGAGGCGATGGAAATCTGCCCTTTCTCTCAATCTCGTCCTCTCTTTCTCTCTCAAATCGTTCTTACTGCCAATCTGCCATGACGAGAACCAGTGAATATGGTGGAGTCAGAGAAGTGACGCAGCAAAAGAAGGAAAAAATAAAAGGCATCTTCTGTCACGTCTGGGTTGCCCAAATTACCACGGGCGTTAGTTTTATTTACCTCTGTGCCACGTTCTTTCGGTGGTGTTTTCGGCTGGGGATGGTCGGTCTTTTTTTGTGCGGTCGGCGGTCGGTGTCCGGTGTCGTTCGAATTTTCGAACTGCATGCCGCTCTAGAGGGGCTGTGCGATGTGCAGTGCGGTTTCGTGCGGAAATCCGCACTGCACATTGCACGAATTCGCACATTTCACATTTCTTTAAAAAATGTAATTTTAAAATTCATTTTTAACTCGGAAAATAATCAAACGTTAACCTTTAAATTCCAAAGATAATCAATATCGTTCTTAAAAGTTCTAGAAATTTCTTAATTAATTTTAAAACTCATTTTTAATGCGAAAAAACAATATAAAAGTAACCGTTAAATTAAAAAGGTAATCAATAGAAGTCACTAAAATGCTAGAAAATCATTTACGAAGGCAAAAAAATATAAAATTAAACGTTAAGTCTTAATATAATCGATGTAAGCCATTAAAATTCTTTATTAATTACGCAAATATTTTTTAATGCGAAAAACAATATAAAATTAACCGTTAAATTAAAAAGATAATCAATAGAAGTTCCTAAAAGGAAATTCATAGTCAATTTTAAAAAACATTTAAAACGCAGAATAATATTATTTAACGGTTAAAATTGTAGTAAATTCTTGAATAATTTTAAAAATCATTTGTAATGCGTAAAACAGTAAAACATTAATCGTTAAATTCATAATATAATTGACCGAAGTTATTAAAATTCTAGAAAATTCTTAATCAATTATACAAATCTTTTTTAATACGAAAAAAAATACAAAATTAGCCGCCAAATTAGAAAGATAATTGATAGAAGTTAAATTTCTAGGAAATTCTTAAGTAAATAATCTTAGTCGATGGGATAATTTCCAATTCTTGAGGGGGATGAGTACATTCTTATATGAGGTGATGATGTGTCTGAGTGTGGAGCCATTTCCACTAGATATGATGATCATGTAGTAGTACTTAAAATAACACGAAAAGTAAGGAGAGTATGGAGGTCAACACGGATAATATTTTTTTCTACATATCAAAAAAAAATGTAATAAGGAGAATATCAGTCAAACTAAGGAGCTTCCAGTTGACTCAAAATTTTGAGTGGTATGCTCCTCTATTTCTTTGAAATCCCTTGTGAACAAGCACTCTCTTTGAATCCTCAAGCCGAATGTAGTGGCATCCTTCCAGTGAGCGACCCTCATCTCTTTCCTTTGATTCTTCTCCAAAAGTACCTTTAACTGTAACAGGACAGTTAAGATGTTAACAGCTTCAAATAACAGGATTTTTCAAGATGTTAGCAGCTCTCGGATGAGCCTTCATCTCTAAACATTTGTTTTAAAAAATATCTTTCAACACATGGTAGGTCGATTTCATTATAATTGCACCAGCATATTTAGAGTCCAATGCTTCATGAAGCTTAACAAATGAAAAATTGATTGCAGTGAAAAATGCTGAAGGACAGGCGTAGAAAATTGGAATAATATTTTTTAATTATGGTAGTTTCAGAGTTATCAAGGACAGATATGAAGAAAAATTAGAGAAGTTCAAGATTTATGAAACAATTCGGTGGATAACTGTCTAAGATGTCTAAATTACACTCTTTTGGAGGCAATACTAGACTCGCATTCTACATAAATTATTTCCCGCTATTTTACGATTGACTGTTTATTATATATTTACCGTCCATTTATTTTTCTTAAATCCAAAAAAGTGAAGAGGAGCTCACAAGACTTGCCCAAGAAGTTGAGAATCAACCAAAGGTCCCTTCATGAAGTTCGTACATTGAGAGGATTATAGAGATCACCAAGAACAGCCGTAAATTAGACATGGACATAGAGAAGATTGTTGAAGACACCAAGGAGCTACAGAAGGAGAGCAATGCCATCAGTGAATGTCTCAACAGGTTTATTCTGTACTCAACAAATCTCTATTAACGTAATCTTACCTGTGTCCAATTCATGACAGAAGTAGAAATTTCAAAGAATTTTGGCATAGAAATTTACAGATGTATAAATTGCATATTGAATTTTTTTTGCTGTAGGTAATATTCGGAATAAAAATGTTGAAGGAATAGAAGTTGAGAATCTGACTTTAGAGCAAAAGACTGATACATATATTATAAAATGAAATAAACATAGAGGAAGTTTTTGAAATAAACATAGATAGCAAGTACAATTATGGTAATACAGAGGAAGTTTTTGACAAATCACCATTATAGGGGGAATAACCTGCAACCTTTTCTGTGAACTCAAAGAGGAAGAATCATACTCCTCTCCTTCAAATTTTGTTTTCTCTTTTCAGACCGAGTGGATGACATCAACACTATGGCAGAAGCAACATAGCATCATAAGAGTTAGACCAATGCCGAGTAAAACCGTGAAGAAGAGTAGGAATCACAATCATTAATGAGAAACAAAGTCTTGTTGTTCCGAACTCAGATGGTGAAAAACAAATTTCGAGTCCAGAAAAAGGGAGAGGTGGTTAGTTCTTCAAGGGTAACAAAGGGAGAAGCATGTACTTTTTCAGAATTTTAAAGGGAGTTATAAATTTTGGTTAGCCAGCTAAATAAAGATAAGGAGAGGTCATTTGTCATAAATGTTTTTTTTTCAGATGGTTTATCAACACTATAAAAGATCTCACTAAATGTGTCAAATCTTCAACTACTCTTAGCAAAAAAATATAAAATTGCAAGTAGTAAAGCATACCATGGGATCTCCGTTGCTATCTTCGTCTGATTGCTTCATATCAGTGTAGTCACCCTCTTCCGCCCACAACCAGCACTTTAATGTCATAAGTAATTCAGTGCTCTCTACTATCAATCTTGAACGTTTGTAGCTGATGACTACATGACCAGCAGAGAAGAATCTTTTCGATGGTGCACTCGTTGCACAGACCGATAGGAATTCCTTCACAACCATTGCCATCCTTGGATATGAATGTTCTCATCTTATTTCCCACCAGTACAATGGTTCGGTCCCCTTGAGAGGAGGTGAGCTCATGTACACATCCAGTTCGTGTCCTGGAGTAAGGGTTGGCGTCTGCTCACTGTCCGATAACAACTCGTCCAGTGCTTCGCTAAAGAATGTTGTACACGTCCACTCCGATCGAAAGCATGCAGAGGAATCTGAATGAACAATGTTGTCTTCATTGGTGATATCGGGCGACTACAATAAGCGTTGCACATACGCGAATGCTTCATCCCATTGGTCACGGTCCAATAATTGTAACTTCATGGAGGGATCAACAAGAGCAGCAATGGTGAAGTCTGGGTTGCGAGTGAGGACTGATGCATATCTGCTCATCTTACTCCTCATCGCCTCACAAGCCTTGTACACTGATGTCCGTTTCTTGGTGGACATAACATTTTCCACTCGTAACATCCTTCCCTCTCTAATACCAGCCATTACACCATTTAAGTGTCTCATCACAACTTTGATGATAACAATTGCCTCATTCATTGTGGGTGCTTTTGAACAACATGCTATTGTAACAGCCAACTGAAGGGGTTGCAATATACCCGCAAACTCCTTGATCATTGCCCATTCCTCGTCACATAAGACTTGTTTTTGTAAGACAATCAATGAAATGATATCTACAACATCTCTTTTCTAAGACAATACCTAGTAACATGGCATACGTAGAATTCCATCTTGTTGGGCAGTCCAATGGAATTTTTTATGGTCAGGTAGCCCAAATTTCTATCATAATGCTACATAGTGTTCTTCATGCTGGGTTGAGCCACGTATTCCTGTGACTATATCGCGGAGCCAGACTATGACATCACCTAAATTGGATGTAGAGAACACAACAAGTATGCTGCCTTGCTCTACATCGTTCATACCGCCCATATCGTCCTCGTTTATAATCAATGACTCTGATGGCGCCTCTGTCACACGTAGTGAGCTCATCTCGGCCTGGACCACAAGGTTTAGCACGTGCGTTATGCAAAGCGTGTGTCGGCTTGCACTAAATTGAGGGTTTTCTAACTTCAGATGCTCCTCTAGAATAGTCATCATCTTTCCGTTGTTCGATGTGTTGCTTATAGTATTTGCGCACACTTGCGTATTTTGGATTCATCAATGTAACAGAACGGTGAAAATAATAGTTATTCAAATTTTTATGCCGTAACCCATACCTTCTTCAGATCAAACTCCTCCAATAGTTCAAGAACGCGTGCACTCATGTTTTCACCAGTGTGGGAACCAGTCAGTTGGCATATTTCTAGAACACACTCTCACAATATCCGCTCAAAGTCCACCCAATGCAAAGTCACACCGAGGGAAGCAATGTTGTTTTCTGACGTCCACGCATCAAGTGTCAACAACACTCAAGCAACGGAGGCCAATTTTTTTCGAAAAAATTTCTTCATATCTTGATATAGTGAGAAGTCTTTCACCTTGATAGCCTTCACTGACGGGACTGGTATTTCTTCTTGTACAAAATAATGAAGAAGTCGTATGAAGTATTTCTTCCTAACAATGGCCCACAGCGAGTCAGACAGACTTATGAACCGCACTAGTTCTTCTTTGGTCTTCTCTATGGTACGTCTAGTGTAGTTCTATTTCTTCGTATCTCCACCGGCAAACATCTCTAGAACTCATTTGTCCTGTACGGCTTGACTTGTCTTTGCTTTCAAAGACTGGAATAATTTATGATGGAACCTTTCTAGGTGCCTCCATAGAGGCGTACTGCTATGGTACTTGTTGCGGTCTACAGTGATACCACACAAGTTGCATTTGAATTTTTTTCTACCTATGTCTGTGAAATACCTTACTTCATCACATGCATTAAGGCGAGGCTTTTTTCTTCCTCGTGGTTGGGCTATGGTGAGCTTCTTCTTCTGCACACATTTCTACAGCATTCATGCGAGGGCATACCAACTTCTGTCCTACATTTACAGGTTCGTAATGTGGACAGATCTTGAAAAATCTTTATGGAAAATAGTTTTCCAAAAGTATGATGTTTCAATATAAAAATGATAGGAATAATAAAGAGAAAATAACTCAAATGATAACAAATTGTTGAAGGAGAAAGATAACAATTGGTTACAAGGGGGGCTATTAAGTAGGTGAACAAGAAAACTCTAATGATCCGATGGGGCTGATCTTGAGTGATAAAAAACAAACCAATAGATTCACATGTCTCAAGAAGCAACTTTGTCAGGAAAAATAATAATTAATGTCATCTTGTTGTAATCTTCAAGGCTTTCAGGTATCTTTAATTTCAGTTTCACGGTAATAAAAAATAATTAACAATTTAATTTTCAACTATTTTCGTTTATAAAGATAAATGTACAGAGATGTAAACGATAGAAGAAAAGGAGAATTTTTTCCATAGTAGACTTACATCAAGATAGAAAAGCACATAAAACCACAAAATTAGAACATTTGAAGATACCAGTACAGTATAACTGAGCTTGCAAATGAAAACTCCAGTCCTTCTGCTACCCAAAAACTCATCAAGTGCCATCAATCATGACATAACCCAACAATAAGATCAATGAGACATCATCAGTGACATAAGGACACACAAAATTATTCGAAAATGGATCTTGGTCTATTTGAGATTGTTCCTTTTAATCGTAATCAAGGATATTCATATTTTTGGGCATTATCTAAGAAGCATCCTCAATCAAAGCCTATCATTCCATGATGATGCCAAAGTATCCTCAATCAAATGACAAAAGAGAAGTCAACAATTGATAGATCAGGAACATCTGTAAACAGCTTGTGCAAATAGACAGTTCAGACCAGTATGATTAGTTTTCAGATGCCTAATAGGCATGTCCGTGTAGACTACTCTACGAAAAACCTTGCATCTACGAGTGGAGCTGGAACATCAACCCTATTAGACTATGTGAAAAGCTCAAGCTTTCACTAGATAAGGATAAGAACAATCGACTTCTCCAAATGAATGAACTCCTGGGACATAGTCTAATAGGGTTGATGTTCCAGCTCCACTCGTAGATGCAAGGTTTTTCGTAGAGTAGTCTACACGGAGACATGCCTATAAGGCATCTGAAAACTAATCATACTGGTCTGAATTGTCTATTACAATAAGAGAATGGTCTTTCATACCACGCCCATAACTTGAAATAGCTTCTTATCAATGATAAGTGTGATTAATGGAAAGAGAAAAAAGAAGAGAGAAGAATTTGGGGCAAGAAGGAATAATTTTTATTGCTGAACTGGGCCCCCTTTTATAGAAGAAAAACTTCACTTGTTAGAAAGGGAATATTCCTAAGGAATATTCCCTGTTTCCAACAGTCATATATTTTGAATATATGACTGTTTGAAACAGAGAGGTCCAGCTGCTTTTAATGGGCCCTACTGGGCCCTTAGTGGAAAGAGAATCAATAATATATGGGCCCTACTGGGCCTAATATATGGGCCCTACTGGGCCTACACTAATGGGCCCTTAATGGGCCCTTAGTGGGAAGTTAGGCGGCCCATGTTGGGCCTGAAGTAGTTATTTTTATTAATATCTCCTAGGGTTAGGCTATTACAGAGTACAAGGCCTCGGGCCCATTAGTTAGCTTAAACCCTACTAAGTATCCTCCATGACCTAACAATAAGTTTTTAGCCGATATCTCATGCTTGAAGCTTTTCTCATGGTAGTGGTAGTCATGTTGGGATCGGTTACGTTATTCTGAAACTTATTGACTATGGATATGTTTTAGTGGTACATTTGAAATTCGGATAAGTTCTCTAGTCAATGGCTATTGACTGAAATCGTTCCCCAAAGGAGAACAACCAGCCTTGTCGTGCTTATCGCGTCATCTACAGAGACCACACAGTGGGAATTGTGTCCTAATTAGATGACTTCAAATTTTGGGCACTTCATTATGAGCCGTAATGAATTGATCGGATGAAAGTCGACAGATATGTTTCGACTTTCAAGTCCAGTTTTTTCTCAGGAAAGTCAAATGGGCCATTAGGAAAAGCAGCTTAACGATTCTGTGATCTGACTGAATAGGCAACAACTTTTGGACAATGACTTCAGGATACAGGGAAATGAAATGAATCAACTAATCCAAAGAAAATCTTTATAAAATATTTTGAAGGGGGAAACAGTTCCGTACTGCACAATAATTACTTCAATCTACAAATCTGATTACGGACTCCGACCCAACCCTCAAGACTTCTTATACCAAAAAAGCATGATAGAAGGTACAATAAGTCGACAAGTTATTTGAAATCTCTGAAACCATACAGGGGTATGGCAAGATTTTCGCCTGAAAGATTGAAAGAACAGCTTATGTAATGCTTACTCCGAGGAGATAAAACACATCATTAGGTACATAAAAATTTTTACACCCACTTTCAAACATATTCACATGCTAACAAAAGACACGGTTGATTACTTTAGAAACAATGGAAACACAAACCAGCCGCTGAATTTTTTTTGTTGCAAAATGTTTATTTCTCATGCTCCATTATTCTTTCTTAAGTGCACAGTTGAAGCTCTTTTTGGGGCGATTTTTTTGAACAAAAAAAGAACCAAAAAATGTGAGGATTTTTATTTGCAAGGATTTCTAATCCTAGACAAAATTCTAACACCAATGTCTCGTTTTGATCCAGCATCCATCATAACATGGGCATATGGATTGTTGTGGCTCGAGGGATCGTCTAGGATTCCACGCATGAGATCAAGATGGAGAAGAAGATGACAAGAAGAAGATTGTCTAGGATTCTGATCATGCAATTGGGGATCTATCATTTAGATTGAATAGGAATCTAAAAGAACTCCAATCCTGACGAGATCAACTCTCTTTGTTCAATTGAATAAAAATGGGAAAAATAAGAAAATAAAGATCGCTACTTACCTTTGTCGTCTTCATTATTCAATCATTCGTCTTCACAGTGACTCACTCTTTGTCCGACTTCTTCAGAGGAGTGCGGCATCTTCTTCATAATAGAGTGCGGATGCTGGGGGGGTCTTCTTCAGCTTCTTCACACTTGGAAGCTGGGGCAAAAGTGGTGGGGGTGGCGGAGAGTCAGAAACAGAGAGAGGGTGGGGTTCGTGGGGGGAGTGGGGGTGTATGCCTTTAAAAAAATTCGCATAATCGCACCAAACCGCACCGCACAAACCTCTGGGCAGTGTGTGGTGCATTGTGCAAAAGAATTGTGCAGTGCGGTGTGCGAATTTCCCACAGTACCACACAACCGCACGATCGCCCGTTCGGTCACACGAACGGACCATCCCTATGCCGCTCAAACCCTTTGGGATGAGCGGTTCTGAGATTTTGGGCGGTTCTCTCTCTCTCTCTCTCTCTCTCTCTCTCTCTCTCTCTCTCTGTCTCTCTCTGCCTCCCTCTCTCTCTGTCTCCCTCTATCTGTGTGTGTGTGTCTCTCTCTCTTTCTCTCTCTCTTTATCTCTCTCTTTTTTCTCTCTCTCACTCTCTCACTCTCTCACTCTATCTCTCTGTCTCTCCCTGCGTCTTTATTTGTGTTTCTCTGTCTCTCTCTTTGTCTTTCTCTCTCTCCCTCTCTCTCTGTGGTTCTCTCTCTCTATGTCTCTCTTTGTGTTTCTCTCTCTCTGTCTCTTTTGTGTCTCTCTCTCTCTTTGTCTCTCTCTGTTTCTCTCTCTCCATCTCTTTGTTTATCTTTCTATCTCTCTTTGTCTCTCTCTATTTCTCTCTCTCCCTCTTTGTTTCTCTCTCTATCTCTCTTTGTCTCTCTCTATTTCTCTCTATCCCTCTTTATTTATCTCTCTCTCTCTGTCTCTCTCTGTTTCTCTCTATCTCTCTCTCTCTGTCTCTCTCTGTTCATCGCTCTCTCTCTCTCTCTCTGGCTCTCTCTGTTCTCTCTCTCTTTGTCTCTCTTTACTTCTGTCTCTCCCTCTCTCTCTGTTCCTGAATCTCTCTCACACTCTCTCTATTTCTCTTTCTCTCTTCTCCCTCCGTCCGTCCCTCTCTCTCTGTCTCTCTCTGTTTCTCTTTCTCTTTCTCTCCCTCCCTCCATCTCTGTCTCTCTATGTTTGTCTTTCTCTCTCTCCCTCCCTCCCTCTCTATCTCTGTCTCTCTCTGTTTCTCTCTCTGGCTCTCTCTCTCTATGTCTCTCTATGTTTATCTTTCTCTCTGTGTCTCTCTTTGTCTCTCTTTCTGTCTCTCTCTATTTCTCTTTCTCTCTCTCTGTTTCTCTTTTTCTCTCTCCCGATGTCTTTGTGTCTCTCTCTGTTTCTCTTTTTCTCTCTCCCTTCTCTTTGTGTCTCTCTATGATTCTCTTTCTCTCTCTACCTCCCTCTCTCTCTCTCTACCTCTCTATGTTTCTCTTTCTCTCTCTATCCCTCCCTCCCTCTCTGTCTCAACCTCTCTCTGTTTCTCTTTCTCTCTCTCCCTCCCTCTCTGTCTCTACCTCTCTCTGTTTCTCTTTCTCTCTCTCCCTCCCTCTCTGTCTCTACCTCTCTCTGTTTCTCTTTCTCTCTCTCCCTCCCTCTCTGTCTCTACCTCTCTCTGTTTCTCTTTCTCTCTCTCCCTCCCTCTCTGTCTCTACCTCTCTCTGTTTCTCTTTCTCTCTCTCCCTCCCTCTCTGTCTCTACCTCTCTCTGTTTCTCTTTCTCTCTCTCCCTCCCTCTCTGTCTCTCCCTCTCTCTGTTTCTCTTTTTCTCTCTCCCTTCCTCCCTCTTTTTTTCTCTCTACCTCTCTCTGTTTCTCTTTCTCTCCCTCCCCCTCTCCCTCCCTCCCTCCTTTTTTCTCTCTCCCTCTCTCTGTTTCTCTCTCTCTCTCTCTCTCTCCCTCTGTCTCTCTACCTCTCTCTGCTTCTCTTTCTCTCTCTCTCCCTCCCCCCTCTGTCTCTCTACCTCTCTCTGTTTCTCTTTCTCTCTCTCTCTCCCTCCCCCCTCTTTGTCTCTCTACCTCTCTCTGTTTCTCTTTCTCTCTCTCCCTCCCTCCCTCCCTCTCTCTGTCTCTCTACATCTCTCTGTTTCTCTTTCTTTCCCTCCCTCCCTCTATGTCTATGTTTCTCTCTCTATCTCTCCCTATATATTTGTCTCTCTGTCTCCCTCTATATATATATCTATATCTCTATATATATGTATATTTCTTTATCATCTCTCATCTTCTATTGATCTATCTATCTATTTTTTCTCTGTCATATCTTGTATCTCTCTCCCAGTAAACTTATGGTCACACATTCATCAGCTAAATTCTAATCAAAATTGAAGGAGGTAATGAATGGACGAAATTTGTTATAGCATTGATGAGAAATTTGCTTGAGACCATATATGGGCTTCTTCAATAAACCTGGGATTTCCAATCACAAATTTTTGTAGTTTCACCTTGTGCATTGTCTCATCAATATCTCCATTGAGAAACACAATTTTGACATCTATCTAGTATAGATCAGGATCAAAATGTTCTAGGTGTGCTATTATCATTCTAAAGGAGTCTTTGGATGAAAGGGGAGAGAATTTCTCATTAAACTAAGTTTTCTTGTTGACTAAAACCTTTAATGATAAAGGTAGCTTTGTATATTTTCATTTAACCATTTGAGTATCTTTTTGGTTTATATATATTCATGTAATTCTTTATTTATTCTAAAGGGTCTGAAGTTGAATCGTATCATTTTTTATATGCTCTTTCAATATGTAAAGCTATACTAGATTTAATATGTAATCATCCATTTAGAATTAAACAATGGATGATTGCAGATTACACTTAAATGAGAAGTTCTTTCATTGTGGGTCAAGCTTTATTTCATTAGGTAAAGCTAATAAAATGCTAGAATTACACATTTTCTCTAGTGGATCTTATTCACATCACTTGAATCTTAGGTTGTGGAGTTTTTTCATCTGGAATAAAGGATGTAACGCTATTGTATTGAATTAGAGGTACATTTAATGGAACAGATAATGTTAAAATAATTTTTAGTTTCATCAGGAGTGAATAATTAGGTATCTTATAATTAATACTTGAATACAATATAATGAACTTATCTCCCCCTACTAACACAATATCCTCAAAGAAATATGGGTTTCTCATCTAGAAAATGGCTTTAGTAATGGGGTCATAAGATTTGAAACCTCTAGACATTTTAGAATAGCCTAAAAATTAGCAGTTGATGTCTCCTGAGTCAAGCTTTCTTGCATTAGGCAAGTCACGTGTTGATTCTTCTTGACAATCTCAAAGGTAAAAACATTTCAATCTAGGTTGTTTTTTTTCTAAATCTCATATGTGGTGTTCATAATTGCTTTTGTTGGAAATCTATTAAGTAATTAAGGTGTCATCTTTACCACTTCCCCCTAGAGGTTCATAAGAACCACTGATTCTGTATTTACATTCCTTGCCATATCTTGAAATTTTCTGTTTCATCTACCAGTTACATCAATGATGTTTGGTGAACCTAGCATATTGTTAAGTACGTATAGGAGTACTGTATCACTCTTTAAAATAGCATTGAAAGTTCCTGGTTGCCATTAGGAATGGTCCACAAATGTCAGCATATATCCATTCTTAAGCTTGTTGTTGAAAGAAATAAGCTCACAAGTCAACATTTGTTTTAGGATTAATTTCAGTTTTATGGACTTTATACTTGGGTAGAAAGGTAAGAAAATGATTACAAATTTATGTATAATTTCACCTAAACTTTTTATTTCACATAGGAGAAATTATTTTTTGAATTTTTTTTTCTAGAAATAATTTCAAATTGAAAATGACTATAAATGATAAATAATATATTTATGTATTTTTTACAGAATTTATTTGGAAGGTAAAACAGCAAGAAATAATATATTATATATGTGTGTATTTTATTTAATTATTAATGCTAAAAGTAAATCAGAAATTATTTTTGATTTAGGGATGGGACCTGGGCAAAAAGGATCCCCTGGTCAAAGGTACACCCCAAAGTGACCCAGATTTAGCCAAAATTTGGCTAAGTCTGGATAATCGAAGGAAACGGGGCACCCTAAAAATATATTAAATTTTGAGCATGATTTGAATCAGGGAACAGCAAACGTCATCGGTCACATCATTCGTCACATTGACATACCCATGAGTGATGATGTTTTTTTTGTCATGTGACGGTGACGGTGATGTAATACCAGTGACGGGAGACGTGATGGTGACGAAGGGTCTCAGACGGGCGATGTGATGGGACTTATGTCACGGATGATGTTTGTGACAAAAATTTGAAAGCATGAAAATTTTTATGTCATCCCTCCTCACCCTTCCTTGGCGACCATAGAGCAGCAGTGCTGCCATGATACAACAAAGCCCTTCATTGTCCTCCGGCCCTCTGCCGCCTCCCAGACCACGTATCATTTTCCCCAACTCCAGCTCTACAATTTTCCCTCCAAACCTCCCCAAAATGATCATTCCTGCTCAACCTCTCTCTCTCTCTCTCAAGCATAAGTGCTTATGACTATTCATATATTTTCGTCACATGTGACGGTGACACTGTCCAGTGATGGCATGAAGATGGGACGATGGATACGGTGACGCGTGACACATATGTGACGAATTTTTTTTCAAAATCCTGGGATGTGTGATGGGATGGGAGATGTGACAAAGTTCTCATCATGTCCCCGTCCATCACCACACGTCATCCGTCTCATCACGTCCAGGTCGTCACGTCCTGGACATGCCGTTCCCTAATTTGAATATAGATGAAAAGGGATGCAAATTTGGAAGGTTAAATGCCTGAACTTTTTGATAAAAGTTTAAGTGAATAAAGTAGAGATAGTGTGGAAGGTTAGGAGTGAGAAAAGTTCGGACTCTAGAGAGAGAATGTGGTACAAAATGTGTGGATAGAGGGGGAGAGTGGTGTAAATTGAAGGAAAAGTAGGGAAAAGGATTGGGATGATGCTAATGCTTTAAATATAGGTTCCTAAAATTTTGATGTTCATGTCTTGTACACCAATGACTCTTCCTAAACTTTTATCCTTATATTTCACCACGATCAGGCATTTTTCAATATAGGAAAATATGAGCAAAGGAAGAACAAGTAAAAACACTAACTTCTACCAGGTTGAACAACCATGATTCTGGAGAACTTTCTCCTCCTCGATAGCCACTGTTAGAGCTTCAAGAATGATGGAGATAGAGAGGAAGATAATAGTTTTACATTGGGCATGATCTTTAATGCCCTTCTATTTTTTAATATTCTCTCCTTGCCATTCCTCCCTCTTTTCCCATTGGATGAATTTAAAAGTTTGGGGCTCTTTCATTTGAGTTTGTGATCCTCATCAAAATGGAAGTTAGAGGGAACTGTGTAGGGATCCACAACATCACCTGAAAGAAATTCCTACCAAATAGTTGACCAGACCATCCTTCCCTTTAATGATGTGGCCTGGTATCACTTGGTGGGCCAATGCAGAACTATTGGACTGGGAGGCCCCAATAGTGATAAGGGGCCATCTTCGGTTTAGCTTACATCAGGTCCACTTTAGGGCCCTGTGGTAAACCCAAAATTAAGGTTTTCATACATCATTGGTGCTTTTAAGTTTAATCTATAAAAATACAAACATGTACCCACTTAAATAAATCTAGCTAGTGATGAGTGCAAAGTGTCTACACAGGGAGTGATAATTAAGTAATGGATATTCTTTAAATAGTGATTATTTAGACAAGGGGAGATATGTATAAAGATATGGGGTTTACAGACTAAGAAAATGAAAGGCAAAAATATGATAATTACTAATAAGATTATGATGATTATTGATAAACTCAAAATGGGGGTTAAAATTATGCCGTTATTGAGTTTAATCAATAAAATTTATAAACCAATACTCAAATGATAATTCTAGGAAGTGGATGAGTACTAGTCGTCTCCACAGGAAATGGACCTTAGATATTTAACTATCTCTAGATAATGATGCAGGTTGGATAAGAAGGGATATGTATAGTGTAAGAGGTAGTGAAGCGATGAAAAAGTTAGATAAGAGGGAAGATAATAAGTAATTAAGTTATGTAAGAAGAGAAATAGTTAGGAAGTTGTGAATAGGTTGAATGGAATTCGGGGAGTAAGATACAGGAAGACGTAATGGGAAGATGGTAAATGTAGGAGATGAGTAAGATGGGAAGGAGTGGAAGATAGTGATTTAATGTTTACGAGTTAAATGGATGATAGGGTAATGGGGTTGATCGTGATGATGTATTATGATGGATTGGAATGGAGGTGATGAGGTTGGTGATATGGATCTACTAATATATGTGATGGAGAATGACAATTGTCAAGCAAGAGACTAACCTTAGATCCCTACATTCCACTGGGATCAAAGAGATTTCCTGATGCAGATCAGCCTCCCCTCTTCTACATTGACCTTCTCCAAGAACTCAAGAAACCAAGAAAACCTAGACAGACCTTCAAAAACCTCACTCTCTTTCGATTTGCCTCTCTAGGAGGAAGTAAGTTTAAATATATTTTTTATTAAAGATTGATGTCCAAATTTCTAGATCCAACATATGGAGGGTAGAGGGTGGAAAGATGAAGATACCCTATTAGATATCAACCCCCCAAGTTGGACAATTCACATCCATTCATTTAAATCCAAATATTTCTATATCCTCATCCTCGTCGCCGCCATCTCATCATCTAGGATTTTTTCCTTCAACTTTGTAAAGATTCCTTGATGATTGGTTGTGATTTTGTCTTTTTCCTCTCGATTAACGGCCATCGACACACCACGTGTCATGCATCATATAAGATAAAAAAGAAATCTAATAAAATAGTAATAATAAATAAATCATTTGACTAAATATGTTTGTGTGTGTGGCAATGTGTCAATGTGTTCCATATCCATCCAGATCTTGAGATGCCCAATAACACTCAGACATGTTTGTACCGCATGTACATGTGAGAGTCATTTGTACATCTGGCACTAAAAGAGTCATTTGTACATCTTGAGATGCCCATCAAGTGTAGGTCATCACCGACACTTTTTACGTACGAAAAATATTAAGTTAGTCTAAAAGAAAATGCTTTTAAAAATGAGCCGCATGGTCTACATTAGCATTTACTGCGTCCAATGGGCATATTGTTGTGATCCATCTGCGTCGTCACTTGCAAATAAAATCACATGAACGAGTCAGTAATAATTAGATATTATGGCATTCATAGTTGTGATGCCATAATAGTGTATTTCTAGCTATTCAATGAATCAATCAGTGACCTATGGCACGACAAATGTTGAGCCTTTAAATGTTTAATCAATTCATATCAAATCGATTTGATTTCAAAAAAATACAAATAAATATGTTTTCCAACTTAGAAAAATCATATCTTCATCAATTTAAAGTCCAAAAATTCACAAAAATAATATGCAGACTCAAAAAAGTATTCTCTTGGGAATATGACTTCAAAAAACCCTTTAAAATAATTAAAAATTCATAAAAAGTAAATCATCATTCTAGTTTTGAATTTTAATCATGTTAAACGTGATAAGACGCATATGTAATCAATTTATTGTAAAAAATGTAAATATGATCAAATTAACCTACGAAAAATGTGTCTTATCAATTAGATAGGACATAATGATATGGATGATATTAGAAGAATGAGTTAGATAGAGAAGGGAGTGAGGATCACTAGAAAGCAATTAGAAAGACAGAGATATGACCACATAACAATTCACGTACGTGGGATGACGGTAATATGAGGAAGACGAAAAGGCAGACGAGGTGGCATGAAAGGCGGAAGACATGACACGAAAGGCAGAAGAGGTGCTAGAAAGGTGTAAAGACATGGTGTGATGGTCAAATGAGATGATAAGATGGATGTAGGCTAGAAATGGTGATGCTAAAAACTAATTTAAGGGGAATATGCTTACCATAGATCCTTACACTCCCTCATGATCATGTCATTTTGGGAGTGCAGATAAGCTCCCCCTATTCTTCATTGCCTCTTCTCAAACACCCAAGAGACCAAGAATAAACTTGATGGATCTCAGAAACCCACTCTCTTACAATCAGTCCACAAATATAGGAATAAAGTTTAAGGATTGATTTTTACAAAGATACAACTCAATTTATACATCAGATGGCATGAATGAAAAGAGAAGAAAAATATGAAGCTACCCTAAAAACTAATCTCAATCAACCTTCTAGATTGTAGATATCAAGATTTAAACAAACGAGCTATCCTAGTTGCTTGTTTGATTAAGTTTTATTTCTCCTTATTGGATGGTGTTGCTCCATTATTTCCATTTTAACAATTTTAGAATCCCGCTAATTTTTATTTTTAATCATTGGTGCCTTATCCTCATCTTTGGTAGATGGCAATTACAAGAGCGCCACATGTTCTTCATGGAAGAAGAAGACAAAAGTTTATGTCTTCCTTTTATTAAATGATACACTAGCACATGTCATTCTCATTAAAAGAGATAAAGACAATCATATTCATTGCATGACCTGGCGATGCAGACTGCAATGCCATGTCAATGCATTTTCCCTGTTGTCAACGATCTATGATGACTCATACGCGCGCCATTTTCCATGACTTTTCATCATTGAAAAACACATCAAAAGTAATTATTTATTTTGTTGGCCTCCGCATACATATATTATTATTATTATTCAAATCTCTTCTTTTTTCTATTGGTCCATTTCTACCTACCATTTTAAAAATTAGTTTTGTGTTAGCCTATCATTGATCATTATTGTATCAGAATTTGCGATGCCATATTTTTTATTATCTGCTTTAATCCGTGGAGAAAGTAGTGATTGGTCGCCATTTGATTGAATTTAATGGTGCCAAATGGAAAAGTCATAAAATGAGATAAAAAATGTTTGAAAATCCCCATGAAAGAATCCTAAGTCATGAAAAAAGTAATAAATATATATTATGACACATAAGATTAATATCTCAGTGATTATAACGCCAAAAAATATGAAAACTCTTCCAAACTAGAAAATCATTTTTTAAGAAAATAATGTCAGATAAATCCTGAAACTACTAATAAATACAAAAACTAGGAATATCATTCTTATAACATATTAATCTTTTCAGCTGGATAACACAAGTATGTAGCAATTTTAATGCGCAAAAAAATTATATTATGTAGTATTAATGCAATAATTTCCTTGTTAGCACTCTAAAGCCGTTAACAGATAACCTGTGGGCCAGGAAGCTTCCATCCCATATCTAGACCGCTGAGACTTTAAAAGGTTGTATCTGGCCTAAATTGTTTCAGGATCTCGTTGGGGCACTCATACTTCTAAGGGATAGTGCCTCACTAGGTCTAGTCCAGCACTCTATTGGATCCACCGTCAACAAGGAGATGCCATATCTCATTACAGACAATTCGACAAGGGTGATGAGGATGGCAAATTATGATGTCAATTTTAGTGTCATTCTAAATTTAATCTTAGATAAAATACAAATTATAATTACCTAACCTCATTCAAATATTTATAGTGGTGAGAGAGGTCATTTCCATGGGGGCTTGCCTTTAGAGATAGAAATAATGCTAGAGTTATGATTAAGAATAATAAAGTGGTAATAAGTTAAATAGCAGAATGCAAGAAGGGATAAAGTGATGCAAAGATTAGATAGAGAAAGTTGAGAAGATTAGTAATAAGTAGAAAAAGGTTATTAGAGTGAGGTAGAAATTAGGATGGTATATAATAATAAGTAGAGTTAGTGAGAACTAGACAAAGGTAGAGGTAAGATATCTATAAAACAATAGATTATTATTATTAGAATTATTAATTTTTTGAGATAAGTGGTAGTGTATGAGTGGGATAATGAAATGTATTCATAGTATTATAACAGAGGAAGAGGTATTTTAAATTTTAATAAAGATATAATTTGAGAAAGATTAAATAAAGATAATATACTTTATAGGAAATATCCTTAGTATCATTCATATTAATTGATAATTTGATTATATCCAAGATATGATACATGGAGAGGAAAGGGGTCAAGAACTATAATGATAGTAAGAATATATTAATTAAATATACATACAATAATGGGGTGAAGTTATATTTCAAATATAGAATAGGAATTTAAAAGCTAGAAAGATAAGGAGAGAATATGTTTTAATTTTTCTGAGGATTTTAGAAATTAGATAGACAGAAGAAAAGAGTGGATAATAATAAGATTAATCAAGATATAATTATATATATTAATCTATAGTTAGGGAGGTAGATTATATTAGTGGAATACTGCTTATATAGATTTATATATTCAAAAAGTGCTTTCGAGTACGCTTTATAATGTAAAATCAAAATTAAATAAGCAAAAATCATGGAAATTCAACAAAATCCAAGCACATCTTCAATTTTATTGAAGCTAGCAATCAAACTAAGATTAAAATGTAAGAATATACCAAAGGTGTTATAAAATTCTATAAGATTTGACCTAATTTCAAGAGTAGTGATGGGGTTGTTGATTGCTACCCCCTAATGCATGTGTGCTTCCACTCCTCTTATCATCCATGTTGGTGTATCTCCAGAACATTCTGGAGCTCATATGAGGCCATCGTGGTATTTTAGATCTGCTAGAGACTTGTTAGAAACCGGTCACGCCTATCCTCCCACTATTCCTGCTTCCAAAAAGGTCTCTTGCTACTACTATCTCCCTTGCCCAGAAGATGATGCGATTAGTGACATGTCACTAATCATGCTTGCAAAACTACATTTAATGAAGGGTTATGAAGTCATTTAAATGAAATAAACATGCATTTTATGTCAAATTCCACTTTTATGAAAATATTCGTACATTATGTAAAATGTTCCTTTTTTAATAGGTTTTTGCATTTATAATCATAGTAAGGAATTTCTGGGACATTCTGGAGCTCATATGAGGCCTTCGTGGTATTTTAGATCTGCTAGAGACTTGTTAGAAACCTGTCACGCCTATCCTCCCACTATTCCTGCTTCCAAAAAGGTCTCTTGCTGCTACTATCTCCCTTGCCGAAAAGATGATGCGATTAGTGACATGTCACTAATCATGCTTGCAAAACTACATTAAATGAAGGGTTATGAAGTCATTTTAAATGAAATAAACATGTATTTTATGTCAAGTTCCACTTTTATGAAAATATTCGTTCATTATGTAAAATGTTCCATTTTTATTAGGTTTTTGCATTTATAAGCATAGTAAGGAATTTGATGGTTAAATAATAATAAAAATTACTAAGAAAAATATAAAATAAAGGGCAGCAGCATCTGAGCGAAGCCAAAGTGCTAGCCAAGCCAAGTGCACAGCACGCACTGCCCGCAGCCACAGCCAAGGCCGCAGCCGCGGGGTAGCACGCGCTGCACAAGCCCAACAACGGCCGTGCCTCAAGGCAGGTCAGAGCGATCCTTCAGCGCCCAGAGGTAAGTGTGAAATTAAATGCATTTAAAGAGGGAGTGCAGAATTCATATACCAAGTTTATTTCTAAAACCAGTCAATATGGGATTGCTAAATCCCGATCTCAAACACAATCGAGCCGGGCCAAGGAGGAAAGCCGGCTATGATTTAATCGTAGCCGTTGGACCCTCTAGAAAGGAAATTGGACGGTCAAGACGACCGCCGATCGTCCTCTTCATGCCACCTCTTCCTCCGTCACCGGCGAAGTCAATCCGGCGACGAGAAGGCGGATGTTTGCCGATTCATCGCCGGAAACGCCGCCGGAATAATCCCATACCGGTGAGGAAGGTCATCCAACCATTTGTGACCTAAAAAAGGATCTTGAAACACTGAAAGAACATCTTTCGCCGCTGAACAGAATTGAACATTTAAAATAACATTACGAAGGAAGATCCTCCTTCTTTTCCATTTTCTTCCGATTCTCTAGGTCGACGGCACTGACAATGCTGCGACCTGGAGGGAGAACATGATGAGAGTGACAGAAGAAGAGAGAATTAAGCAAAAGCTTACCTGAAGGACGATGCGACCGGAGCGGGGTCTGGAGCCGTCGACGACTCCGAGTTGGCCAGAAATCTGGTAAGTACTTTGATTTAGATTTCTTTCCATTCCTAATTCATATAGTTTCAAGAAAGAACGAATGATCTCATCAAACTTTTTCCTCGAAATCGAATGAAATCAATTTCGAGTAAAAACATAAAAAACAATCTTCCGAAAACTCTGTCAGACATTTCGTCAAACATCTGATCTGCAGTCTTTAATTTCGACCTCTTCAAATCATTTTAAATATTTTCAACACGATTAAAAATCTCTAAAAAATTCCATAAAATCAAAGGATATATAATTTCTGAAATACATCATATTCCGATAAAATACATGAAAAATCTTCTCTCGTCCTTACCAAATATGCTACAAATCTCAAATATTCTCTGAGACATTTCTCTTTTTTTTTGCCACCCAGGGGGTTTTTATTTATAAAGTGTAGTGTTTTTCAATGATTGTGAGCGTGGATCGAGTATATATATCCCAATTACACTCGGATCCCACTCGTCCACGCCCATAGTTAGGGAAAAGAAAAGAGACATGAGTGATACCTCGCGGACACTCGAGGAAGTGTGTTCATCGTCGTTTCTCCAGAGCGATTCCACGAGGTCATTGTAGCGCTTGGTGGCGCTCTAGTCGGGGTGGTTCTTCGTCATCGTCATGTGTGCTCGGAGTGGGCGGAGTGACGCACTAGTCGAGGCGGGCGCGGTCCACGCCTCGTACGCCAGCACTCCAGGCGATCCTCCAATCCCGCGGGCCTGGCTTCGCGAGGAGGCGGCGTGTGCGGAGGGAGGGCAAGCCAAGACGATCGAGCCGATGACATCCTCGGGCCATGGGCGGAAGCTCCTGCCAAGAATAGAAAAGAGTGGAGTGGGTGCGAGCGTGTACCGCATGGTTGGCGAGGACATCAGCTGTCTGGTTTCCCTCTCTCAGCTGATGACGAAAGCACGCGATACGCGAGCGGCACCGCATGATGTCGTTCCACGCTCGACGTAGTAGCCACTAGGAGCATGTGCCTATACGAAACATATCAACTAATATCTGTGAGTCTGATTCCACGATGATATTATGAAGGTTCCGTTCCTCACAGAGGAGGAGACCATCACGTATCGCCATAGCCTCGGCTACTGTATTAGTTTGTACGCCATAAAAAGAAGAGAAGGCAAGAAGGAGGCTCCCTGTGTGATCGCGTAGGATGCCTCCGCCCCCTGCTGGCCCTGGGTTCCCTTTCGCCGCACCATCCACATTCAATTTGAGAAAGCCTACTGGCGGTGGGAGCCAATAAACTACTCGAAACTGGATGCGGGTGGCGAGGGGGGTCACCGGGATGCCAATAGAGCGGAGGAGGTCGCATGCAAGTGGTGATCGGCTGTCTCGCGGTGTGAGGAGAGGCTGAATGCGTCGAAGCCACAGCTGAACTCGACGCCTGATGTCCACAGCTCGCATAGGTGTACCTGCAAAACGAGACGAATTTCGCCCTTTCCAAATCTCTGAGACATTTCTACAAACACTTAAAATGATGCATTTGACTCTTATTTTTCTCCTAGATATTGACCTCTAAAAATTTTAGAAAATTTTCCTAAAATCATTAATATTTTTCCTATACCTATATATAAAGTCTCAGGTCAAAATAAAATCGATAGGGATATTTTCCTTCAGAAAGTAATGCTAAATTATTTCCAACTCTCCCTTAGACATAATAACAAACACCTAGTGGTGTTTGTAAACTATCCCACTCATTAGTTGAAATTATTTCTCTAAGAACCAATCCCTGTGGAGACGACCTTACTCATCTCTATACATATCTGAGTAAGTTTACTATTACAGATTTTTATTTGATTGAAGCGAAAATAACAACGACAATTTAAACCCCATTTTCGCCTTCATCAATTAGCATCTAGCTTGGCCAGCTGGATCAACTCCCACTTAAAGAATTTTTTTTCTTCATGCTTCTTCTCATCTTCTAATGAAAAATCATAGAGCATAATTAATTCATAATACATTTAGGCCCATAATCGCAAAGTTAAAACGTATTTTGACTTGAAAATTATGTAAATTCATACATAAAATTTTAACTAAAAAAATAGCCCAATTAATGTATGAAATGTAAATTCACATTAGAATTAGGGTACAATCAATATAATGCTTCCAAAAATAGCCTTAAAAGATGTAAGATTACATGCATCAAAGTGTATCATTCAGGTGATGAATACAGTGATAGCTTGGATACAACGTAGGGGTTGAAAGACAACACACCACATGTTGTTCAGCCTCACAAGTACATCTATGCATAAAAAATAACATATCATAATGATCCAACACATATGAGGATGATGCCTAGTATCTAACAAGACCTCATGTGCATAAGACAATTGACCTACCTTTTTAGGACACATCTCACACGATCAACAAGAAGCATTATCACTGATTACTAGGTATGATAACGTTGTGCAATCCTCTTTGATTGAAGTATATGTGGTCGACAAGCCAATCACACATTCTATATGTCGCTCTATGTTCATTAATAGAACATATTTATTATAATACATGTGTGATGTTTAAAATGAAGTACAGGAATACATGATCAAACTCAATGAATTATGATGAGGTCACAATACTGAGATCATTAGTCTTTAAGCATGTGTTTTAAATATTCCTATTTGAAGGATACTCAAGAAGAACATTGAAATATCCTCATAGAATAGCACTATGTAGCCCCACTCATATGATAATTATGGTTGGTCCCGTAGCCATTAGTTTGGAGACACTAAGGATAGATAGTGGGTGCTCTTTAGTAGAAAAAGTTCACTGAATTGATCCATAAAAATTCTTAAATGGTGTTACACCAAACTGTAAATCAGGTTGTGTGAATAGTCCTTGGACCTGAGACACCAAAGACATCTTGTTGGCAAACAATTATACTTTGTCAATGACCTACAAGTCTTTAATCATGGTATTATAAACACTTGTAGTTCAGGTGCATCAAGAAGTTCACGAAGATGATTAAATGGTTAAGATAGGATCATCTACCATAAGTATAAGAGGAGATAGATCAAGGAAGATGATGCAATGATGTCCTTGGCCAAGGCAGTGAAATATCAAAGAAAAGTTGTTCGATGATTTCCATACGCATCAATACTAACTCGGATGACCGATTAGGGTTTGATAGTTGAGTATAACCTAAGTCATCCTAGGAGCATAAATGGATGAGGAACTATACATACATAGTAACCAATAATGAACATGTTCCATGAGTGATTTAATGCACACTCCTTTGTATCTTCTAGACTACGAGGTGTAGCATGGCATCCCACGGTTTGGAGATTCAAGCTATTGGTTGGGTTAAATTGATTTGACATTAATTAATCTACATGATGATATATTTAATTAATTTGGAATGCCAATAAAGGTTATTGGGCCACAAAAGTCATTAACGAGACTAATACATGGGTCTTGAGGGTCACACACTAATGGTCTTTAGGATGTCGAAAGATATACTTAAGTTTTTAGGGTTCTTTTATGAAAAATATCCACTTAGAATATATAAGGGAAGGCTTTGAACAAACTTCAACTAGGCCAGAATTGTTCAGGAGCCTTTAATAACATGCAAATAAGAGCTTATAAAATGCTAATTCTATCATATTTGTGGGCTTTTAATGTTTAAAAACATCCAATTCTAGTGCAGGTTATCATGATTTTATGTTAAAACAAAAATTTTCAAGAGAAAAAATAATTTTGATAAATAATTAGGTTAATAAACACAATTTAAATGTTTTAAAATTGAATTTTATAAGAAATCATTAATTGACCTATTTCTATAGATCAAAAGATATCACTAATAAAACATATTTGAGAAATTAATGAAGCATTTTCTTGCATTAGTAATTGCTTTTACACTTTATTTCTAGTGTTTTTAAATAAAAATACACTAAAAAGCGCGTGGGCCAATCAGGAGCAAGGAAAATGCCTTCGGTGTGTGACACACACGTACACAACAATGTGTGTATCATGTCCCACACGAAGGATGACGTGGACCAATCCCATGCGACTTAACTCGTTGTGCGCGATGGAGTGAGTTAAGCCCATGCGCAGCAGTACGTGAACCAATAGGGTTTGAGATCTCATGCTGATTGTGAAGCTTTGTCTGTGCGAATCACATGTACGCATTCCCATAAGAATGAAACTTGACGCGAACCAGCGCCACGTGGTCCAATCGATCTGCTCCGTGCCACCTGCGTACAAAGCGAAGAACATTGGTTTAGTAACAAAATCGGAAGAACGAGTTCCAGCGATGCCGCGGCGATAAATTGAGGAAAGAGGAAATTGAAGTTCATTCTTGATTTTTAAGCTTGAGGAAAGATAGCCTGGCTTCCTAGACGACTCAAGAACAGCCTTGAGTGCATTTGGAGCTCGATTTGCACAGTAATTTTGACAATTTGGCGCCGCATTTTTCCCTGAAATTCAAGCATCAATTCGTGGAAAATTCGTTGTTCGTGCGTAGTATCTTTTCAAGTCAACTCATAATCATTCCTGGTATTTCTAGGATCAATTTTACTTCAATCTACACTTGATTTCGTGTTCAATTTTAGCAATTCCATAATTCCGTTTAGTTTTGAGATTTCTTCAAAATTTCCATTTTCAATTATTTTTATCTTTGAATTTCCTTTGTTTTCCAACTTCTTCATATTAATTAGCTCAGGTTAAATGATGTCAAATTGAATTGAATCTTAAACACGAAATCAAGTGTACGGAAACATCGCCATCTGCTAGATATGGTATGAATGTTCCTATGTATCTCTGGTCTGATGCCGTCCTCACTGCTACCTTTTTGGTGAACTGTCTCCCCTCAACTGCGATTAGTGGTGCCATTCCGGTTCAAAGACTTTCACACAATGCCAAATTATTTTCTCTACCTCCACGCGTGTTTGGGGGCGTGGCCTTTGTTCAAGATCATACGCCAGGCCTATCAAAGCTTCCCCTCGTGCACTAAAGGGGGTGTTCGTGGGCTATGCTAGAACTCAGAAAGGATACCAGGTGTACTTTCCATCAACACGTCACTACATCACATATGAAGATGTCACATTTCACGAGGATGTTCCCTTCTTCTCGCCATTTTCTCTAGTACCTACTTGATAAGCCAAAAATAGGGGTGAAAATTACGCAAATTTTTTAGCCCTTGTCGTTGTGAATTTTTGGCTTATGCAATAAAATTTATAAAACTCTACTTAATATGTATAGTGATAAATATGAGTGTCGTCCAAGGGAGGCAAGTAGGAATTTCAATTTGATTTTATTTTTGGTGTTTTAGATCCTAATTAGAGTGAATTTGATCTTCAATGAGGATCAAGTCACCCTAATTAGGTGAGAATTTAGAGAGGGGGGTAGAAGAGATGAGATGAAAAGAAGAAATGTGGGCTCTAGATTGAATTAATTGATCCAATTGGATGGATCAAAGAATTCAATTAGAGAGGTTGGAAGAAATTTTTTATTTAAGTTTTGGTTGGTTTTGAGAATTTGCTAAATCAGAAATAAAAAGGGAAATCTTAATCTCCTAAGAATTAAAACTAAATTTTTTAGAGTTTTCTTTTGGAATGCAATTGAATGCCAAGGTAAATCCCTCAATTTCTCCTCTCAATCCTAATCAGGGCTTGTACATGCCGCTCAAGCCAAGCGATTTAGAAGTTCAGATCAGAATAGAGATGAAGAAACAAACAACTTAACCTAATTCATTCAAAATGCATAAAAGTTCAAATACAATCAAGGAAAAAAAGTACCAGATAACTTGATCCAAGCTAGACTCCTCCTTGTCTTGCAGCTGTGATAGAGCACCATCCAGAATGAGCTCCCCCACTAGAAATTTAGCTTTTATACTTAGGTTATAGGGTAAAAATCACCATTTTACCCCCGTTTAGTACTTAATATTTATCTATCAATGTAAGGTAGATCTGAATGATCTAACCATACAGATAGAAAGAGGGGATCAAGACGAACAAATCCATAACAAAATCATCTCAATTGGACTTCAGGATCAAAAGTTATTAATAAATCAATTTTAAACCAATTTAATCCTTTGGATTTAAAATTGATTTATTTATTAGTTTCATTTTTAAACACGCAATGACGTGTCGCTCTCTCATTGGCTGGCGCATTTTGAATCCTCCTTTTTGCAGAAAAGTCCTTAAAAAGCCTGGAATTGCTTTTGGACGCCGCCCAAAAGTAATTGCGTATATGCCCCTGGCGCACTCTCTCTCCTCCGATTTCTCCTAAAACATTAAAAATATATATTAAAAATTGCAATAAAACCCTGAATGATTTTTAATAGGATCTTTACGCCTGCCGTGGCGACCGAGAGCTGTTTTCAGGGTCTTTTTGCAATGAAACGTTGCAAAAAGGCCCCGAAAAGTCTAGAAATTCATAAATACATTTTTTTCTCTTATAAATATGCCCTTTTTCATAGAATAAATGCATTTCTTCTTGAAATAAATCCTAGAAAATTCCTAAAAATTCGTAAAAAATTCTAGAAAATTCTAAAAAATTCCCTGATTAATTCCCATGTTGATAAATGTTGAAATAAACTTTTTAATGTGCCATTTTCATCCAAAAATAATTATTTCGAGCTTCAATAAATCCTTAAAAATTCATATAATTAACAGAAAATTAGGGAAAAATCAGAAATTACTTGGAAGCATTATTTTTGTGTAAATATATGATAACAACCCAAATTTAAGCCTTTTAAATGCATAAATCATGCTAATAACATGAAATAAAGACCAAAATTAGGGTGTTATCACTACTCCTCGTCCCGTCACGGGTTCCCCTTCTTTGGCACATGTCTCCATTGTCTCACTCTCTCCACCTAAGGTGATTCTCCCTGATGCATCATCTCCCATGGTTACCACCTCTTCACGTGCTCACCTTGTGTCCTCCCTACACGAGACGTCTCCGGCCCTGCCTGAGCCCTCCCCGACCATTCCGACTATCATTTCCGCTTTCGCTTCCCATCCACCGCCCACTAATGTCCACCTTCCTATTGCTCTCTACAAGGGTACTCGCCAATGCACACAACACCTGATAGGCAACTATGTTTCCTCTTCCCATCTCTCCTCACCCTATAGTGCCTTTGCTCTCTCCTTTCTCTATGGGTCAATTCCCAAGACATATCTTGAAGCTTTGCAAGTATCGGAGTGGAAGGCAGCTATGGATGCAGAATATGCTGCGTTTTGTCAATGAGAAACATGGATGCTAGTTCCTCTCCCATCGAATGTCAATGTCGTCTCTTGAAAGTGGATGTACTCCCTCAAGTACAATCCTGATGGCTCTATTGCTCGCCACAAGGCCCCCCTCATGGCTCAGGGGTTTTCCCAAACCTATGGTTCGACTATACTAAGACTTTCTTGCCCGTGGCTCGCCTCAGCTCCATCCGGGTCCTTTCTCGGTCACCCTTAATCAGGCTTGGACTCTCTATCAACTTGACGTATCCAATGTTTTTCTTTATGGTGATCTTGCCAAGCGAGTGTATATGGAGCAACCTCCTGGGTATGCTGCTCAGGCGGAGTCTTCGAAGGTGTGTCTCCTAAAGAAGGCTATCTATGATCTGAAGCAGAGTCCTCGTGCCTAGTTTCATAAGTTCTCCAAACTGATGTTCACGTATGGCTTTGTCTCTACTGTCTCCGACCCTAAGGTGATGTGCAAGTGTACTCCCTGCGAGTGTGTTGTGATGGCTGTTTACGTTGATGATACATATATTTGAAGATGAAATTGTTGAAATCAATGCTTATCTACGTCAGCATTTTGTGATGCGTGACCTCTCTCCACCACGGTACTTTCTTGGCATTGAATTTGCTTATAGGCAGGATCAGATGGTCTTATGCCAACGGAAGTATGCCTTATACCTCCTGGAGGAGACGGGCATGCTAGGTTGCAAACCCACTGCCTCTCCTATGGAGATGAATATCGATTGGTGGGACGAGTCGATAGCACTACTGGAGGATGCAGTCTTGTACCGTCGCCCGATGGGTAAGCTGATATATTTGACAGTGACACGTCCTGACATTGCATATGCAGTGAGCATATTAAGCCAGTTCATGCAAGCTCCTCGGATGGTGCATCTTGATGGTGTGTATGGTGTCCTCGCTTATATCAAGCGAGCCCCTGGCAAAGGTTTGCTATACTGGAGACTATGGCATCTGCATATTGAGGCTTACTATGATGTAGGCTACGCGGGTGTTAAAGCCGATAGGGAGTCTCATGGTGGCTATGCCACATACGTTGGGGGCAATCTCGTCACTTGGAGATCACAGAAACAATATGTGTTCTCTCGCTCTAGCGCCAAGTCAAAGTACAGAGCTATGGCTGATAGCACAACAGAGATGCTTTGGCTGAGGTCTCTTCTCATTGAGCTCGGTTTCCCCCCTCCATCACCTATGAAGATGTACTGTGATAATGAAGCCGCCACCTTCATCGCTAGCAATGACACTTTCCACACAAGGACTAAACACATTGAGATTGACTGTCATTTCATTTGGCAGTATGTTATTGACGGTACTATCTGTACTCCTCATGTTGCTTCCGCACATCAACTTGCTGATATCTTTACGAAGGCACTTGCTGGGACGGCATATGAGACAATTGGAGGCAAGCTGGGCATGTTTGATCTCCACGCTCCAACTTGAGGGGGAGTGATAACACCCTAATTTCTGTCTTTATTTCATGTTATTAGGATGATTTTATGCATTTAAAGAGCTTAAAATGGGGTTGTTATCATATATTTACATGAAAATAGTGTTTTCTAGTGATTTCTGATTTTTCCCTAATTTTCTGTTAATTCTATGAATTTTAAAGGATTTATTGAAGCTCGAAATAATTATTTTTGAATGAAAATGGCATATTTAATATTTTATTTCAACATTTATCAGTATGGGAATGAATCAATGAATTTTCTAGAATTTTCTAGAATTTTTTACGAATTTTTAGGATTTTTCTGAGATTTATTTGAAGAGGAAATGTATTTATTTCAAGGGAAAAAAGTATATTTATAATAGAAAAGGAAGTATTTTTATTATTTTCGAACTTTCAAGGGCCTTTTTGCGAACTTCCGTTGCAAAAAGACCTTGAAAACAGCTCTCGGTCGCCACTGTAGGCGTAAAGATCCAATTTAAAATTCTACAGGGTTTTATTGCAATTATGCCTTTTATTGTTTTAATGTTTTAGAAAAAAGTGGAAGAGAGAGAGTGCGCAAAGGGTACATGTACAATTATTTCTGGGCGGCGTCTATCTGCAATTGCGTGATTTGTAAGGGGCTTCGCTGAAAAAATTGCTTGAGGGCTTCCCGCTTGTCGACGTGGCGAAAGCGTGGCCGTTGGATAAAAATCCAACGGCAATCGCGCATACGCCAGTGGCAGGAGGTAAGTTCACCGCCCGCGCAGCACATACAACGCGCGTGCACGGGCGGTGACGTGGCGCCCGTTGATTAGCCGGCGCTTATAAAGAGGCACTCCTACTTGTGAGCTATATGAATACGATCAGCTTTTTACTTTTCCATCTTTTGATTTTTCTTTTTTTTCGCCAGGGGTACGTGGCAGCAGGAGGACGTGCCCGCCAGGAGAATTTGAAATGTCACCGCCAATGAGGCGGTGACACCTCAGCGCGCGGAGAAGAAAAAATAAATTAAATAATAAATGAATAAATCCAATGGTTAACATTGGTTTAACTACATTTATTAATAACTTTCGATCCAGAAGTCCGATTGAGATGATTTTTTTATGGATTTGTTTGTCTTGATCCCCTCTTTTGGATCATCAAGATAAAGCTTGTATTGATAGATATAGATTAATTGCTCATTAAGGGTAAAATAGTCATTTGCTCCATTTTACCTAGGTATAAAAGCCAAATTTCGAGAGGAGGGGGATCATTCTTGATGGTTCTCTATCACAATTGCAAGACAGAGAGGAGTCCCACCCTGGATCAAGTTATATGGTACTTTTTCCTTGATTGTATTTGGATTTGTGCATTTTGAATGAGATTAGTTCAATTTCTTGTTTCTTCTTCTTGGTTTTGATCTGAAATTCTAAATCGCTTGGCTTGAGCGGCATGTACAAGCCCTGATTAGGATTGAGAGGAGAATTTGAGGGATTCAACTAAGCATTCAACTGCATTCCAAAGAAAAACTCTAAAAAAATTTAGTTTTAATTCTTTGGAGATTAAATTACCCCCATTTCAGTTCTGAATTATCAAAGTTGCAAAAACAAACCAAACTTAAATTAAAAATTCCCTTTTAACCTCTCTAATTGACCTCTTGGATCCTTTTATTAGGATCAGAGAAGCCAATTTAGAGCTCCATATTTCTTCTATTCATCTCAACTCTTCTACCCCCCTTTCTAAATTCTCATCTAATTAGGGTGACTTGATCCTCATTGAAGATCAAATTCAGTTTAATCAGAGTGAAACGACCAACACAATCACCAAATCGAATTCCTTACTAGCTTCCCTTGGACGACACTTGTACTTATCACTATACGTCTTAAGTGGAGTTCTTATAAATTTTATTGCATAAGCCAAAATCCACAACGACAAGGGCTAAAAATTGCATAGTTTTTACCCCTATTTTCGGCTTATCAATTGGCGCCGTTGCGGGGGAAGCAACGCTAAGGAATTTAATTGGTTTTAATTTCTATCAATTGAGTGTCTATAAAGTATTTTGAAACCGTAAATGAGTTATTGGGTCAAGTGATTTCTCTCTTTGATTTTTAATAACTCTAAATTTCTGATAACTTTTGAACTTCAATAGAGGATATCATATTTTAATTTTCTTGAATGTCTATATGCAATGAGCATTTGATTTCGGGATTAATTATCTTTTTAATGCCTTTTTGTCATCCTATTTATCTACCCCTTGATTAGGGAATCTTGATTTACTTAAATGGAAAATACACAGCCAAAGGTTAGAATGACAGTGAAAGAGCTTGCGATGCAAGCTGCAAGGGAGGGCAAAATAGAGACAAATAGTACCCAGACATCTTCGCCTCCTATGAGCGTATTTGGACACTCTAGTAATCAACCACGGCGAACAATAGGGGAGCATTACAAGGCACCTTCATTTGAGGAATATTTAATACTCAGAGAAAGATCATATAAAAGCCTTCATGGAGATGAGTTGAGGGTAGATGTTTCAAACAGAGAATTAAGGAGGATGGAAGAGGAAAATAACAAAATAGTAGATGAGAATGTTCGATCTTTCCACGACTGTAGTACGCCTCCTATATCTTTAGAGGTAGCATCTCATGATCATGAATTTATTAGAAGAACATCTGATGATGCTACCATAGATTTATCTATGGAAATCTGAAGTCAAGTTTCCTCGCAACCAATAGATTCTAAGGGTGAGAGTTCTCCTAGGAGTTCTAGTGTGCCTAAGCTTCATACACAAGCTCCTATAGATCCCACGATCATATCAGTGCTATCACTAATGAAGGATCAAATGGTGAACTTACATGAAAGATTAGAGAAGATGGAGAACTATAGACTATTAGAGCCTAGTAGAGACGTGAGTAGGGAGGAGGAGCCTTTATTCCAACTTCCCACAACTCAATCCAAATTTTTAGACGGGGAGGTACCTAAAGTTAGTCTAGAGTCGAAGAGGATTACAGAGCCAAAGGACTCTAGAATAGTATGTGATATTGGAGGAAGTAGATTCCACAATGTGCTTATAGATCTAGGTTCAAACCATAGTATCATCCCTTCAACTGTCCTAGAGAGACACCCTATAGGTAAGGTGACGCCATCCTCCAAACTCATATGCTTTGATGATGGAATTCATATCACTCCTAGTGGCCAAATCATCAATGTATGTGTTGATATTAATGGATGTCGATTTAAATCTGATTTTTTCATCTTAGAGGGAACGACAAAAAAAGCACCTATTGTTCTAGGGAGATCTTTCTTAAGATCAGCAAGAGCGGTGATAGACATAGAGTTTAAGGAAGTTATCCTTAGAGAAAATGATAAGAGAATTACCCTTAAGCTAGCTGACCCTTCGGCGAGTAGAAGTGGACACTTTAGGGTAGAGGATAAGGAAATCTGTAAGGAAAATATTGACGATGACAATCATGCCTCAACAACTACTTCCATCCTTGAAAACAAAGTTTCCACGTCACCATCTACAGAAGGGTGGCTTGGCAGTATTGGGGTTCTCAGACGGGTGCCATGATAGGATGGCTGTCATGGATGACAATGGTGACAGAATTTTAAAGGATGAGAAAAGGGGAAACAAATGAAGAATAATAATAATAACATAGAATAAATGGAGAGATAGGGAGAGAGAGGGGAAGATTGACCGAGAGAGACAGAGATATATATAAGAGGGATAGGGAGAGAGAGTTTAACTGAGTGCAAAAGAGAGGGGGGAATGAGAGAGGGAGAGTGAGTCCAAGAGAGAGAGTGGGGGTGGGATAGTTAGTAAGATGGAGAGAGAGAGGGAGAGGGAAAGAGAGAGCGAGGGAGACTGTTCCAGTGAGACAGAGAGGGGGAGACCAAAAGAGAGAGGGGAGAGAGAGATGGAAAGAGGGAGAGGGAGTCCGAGAACAGAGAGGGGAGAAGGCCAAAAGAGAGAGGGAGAGAGAGATAGGGAGACACAGGGAGGTCAAAAGAGGGGGAGGGAGTCCAAGAGAGAAGGGGGGGGGGAGTGTAGAAAGAGAGCACGAGAGAGAGAGGAAGTTTGAGAGAGGGAGAATGAGACGGAGAGAGAGGGAGATGAACAGAGAGAGGGAGTAAGAGAGAGAGAGGGAGAGACTGAAAATGTTTAAACTAAACCATTGAAATATTTAATTGTTGATGTATCCTTTCATCCAGTGTGATGGAGACACCGTCTTGTGATGGGACAAGGATGAGACGATAACTCTAGTGACGAGTGATGGAAATCTGACAGAACTTTTTAAAGTCTTGGGACTCGTAACGAGATAGGAGACGCGACAAACTCCAAGTCATGCTCTCGTCCGTCACCACTGATATTTTGCAATTTATAATATAAAATTGATGAATATTACATACACATATCTGTTCCATCGGCTATATTTGCATGTTATCATAACTAAATGGGCATAAATAGCTTGCATTATAGTCTCATGATTTGTTTTTACTTTTTTTAGTATTTTTACACGACATCCAGACCTTAGTGCACTGGAGATTTATTTTTGCAAGGCATAAAGTACTTGGGTAGAGACTACTAATGCATAGACTAATTTTTATGGAATTTCCATATCATTTTTATAATAATCTGACCATTATATAGTCAAGAAGGATTTTTAGATTTAATTGACTATGTTTTATGATTTTATTTGGCATTTAATAATGTATTTTAATGAATTTAAACAACGTCTACATCAATGCGCTCAAATTTGGGCAAACGATTGGCTGCACCAATCATTCGCCATAGGATAAGTATGGCATTGCAATTCGTGATGCCATAATTATCCAATCATCGTCCCTTTATTACTATTACCAGCGCTGGTGGCTCAAGGAGAAAGATTCCTCTCTTTGGCCTTTTTCGTGCAATAAATGCATACGGCGAATCAGTAACTTCTGCATTTATTCAATTCAAAGTCACCTTCTTTTTTTATTAAAAAATAAAGAGGCAGCGCTGACGCCGGGCAACGTGGCGCAGTCCCAGCCATGCAAAAGGTATGTTTCTCTCTCTCTCTCTCTCTCTCTCTCTCTCTCTCTCTCTCTTAATGATAACAAATCTCGTCATTTTTAGTGCACAGATATGTGGCGTCACATGATCCGAGGGTGGAGAAAACCAGGAAGGCACCATGGCAAAACAGAAATAGGGATTTTTCACCTGACTGGCGCCTGCATGGAGGAGAGATAAAATGATCCAAGGGCTTAGATTAATCGATAGTAAAATGGCGATATCTTGATATCCAACCGTCTGATTGCGCCCAAATTATGAGAGTACGTTTATCTTTTCACCCTCTATGATCTAGACGGTTGGATTAATTAATAGAGGTCGGGCGGGAGGGGAAAACCACCGAGGAAGCTCTCCCCCAACTAGTTTGGCGAGGAAGGACACAGGATCTGCTTATGAAGTCGACAGTTCTTGATTCAAGGATCAAAATTGTAAGTTTCTTCTTCACTATTTGAACAGCTTCTTGAATGATTGCAAAACGCCAGGCATGTGTGAAACGTACATGCCCTTGGAGGTAAATTGAATTGTGATTAGCATTGCATTTTGGTTTTTATTCAAGATCTGAGTGTAAATTTCCATTTCTAAAAGTTTTCTCATCTCATCTTTCACCTTAGATTCATAGATCAAATTGGAATTTCACCTACAACTAATTTCCCCCCAAATTTTCCCACTTTCTCTCTCTAGGTTTTTATTCAAAATTCAGTTCCCAATCTATAGTACCTAGATCCAAAATTTCACCCAAAATTTTGTCCATCTTGAAGTCCAATTTCTAAATCAATTGCTTAACTAAATCCCAATTAAATACATTAAAAAATTTTCTTGGTAAATCACATTTCATCGCATTATAGTATTTCGATTTTTCTTGACATAGGTACAAAAAAATCATCACATCTACAATGCCCTGACCGAATATAAATATCAATGTAAAGATTCTAAATACCTTTTAGTAATTAGAAAACAAAATTAAACATAACAAAGTCTCACTACGTGCATAATCAATTCGTTCTTGAAATTAATTCATAAAAAAACAGAATGAAATATTCTTGAGAAAGTGCCTCCGTGTGGATGGACCCCTTTCTTGTTGTATATTTCCAAATTGCGATTAAGGGTAAATAGTACAATTTCAATTACATAAGCCTAATTCTAATGACATTATTAACTGAATGTTATTAATCAAAATTAGGTTTATCAACCACTTGTCATCCTTCCCGTCACATCCTAGCCGTCCCTTCCCTGACGTGTCATTCCCTAATAATCACGCTCATTTCCGCGCTGAACCGCGCCATTGGGCCGAGGAGCTTGAATACTGAACCATACTATTGGGCCGGCCCATTGGGCTCAACTACCCAGTCCCTACTCTCTTTAAATAGCAAACAAAGCCAGAATCGTTGTATATTTTTTGAATTACTCCGACGGCCGAAACCTTCAGAGAGTGGACTCAAAGCCGTGCGCTCCGAGGTTTTGTGGACGGGAGAGCCGACACATCGACGACTAAATTCATGGTTTCTTTGATCATCGATGATCAGATCGATCGCGAGAATTGCTGACGCGAAAGATAGATTGTTCCGGAGTGAAGATCCGTTGTCGAACGGTGGATCTTGAGAGGCATGATGCAGGGAATTGGGAGGAAATTAGCCTGTTTCGGCCCCGGATGGCGCGCATCTGGTGATAGATTCTTCGTCACCAGCTGTCGCGCAGTGATCTTGGAGCGGTTCGGCGGGCCGGAAGTTCTTGAACTTCGACCTGATTTCCCTGTTCCCGACCTGAAGCCCAAAGATGTGCTTGTTCGCACTCGCGCCGCCTCCGTCAATCCTCTTGATTTGCGAGTGAGATTTTCACCTTTCTTTTCAGTTTCGTTAATCGACGTGGATGGTGCTCAATTCTTGCTAAAATTTCCCAGATGCGATCCGGTTACGGACGTTCCATATTTGGATCGCTTCTGCCGTTGATTCTTGGTCGTGATGTCAGTGGGGAAGTCGCCGCCGTTGGATCGTCAGTGACTTCCCTGAGTGTCGGCGAGGAGGTCTTTGGGGCGTTGCATCCGACGGCGGTGAGGGGAACATACACTGATTACGCCATTCTCTCTGAGAATGAGCTTACGATAAAGCCACCTTCACTGACTCATGAGGTAACGCTTACCTGCATGTTGTCTTTTTTTCTTAAACCGACATGGTTGCTCGAGTTTGTTGCTTTATTTTCTGCCCCGAAGCTTTAAATTCCGTTTTTATTCCTCTGTACGTGATCTTGGATGGATTAGTGAAGCTTTTATATGTTAGGTACTCCCCAGAAGAAGTAATGTATCTGATACCATGTTGGATTCCATAGAGGAAGGAGAGAGAGAGTGGAAGAGAGAGGAAGAAGAGAGATAAAGAGAGCAAAGAAGCAGGGCGGCAGGAGGAACACTGACGCCCTATAAGTCAAGCAGTCGATGAAGATAAACCAAACTCAATTAACTAGTGAGTTCCCTAACATCATAGCAGGATAGGAACCTTAAGGAAAAAAAGTTACATTAAAGCCCATCTTCTTACAGGTTCTGCTTTCTTCACGGCACTTGCCCCTCGTTTACCTCGACAATTTAGAAACCTTTTTCGAAGTTTAGAGGCGTCTGAGCGTGGGGAAGATTACCGATCATCCGACCTTCAGATATACTGATGTTTTTCAAACCTAGCGCGATGATTTTCGGTATTTAGTTTATGTTGACTTGTTTTACGAGAGGTGTATTGAAATTTGAAGTGCCTTGGCTCGTAATTATTCTTTTTCCTCTCTCCTAGTTTTTATATGTGATGAATATGATGGGCCGTGTGAATTATTATCTTTATGCCATAACCGCAGACCATTGACAAGAATTGAAAATTGAAAAGACGATTTTAATTCTTATCAAGGGGATAGAGGAGGGTTCGATCCAGGACGAGTTGGCTGAAAATTCTGTGAGATATAGACGATTATAAAAGGCAAGGGACTGAAGAGATTTAAACAGAGGTGGGATAGGGAGAGAGAGAGAGAGAGAGACAGAGTTTGGGGACCATAACTTAACTCCTCGATACTTCTTGCCTGCCATGCTAAAGGGAGGGCTACATCTAATGAAAGGGGAAAACTTATCTAAAAATATGAAAGTCCAATCAATCCTTGGAAGGGTTGCGGTTCCTGTGAAAAATAGCTCATCCTTAGGTTAAATTTTTTCTCGAAAATGTGTGGACTGTCACTAGGACTAAGATTTATCCACTTTCCTTTTTGGAACTGTATGGTTCATTATTTTCTTAACCATCGTCAGATATTTAAAAATTTGGTTCCATGGCCTGGCCATTCGACTATAACAGAGTAATCTCTTGCAGGAAGCTAGTGTTATCCCTTTTGCTGCATTGACAGCATGGCGGGCCTTAAAAGGCACTGCTCGAATCGAAGAAGGGTACGCACAACAGGCATTATGATCACAACCCTTAATATATCTCATTTTTTTTATCTTCAATTCTTTTGTGAGTACGCCAGGTAGAGCTAAACAAAATCCCACTTTTACTTGCAAGACCCCATAGTTGTTTGTTTTATCTGCTGAAAAAAGAAGCACCTGAATTTTGTTTTAAAGCTGAATTGAAGAATTCTTTCTGTGGCATGTACATTGATTTCCAGCTTGACACTTTCAGACAGAGGTTGATGGTTCTGGGTGGCGGCGGTGCAGTGGGGCTGTCCGCTATTCAGCTTTCAGTAGCTGCAGGATGTGCCGTTGTGGCTACATGCGGAAACCAGAGTTTCCAGCGCGTTCTCTCAGCTGGGGCAGAGAAAGCCATCGACTACACTGCTGAAGTAATTCCAAAAAAACCCCGAGAATTTTCTCCTGTTCCCAGTAAATAATTTGTCTTTCTCTGTTCTCCCAGGACATCGAATCAACAGTTAAGGGGGATTTCGACGCTGTTCTGGACACCATTGGACGGCCGGAAACCGAGAGAATAGGAGTTAGCCTGCTGAAGCGTGGCGGCCATTACATGACTTTACAGGTTGATAATCATCTCAGAAGGCCTCAAACTTCAGTTCTACTGAAACCCTATTTTAAAAACCTTTTCTATATTTTTCTTCTAATCTTTTTAGGGAGAAGCTGCTTCTCTAGCAGATAGATACGGAATTGCTGCCGGTCTCCCCGCTGCCACTGCGGTCCTGATGCAGAAACAGCTCCGTTACCGTCTCTCCCATGGCATAGGCAAGATTGGACTGGCCCGTCCTCACTTATTGGGCTGATGTTTAATGGGCTTTCTCTTATCAGGGTATTGGTGGACGTATATGCGGGCCGACCTTGAAGGGCTGCAGGAGATTGGACGGCTGGCGGCTGCCCAGAAACTGAAGATCCCTGTGGATCGGGTCTTTTCAATCGTGCAAACCAGGGAAGCCCATGAAGCCAAGGAGAAAGGCATAATACCTGGAAAAGTCGTCCTCACTTTTGACTAGACGCTCACAGATAATCCAAATAGAATTTAATAAAAAGGGACAACAGTTCACATGCAGCAGGGTTATTCGCCGAATCCACTGACTCCCGTATATACCTAAAACTAGATCCCATGAAGCCCATGAAGCCAAGGAGAAAGGCTCCAGCGATCCAAAAAAAAAAGTGTCTGATCGAGTCCCACTTTTAGGTCCACGCGTTGCAGAGGGGGGGATCTAGTTTTGGGGGAGTCAGTGGTTCGGTGTAGGTCAAACCCATTGCCACTGCCGCGCAGCTGCTGGCCAACTCGGCCACCTGTGCGAGCATAGCGCCACTGGCGCCAAAGAAGTTGTTGGGAAGGATCACGATGTCGAGGGAGTAGAGAGTGAGTGAGGAGGTGATGTTGAGGGCATTAGTGAAAGTGACAGAGACAGTGACGACGCCGGTGGAGCGGTGGAACTGCTTCATGGAGGGAGAATCAGTGTGTGGCGGTCTGGGACATGTCTATGATGTAGAACTTGGGGACAACCTGGAAATTGAGAAGATGCACTGTAGTCTCCTGCGTCAGCTCGTTGAGAGTGCCAGAATTGAGATCGGTGAAAGAATTGTCTGTTGGAGTGAACACTGCCTGTCGTAGGTGTTGTTCAGCTGGTCCTGAATTGATAGATAGATATAACTGACACTTCGCATGAAAAGAGAATTGAATTTTGGAAAAAATTGGTCGGAATAAATTTTGGGAACTAGGATGTGAATTCTTCAAGCAAGAGACATATATGGATTGAAATGAGTGAAGTTTAACATTGGCTGGTGGGACAAGGGAACATTAATGCATGGTATAGCAATTGGACAGGACTGATATGTTTGGAAAATATTCCAAGCATCAACTGCCCTGACCCAAAATTAACCATTAATCACCTTCTTGAACAGAACTGGGAAGAATACTTCAAGAAAATGAGGCTTTTCATATAGCATAATTACAATGATACGACTAGAAACAAACATACCACTCTCTCAGATGACAGAGATACAACCATTTGGAGTACTTCTAGCCATGGAGACTTTACTACTAAGTCATCATGGCGATTCTACAGAAAAAACAAACCAGAAAATGAGATCCTGAAACAAATTGGGAGAGGACCATTCCTACCAAATAAGGTTTTTTATGTAAAACACATTACCTATAGATAAAAATGTACAGGGAATTGGAATGCGCATTGCATCAAAGTGGTTGTGTTATATAAGAAGCTCACAAGTTGAAGATAGAGAGTATCTTTTCTTCTCCTGATTTGGTGACAAATCTCTGGAAATGACTTCTCAATAAGTAGGATATCACGATCAGGTCTGATCTTACATTGGCGAAGTGGTGGAATTTTTTTCGTAAAGTAAAACAAAATAAAATAAATAATTTATCTTTAAAAATTATTCTTGCATATTTTTACTTGGAGAAATTTGGAGGAAAATAAATAGTATATTATGGCAGGATAAGAAAAGAAAATACTGGTCTATAGTTAAATGCTTGCAAATATGGATGAAGGATATCTGCGCATTTATAACCATCTAAATGCATAATTGGCATTCTAACTACAACACAATATATAAATATTTTTACCCATAATAGCATACATGTCATGAATGCATCAAATACTTCTTATACATAGAAATCCACAAGACAACCAATGGATAAAATAACCAAGGAAAGAGAAGCGAGAGAGCAGGGGGTCCTCTATGGTCACTATGGAAATAGACTATATTCACCATCCACAGAAATAAATTAGTATCCGTTAGAAGTATCAACGGTGTAATTCGTTCCAATATAGCCTTTGATCATCATAGTTGAGTACTGAATGAGGAACCAGAATCTGACATGAAAATCTGGGAGTAGCCAACATTTCACAATTGTATGAACAAAAATTGGATGAGACATGAGAAGTGACTTCCAAAGTAGTAGAGAAAGCAATTACCTAAGGAGCAAGACGTAATCGCCCAAATTGAAAGCAGAGAAAGAAAACACTTGAAGAGTGAGAACTAATCGCCCAAAATGTACTCGTCAACTGCAAAAGACGATTCCAACAAGGCATAAATCTCATATGTTTCCGAAACTTCTGCTCAAAAGAATGAAAACAAGGAAAACCCTGTTGATAAACACAAATATTCCCAAAATACCCAAGGAAGATTAATGTCAACATCTTAAATGACAATGGCGTTTAGAAGTGGCTCTAGAGTGGCAGAACCACAAAGTGGATCATTATTCTACCTTAGATTATGTTATACTAAAAGGGTCACAACATGCAACGTACTCTCGAAGTAATCAGGGGTGGTCCTCTCTTTTCTCCATTAAAGCACCCCTAGTTCCTTAACTCTTGCAGTTTCTTTTGGGTTCTGGTGCCTTGGTTCAATCATGGAAATCATGTTTTTACATGAAGCGGGAGCGATTTTTGATTCCAAATCGATCTTTAAAACAATACACCACATGTACTTGTTGCACCCTTGACTTTATCACTTGTAGAACATTCTGAAGTCGTTCACATGCTCGGCCTCTCGAAGTATCGACACAATCACATTGCTCTTGGATTTCCACTTCTTCTCCAACTCTTCTTGAAAATCTTAAAAATCTTCTCACTATGAAGACTCTCTCTTTGGTTGAGTGGAGAAGGGATCAGAATGGAGAAATGGGGGCCTCCCAATTATAGCTGGCCTGGGTGCCTAAAATGGGTGCCCCTTCCCTATTTATATTTTACTTAAGCTTTTTTTTCAAAAACTGCATAAAGTAAAATATATTCACCAATGCTACTATGATTTTATGTGTGTGACCCTCTAGGCCCATTTATCATTCTAGTTAATAACTTTAGTGGCCCAATAACAATTTTTAGCCAATCTTATTAATTAAATGTATCAACATATAGATTAATTAACTAAGGATCGATTTTACCTAATTAATAGGTTAAGTTTCTAGCCCGTAGGGTGCCACGCTACACCTCATGCTCTAGACAATACCAAATAGTGTTCGAACTCTCTCATGGAACCTTTACCATCATCAGTTACTGTACATGTATAATCCATCATCTGTGCGAGACTCTCGGATGACTTAGGGAATGGTTTATCGTCAACCTAATGCTTAATGGGGATCATTGGACAATGCCTTCTCCAATATCCTCACTACCCTTGGCTAGGGATTTTCTGCATCGTCTTCCTTGAGTCAATCTCCTCTTATACTGAGGCAAATGATCTTATCTTGACCACTCAATCATCTGCATAAGCTTCTAACTACATCCAAGCTACAACTTATTTGAATCCCGTGGTTAGAGACTCATAAGTCATAGTCAAAATGTAGTTGTCCATCCACGAGATGTCCTTGGTGTCTCAGGTCAGTGGATCATTTATACAATTGTGATATGAATCAACCCGATTGACGTTTAGGTATAAAACCATTTAGGGATTCTTTAGATCAATGCCGAGAACTCTTTCTCAAAGAGCTCCCACTATGTGCCATTAGTGTCGCCACATTAATAGCCACATGATCAACTATACTTATCGTATAAGTAGGATCAGATAGTGTTATTTTATCTGAATAACTAGATGCCCATCTCGACTATACGTCAAATAGGAATACTTAGAATACATGTTTAAAGACTCGCAATCTCATCATAATTACCTATGTTATTTTATGTATTCATCGACTTCATTATAAATATCACACTAAAATAATAATCAACATTATATTTTATTCGATTAACTTAAATAAAAACATGGCGGTGTGATTTGGCTTGACGGCCATAGAATATCCATCAATTTAAACTGGAAGTTATTACATTATTTTTTTATAAATATATCCATATAATGTGAAGTAATGTAAATTTTCATGCACGTGGATTAACCACCTCTATCCATCCATGAATCCCTTGATTGTGTTGGAAAATAGCAACTTTCAAAAAAAATATGATACATCCTCTACTCATTTATTTTAAGTTTTAGATCAAAGCAGTGCCACAAGCCAATTGGCTTGATGACAATGGAAAAATCTGGTAATCGCAGGCATCAACGACCTATGCGACTATACACACCAACTTATCTGCAAATTATAGTTCAGATTAAACAAGTGTGGCTGCCATTGGGGCAGATAAACATTGTAATCTCACATTCATATTAGAAGATTAATATAGTGAATATAATGAGATGAGTACGCATAAAACGAGAGTAAGGGAGAAAAGAGATAAATGAGGATTGGGAGAATGTGATAGTAGGAAGAAATAGTTGATAAGACTAAGTGATATGGAGGAGAGGATGATGGAATGGGTTTTTAGGGTTTTATATTTTTTTATGGAGAAGAGAACAAAGTGATATGGTGGAGATGGTGTGAGGGTATGTTTGATGATAGTGGATAAATATCTAGGTATATGATAATATAATCTGCATAAGGGATGCGTTGAATAATGATCAATGTAAGGCAAGAGAATGACCTTTCAACCCTATGTTTCACTGGGATCAAGAAAATTCATTAAATTTCCTAGCCTTGATTTATCTTCAGAACCCTCACTCTCTTTGAATCAGCCTCTCTAGGAGGAAGCAAACTCAAAGATATTGTATGAAAAGATCAGGGTTTGTTTTGTAGATCCAAAGTATGGGGATAGCGGGAAGAATGAAGAAGCTGCCCTCAAAATTTTTCGCTTGATCAGCCTTCAGGACCATTAGATGTCAGGCTATAAAGTTGGACAATTGAAGGACATTTATTTGATTCAAAGATTTATCTCTCATTTTCCTCGCTGCCATCATTATGTCACATCTAGGGTTTCTTCCTTGAAATTCCCCAAATTTGCCAAAGATTTGGCATGGATTCTCACACAGTTTCTTGATTGACGGCTAGGGAGACATCTTGTGTCTTGCATGCAAAAAGACAAGATAAAAAGGAAAAAAAACTTAAAATGTTAATTGTAAAATGAGTGTGATGTGGCACCGCATCAGCATGCACCACGTCCACACTACATCTTTTGTGAACCATTGAAAAATTGACATATGGGCACCAAGTAAACCCATGAATGCCACATGTATATTTGGGCTCGCCTATGTGTCAACACATGGTTGGCGCCTCAAATATTGACCAGTCAAAATAAATACAAAATAATTATAATTTTATTCATCTCCCATTTTTAAAACGTCTGGACTTTGTTTTCTGATTTGTCCACATCATACCTTAGTATAAGAAAATAACAGTACGTTAGTCGATGATCAACCATTGTGGTACCTTTTCACTATGATTGAAGCACCAGTCATTGCTCTAAATATTGATTGGTTGCCATTTGATTAAACATGAGACACCAAAGACATGTTGTGGATGGACGTTTTGTTTTGACTTTGTACATATGAATTCCTAAGGGATTCTAAAACTTCTCATTTTGCATGATCTAGATGGTGCAATCGAGTTCCAAGGCATTGGAATATCAGAGAATAATTTTGCCAATAATTTCCTCGTGATAAGTCTTAATTGGGATGACAGACATGAGTATGATAGTTGAGCGTAATCTAAGTCATCCTAAGTGTGTCATATGGATGACGGCTTATATGTAAATAATAGCTGATTACTAAAAGGCTTTATAAAATATGACTCACTTTTACCTTTTAGAGCATGATGTGTAGCTTAGCACCCCAACGATTTTCAGTTCGGCCTATCAAATGGGTTTAGGGGACCTAATATTAATTAATAAGATTAACAAATAAATGGCCGTTGGGCTTGTTCAGACATCCTCCTCCATCCCATAGGGACCCACTATCTCTCTGACCTCTAATATATAAACACATGGACCTTGTTTGTGTTTCCTTAATCTGAATCAGGGTTTCCCATTACCCTTGTCCACATGGTATCAGAGCTCTACGGTTCTCTCCTACTGTCATTGTGCCTATGCACAGCCCTCCTACTTTCATCGCCTCATTCCCACAATGCGCACACATGCCCTAGCACGCCATCTACACGTGTATCTGGACCCATCATCATGTCTCTCTATGCACCCATCTCTCTCTATATGCATGTATGCCTGGTGAACCATGCTATTGATCCCTTTTCCAAGTCTCACATACACATCCCCCACTAAACCAAGTTCTTTATGTTTCATGTTGAAGGGAGATCGGACGGCTAGCAGCAGCCCAGAAACTTAAGATCCCCGTGGGCCGGGCCTTTTCAATCGTTCAACCCATAGAGGCCCAAGAAGCCAAGTGGTCCTCTCTTTTAAGTTTTAACAAAACGCTCACGATAAACCCCCAAAATAAAATTCAATAAAAGAGATGACAGCTCTCATGCAACAAGGACGAGTACATTGATGGATATTCCCTCACGAGAAGAGCGCGGTGCCGAGGAGAAGAGCGGCGGCGGTCACGAGCCCGGGCGCGCGGGCGGCGGCGGAGTTGGCCGACGGCTGCGCGGCGGTGGCGTTGGTGGTCTTACCTCCGTCGGCCTTCCCCGGGCCAGGCGCGGCCGGCGGCGGCGCCGGGGCGGTGCGGTTGGCCCCGAAGAGGTTGTAAGGAAGGAGCACGGCGTCAAGGGAGTAGACCGCGAGCGGGGAAGTTATGTTGATCGCGTTTGTGACGGTGACTGTGTTGACGCCGGTGGAGAGATTGAACTGCTGCGAGCCGAGCGCGGTGACGTTCAGCGTGGAGGGAGAGTTGGTCCGGAGCGGGTTGCTGGCGGTCTGGAACGTGTCGAACGTGTAGAACTTGGGCACGACGTGGAAGTTGAGAAGCTCCACCTTTGTCTCCTGCGTCAGATCGTTGAGAGTGCCCGGCTTGAGATTGGCGAAGGCGTTGTCCGTCGGAGCGAACACCGTAATCCCGTCGTAGGTGTTGTTCAGCTGGTTCTGAATCGATATGCCGACTTGCGTCTCGTTGAGTAGCTGCAGAAGCCTCGTGTACTGCCCGGCCTTGGCGAGAATGCCGGTGAGGGACGGCGGGGCCGCCGTTGCCGTGGCGGCGAGCAGCGCCAGAAAGAAGAGCGCCAGCGCCGGAGATAGCCTCATCGTCCTGGCCATTGATTGAATGGCCGTCTGTCTCTGTCTGTCCGGGTTATATAGCGTGGTTGTGTTGTCGGGTTTTGGATGGGGGCCGGGCCGGGTTGTGGGCGCGCGGTGGGTGGCTCGCTGGATCTGCGCTGGCGGGTTTGGCGCGGGGTTGCTTTCGGATTGGCGTGAGAGGCTGGCGGTGGCTCGTTGACTATCTGCCAATGGACTGAGAATCCGACAGATGGATAGATACATTACGTAGATAGATAGATAGCTAGCTAGCTAGCTATATAGATAGATAGATAGATAGATAGATAGATAGATAGATAGATAGATAGATAGATAGATAGATAGATAGATAGATAGATAGATAGATAGATAGATAGATAGATAGATTGATAGATAGATAGATAGATAGATAGATAGATAGATTGATAGATAGATTGATAGATAGATAGAATAGAATAGAATTGAATTGAATTGAATAGAAAAGAATAGAATAGAGAGAGAGAGAGAGAGAGAGAGAGAGAGAGAGAGAGAGAGAGAGAGAGAGAGAGAGAGAGAGAGAGATTATTTTTTGCTGGACACGTTTGATGGTGAGCTGTACTCAACGAGGGCGTTTGGAGTTGGTCAAGAGAAGTATTCAGATGGAGACAGAAAGAAAGAGAGACGTGAGAGGTCGCAGGTGATACTCGTGCCGAGCCGCTGCGTCGCTGCGGCTGGTAAAGCTGAAAGCTGATGGAAATGGTGAATACTATATTTCCATTACTCCACCCTAATTTACGGGAAGGTACTAAGGAATTGAAATAGAAAAGTCTCCAAATAACGGTTAATCATCGTTGGAGTGAAACATTGCATAAAGAAGTAACATGTCCTACAACAAATAAATGGCTAAGCGACAGATACACAAAAGATAAAAATAGAAATGGCTGGGAATAATCGAATAATGTAGACACGCACAGAATCATTAGGAGACTTTATTACACAAGATTACTGTTCTCAACCTCATAGGAATTTATGTTTGTAATTTACACAAGACTTTATTACACAAGGTGTCATTTTTGAACGATGGTCAGCAAGGAACATGGGCATGAGACAGATTTTTTGAAAAGTGGGTTGTTTTTCCCAACCTCCTAAACCTGAAGAAGTGAAAGCAATCCCTACGCCACCAACCAAAATTAAAGTTGACACGCAAAAGCCCAGCCCATTTTATATCATGGAATAATATATGACCAGCAAGCCAATTTCACATTCCATGTTCTCAATATTCATCTATAGAAATTTATTCATATAATGCACCTATGAGGCTTATAATAAAATCTAAGGATTTATGAAATGATTACAGAACTTTCATGAGATCACAAAATGGTGATCGCTTATCTTTAGACATGTATTTTAAAGATTTGTAATATGCAAAAGGACATCAAAATATCCAGATATAATTTATATTATAAAATATAACACAACGGTCACTTATCCTTCATTTTTTGGTAAAATTTGAAAAGAATTCCTAATTTTATTTTATAAATTTTGAATAAAGTAGGTTTATCAGTAAAATTATTTACCATCATTCTAAGATAATTTTGAATTCATTTTTACTATTTTATTTATTCAATTAGGTTTAATTATTTAAAATGTATAAAACATTAAAAATATAAATTAAATTTGAAATCACTTATTCAGTACTTGCTCCCAGGGGATAAGACCCTTAATCACTCTACGCTGGTCAAAAAATATAAATTTTGTTGTATAAATCAGAAGCCATAAACAACATAAATGGACTCAAATGTATGGTTCTTAAGAAGTATTTTCTCCTACTAAAGCCATCTTTGTCGCTACTGGGGCCTTCAAGTGATATATACCATCCTTACGTATACCCATGAGAAGAACTTAGCATGTCTTCTAGTCCTTCACCAAGCAGTAGGATGAGTGAAATTCAAGAAATACATTACTACCATATGATAGACTTTTAACATCTTCAAAAAATACCTTTCTAGTGATATATAAGATGTATAAAATATTTTTTAGTTTCAGAGGATAATCAAAAGACTTGAAAGTGGATGAGTCAAAGTCTGAAATGTTCAAACTTGTCCCATTAAAAATGGGTTGCTGATACTTTCCTTGTTAGTAATTTATATTGTGAAAATGAGAAATTTATGGAGTGACATTGTGAGCTGCTTCACTGATTAGATACTGGGACATGGATGATCCAACATCAGATGATGTTGTGAGATTCGTGAAGTAGGACTAAAGTTTCTGAAAATTTTAATGTCCATGGTTTTGAATGTAATGATTCTAGGAATGAGCTTTATTTTGATTTTGAGTCTGTCATCCCTGGAAGTTTTGATTGAAACTTTCTCTGCATTTATTGAGTTAACATCTTGGGGAATAACAATTAGTGTAACATCTTCCTCTCCACTATCTATCTTGTCTCTTACTCATTACATTGACACATTTAAGTGAACTTGATTTGACATTGGTGGGAATACCCTTTCACTTATATTTCTGTTCCTCTAACTTGTAATTTTTTGTTGGATAAAATTTTAGCAATCACATCATCTAGGTTCATATCATTTATTTGGTCACCTTGACCAGAGTCAAAACCATCACACTCAAAGGCTAGTCCTTTCATAAAAAGGAAATATCATTATCTCTTCATTGACTGATTCTCCTAATGCATCTAACTCATCTCTATGTGACCTGAGTTCTTGAACAAAGTCATCGGTTGACTTGTCTTCTTTAGTGAGATTCTGCACTTTTCTATGAAAACTCATGATATTATACTGACTCCCTCCTACAACACTTTTATATACAACTTCTCAAGCTTCTTTTGTAGTGCTGTATCTTATTATGCATCAGAGCATACATTCATTTAAATATGTGGATATTCTTGTGAATACATGTTGATCTAAAGGATTCCACAAATTATAATCAGGATTAAATTGAAAACTGCCTTTTTCAATTTAGAAGGACATTAGAGGCGGATCTTACCAAATAATTTTGGCGAGTCCCCAGCTCTTGGTCAGAGAAATGAACTGGAATTTACAGATAATAAAATTTTTGTGGGAAGGCTTTAAAGGAATCTACATACCATAATTCTGTGTTTTTGAGGAACTCACGAGTAGAAGTAATGAGTCGTACTGCTGCTGAAGCACTAGGCCTTGTATTCACATGTCTTTATTGCTCTAATACATGTAAACGAATTAAAGAATTGGAGGTAGATATAAGATGAACAAATTGAATAATATTCAGAAATACTCACGAAGTGGGTATTTTCTGATGAAATTTCTTTGCAATTTACCTGTTTTCCGTACTCTAATATCTTTCATTTATAACAGGTTTGTTTGTACGATGGATGTTTCTTTATTTGAATATATTCTATTTATAACCTTTCTGGTTTCTTTGTAGTGCAACTTCTAAAACTGTGACATTATTAAATACATTTAAATATTTATTTGTAACTTCTTTGTAGTATGGATGTTTCCATTATTGGATATTTTCTATTTTTAACCCTTGTGGTTTCTTTGTAGTGTAACTTCTCGTGGCTTACGCCCTTCTGTTGGTTGTGAACGAGGTGAATGCATCAGTCTTTAAAAATAGGCTTATTAATAGAGTTTTCATTTGTAGATTTCTCTCACTTAGTTCCTCCCTTTGGTTTTAGTTTTAGATTTCTCTCTGGCCAGCTACTTGTAGAACCGTAGAATGGAAGTCCATTTTATAAATTCCTAAGTGTGAATTTTGATGAATGATCAAAGTATATAATTCAAAGTTGATAAACTCATAATTAGGGGGTAAAAGTACATTGTTTTAAAATTGAGTCTAATAAAAAATATTTATAAATATTTACTCATTAAATAATTTTACTAGTTAGTGATGATCTGATAAGCCAAAAATAGGGTTGAATTATGCAGTTTTATAGTCCCTTGACGCTGTTGATTTTAGCTTATACAATAAAATTTATAAAACCCTAACTTAAGATGTATAGTGATAAGTATGGGTATCGTCCAAGGGAAGCTAGTAAGGAATTCAATTGATGATCTACTTGAATACTTTGACCCTAATTAGAGTGAATTTAATCTTCAATGAAGATCAAATCACCCTAATTAGAGAAGAATTTATAAAGGGAGGTAGAAGAGATAACAAGAATAAAAGAAATAGGGAGCTCTAATTGAATTCTTTGATCCAATCAAAGGGATCAAAGGAGTCAAGTAGAGAGATTAAGAAGGAAATTTGATTTGGTTTTAGTTGGTTTTGGGGATTTGTTAATTCAAAATGTACTAACTATTAGATCATAGATGGTAATTTAATATCTCCTAGAAATTAAACTTTTTTTGTAAATTTTTTATGGTGCACTTAGAATAGCTAGATAAATATTACAATCTCTCCTCTCAAGACCAATAAGGGCTTGTACATTTTACTCAAGCCTAGCGATTTAGAAGTTCAAACCAAGATTGACAAGAACGAAGAAGAAATTCACTAACAAATCATCTAAATTACAATAATAATTCAAATACAATGAAGAAAAAAGTACAAAACAGGGTTGATCCAGGATGAATCTCCTCTCTATCTTTCAGCTGTTAAAGAACCACCTCCATAATGACATCCTCCTTTTGAAATTTGGCTTTTATACTTAGGATACGTGGAAAAATTATAATTTTACCCCCAGTTAGTAATTTTTTATCCATCGATTTAGGCTTGATCTGAATGATACAACCATACAGATAGAAAAAGTAGATTGAGATGAGCAAATCCATAGAAAAATCATCTCAATCAGACTTCAGGATCAAAAGTTATTAATAAATGAATTTGACCCATCTTAGCCGTTGGATCAATATTCATTGATTTAACTATTTTTTCTTTACACGGAATGATGTGTTGATGGCAGATTGGCTGGTGAATATTCAACTTGATTTGGTGGTTGATCCTTTGAGCGCCACGTACCCCCTGGTGGAAATAGAAGGGATTAATAAAAAAGGAAAATACATATCAAATGCACTCACCTATGCGTTTTCATTAACGCTACCCAATCCAAAGCATCCACGTCACTTTCCGTGCCCACGTTTGGATGCATGTCACAGGCGGTGAACTTACCGCTCTCAAACTGAAAGAATTCAGGTAGTATGTAAGCTGTTGGATTCGCATCCGACGGTTGAGACTTGGCCACGTGGCTACCCAAAAATTGTATGGGCAATTTGTGCTTAAGTCCTTCCTATAAGTTGTATGGGCAATTTGACGCCCCCCAAAAGTATTTATGTATATGCCGCTCCGCTTTCTCTCTCTTCCATTTTTCCTGAAAAAACCATGAAAAAATCCTGATTATTTTCAATAAAACCTTGTAACTATTTTAATCGCTTCCAACCACGTCTGAGAGCTGTTTTAAGGGCATAATTATAACACAAATTTAAGAAGAACCCCTCTGAGTTTAGAAATTTCTAAAACACTCTTATTTTACTTATGAATATACTTTTTTCCATTCAAAAATCCATTTTTTCCTCGAATAAGTTCCCCAAAAGTCCAATAAATTCCTAGAAAATTCTAGAAAAATCAGTAATTCATCTCCACGTTAATTAACATTAAAATTAATGTTTAAACCTGCAATTTTCATTTAAAAAGAATTATTCCAAGATTAAATAAGTTCCATAAAATTCATAAATTAACAAAAAATTAGGGAAAATTCAGAATTCACTTGGAAAAATTAATTAACATGTAACATATGATAACAACCCTATTTTAAACTATTTAAATGCATAAACTGTGATAATTTCTTGAAATAAATACCAAATTTAGGGTGTTATCATGATCAAGGGTCGTCTCCATAGGGAACATATCTCATGGAAAGAGAAGTATTATGTATAGTGTAAGAAATAGTGATAGGACAAAGCAAATGATAATGATAGGGATAGAAGTAATTTCAAAAAATGAGACGAGTATCATACTAGTAATGGATCGTGATCAAGCGAGCGGAAAATATAGCATAGTATGAAGGAAGACAAGAAGCAGTGGTGGTGAGATGGAATGAGAATTAATGATAAGAAATATCAAATTCAGGGATTCATAATTTTTGGTTTACTAGTTTAGGGTTTAATAGAATTTAGGAGGATGTGAAGGGGAGACAGAGTAGAAGCAATGGGATGAACCATGATAGAAATAGGAATATAGTAATAGATAAAATGGAGAAGTTTGTGATTTAAGTTTTCTTAAATAAAATAGAGAGGGGACATGTGACGAGATCGCGACATCGTTGGTGATGTGTGAGACAGATGGTAGAAGTTAGTAAATAGGGATGAATGATGGATAATATTGATAGATCGTATACCTAAATGAAGAATGATCAATGTAAGACAAGAGGCTATCCTTAGATCCGTATGTTCCACCAGGATCAAGGCATCTTCCTGATGCAGATCAGCCTCCGCACTTATTTTTTGATCCTCTTCAAGCACTCAAAACACCAAGTTCATACTTGATGGACCTTCAAAACTTCACTTTCTTTCAATTTGCATCTCTAGGAGGATGTGAGCTTAAAGATGTTTTTTCTAAAGATTGGGAAAATTTGTAGATCCAACCATATGGATGGATAGAAGACATAAAGACGAAGCTACCCATAAAATTTCAGCACAATCAAGCCTGAAAGTTGGATGATACCTAGTTGTTGATTTTAAAAATTTATCTCTCTTCATCCTCATAAATACTATCATGTCGTTTTGTTAAGATTTTCTTGTCATGACATTTAATGTGATGATTGGCTCAGATTCATCCGTGTCATCCGCGATGAATGGATCCCATTGTGCCCTGTAACGCATTCTGAAAAAAGACAAAAAGAGGAACAACGATATTTATAATAATACTACTAGAATATAAGAGGATGTGTCAAGTAGCAGCATATCAACACACGCCACATCAACATCCTCCCTTTTCTCCTCCAATGATTCAATGACACCTTGGCGCTATGTGTACATGTGTGTCTCGTGTGTACACATGGCACCATGTGTATGCGACATGTGATCGGGTCTAGAAATTTTGACAAATCAAACTATGTAAAATTAATTTTGTTGAACTCGAGCCTCAGCTTCTGCTTTGCATTTATTGCAAAGAAAAGATTGCCTTTTATCAAGAAACATCACCCCTGCAATTAAAATATGAGGAGAGAAATTTTTTAGCAATAAATGCCATGACGGTCTGCAATAAATGATTGGCCAACAACACCAATCACTAATCCTAATTTTTGGTTGGTCGCCGTTCAACGAATCGAGCAGTAACTCGTGGTATTACAGAAATAAAAGGCTTTTAATATTCTTAATTTCATTTTAAAATAATTATAAGCTCAAAAATTATAAATAAGTATGTAATTCAACTTAGAAAAATCATATACTTATGAATTTAATGTAAAAAAATTCATAAATTCTTATTGTAACTCAGAAAATTAATTTCTTTCAGATGATATTTTCAGAGAAATCTCTGAAAAAACTTAAAAATTCATAAATTCAAAATATTAGACTTAAAATAAATTTAATCATTTTAAGCTTGATAACACAAGTATAATTCATTGAAGGCAAATAAACATGTAAATAGGGTCAGATTAAGCTACTAAAAGTATGTGTGACGTAGGACGACGATGGGGTAGGCGAGGAAGGGCGGGACGACAGGACTAGGGGTAGGATAGGCGTGAGGGATAAAACAATCCACAGAAATTCACGGTCGGATCCGAACTTTAAAACCGATGAAAATCTGGTGGTGCAGCTCCGACCCTTATTGAGGGCGGGAGTACTGTCTTCCCCCACCGCGACGATGCCTAAGCACCGAAATCAATACGTCGAATTCGCGTCGCAAGGAAACACTCGAGAGGTAGGTCGAAGAAGCAGAGAATCCAAACCAATTCAGATTCTGACGGCGGTGGAAACTTCTCGAGAAAACACTGGACGGAGAACACGTCGAGACCAAAGAGTTCAGGCGTACCTCAGCACCGCAGTGCGTGAAGAGGTTGCGGGCAATTCTGAACGTGACGAGGCTGGGCGAATCCGGGCGTTGAGCGGCCCACTGGACGAGGACGAGGCTGGACGTTCCGTGCGTTGAACGGCCCTGGTTAAGAGCGGTTGTCGTGGGCGCAGTGTCAAGCGTGGGTGAACACCCGCGCGCGCGAAGCGCCGACGGCGTCCGGACAGGGGCAGCCGGAGTGCGGTCTCGGGCGGCCCTGGCGAAGGCTGTCGAGGCAGGCGAGGGCAGCGCGCGGGCAGCGCGCATGCGGCGTGAAGGCGGTGCACGGGCGGCGCGCGGGCGGGGCGCCGGCGATGCGCAAGCAGCGCGCGGGCGGCGCGCGGGCAGTCTGGGTGGCCCCTTGGCGGACTACCTGGGTAGCCTTGGGCGAGAGAGAGAGGAAGAGAGAGAGAGAGAGAGAGAGAGAGAGAGAATGGAGAGAAAGAGAGAGAAGAGAAAGAGAGAGGAGAGGGGAGGCCGACGTCGCAAGGCCGCGGCAGCGGCGGCAGCGGCGGCGACGGCGACTAGGGTTTGGAAGGTGGAAGATAGGGGAGGCTGGGCAATCCTCCAAGAAGAATTAAACAAAAACTCGATTCTTGAATTATGATTGCCTAATGTTTCTTGAAAACAATGGCCTATATATAGGCCTTGGAGGAAAGAGAAAATGACGAGAAAATAAAGACAAGAAAATAAAGACGTGCGCCGTGTCACGCCAAAGGGCAGTTGTGGATCTGCCTCTAGCGTCGTGTCATGACGCGCGTAGGGACGTGCGTGGGTGGAGACGTGCTTGTCGACGGTTGTGGCATGTTGACTTCGGTTGACTCCGGTTGACCGTGGTCCATAGCGGGCGTGTTGACTCCGGTTGACCGTGGTGACGCGTTCGATGTTGAAGTGTTGGCGTCCTCGCCATCAATGTGTTATCAAAAGTCAAGTCTCATTCAATGGGTTTACATTAGTTCAGGCATGTTTATGCATATGGGCAATTATGCACACATGCATTGGATGATTACCTTCGTGTTTATAAAAAATCATTGATTAGCTCTCTCAAGTTTTATGGCATGTTGATAACCATGTCTTATGTCACAGGTCAAATTTTTATGTGAATAAGATGCCATTTAGATAGTGAGAAATGACGGCTGACATTGAATTCTCCTCCTACTTTATATATTTATATATGAGTGAATAGAGTATATTATAAGAGCCTAAATATTTATAATATTTGAATATGATTTCACATATCTAAAATATTTATGAATTTCTTGATGTCAAATTTATGGAGGAAATGCAACTATTGGATTTATATTTTACGGCTTATGAAGCGAATGGCGAGGTTGTAATTCAAAATTGAAGCAGTTATTACGTCTTTTTTTTATCTCTAACACTAAATGCACTTGACTGTTGGGTATACGAAAATTAAACTTTCCCCTTTCAGTTTCAAAATCCATAAAGGCAGCTAAAGACCTAATTTTCAAATTCTCCACTCATGGTAAAAAAACACACTATGAATCTGGTATTCTACACAAGTTTATCAGCTTTTTATGAGAGATCTTCCAACACCAAGTTTAGTTCTAATGTCATCCCAGATCCATAGGAGTTAGAATCATATTTTTTATACTAGTTTGAACAAGTTACAAGGACAGAACATTGTGCCATAGAATTTGCATTGTTAATGACTTTTGTCTGAGGATTATGATTTGGAGATTTATATGAACTGTTTTTGAATTTATGTTTAGCTGAATGGTTATAGATGATTTTCGCTCAAATACATACTCCCAAGAATAATGTCGTTTTTGCAGTATTGAATAATCTAGAAAGAGGAAAATATTGTGACTCAAGATTCATACCATCGTCAACCTTGTGTTAAAAATAATTCTCTAGATATTTATGCTAATTTTGTTTTGAAGTTTTAATGAAAAAAATATTTATTTATAAAATTTTAAAAATTAATACTGTCTAGATTAGTGTTAATTGATGCATTATTGATGAAGTTACAAGGGGACGAAGGAGATTATTCCAAAATTACAGAGAAAAAAAATTATCCAAGTTGGGGGTTAATTTACAATAGATTTAATAGAAAGAGATCACCAAATATTATGTTTATTATTATTTAGTCTCCCCTAATTCTTTTCATAGTTTATCCATAGTTATTTGTGCAGTACCTTGAAGTTTGTAGGCAAGAGCAGGAGACATCAGGAAGAAATCCAACAAGATCTCAAACGAAGAATCTCTGTTTTCACAAGTCTGAAACTGGTGGTGAACTGGATACTGAGAAAGATTAAACCTAAATAAATATTCAAAAGGTCATAGAGATAACAAGAAAGGAAGTAAAGAATCAAGATATAGGTAAAAGCAAAGTATATTGAACCATCTTGTCATACTTGATTGAATATTTGAGTAGTGAATATTTCTTACTGAATATATTTGGAAAAATATTTGGTTGAAATTATCTGCATTCCTAAGAGTTTCTGAAGTACTTAAATATATAAAATTTAAGTGTATCCATCTAGACTTTTGGATCAACTAAGTGAAGGCTTTGGGGTGTTGAAGAAGGTAAGGCTTTGGTAGCCGAGTTGAAGGAGGCCAAGCATTTTCACTTCATGGAAAACTTTGGGGGTTTAGAATGATAGAGCTGTATCATCATTTTATTTTATTGATATATGTGTTATTCCCAATCAGTAAGCGTTTTTCTTGGTGATCATTCACATGAATTTGGTTAGGGATCATCATCAAGTAGGGGGGATAGCCCTAAACGACATTAAGGACCAGCCTAAGCTGTATAAAAAAGAAATTGAGTCTTCTCTATCCTCTACCTCATTCCATATTTAGGTGAAATATTCCTTATGTATTTAACTAGATAGGAGTGAATAAAAATTAAAGGACATAATTCATCCCCCACTTAATGATACCTTAACCATTTAAATTAACATCTTTCCTAGCTTTTAAATCTCGTGCTTTGAGATTGATGAGGTCACTCTTTGTATTTTTCCAATTTTGATAAATGAAAATGTTTCAGCATTTTAAATTTTTCCTCAAGAAGTCAAAATGATTGTGTTGTTGTGATTGATTGGGATGGCATATTAATATCTCATGTTTATGTTTCTCCAAGTTGTACTCCAGTCTCCTCCATTTCATAAATTGGGTCTGTAAATATTTTATAAACATCATGTAAATTTTATGTCTCATTCGAATATTAAATCAATTTTATTTCTGGTTTTCCCCGAATGACATAAGGTTCTGGATATCAAAAGAGGTTTTTGGGTTCCCTGAATTTTATATTGTCTCTTATTTTATATTATTTATTTATTAGTTTCTAATTATTTTTTTTTTTTTTGGTGTTGAGATTCAGACTATTGGACATCTTGTGGATACATTAGAAGCTTCAAATTCAAATGTGAGGCCCATCCACTTTGATGCATAGAGACATAGAAATTTAGCACATTGGCAACTTTGTATACTTCCCCCTTAGGAACATCTGTTATGATGTGATCCCTAAAACAAATTGAAATACATTGCATTTATCCATTTTTGAAAGGTGTTTGGTTGAAATCAGATTCAAGAGGGCTCTCATAGCAAACCTTCAAAATAATGTCCATCCGATATGCGCTTGAAAAAAAAGTCCGGGTTGAATTTAACCTGGGATTGATTTGGGTGTCACCTACTCAAAAAATAAGCCAAAAAAAGAAAAAAATGGTAAAAACACAAAATATAAAAATAAAGGCACATTGACAGCTTAAGTAAACAGTCCAGTCATGACCCCCCATTGCAAAAGGAAGGGCATTATTATCTTAAAAATGAAAATCACTCATGAAGTCACCCATACAACACAAACAATCTGAGTTAAGCATTCATCACAATATACCTTGAAACATCATTATCTTCACAATATTATCTTCAATATCACAAGACCATGTATTTATTTCATAATTAACCCCTAATATAATGTTTGCCAAAGAATTAGACATCAATATAAAGGAATGCATGGCAATATGGGAAATAAATTATCATAGATGAGAGGCCTAGTTTGTTGATTGGGCTTTATAGGTAGATATTTCTGTGTGGTGTGGTGCAGAATTCACTTCAATTGGGTGAGTTTCCAATCGCCCAAAAATCCTTGGTCAGTGAGTGGGTGGTTTTGGGGCGGAACCCTAACCTTCCACTGCCCAAAACCACCCACACAGGACTAAAGTTAGACACGTGCCCCTAATGGGGGTGCCTGCAGGCCAAAAAACTTTAACCAATAAATATTTTTAACATGTTTGAACATGTGGCCTCAACATAGTGACCTCTTAGTCAATTACCCACGCCAGTAAGTTATTTAATTTGTGAAGTTTTTACTAAATAACAAATCAAAACTCCCCTTTTTTCTGCTCCCAGCCCAATGGCAATGAGCATAGAGGAAATGCTCTATGAACTGTGGGAAGGCGGTTAAAAAATTCAAACTACACTGCGAAAAATGCCCTACCATTCTCTCATAATTGCATTGCAAATAAGGGCGGCTATAATTAAAAAATGAGAGAGAGGCATGACTTTAAGAGCCGACACGTAATCTTCCAATGCCTGGCAACACATGACTAAACTTGCCAGGCTTGATCTTATAGTTTAGCATTGCACCAGCCTTGATGTTGTGCAACAAGTCAAGCATCCTACGTAATTGAAACATAAGTCTTTTGAGTAAATAAAAATTAGGACTAGTGACGTCCACCACTTGAGAGAGAATACTATGTACTATATTGCCGAGGGATTTTACAAGGTTGGCCAAGCTTGGTTGTGTGCCCAAAAAAAACCTGGATAATATGGTATTTTGTCTTTACATCAGCAATGGTGTGAAGGCACCTTGCCTACTCCGCATGGTCATCTCCCCCCACTTATGGCTGGAATGTTGATTCTGCCACTCCGCTCGCATGCTGCAAGCCCACCGTGATAGATCCTTTTGCACGCATATCGCTCTTGTGGATCTTTGGCAAAGGATGAGCTCAAATGCCTTATATGGATCTGCCACCTTATATGCAACATGTTGAGGTGTGGTGATGCCAGACGTCGTCCGGTCGTGTATCGAAATGATGCTCAAATACCTAGATGATGTCTGACATCATCAGTGACATCATCAGTGACATCATCAGTGACATCGTCCGACCGATAATTCCCTAATGGGATGTAACTACGTGATGCGATGAACCCTAGGCAGATGTATGTGCAGGCCCTGACTTGTGGGGATTCGTTGAGCTCTGAGTTTCGAGATGGGCAACCGATGATGGTGACAGTGACCTTCTGATCCTTGTCGGAGCAACGACGACGACTATGGCATCGAACAAAAAAAGTCCCGTTGGCGCTCGCACGTAATAGACGGGCTCGACCCATACCTAAGAACTCACTTGTGACATAATTTTCTCGATATAATCTCTCACCTAAACTAACCTGAGCATGGTAGATGAGTGCAGCCAAAAATATACTAGAAGACGTAATGTAATTGATAAGCAAGGGTACGATGTACCTCGTTGGTGATGACATTTGTCGTTGGTGTCTTTGTCAGTGCACGGGCCGATGCGAGCAAGTTGGCGGAGGTGTGCCGTTGATGGGCACGGCTTGGCTTGATTGGCAACATGATGCGGTGCAACAACGTGATGCCAGAGGTTGGAGGCACGGGGAGAGAGTGATAGCAACGGGCAGCATGAGGGACAGCAGGAGGGACAAACGTGGGCACCAAGAGGGGCAAGCACGGTGATGCACACAACCTAGAGCGGAAGCAAGGCGGTAGTGCTCAACATAGCACTACGTTTGGACGGCGTGCCGAGGCGAGCACGGTGGTGTGCGTGTTCTCACAACGATGGATCAGCACAGTGTGTCACGTAGGACATGCAGTAGAAACCCAAGTCTTGGGGCGCCGGCGAGTACGGTAGGACCAGTGGCTCAACACTGGAGTTTATGCACGGGTCTGGCCATTCGTGAGCAGATTTCTGCTTGAATGGGCGTCGCGGTGAGTCACGTGGGTGTTGGGCCCCGTAGGACCTCACGTGGTGCGTTGACCAACTTTTCAATGCAGAAGGACTCGCGATAGCATGGGAAGTAGTTGCGATGCCGTGGTTCGGCACCAACGGTGCGGGCGTGACTCCGAGCTCGGGAGGCACAGTCTGGCATGGCGGCCGCGCTTGCAGCGGGGTTCTTCCCTAGCTTCTCCTCTTCTACCCTTCCCCTGTCGCCCCCTTTTTCCCTTCCCTCTTCCTTTGTTTTCCTTTGTGAGACCGAGAAGTGAACGGAAACTTCACGACAATGATTTCTGGTCTAACCAACCTCGGGCACCCCTTTATCCCCTTATATATGAGGTCAAGATGGGCCCCTAGGGAGGTCCATTAAGGGGGGTCCATATACATAGAACCCCCTTTAAACCTAAGAGAAAATATGAAAATCCAAAGAAGCAAAAGGATACAAAAACATACGGTAACGAAACAAACAAAATGACACATGACACACGAACATGACTCCACGATCATGGACATGTTGACGATGTGAACGACAGTACACACGACGATACGAACACGATGAAACAAACAAACAATCGGGATAAAACAATGAGCCGAACGAGCATGGACATGCTTTCACCCAGGTATGTGATCCCGGGTGCTAAGCTACACCTTACATTCTAGAAGATACAAAGGAGTGTGTATCAACTCACTCATGGAACATGTTCGTCATCGGTTACCATGCACGTATAGTCCCTCGTCTACTTGACGCTCCTAGGATGACTTAGGGTATGGTCAAGTGTCAAACCCTAATCGGTCATCAAATTTAGTACTTATGCATTTGGAAATCATCAGATAACTCTTCTCTGATATTTCACTACCTTGGCCAAGGACTTCGTCGCATCATCTTCCTTGAGCTGTCAGCTCTCACTCTGAGGGTGGACAATCCCATCTTGACCACTCAACCATCTTCATGAACTTCTTGATGCACCTGAACTAAGACTATTTAGAATCCCATGATTAGGGGAGCGTAGGTCATAGTTAAATTACAATTGTCCGTCCACAAGATGTCTTTGGTGTCTCAGGTCTAACGACCACTTACACAACCGTGACGTGAATCAACCTGATTGACAGTTCTGTATAATACCGTTCAGGGATTCGTATGGATTAATTCAGTGAACTCTTTCCACTAAAGAGCACCCACTAGCTATCCTTAGTGTCTCTAGTCTAATGGCTACGGGACCGGACATACTTATCATATGAGTGAGGCTAGATGGTGATATTCTATCCGTATACTTTGATGTCCTTCTCGTGTATCCTTTGAGTACGAATGTTTAAAACACATGCTTAAAGACTAGTGATCTATGTATTACGATCTCATCATCATTCACTAATTTTGATCATGTATTCATGGACTTTATTATAAGCATCACACTTGCACTACAATGAATATGTTCAATTAATGAACATGGAACGAGATGTAGAATGTGTGATTGGCTTGTCGGCTACATATATTTCCATCAATACCAAGCACGAGTCTCCCTACCCTACCCCACCTCATCACCACCGTTTGGCAATTAATCCTTCACACAAAGACCATTATTGACTCTTCGTAAGATGTCGCCTAAGGCCATGATATGCGTCACCTCATGATCATTCCATGGAGGGTACAATGATCTTTTCAAACACCGACCATTAGTTTCTGCACATCCGTCATTTTTTATGAATCGGGCATGCACACAGACCTGCCACATATGTAGTGCAATGTTGGTAGCCACTGCCGCCAAAAGCGTGCGTAGTGTTGCCACTCTTCTGGACTGATGGCAAGACGCCCTATCTGTATGGATGCAGGGGGGGAACGTGCCTGGTCGGCGCCTCGCCGTAGTGCACAACGCTGCCAAGGCGCACACGGGGGGACGCTTTGGGCTCCGATATAGATGTTATATACATGGTCACTGCAACATAAACTAGAACAGAATGGGGAGCTAATTGTGGGGAGCTACATCAAGTTGGCTATTTGTGGGGAGCTAATTGGGTTTAATTTCAAGAAGACAAGCTGGTCAGGTTTAGTTTCAGTAATGGGGTAAGGGGTGGATTTGAGGGCAAAGGAGGTTGCCGTTAATGGCGGCAGTCCTGCACACTTGCATGGAGGCGCAGGCCAGGGTCCTCTCGTCCATGCTGGCTGGTTCCTGCGGGCTTAGGCGCGGCCTCGCTTTCCCCCCTTCTCGCGTTCCCCGTTCCGTTTCCACGTCGTGTCTGCCCGATGCGGTCTGGGAAGAAGGCACGGAGAAGAAGTTCCCCCGATGGAAGCCCATTTGCCTGTACCACACTCAGGGAAAGTGTGCGCTGGTGTGCCCTCTTCTACTGTCTGCCGCGAGGCAATGCATCCGATTACCCTGATGTTTGTTTCGTTGAAAAAATCCCTTTTTTACCGTTTAAGGATACTTCCCGTTGGTAGATTTTCTGTTTTTCATTGTTATGAGGAGTTAGATTATGCTGGAGAATTCGGTTATGATTTTGAAACACTATGAGTGGCGTACATCTGATGCGTCGGATGATCCTGTTTTTTGTTTCGTTGAAAAATGCCCCTTTTTACCTCTTAGAGATGCTGGTATAACATAGTTACTTCCCATTGGAGGAGTTATAATATGCCGGAGAATTTGGTTATGTTATTGTTGCACTATGAGTGGTGATCATCTGAGTGAACCACTTTTTAGACCTTGTTCGTGATTTGATACTTAATAGCTTGTTTCTTTAAGGCTTATTCACTAAGAAGTGAGTCTTGAGGTTGGACTTCGCTCAATTTCTTATCTTTGTTCGCTGATCGAAATATTTATCATCATTATGCCCAAAGAGTCGGATGATTTTGTGAGAAATTCTCTGTAAGTTTTGATTTCATGGGAAATATTGGATCCTCCGGTTTTTTCTTGGTCTTTATTTCTTCCAATTGCAGATGAGCGATCATTTACACATGGAGAAGTTCAATCATAATCTCTTGGAAAATCTTCAAGTTGATGCTTCATGGGATTTGGTCCAGCAAGGATTTGATCATTTTCTGGTCCTTGATCTGGAAGGGAAGGTCGAAATCCTTGAATTTCCGGTTGTCGTTATTGATGCCAAGACTGCCGGCTTTGTGGATGCATTTCACAGGTGATTTTTAATAGCGCACCCCTTAATTTTTCTTTATCTAAGTTTAATTTAATGAAATTTTTTTGTCTGTAAATCTTCATTCACTTCATTTTCCTGCGGAAAGGAGAAAAGCGAAATAAATCTCTTTTTAAGTCCAAATTTTTTTCATCAAATATTCAAATTTCCTCTGTTCTTTTCCTCAAACATGTTACTTAGATTTATTAACGTTTAGGCTAAACCAACGACACTAATTCCTGGCATAGGAAAGAACGAATTTTTTTGTTGAAGTTTTTTTATCTCAAAAGTTAATTCATGTTGCGCTTGGATCTAACTTTCCACCAATTCGTACCCTGAAGGTTTGTTCGGCCATGCCGAATGGGCGAGCAAAGAGTAAACGAATATATAGAAGGAAAATATGGAAAAATAGGAGTTGATCGGTGAGCTCTTATTAAAAATCCTGGTATTTACTCTTGTGCATTATAATTAATTATTCATGCATTGTTTCATATCCTTTTCAGAGTTTGGCATGACACGGCAATCCCGTTCATAGATGTACTGCAAGAGTTCGAGAACTGGATGACCGTTCATAACTTTCTGAGCAGAGATGGATCACTCAATCGTGCAGCATTCGTCACCTGGTCAGTTCCCAATGTTCTTCATCCATATCGTAGTTATAACCATTATTTAATCCGTTAACCACCTGTATTACTATTATTGTTATTATCACGATATCATGTATTCAATTCCAGCGGGAACTGGGATGTGAAGACGAAGATTCCTCAACAATGCCATGACTCGGGGGTCAAACTTCCTCGGTATTTCATGGAGTGGATTAATCTCAAGGACATATATCTCAACTTCTACAAGAGGAAGGTGGGAAAATTCTGATTATTGTGGTTATTATGGTTATTCAAGCATAATCGTTTTTTTAAGAAATATTCAGACATAATCTTGATCGTGATCATGTCTCAGGCTACTGGAATGAAGACCATGCTGAGGGAACTTGGTATCCCCCTGGTTGGAAATCATCATCTGGGTATAGATGATGCGAAGAACATTGCTACGGTTCTTCAGCGCATGCTAAGTGATGGGGCAGCCCCGAGCATCACGGCAAGGAGGATTTCATCTTCAGAGGTGGAATTTCTCTTCAAAAATCGAATTCGATAATTTGGCTCGACCTTTTATGTTGTTTTCATTCTGAAATACAACCCGTACTCTTATCTCCGCATCTTTACGGGTTCCATAACTTTTATTTCTTTGCTCAACGCACTGTCACTTCTTTGCTCCTAGAGTAATATATCTGACCCAGAAATGTATTTTTTTAATTTTTTATCGCTAGACAATTTACCTTGGTTTCTAAATTTTGCCTTTACTCGATTACAAAAATGTAGCATTTTTTTTTTTTTTTTTTGTGAATACCAAAAATGTAGCATTGTACCTTGGTATTTGACTGTCTTTGAGGTAGAGTGTAAGATACATGACGCTTTCTCATGCAATGAATTTATTTTTATTGTTAATCCTGTTAAGCCATGGACTAATGGACGAATCATTTTAATTAGTTATGCTGGATTATTTCGAAGTAAACAGTGATTCAAACGAACGCTCTGGTTTCAGTTGAACTCAAAGCAAACAAGCTGTATGAATTACTGTTAGTATGGCAATACGGGGGCATACCTATATCATATCATTAGTTGTTACCAAAGCTTAATCAGGATAGCCGATGTCTTAATGAAGTTAACTATTTTAGTTTTATCGCTGCTGAAATATCTCCAAGTGAATAGTGAGAAAGGTTAAACATAGCTACATTCTAACGTAAATAACATATGTACCCGTTTAGTATATGATGGATATTATGAGGCATGAGACATGTCACTTTCATACAATAACTTTATATACAATGTCAAATAGACCAATAAGCTAACAACTCTTGTTTTTATTGATGTTCAATTTTTCAAAATGAATATCTATAGAAAGGAGCATACTACTAGTCGACTTCAAAGGAAACTAAAATATGTGCATTTAACTGGTTATTATTGATATGCATGCGGTACATTTATTTTCAGGGTCAAATTTGAATAATGTGCATGTCTTATTTTGATTTTTAGGTGAGTTTAAAAGTAGAATACAATTATACGTGTAACAAAGTTTTAGGGATACTATGAGGTACAATGCATGCCTCTATCATACGATAACTTTATTTATAAGCTCACAAGAACATATGCATTCATTTATTTATTGTTGATGGATTTTTTGGGGTGAAAGATGAACAATGTTGAATACTGTAATCTATCCAAATATGACACAAAATAAGACATGCACCGGCAATGACGTAATATAGATAGTGTAATTCAGATGGCATTCCTTTGTCATTCAATAACTCTACTTATAAAATAAATCCGGTTGGCTATGGATCATGGAAAAATGGAACACTCCACTTCAGACTTATTTTGGGAGTTTTCTTTGTCCTAAAATGATTGAAAGAACACTCCAATATTGCCAAACTCAAAAAAGCAAGTAAGATATATGCATGTAATAGTACATTATAGGCATTATGAAATAACTTTACAAAAGGTAAATGAGGCTGCATGTGGACTAGTGAAAAACTTAACTATATTGTTTCTGGATCAGTGAAAATGGATTTTAAAAAAAATCTAGTACAAATAAATGTGGTAGCAATAATGTATTTTTTGCTTGTACAAATTAGGGTTTAATGATCCCGGTCAGGTCTGGTTTCTAGAAAATACCTCAATATTACCTGAAGTTTGGTCTTATTCCAGTCTGGTCTCGTTCGATCTTGGTCCTGTCTTGTTCAGTCTCGGTCCAGTCTTGGTTTGGTCAGGTCAGATAGTCAATATCAAGGTCTTAGTAGAAAAGTCAACATCAAGGTCAGATAGTCAATATCAAGGTCTTAGTAGAAAAGTCATGTTGACGGTTAAGTTGACCATGAACATAACCAGCTTTCAAAACACCGGAAATGCAAGGGGCCTGAGTGGTCAAGTGGGGGCAGAAAGCAAGGAAGCTGAAAGCTGAGCGCAGGGAGTGAGAGGCAGGAAGCACAAGGGGGGACACCATTTAGAATTTTAATAAAGAAGACAAAATAGATATTTAATAATTTACTTCTGAAGACTTGGGAGACCTAAGGTTTCGGTCTGCCGGGCGAAATAATTCTCTAAAGATATTACAATCCATGAGACATGCATATATCATTTGGTGACTTTATTTGTAATGCCTACAGAATAATTGTTGCCAGATTTTTTCAAAGGGAACAATGACATAATGTGCTCCAATTTAACCAAATTTAAAAGCAAACAAAATGCATTTATCAAAAATGAAATAGTGGTTAAAACACCAAAAATACTCCATCTCATTGGCTTTAGCGGGAAAACTTTATCATGCGTTATATAAAACCCCGTAGCGGGAAAACTTCCACATATACTAATAATACATTTTTAAAATTTCCCAGCGAAAATTAAGATCGTCTTCTTCCTCGTCTAGGGCGACCGAGGCCTTCCCCAGCGTGCATTTCCACTGCACCTTCTACTATCTCTCTTTCTCTCTCTATCACCATCTCTCTCTCTATATATCTATCTCTCTCTCTATCGCCATCTCTCTCTCTCTAGTTCTTGTTCCTCAATGATGTCGTCAAGAGGGGGTAGGGAGGATTCGGCCGAAGTTTTCGGCGGCAAACGAGGCAAGAATCGATCTTCATCGTCCCGGGCGAAGAAGAAGCAGAAGAGGCTCGACGCGATCTGCGATTCTCTCGCTGTTTCTTCGCCGAATCCATCAACAGCGCGCGCCGCTGGATCAGCGGTGAAAAACGACGAAGATAGTCCACTCCGGCGCAGCACGCGGGTTCGTAAAGCCACGGTCTTTGTTGATTTCTCCCCTGAACCCTACTTCCCGAAGAGCCGTCGGTCTGTGAAGCGCGAGATCGACTTCAGCGATGTTCCTGGGAGCAGTAGACTGAGGAGAAGTGGGAGAAAGTCTGCGGAGTTGGTGGGTGCGGCGGAAGAGGAGACGGATCCGCCGGAGGAGGCCGATAGGGTCGATCAAGCGGATGATCATTGTTCAGATCGAGTCTCCGATATCAGAGAAGTTCAGAGCGTTGCTTTGGATGCAAACGAGAATCACAAAGAAGACGATCCCGGTGAAGATCAAGCTGAGACTTTGCGTTCTGTTGTTCCGGATTCCCATCGGGAGACGCTGAGGAGGAAGATCAATAGAAGAAAGTCAAGGAAAAGGGATCGAATTCCGCAGGTACCGAAGGATGCAGAAGAACATGTATCTCTTGAAATTTCCCCTAGTGTAAGAGAGATACCTGTTCTTCAATCCGGTGACAAGGAGGAGGATTCGAAGACGGTTTTTCTCGTAGAAAAAGATAAAATGGCGACTGAAGGGCATACTGAACAGGATGATGCAAACACTTGTAAGGAAGATTTGTCACGGGATGAATGCGAAAGGGGAGTGATCTATCAAGAATCGTTGGCAGAATTTGTTGTGCAATCGACGCCGGAGGAAGCAGCAGTGACTGATGAACTCCAAAAATTATCTGGTAAAACACCAGGAGACACAACACTCGCATCGGAGGAAGCTTTGCTAGAAGAAAGAAATGCTTCCACTGTAGGAAATATTGCAATCGATGGATTAAATTCTCCTGAGAAAGATCTCGAGAAGGAAGAACATGAAGCATCGACAGTGAAAGCTTCACCCGAGGAACCAGGCATCATTTCTAGAGATAAAAACTCTCAAGTGCGATCTCCTGTTCAACTAAGAAACAGAGTTAGTAAAGATCGTCTAGATGTTCGAAAGGGTACGCATGATTATCAGAGGATCAGAGAGGGACGGAGGTGTGGTCTATGTGGGGGCGGAACTGATGGCAAACCCCCGAAGAAGATTGTTTTGGCGTCAATTGAGAGTGATGAAGAACAGTACAACGGATCATCATCTTCTGAAGAGCCGACTTATGATGTCTGGGATGGGTTTGGCGATGACCCTGATTGGCTTGGACGTCTTTTGGGTCCTTCACGCGATCGTTTTGGTATTGCTCGTGTTTGGGTTCATCAGCAGTGTGCTGTTTGGAGTCCTGAGGTACTCTAATGTTGCGCTTGTTCTACTACCTATTGTTATGCTCAAACTTGTTAATATTCAAGGTCATAACATTGTGCTAAAAGCTGTAGCTTATTGCTAGGGCCCTACTCTTCTTAATTTAGCGCAAACTTGTCAATATCTGCGTTGGAGCGTAGTGTTGTTCGTAAGATTTGAAATCTCAACCTTGCTCTGATACCATGTTAAGAGTCAAGTGCAAACCGCTTTGCACGATTCAAAAAAAGGCTTACTTCACTTCTTAACTTAGTGCATGATGTTGAGTTCAACAGTGTATTGTTCCTTGGATTTGAAATCCCAACCTGGGTCTGATCACCATGTTAAAATTTAAGCGCCTACCAGTGTGGTAAAAGCTATAACTCGTAACAAGGGCTCTACTTCTTAACTTACGGAAGGATATTGACTTAATTAAAACTCATCAGATCAAATTCATTAGATCCCTATTCTAATGACTCTTTTCAGGTTTATTTTGCTGGACCTGGACGTTTGAAGAATGTGAGAGCTGCTCTATGCAGAGGAAAAGCATTGAAGTGCAGTCGATGTGGAAGACCTGGCGCAACCATAGGCTGTCGCGTTGACCGATGCCCAAAAACATATCATTTGGTCAGTGATTTCAGTACCCTCTGTTATCTACTATGCCGTTAACTCCTCCTTTTCTCATTGATTATGTACACTTCTTGATTCAGCCTTGTGCCAGGGCAGAAAACAGCATATTTGATCACCGCAAATTTCTCATTGCTTGCTCAGATCACAGACATCACTTCCAACCCCAAGGACAACATTATCTTCAGAGAGTAAAGAAAATGAAGAAGAAAAAGATGAGATTAGACATGAAGAAGCAATTTCATGAAGCCTTGAGAAAGGACTTAGAGGCTGAGGATAAGTGGCTAGAGAACTGCGGTGAAGACGAAGAATTCTTGAAACGAGAAGGCAAGAGACTTCACCGAGATTTAATGAGAATCACTCCAGTGTTCATAGGAGGCCATCTTCCAGGAAACAGCACATCATCGTTTCAGGGTTGGGAATCTGTGGCTGGGCTTAAAGACGTTATACAGTGCCTGAAGGAAGTGGTTATACTACCTTTGCTCTATCCCGAGGTCTTCAGTTCTCTGAGTCTAACACCCCCACGAGGAGTTCTCTTGCATGGTTACCCAGGAACAGGCAAAACACATGTGGTTAGAGCTTTGATAGGCGAATGCTCACGTGGGGGGCACCGGATAGCGTATTTTGCTCGCAAGGGGGCAGATTGTCTTGGTAAGTACGTTGGTGATGCAGAAAGGCAGTTGAGACTTCTCTTCCAGGTTGCCGAAAAATCTCAACCATCAATCATATTCTTTGATGAGATTGATGGCTTGGCTCCCTCGCGCTCGAGACGGCAAGATCAGACCCACAATTCTGTAGTTGCAACATTGCTTTCTTTGTTAGATGGCCTGAAGTCTCGTGGCTCTGTTGTGGTGATTGGTGCTACAAACCGCCCTGATGCCGTTGACCCAGCTCTGAGGCGACCAGGTCGGTTTGACCGGGAAATCTATTTTCCACTGCCTTCAGTCAAAGATCGATCTGAAATCCTCTCACTTCACACCAAGAATTGGCCAAAGCCTTTGGAAGGATCACTTCTTTCATGGATTGCTAAGCAAACTGCTGGTTATGCGGGGGCGGATTTACAAGCTCTTTGCACACAGGCCGCCATGATTGCTTTGAAGAGAAACTGTCCGTTACATGATATATTACAGTCTGCTGAGGAAAGTTCAGGAATTGGGAAATTACCCCCGTTACCATTTTTTTCAGTTGATGAAAGAGATTGGCTCTCTGCGCTTGCATCAGCCTCCCCTCCGTGCTCAAGAAGGGAGGCGGGAATGGCTGCCAATGAAGTAGTGACAGCTGCTCTTCCTTCACACCTTACTCCATGTCTTCTATTGCCCTTGTGCCATCTTCTTATCAGGTTCAACCTTGAAGAGCGCATCTGGCTTCCACTTCCTCTGTTGAAAGCTTCAAAGGTAGTGAAAGACATGGTTTTTTCTGCACTAAAGCAAACGAAGAAACCAGTTAATTCTTGGAAAACTCATCTTAAAAGCATGGTGGAGAATTCGGATATGGCCATGGAGATAGAGAGGCATCTTTCCCTCTTGGGCTTGCTCAGCAGTTCTACGATGGTTCCAGAAGAAGATAAGATCGAAAATTTAGATTCTCAGAGAATGAATGCTCATGGCTCTCTTGCTCATAGTTTTTCGAATTCACCTACGACAACTGGATTCCATGGACTGTCAGGATTCAGGGTATTGATTACTGGAACTCGCAGATCGGGTCAACGACATCTAGTCGCCTGTCTCCTTGAGCAGTTTGTTGGACACGTTGAGATCCAGAAAGTTAGCCTGTCGACAATATCCCAAGAAGGACATGGGGACATCGTTCTGGGGATTACTCAAATTCTGTGTATGTTCTTGAACTGGCAGTTCAATTTTCTTTCTTTACTTAAGTATTGCCAAAATTACTCCTTGTCTTTCGTTCCTAGCAAATCTCTTACATTTTCTTTCAAAAAAACTTGAACAGCTAAATGTATGAATGGGGGATGCGTCGTGTACTTGCCGAAGCTTGATCTCTGGGCTTTCGATGTGGACGATCAGCTGGCCGATGATGAGAGTGCATGTCAAAAGACTGAAGAAGCTTCTGGCAGAGGATCTATCAAGCATACGGTGAATCATCCCTCAGTTTCATGGAATTCTTTTGTCGAGCACATGAATTCGATGCATGGATCATCCTCCCTGGTTGTTCTGGTATGTTTTTCTTCGTCTTGTTAACACCCGTGAGAACTTGACTCCAATTTTCACCATTTTTTCATTCGTAGATTTGTCATGCAGATCTTGACCATCTGTCTGAGTTTCCAATTGAACGAAATAATTGTAGTGTCATTTACCTCTGAAATTAAGTACTTTTTGCCTTCAACTTGTAGGCTACTTGTGAGATGGCAACCGATGATATTCCCGATAGAGTGAAGGCTTTTTTCACCGCTGGGATGGTGGATGGATCAAAGGAGGCGTTGGCAGAACACACGATACCCCGGTTCTTTGTGGAAATTGATGGCAATATCGATCATGCCTTTACAATTAGATCATCTGTATCAAGAATAATGTGTGATGTCGTCAAAGAGTATATTCAGTGGATTCATCGAGGCCATTCAAGAAACATGACCAAGGAGAAAAAAATTATTCAAGAACGGGTGTTTCCGAAAGTCAATCATGATATCGATCCTGGAAAAGAACCATCGAATGGTGGAGATTCGTGCTTAGTTAACCGAAATATGACTCTAAGCAGAGGCCCTTTCATTGGAACAACGAATAATAGTTCAACATATATGATTGCTGCGTTTGGATATCAAATCCTGCAATACCCTCAGTTTGCCGAGCTGTGCTGGGCGACCTCAAGAATCAAAGAAGGGCCCTCTGCTGACGTAAGCGGACCTTGGAAGGTTTGGCCGTTCAACTCCTGTATAGTACGTCCTCATAAGACAGCTGACAAGCCAACGCCTTTATTAATATCTAAAAACTCAAAAAGTAATGAAATTTCTGGCGTGGTTAGAGGTTTGGTTGCTGTTGGTCTTCTGGCTTACAGAGGCTCTTACAACTCCGTTAAGGAGGTTTCTTCTCAAGTGAGAACTGTCTTGGAGCTTCTTGTCGGATTAATCAGTGAGAAAATCCTGAGTGGCAAGGACATGTACCGTTACTCTCGGATTCTGTCTCAGGTAGCATACATGGAAGATCTGGTCAACAGTTGGACATATTCGATCCTGAGGTACTACTCTCCGTTTACTTGTTGCCTCTTTCGCAGTTGGGTTTTTTATTGTAATTTTCCTTTCTTAGGATTCCTATTTCTAGATAAGGAAGGTGAACCCTCTAGTTTCTTTGAATTTGATTTTCTCTTCATCAACTGCACAGCTCCCAAGGGTATCATTGTAATATCTTTTTATTAGGTTTTTATTCCTATATAAAGGCAGAGTATCCTCTACTTTAATTGAATTTAGTTTTATCTTCATCAACTGACCAACTCCAAGGTGGTGGGGGGGTTGGTATTGTTGTTTTTCATTTTCCTTTCATAGGATTCCCATGCTTTTATTTAAGTTTGGGGAACCCTCTTTCGTAATGTAGTTTGGTTTCATCTTTTGATTAACTTGCCTCATCTCCTCTCTTCCTTATTTGCCTCTCTTTCCTCATGAAATTCTATATTATCATGCAAAATTTCTCTTACATCTATATTTTTCATTTACCCGTTTGCTTCGTATATAATTGTTTTAAGAAAATTGGCAACCATAAAAAAACAGAAAAGATGAAAACATTTGTTTTTTCTGTAGGTCTTCTGGGAAGACTGAGGATAACTACACAAAAGAGAAAAAGCAATCTGAAAATCTGGTATCGGAGGATGCTCCAGAAATCAAAGCCACCCTTTTGAATGAAGTTCAAGAAGTTGATACTATTCCCACTGCAGCCGAAGAGACCTCAAGAACAGAACTCTCTGTTCCTTCCTCTGTCCCCGATACACCAATCATGGATCAATCTAAACCGTCGGATTTGAATCAGCAGTGCAACCTTGTGGGAGAAGAAGTCAACCTTTCCAATCCCAATAAGGACGACATCATCAAGAATACTTTCTCCGAAAATCTCTGCCTCTATACCTGCTGTTCAGGTTGCCTTCAATCCATTCAAGCTTCAGTTCAAGACTTGGTTCAACGATCTTGGGAAGCCGCTGGTCAGCGCCCAACGGTTGAACAAGTTCATGATATTACAACCCTCTGCTCTCTGAGCGTGGTCTCTGCCATGAGGAAGCACTTCCTCTCTCTAGAAAATGTAGAATCTGCAACGGAGTTCTCTTCCAGGGAATGCAGTAGGCACTCTTGTGAAAATCCTTCTGGGTCAAAGCCGGGATTGAAGTTTCTATTTAGGGATGGGACCTTGTCGGCGTCAGATCCTCCAGAAGGTGCTAAATTTAGTTGCAGTTTTGCGAAGCTGTGTGTGGAGTCTGTGGCTGAGATGGTATCTTCAGTGACAGTGTCTCTGGGATGATGAAGTTCTTGTTTATTGATGTTTATGAGCCAGGCCCGTTAGAGCTAATTCAGTGTCCTTAATGGGTTCAGAGATTTGATCATTGGCTCTTGTACAGGGGATTACAGTGAGCTTCTTAGGAAGATATTTAAAGAGAACATTATCCCAAAGGTAAAAAACCAGAACACTCCTGGAAGAATGAAATTCTTTTTTCATTTATTGCCTTTAAAAGAATCCAGCTTTCTCAATCAATTCCATGGATGCCTGAAATTCAGTAACAAATAGTTATGATCCCTTACAGTTGACTACGATTAATGTGTAGCCTTCTACATAGCACCAAAGTTCTAGTCACTCACTATCTGTTCCTAAGAAAAACTTGTTAGATCATAATTAGAATTTATGGCCTCGTCAAAAAGAGCATCATGCTAAGGAATCATTTCAAAGTTACGAGTAAAACCTAAGATGTCCCGTGGGCATGCGAGAGCAGTTGAGGGTGCGATTTGTCTTTTAACAGTACTACTCAATTGAACCTGTCAAAATATTCAGCAGCGATTTGTCTTTTAACAGTACTACTCAATTGAACTTGTCAAAATATTCAGCAGCGTGCCCCTTTTTACTCAATTGAGTCATGTTGTATTTTTCATGAAGAGAGGAGTCATGTCTATTGAATATTCTAACTTTTTCAATATTCATATTCAATTTTTTTCCTCGTTATTCATAGTTTTGTTGTCTTAACATGTCAATTATTGACTTGTGGTCCAACATCAATCTCTAGTCACAAATTTTATTTTCGTTTGACTGGATAGTTATTATCTGGTACAAACCTGGATCTAAGCTCGTATCGTAAGGAGGGTTGAGGGTGAGGTGAGGTAGAATTTCCCGGGGTAGAGAGGTGAAATAGGAAGGATCTGAGAGGAAGCCGAGCAGAGGGGGTAGGGAGCGGCCGAGGACGAGCTGCCTGAAGACGCGGTGAGGTAGAGACGATCACGAGCAAAGGGATCGCAGAGGGAGAGAGAGAGACCAGTCTTTTTTTTGTTCAAATTCTTATCTTAGAGCAAGGGCTTAGTTGAATTTATTACCTTGATCGTAGAGGGGCTACACTTTTTATCTCTCACCGTTCTTTGATCCATGGAATGCCTATGTGCGCATTTCCTATGGTCGGGTCACCTAGAGGGAGGCCTTCAACATGATTGGGTATCTTCGTAGAAAGTATGTTGCCAAATGGACGAGGGAGGTCTTGGGATCAATATGGACTCTCAATATGTCCATAACATGCTTCTGAAGAAGCTCGTGTGGCATATGCATACCACGAGCTCTCTGTTCGGGTCCACTTGCTAATGGCAAAAACAAGACTCCTATGGGAGGAATATGGATTTCTGTTCGTCCTATCTGAACACTCGCACCTGATTGGAGTTTCTCCTGTCGTTCCCCATAAAATAACTTCTAAGAGAGATCCCTATGCAGGCTTGGGTTCTGATAAGTCTAAATTTATGTTATTAAAAATGTCATTTTGATTTAGACTTATGCAATAAAATTTCTAATAACCCATAATCACTAAATACTATGTATAGAGCAAGCAAGGGGTTGAACCACAGGGAGGCACTAAGAAAGAATTTTTATCCTATTTCAATTTAATTAATTCAAAAATAAATTAATTTTATATTTAATAGACCTTAATTATGTTTAATTCTGTTTATAATTAATCAAAATTCTTAATATTTTGATCTTAATATTTTTGGGCAAGACACTAAAGATTGAGTAATTTTGATTATTATATCAGATTAGTTTGGATTGCCTATATTCCAATCAAGATAATTTTTAAAAACAATTTTTATGTATTAAAATTGGAAATTAATAATCCAGAAAGTGAATTTTGAAATTGGATTTGAACATGGACGAATTTTTGGATAAAATTTTGTATTTAGGTTTTTATCATGTTGAATTGAATTTCCAAACAATCCATTTATAAATCTAGAGAGAGAAAGTAGACAAATTAACCTAGAGAGAGAATGTAGAAGAATTTGGGGGAAAATAGATTAAAAGTGAAATTCAACCCTAATCTAAAGATCTAAGATGCCAAATTGGATGAAAATCAATGGGGAACAAAGGATTAAAAGTCAGGTCTTGAATCAAAATCAAAATGCAATGCTAATTTTACTTCAAATCAACTTCAAGGGCATGTACATTTTGCACATGCCGTGGCATTTTAGAATCTTTCAAGAACAAGTTCAAAATGCAAATTAAAAACTTAGAAATTTCAATGATGAATCAGCATCTGTCGACTTTCAAAGCATCACCTATGTCCTTCCTGGCCAAATACTTGGGGAGAGCTTCAAAAAGTGAATATCGCCTTCTTCTCGACCTCTATTTAAAAATCCAACCGTATGGATCGTAGAGGATGAACAGACAAACCTACCCTCAAAATTTGGATGCAATCGGACGGTTAGATCTCAAGATATCGCCATTTTACTGACGATTAATCATGACCGTTGGGTATTTTATCTCTCCTCCAAGAAAATGTGAAATTCTCTTTTTTATTTATTCTCTGCCTTGATGTTTCCGCCCTCGGATTGTGTTCTGACACGTCGTTGTATGCTTCCAAAGGCCGCAATCATTGGAGAATGATAGTGCATTTACGCGGAGGAGAATACGCCATGTGTCCCCTGTTTTTTAAAAAAAAAACATAAAAGACAAAATCTGCTTTTCGTTAGAAATTATTACATGCAGTTTTCGATTGCCACATGCATTTAATGCACGTGGCGAATTGATTACCGCGTGTATTAAATACAATATATATATTTATACATGCATGTGGTGTCGGTTGCCGCTTGCAATAATGCACGCGGCTAATCGATTCCACGTGCATTGAATATAAGGAATATTCATCTTTCTTAAATGCATGCGGAGATGGATTCTCTGCGTGCATTTATTGCACGAAAAGGTTAATATTACAAAAGACAAAGTGTACATTTTTTTCTGGCCAACCATGCCATGTTTCCTTTTGAACAAATAATACTACAATAATGCCCTTCTTTTTTTTTAAAATGCATCCACTCATTTGCCCAAAATTCGGTCGAATGATGTGGATGCCACGTTATTATATATAAAAATACTTTTTAAAATACCAAATAAATAAAAAAAATATTCTTTAAATTTTAAAATCATTTCTTGTCAACATAATGGTCAGAAAATTATAAAAAAATATGGAAAAAATTCTAGAAAACTAGTAAAACAGTTACCAACCTCTGGCCAAGCATTTTATGCCTTGTAAAAATATTTCTTCAATGCACTGAGGTTAAATACCATGTAAAATACTAAAAAATTAGAAATAATCATAAAATCAAAGTGCAAGTAATTTTTGTTCATTTATGTATGGCCAATAAACACACATATTCAATGTAATATACATCAATTTAACATTATAATTTGCAAGTTATCTGGTTTGACGCGTTTGGCACCTAATAATTATCACTCATGTCTCGTTCTTCCTTTGGAGATTCATGCACTGTTGCTTACCTAATGATAAGGAGGTGACCTGTATTGGTCACTCAATTAGTTTGTGATGCCATTGTTGGCCTATCTCTCCTTAGGTTGAGACTATGGAACACCTCTTCTTCCATAATTAGACTGCTACAGAATGTTGGTGCCAATTGGCTCACCATTAGAATCCAATTTTCTGTTCCCATACCTCAATAACACGACAAGAGTGTTTTTATAAGATCTTTATCTTGTTACACGCTCTAAGCTTAGCCCTCATCTACACTTTACTATAGCATACTTACTATGGGAGATAAAGAAAGGGAAAAACTCTTATTTTGTAGGGTCCACCATGAGCACACATGATGTCATGAGCCCCGTCAAGCAATGGCTATGGCGAACCCATCACCTCGTACCACTTATTACCCAATGCTCACTACCTACGTGTGACGTACTCTACATTGGGGCATTCTGGTCGCTTTGACTCGCATCACCACCTAGATACAGATTATCCATTGGCACCCACCGCTAATGGGTTCTCTCAAGCTCAACGTGGATAGTGTGGTCAAAGGGAACCTGGGCCCAATTGGTGGAGGTGGTCTCCTTTGAGACCCCGTAGGTAGTATCATATTTCCTTTATCACATTTCTATGGTGTTTAGACTAACACATCACCCAAGGCTAAGACAATACGTTATGGCTTGCTCCTTTGTGAAGAGCAAAACCTTTACGGTATCATCATAGAATCAGACTCGTAATTGTTAGTTGATATGATCCATGCAGGCTCATGCTCCCAATGGGATCTCCAAAGTCTATGGTGGGATATCACATAGTGTCGCATGCACCTGACAAGCATTTGCCACCAGCTATTAGAGGGGAATCATATGGCAGATGCCCACACCAACTATGTGGTGCGCTCTTGCACTCTTTCCCTCTACACTACTTGGAAGGATCTTCCCCATCAGTCCTAAGGCAGCCAGCCCATTGAGAGACTCAGCTTGCAAGCTCTCCGCACACTCAGATTCTTGCGCTTGACAGCCCCCACGAATGGCGTATTGCATGGAATACTGGAGGCGAGAGTACACGACATCTTGCCTAGATGTTGTACTCTTCGCGGATCTCCAAGATGATACCCGATGAGGGTGAACATAACACCTGCTCTATGCATCTCAACCTTTGCGGGACAGGAACGAGCTGCTAGCGCCCAAGGTTCCCACTATGACACACATCGGTATCACTACTATATATTTTTCCTTTGTGTCATGGGTGTGGAGATTCCCCATCAGTTGGCAAGTGTGGTCTGTGTGTGATTGGGATATTTACGCTCTCTCCATGCCTAACAACCATTCAAAACACTCAACTTTACATATATAAACCCTCCATTGGAGGTGTGTAGAGCATGGTTGGGTCGGTGTACGAGTACAACCCTGGGGTGGTCGTACGCAACACCATGTTTTTACCAATAAAGGAAAAAGTAATAATGATAAAGTATCTTCATCAAGCAGATCTCCAAAATTCTTTCTCAAGTAAACATCCCCGTGATTTATTTCAATATTTGATATGCTTTTAAAACAATATTCAGTCCCATAATCAAGATATAGAAATTTAAGAGAATATTTCAAGATTTAAAAAAATTAATGCTCAAAAAATTACTAAGATATACATGACAGAGTGATATCCTGAATTTCAAAGTACCTTGTGTTCACCTTTATCATATTTCTTGTTCTTTTGTTCTACTTCCCTCTTGATCTCTTATTCTTTCATTATTTGTTTTTACTTCACATTCATCTCTTTTGTTTTTACAGATTGAATTATGCTCTTGATAACACCCAAAATTTGGTATTTATTTCAAGCAATTATCACAGTTTTATGCATTGAAAGAGTCTAAAATAGGGGTGTTATCATATATTACATGATAATTAAATTTTCCAAGTGAATTCTGATTTTCCCTAATTTTCTATTAATTTTATGAATTTTCTGGAATTTATTTAAGCTTGGAATAATTCTGTTTAAATTAAAATGTCAGTTTTAAAACTTAATTTTTGATGTTAATTAATGTAAGGACAAATTACTGAATTTTCTAGAATTTTTCAGGATTTTATTGGATTTTTGGGAATTTATTCGTGGAAGAAATGAATTTTTAAATAGGAAAAGGATATATTTATATGGAAAATATGGGATTTTAAGCAATTCTAAAGTCAAAGGGGTTTTTCTTAAATTTGAGTTGCAATTATGCCCTTAAAACAGCTCTCGGTCATGGTTGTAAGCAATAAAAATAGTTACAAGGTTTTATTGTAATTAAGCAGAATTTTTTTAACCATTTTTATGAGAAAACGGAGGAGAGAGAAAGCAAAAAGGGTGTATACATTAATATTTTTAGGGTGGCGTCGGTTTGCACGTGCATATTTGATCTTGGACTTTTTTGCAAAAGTTTAGGACATTCTCTCTCTGGGAGGTAAGTTCACCTCACGTGCTATGCATACAAAGCGCACAAACGGGAGGTGGCGTGGCGCTTTGTGAATGGGTAAAACTTTGAAGAGTTAAGTGCAAATCGCTTCGTATTATGTCTATTTTTTATTGTTTTATTCTAGGTTTTGATTTCAGGACAGGGGTACATGGCATTACGAGAATGAACGCGGTATTTTAAAGTTTAAATGTATTGGCAAATCACGTGATGACATGACATAGTGTGTAAGAAATAAATTAAATTAAATTAATAAAAATTGAGCCAATGGCTTAGATTGGTCAATTTTGATTTATTAATAACGTTTGCTACTGAAGTCCGATTGAGGTGATTTTTTTTGGATTTTCTCATCTCAAACTCCTCTTTCTATCTTTATGGTTGGATCATTTAGACCAAGCCTAAATTGATGGATAAAAAATTAATTACTAAATGAGGGTAATTTTTACCATGTAACCTAAGTATAAAAGCCAAATTTTGAGAGGAGGATGTCATTCTGGAGGTGGCTCTATTACATCTGCAAGACAGACAGGAGCTTCAGCTTGGATCAACCCTATTTGGTATTTTTTGCTTCATTGTATTTGATTTTTAGTGTAATTTGGATTATGTGCTAGTTAATTTTGTGATTGTTCTTCTTGATCTTGGTCTGCATTTTATAAATCGTTTGGCTTGAGTGGAATGAACAAGCCCTGACTAGGATGGAGAGGAGAGATCATGAAATTGACCTAGCGATTCCATTTTCACATTAATAAAAAATATAAAAGGTTCAATTTCTAGGATAAAATAGATTGTCTTTATGATATAATAGTTAGTGAATTTTGATACCAAATCCCCAAAACCAACTAAAACCAAATCAAATTTTGTTCTTAATCCCTCTACTTGACTCCTTTGATCCTTTTAATTTAGAACTCCCTATTTCTTCTATTCTTCCCATCTCTTCTACCCCCCATTTCTAAACTCTTCATCTAATTAGAGTGATTTGATCTTCATTGAAGATTAAATTAGGTTCAAATTATTCATGCAGATCTCAATTGAATTACCTTTCTAGCTTCCCTTGGATGATACCTCTACTAATCATTATACATCTTAAGTTAAGGTTTTATAAATTTTATTTTATAAGCTAAAATTAACAACGACAAGGGATCATAAAATTGCAAAATTCACCCCTATTTTTGGCTTATCAGCTCTCTTCCTTTTGTCTTCTATTTTTCCTTTTCTTTTTCTCCCCTTTAAATATTGTCATGCCTTTATCCTGTCTTAATCTCATTTTTAATATTCATTCAGTTTTCTTTGATTGAAGGCTTGATCAATATCTATTGGAAAGGTTAGTCATCAATGAAAGATTAGTGGTACAATATTATTTCTCCTTTTTCTATGTTTTTTTCTCCTTCCATTCTTCCTTTAAGTTATGATCTTTTTTTTTGTATCACTTAAAAATGGGAATAAAATACTGGCAATCTTCTATTTTCACGTGTCTTGAGCCTGATATCGCATTAGGATACTGGCACGGATGTAGAACTAGATATAAAGATGGGCTATTTGATATCTATCTTATTGACATATGGATATCAGATGAGAATGTTGTTGGAAAATTTTGGAGCTTTGATCAACAAATCCAAACTCTATTGTGCAGCAGAAGATTGGATCAAAAATAAATTTCAAAACAAAGAACATACAAAAGCCAAATATATCACATTTGTACAGATCAAATCCATGATTTTTGCTTCTCTAGAGAACATCATCAAGCCATTCAGATCCATGAATGGCAACCAGGCCTTCACTATTGCTGCATTCGTTGATCCCTCCATGAAGCTATGGTTACTTGATCGCGACCACCGAGATCAAATAATAACGTATGTGCAAAGCTTATTGCATACCCCCGAGGTCACCGATGATGGAAGCATAATTCGTTCAGATTCTTCTAGATGTTTTTGACAGGAGTGGATGTCTACAGCTTTCTTCTATGAAGCACTAGACAAGTTGTCACCAGACAGTGAGCAGACACCAACCATTAGTCTAGGGCATGAGTTAAATGTGTACGTGAGCTACCCTCCTCTCAAGGGAACATAACCATTGCATCGGTAGAAAGTAACAAGAGAACACTCATATCCAAGGTTGGCAATGGTTTCAAAGGAATTCCTATCGGTCTCACGACGAGTGCACCCTTTGAAAGATTCTTCTCTATCGGTTGTGCCATCATCAACGACAAGCTTTCCAGCTTGATAGTAGAGAGCATCAAATTACTAATGACACTTAAGTGTTGGTGTCGAGCAGAGGACGATGACGACAATGATATCAAACAAACAGACGAAGATAGTGACGAAGACCTGAGTGTTAGTTCAACCATTTATACATTTGTTTGAGTATTTAAACTAGTTGTGGCATTTATACTTAAAAAAAATCTTAACATTTTTATTTATGCCAATTAGTTAAATTAAGAGGACTGACAAAATTAAATGTTCATATCAAATATTAAAAACTTATAAACAATCTATTATTACTGTCTACAAATCTATTTTTATTGTGACAATTTCAAAGTTATAAATAATTTAGTCATTAGACATTAAATATTTTCTGTATAATAATAAAAACAATAATGAGGGCAATTAAAACATTAAATATTTACTGTGTATAGTAATAAATAATTTATTCATAATAATCATCTAGTAGATACCTACTGAGGATGAACTATTTTTATTGTGACAATTTCAAAGTTATAAATAAATTAGTCATGGAGCATTAAATATTTACTGTATAATAATAAAGACAGTAGTGAGGGTATTTAAAACATTACATATTTACTGTTTATAGTAATTAATAATTTATTTAGAATAATTATCAAGCAGATACCTACTAAGGATAAATTATTTTTATTATGACAATTTCAAAGTTATAAATAATTTAGTCATGGAATATTAAAATATTTACTGTATAATAATAAAAACAGTAGTGAGAGCCTTTAAAACACTAAATATTTATTGTATATAGTAATTAATAATTTATTTAGAATAATTATCAAGTAGATACCTACTAAGGATAAATTATTTTTATTGTGACAATTTCAAAGTTATAAATAATTTAGTCATGGAACATTAAAATACTTACTGTATGATAACAAAAACAGTAGTGAGGGAAATTAAAACATTAAATATTTACTGTGTATAATAATAAATAATTTATTCAGAAAAATCATTAAGTAGATACATACTGAGGATAAACTATTTTTATTATGACAATTTGAAAGTTACAAATAATTTAGTCATTATACGTTAAATAGTTACTGTATAATAACAAAAACAGTAGTGATGGAGCGCATCTAGACGACGCCAACGAATTATTAGGGGACCCGTCTTGGTCGTCATCAGCATCACTGCCAGTCCGTGTCCAGCCCGACCGGCACGCCAAAGCGTCCGTGAAGACGCTCGGGTTTAAATACCACGGGTAGAGCATGTCCGCATCCGTATCTTTGTATTTTTGATATATGTTTTCAGTCATTTTAAATTCTGTGTTGTGTTTGTCACGACGAGATCACCCTACTCGTCGTGATGCGTCCATGTCCTCGTGTTTTCATTCCCGTTTGTATCATTTTATTTTCACATCTTTTGATTTCGTAATTTTTTTTTATGTTGTAAAATGGGGGGGAGGTCTCTTATTGGACTTCCCCTTTGTTGGACTCCTTGTAAGGGGTCCATCATTGCCCTATATAAGGCCATGATGGGAGCACATTCAGAACAGATCTGGAGGTTATTTGTAGCAGTTATCGTTCATCCACCAGGTCTCACCGTGAGAGGAGGAGGAAGAAGAAGAGAGAATAGGGAAGAGAAAGAGGAATAGGGGAAGAGATCTGGAAGAACGGAATATATGTCATCCCATCTCCCCCTCGGTTGCTTCTCCCCACACTCATCAACGCCAATGTGGTTCCGTGCGCCTGGTGACTCGCCGGCATCTCACAGCCCGCATGTGAATAACACACTACGTGAGTCATTCCTGGTGAATCACCGTTGTGGTCATCGTCCATTCACCTCATGGTCGTGCACGAGAATCCTACACAAAGCACGTCGTGCGCAAATATTCTGCTGCCCCGACGCACCCTTTGATCGCAACAAATCGAGAACGGCCTTGATTCTCGATCGATCGAGAAGGCCCGAAGCAATGAGTCTCGCCTGACGTCTTAGACCTGCAGGGTCAACGCGACCGCGTGAGGCTGATAGTTGCACCGCCAGTGCGATACCCAGTTACGGGAGATTCTTATCGCAGTGGAAGCGTGGATGCGGCCCTCGATAGCACTACCGTTGACTTAGCAGTGGCCCTACGAACGAGCTGCCCTTGCGAGGGCATCACGCCGGTGCTTCTGACGTTATCCCTGACCGCCTCGGCTGCCAGCATCAGAGTCCCCGCCCGAGTCCGTGCAGTGACACAACCGCATTGCCCCGACGACGCTGACCCTGCCGTGGATGCCGCTGCAATCGGCTCTAGTGCAACGACCCGTATCAACATTGTGACCCTCTACGCCATCGGGATGCCGTCAATTCCACACGAAGTCGTCACCTTGCACTGACTCACACTCACAATCGGGCCGCCTGAAGCGACTTGCATCCGCTGCTTGACGCCATCCGAGCCGACCCATTGACCGGTCACTCCGAAAGACTCAACTGAACACTTGAACGGCTTCACCCGTACGTCTCTTCCAAATCCTCCTCGCCTCCACTCTCCAACATCACACTCCAACGCAGCACCAACGCCAACTGTTGAGCCTTTGTGTGTTACCTACTGGCACCCCTCTTCCGCCCCTGCCCGTACCGGTCCCTCGCACCGACAAAGACATCGACGATGAATGCCGCCACCGAAGAGGTACGCCGTTCCCCTTCCTCGTCAGTTTAATTACGTTTTCCAGTATACTTCTCGGCTGCAGTCCACCACGCTCGTGTTAGATAGGTGAGAAATATTTATTGAGAAAACTGCATCACGAGTGATTTTCTAGGTACAGGTCGAGCCCGTCTGTTCCGTGCAAGCCCCTACGGAATTCTTCCGTTCGACGCCGTAGTCGCCGTCGTCGCTCCGACGAGGGTCACAAGGTCACTGTCATCATCGTCGGTCAACCACCTCAGAGCTCGTGATACGACAACTTCCTCACAAGTTGGACCTGCACGTACACTCACCTAGGTTTCACCGCATCGCGTAGTTGTATTCACCTAGTGAAATTAAAACATTAAATATTTACTGTGTATAGTAATAAATAATTTATTCATAATAATCATCGAGTAGATACCTACTGAGGATAAATTATTTTTATTGTGACAATTTCAAAGTTATAAATAACTTAGTCATGGACCATTAAATATTTACTGTATAATAATAAAAACAGTAGGGAGGGCATTTAAAAAAATAAATATTTATTGTATATAGTAACAAATAATTTATTCAGCATAATCATCGAGTAGATACCTACAGAGGATAAATTATTTTTATTTTGACAATTTCAAAGTTATAAATAACTTAGTCATGGAACATGAAATATTTTCTATATGATAACTAAAAAAGTAGTAAGGGCAATTAAAACATTTAACATTTACTATGTAGAGTAATAAATTACTTAGTCATGGAACATTAAATATTTACTGTAAAATAATAAAAACAGTAGTGAGGGCAATTAAAACATTAAATATTTACTGTATAGAGTAATAAATAATTTATTCAGAATAATTATCGAGTAGATACCATTTAAGTTATCTGCATATTTTTATCCATTTAAAGAGCTCAAAATATGGTTGTAATAAATTTTCATCTGAATTATTATTCCAAGTGATCATGATTTTTATGAAATTTATTTAAGCTTAGAATAACTCTATTTAAATTAAATTGGCAGATTTAAAAAGTTAATTTAGTAATAATTAATGTGGAGATGAAGTCATGAATTTTCCAGAATTTTATCAATTTTTTTGGGAATTTATTTTGAGAAATAAATAATCTTTTATATAGAAAAAGGGTGTAATTATGATGTCGGACGTCGTCCGGTTAGGTATCAAAATGATGCTTTGATACCAAGATGATGTCAGATGTCGTCAAGGACGTCGTACGGTCGGGTATCAAAATGATGCTCTGATACCAAAATGATGTTGGACGTCGTCAATGGCGTCGTTTGACGGATAACTCCCTAACGGGATATGTAACTACTTGATGTCATGACCGAGGCGGTTATACGTGCTGGCCTCGACTTGTGGGATTCGCCAAGCTTCGAGCTCCGGGGTGGCGACTGGAGACCGTGATGGTGACCTTCTAACCCTCGTCGGAGCTATGACGGTGACTACCACTAGGAAAATACTCAACTCATAGTTGTTCTCGATGAAAGCTCTCGCATAAACTAACCCGAGCGCGGTAGACTGCAGTCAAAAATATACTGAAGAAAGTAATATAACTGACGAGCAAAGGGGAACGATGTACCTCATCGGTGGCGATGTTCGTCGTCGGAGACTTCGTCGGTGCACGGGCCGGAACAGGTTAGTGGCAGAGTCAGGCCGGGGTGAGTCCAGTATCCCCAACAGGCTGTGAAGACAATGCGCTGGAGTGTGACATGGGTGATGGTTGAGGTCAAGGTCAAGAAGGCTAGAATAGCACGGGCAACAGGAGCCGTTGATGTGGAACGCGAATGGCACGACAACAGTAGTGTGTCAATGCTGATCACAATAGGTAAGAACGGGACAACAGCTGTGGTATGTTTGCGACGCTAGTGGAAACACATCCGGTACACAGCCGTACTCGTGGCAGCGATGGGGCGCCTTGATAGCAGGACACTTATTGTCACCGCAGTCGTGCGATGGTAGCGTTTGCCAGAACTGCCAACCGTGATGACGGAGAAGGAGGACGTGCGATGGTAATGAAGCTGCATTGCGGTGATGTGGGGGCAGCATCCTCGCTACCATCGTAGTTGTTGTCTGTGCAACTGATGCCACTAAGAGAAGTCTCGGTGTCGGTAGGGCTGAACGGTCGGGTGGCTCACGACGTCGCCCTAGAGACCGTTGTGATACAACCGTGCGAGGTCCACCAGTGGTGCTAGTGAGCTGGCTGGCTGTGGAAGGAGCCCGGCAAATTCACAGAGGGCAAGCGACGTTGTCTTTGGCGTTCACCGTGAGGTCAACGGTCAGCAAGCGGTTCGCATGTGCATGTGCAAGTGGCCACTTGAACTGTTCGCGTTGACCATCGGTGGGACCCAGCAACGTCACCACTGTGGTGCCACACGGGATCTACGCGATGGCAAAGTCTTGGCAAGTGAATCTGTGTGGGTGACTCTCTACACCGAAATAAAGAAGCAGGCGGCATGCCCATGGCAGTTAGCGATCCAGGGAAGGCGACGGTGAGGAATTTTCTCCCTTCCCATCGTCTTGTTTTTCCCTACTTCCTCTTCTGCTTTCTGCTTCCCTTTCCTTCTTCTTCCTCTCCTTCCCCTCTCTTCTCTTCTCAATGAGAACTAGTAAAATGTAACTTCCAAAAAGAAATAAAACCAGATATAGATCTAACTGGCGCCCATCATGGCCTTAAATAGCGCTATGATGGATCCTTACAAAGTGTCCATTATGGGGCCCTTATGATTTGGGCCCCATTAAAAAAAACAAAATGAAATTTGAGAAAAAATTGGACACATAAAAATACAATAAAATGACTTTAAAATGACACGAACATGAGCACAACGAATACAAATTCCATAAATGACGATCATAGTGAACATGTGCGGATGTGTTCTACCCGGGGTATTTGAACCCGAGCGTCTTCACGTGCACCTTGGCGTGCCGATCGGGCTGGACGCAAACTGGCGGAGCTGTCAATGACGATGATGGGGCTTCCGAAGACATCTCCAGTGGTACGGGTCGGCGCGCTCCATCAAATTATAAGGAAAATAGGATTTTCAAGCAATTTCTAAAGTCGGATGGACTTTTCTTAAATTTTGGTTGCAAAAATATATTCAAAACAGCTCTCAATCCGGCGTTGTAGGCGTAAATAAACAATAAAAAGTTTTGAGGGTGGAATGATGTAATCTCAATTTTGTGAAAATTTTTGTTGTGTGCAGTGCAGATTACCGCATTAATTTGCATTGTACATTGCATAGTGCCTTTCATGTGATTGAAAAGTTGCACAAACGTTGGGAATTTCACACCGCACCGCATGACAATCTCTACCAATGTGTGTCCCCTTCTTATAGGGGGTAAATATGGGCCTTCCCCCTTAGAAATAAAGGGAAGAATGCCCAAATAAGGGTCCTAGGGGCCCCTGATAAGAGATAGGCCCTCAAACATGCCAACACGCGTGATCCCACACGCACAAACATGTAGGACTATACGGGGGCACAAATACGTGTAAAAAACACACACGACACGTACGTGGCCACACATACAAGGCCTAAAAAATAATAAAGATACACGAAAAATAAAGTCAAACCTTCAGGGCATGTTGACTAGGCCGAGTGCTTTGGAGACCGGATTGCACGCATAATCCCTCACTCGACGAACTGGTGAAGACAAGATCTTCGAAGCTGGATGGTCCCCTGTCATTATTCTCTTTCGTTTGGTAGCTTTATATTTTGGTTGTGAGCTCTAAAATATCTTACAAAAATTTAAATGACCACAATGCGCCTCTAGAGCCTATTTTCTCTCTCTTTGCATTTTTTGGCTTCTTTCTTGGCATCAGGCTACCATAAGGCAAAGAAGAATAGCAAGGCCCATTCCCACAATTTTATATTCTTGGTAGTGATTTGGAAGCAAGATTCAAACAAGGAAGCTGTCATAGAAGGTCTAGCAACACCCCGCCTAGGACGGGCACAAGACAATATGGTTGCTGTAACGATTTAACTCAATCGATAGGTTGAGTCGCCAACACGTAGGGTGCCAAGCTACACCTTGGGCTCCAAAAGATACAAGGGACTGTGTATCGACTCACTCATGAAACATGTTCATCATCGGTTACCGTGTATATATAATCCCTCATCCACTTGACGCTCCTAGGATGACTTAAGGTATGGTCAATTGTCAAAGGCTAATCGATCATTCGAGTTAGTACTACTGCATTCGAAAATTATCGAAGAACTCTTCTCTCGATATTTCACTACCTTGGTCAGGGACTTCATTGCATCGCCTTGCTTGAGTTGTCACCTCTTCTACCCAAGGATGGACGATCCCATCTTGTCCACCCAATCATCTTCGTGACCTTCTTAATGCACCCGAATTGAGACTATTTATAAACCCATGAATAGGGACTCGTAGGTCACAGTCCAAGTACAATTGTACGTCCACAAGACGTCTTTGGTGTCTCAGGTATAAGGACCACGTACACAACCTGACTTGAATCAACCTGATTGACATTTTGGTATAATACTATTCAGGGATTTGTACGGATCAATTCAGTGAAATATTTTCACTAAAGAGTACCCACCATCTATCCTTAGTGTATCCACACTAATGGCTATGGGAACGGCCATACTCATCATACGAGTGAGACTAGATAGCGATATTCTGTCAAGATTCTTCAATGTCCCTCTCGAGTATCCTTCGAATAGGAATATTTAGACACAGGCTTAAAGACTAGTAATATCCACATTACAATCTCATTATAATTCACTAAGCTCGATCATGTATTCATGGAATTCATTCTAGTTGCATCCTCATGTTGCTTCGTCTGTGTCGTAACATGAGCCAATCGATCTCGGCACCCTTCATGTTTCATCAGGCGGTGCCATATGCGGTGGCGGCGGCAGCGCGGTACGCGGCGGTAGATTAGGGTTCACAAAGGCGAGGCCATACACGTGGTGGCAAAGTTATAAATACGACTAACAATAAAAATACAAAAAATATAATAAATGTTGTTTCTTCTTTTTCTTTTTCTTCTCTAACTTTTAATGAAAGGTAATCCCCCCCCCCTACATATAGGGGTAAATATGGGCCTCCCCCCATAGGAATAAAGGGGAAAGGCCCACATGTTGGATCCTATGGGCCTCTCTAGAAAGGAGAGGCCCACTCAAATGCTCACATAGACCCACACGCACACAAACACATGGGGCCAACACACATAGGCCCAAACATACAAACACATAGGCCAACATACAAGGCCTTCAAAACAAAAGAAGTTGTAAAAGCACAAACATAGATAACGTCAACCTCCGGGGGCCTGTTGACTATGTCGAATCCTTGAAGGCTGGGTCTTTCACCTCAGGCCTGGTTCATCAAGCTGGTTGAGACCGGTTTTCGGAGCTAGATGGTCCCCATCACCCACAATCCTCTTACTGCTTTGTAGAAACCTACATGTTTTCTTCTTCTTAGCACAATGTGCCCAATGGATCAGCTTTCAGATCTGATTAAATAACTACAACATATATATATATATATATATATATATATATATTCAGAATTGAATTCATGTAATCCTACACATATGACACTATGCAATATTTATTATAAGCTAAAGGCATTAACTTTAATGATGCTAAGCAAGGTTAGTTAAAACATCAATATTGTCCCAAAAAGTGGCATGCTTACTATTGTTATGAATATTATTCATACCATAATGTCCATAAAATGATACTTTCACCCTTTCAAGATCTGGAAACAAAAAAAAATGTATGGAACTAGTAGTACATTTATCATGTCATTAGTATATCTCTTCACATTCATAACTTGCATTCATAAGATACATTCACATGCCATTGAACATCATTCGATATATAGATTTACATTCACATGGAATAAGCTGTTCTTTACACTAATATTTATAATCAAATTAGTATGTATGAAATTGAAGACCAAAACTATTCCATAATTTTGCATGAGCTTATGATTTCCTTTAAGTCTCCTTTAATTATATAGAATTTACTTCATCAACTATAATTTAAATAATTTATTAAGATTGAGTGTTGAGCTTATCAGATCTCTAGATGGGGTTAGCAGGTCACGGGAGTTGCGTAGTAGGCCAAAAAGAACAGGTCAACTGGCTACAGATGTGAGCTTAGGTGCTCACCAGATCGGGTCAAACATGTTATAAAAAATTGGCCACCAAGAGCTCACATTGAGTTGAGCTGGATGGAAAAAGAGCTGAGCTGAGCTGGATGGGTTGACACAGCTCACATTGAGTCAACTCAGATTTTTTATAAATGGGATATGTGGTACATTGTGAGAGGCACATCTGAGACCTCAAGAATGTGAACCATAGAATTCTGATTAGATGAATTTATTAATTCATATGTACATTGATGTTATCTTCATTTCTATTTTGCATAGTGATAGAATGCTTTTTTAGACCTTATGAGACATCAAGGCCCAAGGAAAATTAATCAATTAATCCAGGCATTTATTATTGATGAAAGTTTAAGTGAATAGATGCTCTAAGGAGGGAAATTTTGAGCTTGAATTAAGGCCCCTGCCATGGAGAGAATTTGGTGGAGGTTGAAATCCAGAATTGTTCATTTGTTTTTCTATGGAAACCATTATTATCTTTGACTTTTAACTCCTTGAATTTTTTTCTCAATTAATTCCCATGGTTTCGTAATTAGATCGAATATGATGGTATGGCTCTCAAGTTTGTTGTAAAGGGTCAAATCGTTGACTTGTTAATGTCAGCAGGGCCACATTATTTTCTGTATGGCCTTAACCCAAGAGTCTATGGTGAGGATATGGTGGCCTTCATATGTGATTTAGTCAATCTGCCAAATTTTGTCCGACTGCTTTTCTCATCACAGCGGGAGGTTATTGAGGACCTCGATTGGGTGGCCCATAATGACTTTATAGGCATAGCCATGCCAGTTGTGGTCACTGAGCACATAACAGCAAATCTAATTATCGATCCTATCAAGCTAGTAAGAAATGCACACATTCTCCAATATTTGTTAAGAGAATCAGTGGCTACGATTAAATATGAGGTAAAAAATACTTAGGATTAAATGTAGAAGTTCAAGATTAAAAATAGATAAGAAACAAAGTCGACAGGCTAGGATTGAATCTCAATTATCCTTTATAATAAAATTTAATGGCTAGGATTAAGCAGGGTACGTTACCTTAGATTTATATTTATAAATAGTTTTGTCGGACTGGGTTGTAATTTGTGTACTAATTTACAAAAAAAATGATAATTCAAGGGAATTTCTAAATTTAATCCTACATAATGTAGTGATGAAAATTGCTTTTAAAATATTACATCAATATCCTACATAAATTATTAAAAATTGAATTTTTTTGTCCCTATTATTATCAAAGTTTGATGGTCCATTTTACAAAAAAGCTTTACTCAATTTATCCTTCTAAGTTTTCTTAATTTATTGATTTTAAACCGCTCTCTTCTGTAAGTTATTTTTCATGTTACTTTGATCAGATTTGGCGAGGGGACAGGGAGCCAGAGTTCCTCTGTGATGGTTATATTGATCATGTTTGGGAGTTACCATATTAGTAAAATCCTTAGTGATCATACATTGTTCTGCATTGTTATATATAACGGGCAATGCAATGTTCCATGTTCTCATGTGCTAATGTAAGTGGATGGAGGAAAACATGATAATTTAACTATTATTTCCAAGTCTTCCCTATATTTTCTTGCCTTAGAATGATGATGACATCCTATTATTAACTAGACCCTTTTAATATCTTATATGGTTCTATAAAATATTAATTTTCATGCTATGTTAATTATCATAACGAATCTATGAAATATGATGTGACATTGCATCTACTGCTACAATCACTCAGTGCCACATGAACACTTAGTAATGTTACACTAACTCTGCTTGAATGCATAAAAATCAAGAATATCTACTGTGAAACAATATTTCTTAGTGTCAAGTGTACAGGAATTAATGGTTATAATTCAAGGATTTTTGCTCTGGGTTGGTGATAACATGCATATTTAGTAATTTAGTATGATCATATTTAAATGTCTATTTGCATTAAATCACTCATATGTGCATGTTATCAAGCCTAAAATGATTGAATCTATTTTTAGAATGATTTTTTTAATTTTTTGCATTCTTTAGATATTTTTATAACAATAGATTCTAAAATAATATAATTTTTGACACAGAATATAATTTTTGTGGAATTTTTCAACATTAAATTCGGAAAGATATAATTTTTCTAAGTCAATATATGTATATATTTGTATTTTTTGGGCTTTATATTTAATACAAAATTTTAGATATTTAAGGCTTTATTTTATCTTGCACCGCCACATGTCGCCATTCTCTTCATCAAGCAGCGATGAATCATAGCTAACTTAGTTAATAATAGGCACCAGCCAATCATTAAGTCGGCCAATCATTGATTCGCAATTCACGAAGCCATGATTGCATTGATGACTAAAAAATTTCATAATTGGATTTTGTGGCGCAGGATGACATGGACGAATAAAAAAAAGAAAGCATTTTTTCAAAATAAATGTGAGCGTAGGCCGATGCACAAAACGACAAAAACTGCTTTTCCTTTTTCCTTTTTAACTAACGGCGGGCGACGTGGCCGCACGACAAGGCACCACATGTGATAAATTCAAATAAGGGTAGTCATTTGCATGCATTCTTCATCATAACTACCCTGAAATTAAGTTTAACACTACCAAAAACTATTATTTTACATAATAATGAGATCATGCCTTCTACTTTTTCCAATAATTAAAAAGCTACATTTTTTCACTCAATTGAGGTTTCCATCACTGCTCTGACATGTATTTTACCAAGTTACATAGTTTGGGATTTATGGGATATTTCTAAACTCAATGAGTCAAGTGGGACATGAATCTAACAATTTCCCTAGTATGTTGACTTTTCACGTCAAATATTGACTTTCGGTGGTCATAAAATTACAAAATTTCATGAGGAATTCAAGACATGACTCTTGAGTGTTGGAACGGAATTTAAGATCAAAAGGAGCTATGAATAAGAAGAAGCATGCTAATCAGTGGAGCAGACTCAACCAATAGGCTTGTTGTAAAGGAGCATGAAGAAAACCTTCTAGAAGGTCCTTGGAGGCTTTCAAGATGATCAAGACACCTAAGGGGGACTACAGCTGGCAGTTATTGGTTGGCGGAGAGCCCAGTGTCGGGATCCAGTCCAGGATTCATGAGGTGGACAGCTCTCTCTCATCCGGTTCAACGACTTTGAACCGGACTAGGGAATTACAACCCAATTAATTTCAGAATTTTTATCTCTCCCTAGGCACCATAAAAAATTCTGGAAAAAATCTCAAAAATCATTCTCTGTCTAGGCTCTTCACGGAAAATTTTCCATACCTAGTAAAAATCATATTCATCTTTTTTATTCAAAATAAACCATATTAACAACTAAAAACATTATGAACGAAACTTATACAATTTGAAACTTAAAATTCTAATTGAAATTCATCCTAACTAGCTACCTAGCTCCTTGAGGGATCAACCCTTACTAAGTACTACAAGTAAGGTAATAAAATTGTTGATTGGTACATAACTACCCTTACAAACGACTTAGTTAGAGCTATGTTCATCATCAACTTGAACCCCTAGTTTGGTCCAATCAACGTGTCCACGTGGCCCGCGTGTGTACACGCGGCGTGCTTGTATTCGCTGTTGATGGAATAAAAACAAAAAAACAAGGGGGGACGTGGCGCGCACTGACGCACCGCCACATCAGCCTCGCAAAAGAATAACTTTTTTGTTTTTTTGCCTTTTTCAAAGACAGGTACACGTGGCGCAAGTCTGAGCGCGGAAGAGGAGAAATGCGTGCACAGAAGACGAGGAGATGTGGGAACTTGAAATGGTGTGACTGTTTAACTAAAAATGGAAAACGAGGAAGAGGGTGATGAGGAGAGAGAAAAATCAAGGGCTAGGATTGCCCAACTTTAAATAGCCATATCTTTTGATCTACAACTCCGATTGAGCTGAAATTTTCAGCACTACTTTGTCTTCCCCTCCTCTTTCCATCCATACACTCAGATATATAAACAGAGGCTTGGATCACTGTGAAATTCATCTTGAACTTCTTTCCTACTTGTGTGGGTTGATTGAAAGATAGTGATTTTTGAGATCCATCAAGTGTGTTCTTAGTGTCTTGGGTGTGTGGGGAGAAGCATTGGAGAAAAGGGGGAGCTTACCAGCACTAATCCTAGCCAAATGTAAGGATCTAAGGTAAGTATCTTCGCCTTATGTTGCTCTTTTCCTGACACCATTGTTAGCTTAATTAGGGTTTCTCATTCTCTTTTCACTATTCTTTCACTCCCTTATGTAACCCCTATCTCGTCTATATATTTTCCATCACGTTGTTACTACATTTATCATTATCATATTCTCCCCACTCTCTATCTCACCCCCATATCCTTACGCATAATTCTATGTTCACTTCCTCTTTTCTGGCTAATTTATGTTGAATTATACTTATATACAACATAGTACTTGACATCACTATCTTGCCTACTCTAGTATTTTTCTTTTCTTGTATCGTTAATCGCTATAGTAAGAATTAAATCCTTAATCATCGTACCTCGTGGCGACGATCCGCAAATATTCTTAAGTACGGTTTAATATATTTTTATTCAATAATCTCAATTACCAAAGATGAGTTAAAGCCGCTAAATTTGAGATTATCAGTTGGTCTAGCTCAAATGTTTCAAAGAAGGCCCATCTAGGCCTTTTGGGTCTCTTGGGATGGGGGTGTACCTTTTGGAAGGCCAATAGTCAGTCCAGAAATAAAAAAAATGCACATGTTTGGCCTAGTGATCCTTTAAATTCCACATTCTAAGGTTTAGGAGGCTGATCAAAATGAAAAGCCTCCCCACCAATGGGAAGCAAAGGCTATGGAATGAGAGTAAATCCAACAAAAGAGACTGAGCATTTTAGGAATATTAACCCTACTGTATAAATTATCATTTCCCTTTATCTCTAGGATCAAAACTACTAAACTAGTTGATGTTTGTGTTTTGAAGTGAAACCTAATCTGCAAAAAATATTGGGGAGGGAGATAAATGAAAAGCTCAAGATACACACATTAACATTATACATATACCTGTAATCTATCCTCCCCTTTCATCCCTATCACATCCACTCATTATCTATCCATTTTTATCCCAATCCCTCATTTCTAGCTCTTTCCTTCTCTTCTAAAGCTTACATTGTCTCTCTCAAACCCAAAATAGACATCCTGAAAAACCTTCGATCATAGAATCTGAGTCCACTTATTCTATATATCCTCCTTTCATTCGTCATTTCCATGCATTACTGACATGGTCATCAATTATGCTATCCTACCTGGTGTTCCCTCCATGTTCCAGATAGAATGCTTAAGGTGAAACTTTTATAAATAGTGTATCTTTAATCGAAGCTAAAACACTATGAAAATAGTGTTCCTTCTCGGTTTTGAGTGTTTTTTACTCGCATAAGATTATATTGCGAATGGACAGTTTGGTCTAGCTAACTGTATTTCCATGTTAGTAGCAAAAATGAAGTGACCCATTCCATGATCATCTTAGATATATTTCTCTCCCTCTTTGTCGACCATCTGTTGATATTAGAACAGCTCCTGCCTTGAACCTCTGTCTCTACTTCTCGCTACTTATCTCTATCACTCTCTACCTCACTCTACCTCTCTCTACCTCTCTCTACCTCTCTTTACCTCTCTCTACCTCACTCTCTCTCACGCCCTCTCTCTATCTCTCTCTCTACCTCTCTTTCTCTTTTCTCTATCTCTCTCTACTGCTCCCTCTACCTCTCTTTACTTCTGTTTTCACCTCTCTTTACTTTTGTCTCTACCTCTCTTTACTTCCCTCTCTATCTCGCTTTTAACTCTCTTTACCTCTCTCTCTCTCTCTCTCTCTCTACTTCTCTATCCCTCTATCTGTACTTCTCTTTATACCTCTCTCTTTACTTCTCTCTCTCTATCTCTCTCTTTACTTCTCTTTCTACCTCCCTTTACATGTCTCTCTCTAACTTTATTTACTTCTCTCAGTACCTCTTTTTACAATTCTCTCTCTGACCCTCTTTACCTCTCTTTACTTCTCTCTCTACCTCTTGTTACTTCTCTCTCTAACTCTCTTTATTTCTCTCTACTGCTTGCAACATCTCTCTCTCTCTAAGTCTCTTTACTTCTCTCTCTTCCTCTCTTTACATGTCTGTCCAAGTATTTTTACCTCTCTTTACATCTCTCTCTGAGTCTCTTTACCTCTCTTTACTTCTCTCTCTACCTCTCTTTACATCCCTCTCCAAGTCTTACCTCTCTTTACATATCTCTCTGAGTCTCTTTACCTCTCTTTACTTCTCTCTCTGCCTCTCTTTACATATCTCTCCAAGTCTTACATCTCTTTACATATCTCTCTGAGTCTCTTTACCTCTCTTACATCTCTCTAAGTCTTTTTACCTCTCTTTATATCTCTCTCTAGGTCTCTTTACCTCTCTTTACATCTCTCTCTAAGTCTCTTTACCTCTTTTTACATCTCTCTCTTTAGGTCTCTTTACCTCTCTTTACATCTCTGCCTCTAAGTGTCTTTACCTCTCTTTACATTTGTCTCTCTAAGTCTCTTTACCTCTCTGTACCTCCGTCCCTCTCTACCTCTCTTTACCTCTCCCTATCTCTAAGTCTCTTTACCTCTCTTTACATCTCTCTCTCTAATTCTCTTTACCTCTCTCTACCTCTCTCCCTCTCTACCTCTCTTTACCTCTCTCTATCTCTATCTCTACCTCTGTTTACCTGTCTCTCTACGTATGTCTCTCTACCTCACTCTCTCTCACTACCTCTCTCTTCCTACTCTCTCTACCTCACTCTCTCTCTCTGCCTCTCTCTTTCTACTTCTCTCTCTTTACTTCACTCTCTCTCACTACCTCTCTCTTTCTACCTCTCTACCTCACTCTCTCTTTCTATCTCTCTCTACCGCACTCTCTCTCACCACCTCTCGTTAACTCTGTCTCTACCTCTCTTTACCTCTGTATCTACATCTATTTACTTCTGCCTCGACCTCTCTTTAAGTTTCTCTTTACCTCTCTCTCTCTATCTCTCTTTACTTCTCTCTCTACCTCTCACTACGTCTGTCTCTCTAACTCTCTTTACTTCTCTCTCTACCTCTCTTACCATTTCTCTCTCAAGTCTCTTTTCTTCTCTTTTTACCTCTCATTACGTCTCTCTCTTCAACTCTCTTTACTTCTCTCTCTACCTCTCTTACCATTTCTTTCTCTAAGTCTCTTTACTTATCTCTCTACCTCTCATTAGATTTCTCTATTTAACTCTCTTTACTTCTCTCTCTAACTCTCTTTACATCTCTCTCTAAGTCTCCTTACTTCTCTCTCCACATCTCTCACTAAGTCTCCTTCTCTCCTTACCTCTCTTCACATCTCTCTCTAAGTCTCCTTACTTGTCTCCCTACCTGTCTTTACATCTCTCTCTAAGTCTCTTTACCTCTCTTCACATCTCTCTCTCTAAGTCTCTTTACTTCTCTCTCTACCTCTCTTTGCTTCTCTCTTCACCTCTCTTTCTACCACTCTCTACCTCTCTCTCTCTCTCTACCTGTCTTTACCTCTCTCTCTCTCTACCTCCACCTTTCTTCCTCCCTAGCCCCTGACGGCTTTCACCCAAGACCTGGTGACATCAAAACAAAACACCCAAGGCCATGTACAGTCTCTGAAGTCCTGCAGACTCCCGCCAAAATACCCTTCTTGCCCCATGTCGGGTCTTCACCCGCCCGAAAACTCGGCCGATCCGGACACCATCCGATGGATCCGCGGGGAATATTCCAGCCGTCGGATCGGTGGACCCCTCTAAAAAAAAGTCAACATTCCTGCCGAAGACTGCAGGCGACGACCTGCGCCCATAGCCGGAGATGGAGCTTCCTGTCCGCAGGCGAGCTTCCCCCGAGCCAGTCCATCGATGGGAGCGACGACGCCCTTTCCTCTTCTCTCCCTCTTCTTCCTCCCTTCAATGGCGAGCACGCCCCCGAATTTCTAGGGTTTACGGCCTCCTTCTCGAACACGAAGCCCAGATCCCTAAATCCCTGCGTCTCCTTGGCTTCGATTTCGCTCGCGCTCGTCCACCCGAAATTCTCCGCCGTGATCGCCTCGTGGTGGCTCCTCACGTACTTGACGATGCTCTCCAGCACCCGATCGCTCTGCCACGGCAGGATTCCTCAGAACGGGGTGAAATTCTCGGCGAATTTGTTGGATTTGTGCGGGAAATTTCACCTGGGGGGAGATTGGAGTCGATCGGAGAACGCTTTCCAGGTTGCTGCGGGTGTGTCGGAGCGGCATCTTCGGCGGCTTCTGGCGTCTCACCACTGTCGACGGCAGCGATGGAGCTTTCCGTAGGCGCACGGCGGTCCGGCGACCTGTCTCCGCCGAGGATTCGATCTGGCGGATGGTAATCGGCGGGGGATTGAAGGGGTTGCGGAAGAACCAGAACTCGTCGAAGAGATCCATGGCCATGGAAGAAGAAGCTTCATCCTCGCTCGCCGCCATCTCTTTGCCAGCCAGCGCCGGAGTGGCGAAGAAGAAGAAGAAGGTCGATGGGCCCGGGGAAGCGCGATTTCGCCACCGGAAAGCGAAAGACATCATCAACGTAAAACCCAATTCTCGCCCTCATCTCTTTGATCTTCGGCAAGGGAGAAGAGACGAGAACGCGGGCCCGTCGACGGCGATCGAAGCAACTTGCTGACCAACTCACATGGGCAATGAGCTTGTCGCTTCTCCCAGGCGTGTTGTTCGCTGACGCTGACGACAGGCAGCGAGAGAAAAAGCCTCGATCGTCTCTTTCCAAGTAAGTAAAAGGCTAAAAACTTCCCTTTTCCGCTTTCCGGAGCCGTAGATTTTATTTGGCATGCGCGATTTCAACATCAGTTGTGGCCCAACGATAACGAGCATCAAAAAACGACGGTGCCCGAGTTGACACGCAGACGGATTGGAGGAAGCGATTAAGAAACTTGGTTTTTTTGCGGATAACAAGAGAAATTAGTCGTCACCAGTTTGATGGGTTTCGGTGGGTCTCGACGGAAGATCGATCGGGTAAGGCGCCGGCGCCGAGAATCAAGGAGCAGCCGAAGATCCGGCAGCCCGCGCCACCGCCAACCGGGCCCTTCTCTGCGCGGAGATCTGCAGCAAATTCCAATCAATGAACGTTTCCTCATCTGGGTAAGGATTAAACTGACAGGAAATCATTCAAGTTCTTACCAAGCTGAGAGGGAGTATCGGAAGACGACCGGCACGGTTGAAACATCAGCACAGAGGAAGGAGACTGAAGCTTTTCTTGACCTTGCAATACTTCATGGTCGCCGGAAAAGGAATATTCCGGCGGAGGAAGACGACCGTAGGCGCCTACGAAACGCGAGACTTCTTGACCTTGCAAGACCCCTTGGAAACCGGCCGAATCCTCGAAGCCTGAGCCTCCTCTTCCAAGATAGCGAAGGAACAATTCATGAGAAACGGAGAAGCTTAACGAAACTTTCATCATTGATCTGCAATGCAGGAGAAGACATACCGGCGGAGAAGGCGAGCTTACTACGCTTCGACGGAGGAACCGCGCCGCCTCCGGGAGATGGCACAGATAGCTCTATTTCCCAAGGCGAGACCCTGCTCCTTCCCCCGTCATCCGTTCCGTCATCCCATCGCACCTTCAAGGAGGAGGAAGAAGGAAGTGAGCAAGAAGCCCAGAGATTGAAATAGAAGCGGCGAAATTTCACCTGAAGGCACTTCCACTGCGAGGCAGGCCATCGAGCAGGGTCCAGACGGCTGATGCCGATGATCAGACCGCTGCGACTAAAAGATTTGATCAATCAGAGAAAGTAAAGCCTCTTTTCTGAATGATTGAATGCAAGTTGAGGCAGAAGTTACACCTCCTCTCGGAGGCCTCTCCGTTGCTCTTCTTCGTCCAGAACTTGGTTCCCACGGAGTAAGAACTACCCAAGCTCTTCAAGAACGCCTGATAAGGTACCACGAACTCCGACGCGATCGCCCTGCGACGAGGGTTCCCAGAAGGTGATTCCCGAAAAACCCATTAAAAAAAACTAAGTCTTTGCAGACCTCGGATTGTAGAGAATGCGGAACGCTCTTCTCGAGGACAAGGCGCTGACCACGTCGGAGAACCCGCCGGAGCTCGTGGCTTGACTGGCGGCGCCGCTCACCACCTGGGCCGCTCTCCTAATCCCCAGCCTGAGTTCCCCGTCTTCTCCTCTGGAGAAGAAAACAATCCAAGGCAGCAGCTCAGTCAGACAAACATCCAGAGAACAAGTACAACAAGAAGCGTGCCTGAGAAAGAGAACGGCGTCGCCGGAGACGAGCTTCTTGCTGTGGATGAACGCGCTCCAGCCCGTGGTCAGAAGATGCCTCCTCGGTTGGCCTGGCAGAAGAAGAGCAGTCCAAACAAAGAGAAACGATAAGAACAACGAGACGAAGAACAGCTGAACGGGTTTAAAGAAAGGAAGAATACCACGGTAGATATGGCGGAACCTCCACTCCGTGCCATGTAAATCCTTGGCCACGACCTCCTGAGAAGGCCTCTGCTGGCTGTAGTCCTGAAACGAAGAAGACGAAACTTGAAAATTGTCTAAGGAGCAGGGCAAACGCTTGATAAGAACCGGACCAGAGGGGGAAAGCAGTCCTCGGCGGCCCTCCGAGGGACGGAGAACCCGCCGTGGGTACTCGTATCGGAGGCGGTCAGCGTCTTGCAGAACATATGGGTCGCCGGCGGGGCCTTGGCGGCGCCGCCGTCTTCCACCTCGCTCTCCAGCGGCAGCCGCAGAGACTCCTGCAAAGGCCGAGATAAGCGAAAACCCTTCAGCTACAAAACAAGGACTGGCCGGACCTCTGTCTCCGAGACGAGAGATAGCTGCGCGTAAACGTCGTCCGTCGTCGCCTCAGCCTGGAAGGAGCGGGTGAGATCTCTGTGAAGCGCACTGTCAAGGAGAAGCGCAGGAAAGGAACGAACTTGGAGATCTACGTCGAGGACGCGGCAGAAGACGTGGGAGGGGAGGCCGAGGAGAGAGGAGCCGTCATCCGACGTCGACTCGAGGTGGCCCTGGGGGAAGTACACGACCAGGCTGCCCTTCTGGGGGAGGGATATGGGGGGGCCGGCGCAGGCCCGCCAGAGCTCGAGGCAGACGGACGACGAGGTAGGCGGCGCCGCAGGGGGCTCGCCGTCGTCGTCCTGGACGGTGTTCAGGTCGAAGCCCGTCATCGCCAAGAAGAAGAAGAAGGGGAGAAGGAGGAGAGAGAGAGTGTGGGTGTTTTGAAGAGGGATGGGCGAGTGATAACTGATAAGACGGAGGGGGGGGGGGGGGGGGGGGGTTCTCTGTGGAGAGGCCGGCGGCGGAGTGGGGGGGGTTTATCTTGCCTCGCTTTCTGCGTCTGGGTTTCATGGGCCTGCGGGCATGGCAGCGGTGGAGCAGGGGAGAAGATATAAGAGGAGGACTGCTGCCATCGCTGCTACGACAGGCTTTTTTTTTCTACTGCTGACCCTCGTCCTTTCCTCCAGCAGCACCTCCTTGTCAGCGCAAATCGCCCGCGCTATCCGCTATGCTCAGTCAGGGGAGAGAGAGAGAGAGAGAGACATGTCGCAGGGCCGAGAGAGGGAGAATCAAAAAGGACGCTAATTTGACGGGCGCTGAAGAATCATGTCCTTGTTTCTTTCTGCTGTGCGGTTCACATCACCGGCTGAGCTCTTTGGCTTCTCCGCTTTCCCGGGCGACCTTCCCGGACAACCTCTTTCTATCCCTCCTTATCTCTGTTTCTCTCTCTGGCTCTCTCTCTCTCACACAACCACAACCTCTCTCTCTCTCTCTCACTCTCACACACACACAACTTCTCTATCTCTCTCTCTCACACACACAACTTCTCTATCTCTCTCTCGCACACACTGACACACAAGACACAACTTCTCTCTCTCTCACACACACAGCCTGTCTCTCACACACAACCTTTCTTTCTCTCTGTCTCTCTCTCACACAACTTCTCTCTCTCTCTCACACACAACTCTCTATCTCTCTGTCTCTCTCTCTCACAACCTCTCTATCTCTCTGTCTCTCTCTCACACAACATCTCTATCTCTCTGTCTCTCTCTCACACAACCTCTCTGTCTCACCCCCCTCTTTCTCTGTCTCCCTCACACAACCCCTCTATCTCTCACACACAAACAAAACCTCTTTCTCTCTCTCTCTCTCTCTCACTCACACACAGTCTCTCTATCTCGCTCTCTCTCTCTCTCTCACTTTCACACAACCTCTCTCTCGCTCTCTCTCTCACACACACAAACAACCTCTCCCTCACACACACACACACCCTCTCTCTCGCTCTCCCACTCTCACATACAACCTCTCTCTCGCTCTCTCCCCCTCTCTCACACACACAACCTCTCTCTCTCTCTCTCTCTCTCTGTCTTTACCTCTCTTTACCTCTATCTCTCTCTCTCTCTTTGTAAAGCTTTCCCCTTGGTGCATGCAGCAGGGGAAGCTTTCCCCTCGCCCGCCGAGTCAGGCCAGGAAATTACAAAGCCCCTTTCCAAGGACGCCGATGACGCAGAAGACAACACGTGAGAAGACTAACCAGTCACCAGTCTCCAGCGCCTTTCATTAGCCGCCGAGTTAGCGCGCTGTGGCATTTACTGCACTCCGCAGCCTGGATCGGGAAAGACAGCCAGTATCGGTGGCCCCCTCGACAGTCCCCGCGCCTGGCCCATCCCCCCTCCCCGCACCGCCGCAAGCCACCGCCCCCTCTCTCCCGCGGCCGCGCCTCGTACCCGACAAGCCCCACTCCCTGGTAGGCCTCCACTGTTCATCGCTTCATCCCCTTCCCGTAAACCCACGATATTCACTGCTTCTCCTGCGACAAATACACCGAGTACGTGCGCCTTTGACTGCCCCCCCCCCCTTTCCCTCCTCTCCCGTACACTGCAGTATCGTAGTTTTTTCCTGTCTGATTACGTTATCGAGCTCTACTGTTACCCTCCTCACGTGGATTATCGTTTGTCCCGCAGTCTTTGAGATGTGTAATTCATTTGCAGGGGAATCTACGTGCAGTCAGCAGGAAACATGATGGTTTGATGATTATTATCCACGTAAATGTCGATCTTCCCTGTAAAATGGACAGTTTGAGTTTGGATTGAATATTATCGAGCTCTACTGATAGTCTCCTCACGTGGATTATCGTTTGTCCCAGAGTCTTTGAGATGTGTAATTCATTTGCAGGGGAATTACCATGCAGTCAGCTGGAAACATGATAGTTTGGTGATTAATATCCTTGTAATGTCGATCTTTCCAGTAAAATGGACAGTTTGGATTGAACATTATCGAGCTCCACTGTTAGTCTCCTCACGTGGATTATCGTTTGTCCCACAGTCTTTGAGATGTGTAATTCATTCGCAGTGGAATTAACGCGCAATCGGCTGGAAACATGATAGTTTGGTAATTAATATCCTTGTAATGTCGATCTTCCTCTAAAATGGATAGTTTGGATTGAACATTATCGAGCTCCACTGTTAGTCTCCTCACGTGGATTATCGTTTGTCCCACAGTCTTTGAGATGTGTAATTCATTCGCAGTGGAATTAACGCGCAATCGGCTGGAAACATGATAGTTTGGTAATTAATATCCTTGTAATGTCGATCTTCCCTATAAAATGGATAGTTTGGATTGAACATTATCGAGCTCCCCTGTTAGTCTCCTCACGTGGATTATCGTTTGTCCAAGAGTCTTTGAGATGTGTGGAACTGTGGTTAGTTACTCATTCGTTTAGCGTTGCAATTTAACAACCAGTCAGTTGGAAACATGATTAATATCCTTTTAATGTCGACCTTTCCTATAAAATGGACAGTTTGGATTGAATATTCTAGGCCGACTTTTCCCATGTATTAGTTGCCAGTATATAATCGCAGTCTGCCTTGGCGTTCGACCGAGATGTTGTTTCCTCGTGCAATATCGCGGAACGTCATGTCACCCGCGTCGGTTTTTATTTTATAGTTTTGTAAACAGTCGCAGTTTGGAAGCTTTTGAATTTATCATTTAGAATTATGGCCTGAAATTCGGCACGCAGATCTTCGGAACATATTTCCAGTAGTACGTTGCTCATGAGGACTACTTTAATTCCCCACTTGAACTTAGAATCGTGCGATATTTTATGCGATGAACTAAATAACGGATGTATTTTGATTAAAATTGTTACGCAATATGTGAATATATATATATATATATATAAATTTATCTTAACAATAATATATTTATAAATTGATGCCATTTTCAATATCTTGATTAAAAATTAGAATGCACCATTTGGTATTAACTCAGATATTATTTTATAGCACTATTAAGCAATATAAATCTAGCTCTACTACTATAATAGGAATATATGTACCCTTCTGGCCTCTGATTGGCTGACAAAAGAGTGAGAGAGCCCCCTCCCTGCCGCCCCGCCCTCCCCCCCCAGCCTCCCGCACCCCCTCCCTGCCGCCGCTCCATCCCTCACCCGGCCGCCCGCTTCCTCCCCGTCGCCCGCGCCCGCACCCCCCCCCCCCTCGCCCCATCCCCGCCGCCGCTTGAGCCGGGCGGAGGTCGAGCCACTTGAGCCGGCGGAGCCGCCCCAGGGAAGCGGGGAGGGGGCAGTCATCAGTGAGAGAGGGCGGCAGAGGGGGGGGCGGGCGGCGCGGGCGGCGGGGAGGAAGCAGGCGGCCGGGGGAGGGCCGGGCCGGCGGCGGGGAGGCACAAAAAATTATCTAAAGCGAGCATTGCAAGCGGGCCCACTAGTACTAGGTGTACCCTTATGGCCTCTAATTGGCTGATAAAATAGTGAGAGAGAAGAGAGAGAGTGAGAGAACCCCCTCCCCGCCGCCGGCCCGTCCCTGCCGCCTGCTTCCTCCCCGCCGCCCGCGCCCCCCACCACCCCCCCCCCCGCCGCCACCGCCCTGCCACCCTCTCTCTTTGACAACCGCCCCCCCTCCCCGCTTCCCTTGGGGCGGCTCCGCCGGCTCGAGCGCCGGCGGGAAGGAAGCGGACGACCGGGGGAGGGGGCAGGGCGGAGGCTGGGAGGGGGCACGGGTGGCCCGGGGAGGGGGCGCAGATGGCGGGAAGGGGGCGCGGGTGGCGGGGGGAGGGGCAGGGCGGCGGCTGGGAGGGGTTGCTGGTGTTCGAGGGAGGTGGCGGGCCGGCGGCTGGGAGGGGGCGCAGGCGGTGGGGGGAGGGGCAGGGCGACGGCGATGAGGGGGTGCGGGCGGCCCGAGGAGGGGCGGGGCTGGGGCATGCGCACATAACAGAACCGCACAGACCCGTGTGTGGTGTGCGGTGCGGTGCGGTGCGGTGCGGTGCGGTGCGGTGCAGTGTGTGTATATTCAGTGCAGTGCGATGTGTAAAATTGGTGTACCCTTCTGGACGGTGATTGGCTGACAACAGAGTGAGAGAGAAGAGAGAGAGTGAGGGATCCCCCTCCCTCCCGTCGCCCCGCCCTCCTCCCCCGGCCTCCCGCGCCTTGCACAAAGGCACGAAATTCGCACCGCACGGTGCACATAGGCATGAAAAATTATCTAAAATGAGCATTGCGAGCGGGCCCCACTAGTACTATTGAATAAAAGTTCATCAACAACACGAAACTAGATTGGTTGGAGAGGGGACGGCTGAACTGGGTAAATTATATGCCAGATCATCTAAGTTTAATACACAATTTGATAATGTCCGAAATATTCTTTGGATATATTATTATATTTTCCTCGTACTAAAAACCAAATCATATGCCTAGTATTTGGAAATTATTTAATAAATTATGGGTAAATTTTTAGAAAAATTTATTGATTTTTTTTAAGATTTTCAAAATTTATAGATTTTTCATAATATTCATTGTGAAGTGTGCATACTATAAGTTAAACACGAAACTAATTTAGAAATTAATGCCTATAGACGTCTTCTTTTGATGAATCTGATTCTTAAATTCCCATTCACATAAAAATATATTATTATATTTTAGGTTCACTGGGCAAGTGAACTTGTGCCAAGAATTCATTTTTTGAGATCAGTTGTAGTTTATTTTACATTATATACAAACGTTTTAGGCTTAGACCATAAAAAAACTTTTAATATGTTCAAAGTTTATGGTATATATAGACCGTTGTGAAGAAGCCTACGGAAGAGACTCTTTGATTCGGCAAACTTTATGTAATGACTTCATCTCCAGATTTTAACATGATAACATCAATGATTTTCTTTCTTTTGTAGCCTGTAAATTTTCATAACATCATGGCGACATGATATATTCGTGAATAATAACATAGTATCTCTCAATGAGATCTAAAAGTATGAAAATTTCATACATATGTGTGATTACTTTGGAAGTGACAATGATAAATTGTATGAAATAATTTATGTCATTACGTTATAATTAGATAGTGAAGTATCCAGCATAAATATGATGTGTCTAATAAAAATATATTTTTGGCCAATCATCTATTATTTACTTCATGGAAGTAAAATAAATTCTGATGAATATTTTCTAGTTTAATATATGCATGATTCAGGTGGGATTGAATATAGAATTATCTTGAAATAGAGATTAAGGCGCCACGAGGATTCACTTGTCAATGGGTTAAGGAGCAAGTGTACAAATAGTCCTCCATTAGAGGAAAGTTATAATTTTGTTGAGATTGCATCTCTCCACATTCGAGCCCTTCAACTTCCTTGAACAAAAACGTATACTTAGAATTCAGCCATTGGGAAAATAATAAGCTATCTCAAATATAGTAAGGAAAAATGATAGAAAAACTTAAGTAATCATGCCTCCGTTCTCTTTATCCACACTTTTAGAGGGTTCCCTATAATTACCTATATTCACAAAAAGGTTCACAAGAAATGTTCCTTCAATTTGAAGTGTTAAAATCACAAATAACATGTTAATATTTATTGTGATTCTACGCATCCTTTGTGTGTATTTTTATTGGAGTTATCGTGAATGAACATCACGAAGGTTTAAATTAATCTTAAGAATGAAATTCAGAATTATTTTTTGGTATTTACACAGTACAGACTAAATATAATGCACAAAGTTTTTTGTAGTTTCTGGAATTTCTGCCATTAATTTATAAAAGAAAATTTTTATAAGTCAGCAAATTTTTATTAGATTTAGTTAAACATTTTTAGGGGTTTTCAAGCAAAAATCTAGTTTCCCTGATTTCTATCATTTTCGTGGAATTTTATTAAATTAAAATATTAAATAAAATAATTTGGAAACAATTTTAATATTTTAAAGGAGTTTTTACCTTTTGCACTCTTCCTGAAATTCCGTGTTGAAATCCACCGCACGGATCGAGACGAGTGTTTGAAGCTAAAAGTTTGAGGGTAGTTCAGTTTTTACCTCCTCTATTCATTCACCATCTCGGACTTGTAAATAGACCCCTCCGAAAAAATACTTGAAAAAAGTCACCCATGGACCATGTTCCCAATTGTAATTGGGCAAGTGTTTTGCTCATTCAAAATCTAATTTTGGTCCATTTTCATGTTTTAAGGGGTGAAAGTGGGCATGTGAAGACGAGGTTAGTGCAATCTTTGTCTTTTTGAACTCACACCTTCTTCTGTTTCCCTAGGTTATCATCATCGATAGCCTGCGTTTTCAATGTCATGCATGCCACAACCCGCTTCCCTAAGTTACAGAAGTGTCCCACGAATTGAAGAACAAAATGAAACTTAATATTTACATAAGGCATGGAAAGGAAACAACTTTAGGAAATAGACAACTTAATTTAAAACATATATATGGGGACTACCCAACTTTTTTTATCATCTTCTTTGCACTCATTAATCTCCTTATTGCACACATCACTTGAAATTTTTTTTTCAGAGTGCCAGCGTGATCTTTGCTAATCATTGCTAAGACCAGTGTGGCCAAACTTTTATGCCACATCTATCAAGTTTTGGGCAATATATATGCAATCAACTAAATGTTTTTTTTTCTGAATTTAAGCGTGGCGTAATAGCAAAAATATTGTGATGAATACATATTTTGGAATAGTTTCTGCTTTAGATAGTTTACGATGATGGGATCTGGTCATACCAGCATTGATCATCCATGTGTTGTGGTCCGTCAATCAAGAAGTTGATCTGTACAGACATTTGGTATGGACCTTGATCATGCCGGTGGAATAATCCAGTATATCTATCTAATTGATTCGTTGGCGATTTGATGAATCAATTATATTTGCCGAGCATATCCTAGGAGAGAGAGATAGATAGATAGATAGATAGATTATCTAGGCCATTTAGAGAAACAAAATTTTACATCATTTATGCATATTATTGATGATGCCATCAACCAATAAGGAAAGGCAGTGTTAATTTTCAGCGGCTGATTGGGATGGATGATGCTGATGAGGTGGGGACTTCTACAATGGACGATGAATTGTCAACATCCATACTAAACTTTGCGTTGGAGTCTTCCTCTATTCAACATCTGGAACACCAAGACTGCCTCGGCATAGCACCTTTGCCACCCTGGTCATGGCAGGGCGGTTGATGGGCAGGTCACTAGTGCAGAGCAGGGCGAGCTCAAGCATCCTCTCTCTCTCCTCTACTAACCCATCATCCAGGTTCGCATCCATGGCTGCCGCTGTCCCCATCTCCTCCACCTTGCCTCGAACCCACTTCACCAAATCCTTCCCTTCCAGCTCCCCTGCCAGAGGCTCCTTCCCCGTCAACAGCTCCAGCAGCACCACCCCGAAGCTGTACACATCGCTCTTCTCATTCACCTTGAGAGTGTAGGCGTACTCTGCGAGCAGCCCTCAAAGAAATTAATAGTTCAGAAATAAATTTTTAAGTCAACATCCTACCTAATTTAAGAAGTAACACAATGCTACTTCTGCTCTATACTTATCATCCAAGGACCAACACAATTCTCAATAACAGTTGTTAGAGGGGAATGCTGAAGTCAACATCCAACCTGTGATAAGGAATGAAGTAGCACCCTTGCTATCACCTATAGCTTTTAATGCAGCAGTGCATGCTTGAATCTTAACAATTAGTGACACAGAGCTACTTCACCTTAATTCTTATCATCTAGAGTGAGATTAAAAATGAAGTAGCACCCTTGCTATCAGCTACAGCTTTTAGCATGGTGGTAGGCTCTTGAATCTTAACAATTAGTGACACAGCACTATTTCACCATAATTCCTAGGACCAATACACTGCTCAACAACAGGTGTTAGAGGGGAATGTTGAAGTCAACATCCATCCCAAGATAAGAAGTGAAGTAGCACCCTTGCTATCAGCTACAGCTTTTAGCGTGGTGGTAGGCTGTTGAATCTTAACAATTAGTGACACAGCACTATTTCACCATAATTCTTATCATCCTAGGACCAATGCACTGCTCAACAGCAGGCGTTGGAGATGAATGTTGAGATCAACATCCATCCCAAGATAAAAAGTGAAGTAGAATCCTTGCTGTCAGCTATAGCTTTCAAATCTTAACAATAAGAGACACAGTGTTACTTCACCTTAATTAGTATCTGTCCTATCATCATCCGAGATAATAAGTGAAGTAGCACCATTGCTATCAGCTATAGCTTTCAACCCAGCGGTTGGCCCTGGAATCTTATCATTAGTGACACTGTGATACTTCACCTTAATACTTATCTGTCTTATCATCATCATCCGAGATAAGAAGTGAAGTAGAACCCTTGCTGTCAGCTATAGATTTTAACGCAGCGGTTCACCCTCAAATCTTAACAATTATGGACCCAATGCTACTTCACCTCAATTATTATCTTTCTTATCATAGCTTTTATCGCACCCTTGCTATCGGCTATAGCTTTTATCGCAGCAGCGGTAGTGACTAACCAGGGGCGATGTATCCCGTCGAACCGGCGACGGCGGTCACGGAATTGGCGGTGTCCGGCGCGGCCTTGGCGGCGCCGAAGTCCCCGATCTTGGCCCGGAACTCGGCGTCCAAGAGGATGTTGCTTGACTTGAGGTCTCTGTGGACGACCGGCGGGGCGATTCCATGGTGGAGATAGGCGAGCCCCTCGGCGACGTCGCCGGCGATCCGCCTTCTCTCCGGCCAGCCCAGGCGGCTCCTCTTGCCCCCATGCAGCGCCTCCCGCAAACTCCCATTGGGTAGATACTCGTAGACGAGTAGCCTGCAGTCCTCCAACACGCAGCAGCACCACAGCCGAACGATGCTCTTGTGGCGGACCCTGCCCAGCGTCGCCACCTCCGCCTCAAAGAACCGGTTCGTCTTCTCCGCGCTGCCCCGCCGGAGCTTCTTCACGGCGACGGCGGTCCCGTCGCTGAGCTTGACCCTGTACACCTCCCCGGACGCCCCTTCGCCGACCAGGTTCTTCTCCTCGAGCCCCTCGGCGATCTCCCGCGCCGGGAACGACACCCTGTGGAACGAAGTCACCTTCCAGGGCGACCTTCTCCTCGCTCTCCTCCTCCTCCTCTCCAGGAACCCGGCGGCTAAGATCAGCAGCAGCAGACCCGCCGCGGCGAGGACGGAGGGTAGAAAGGAACGTCCTTTCCGGCGATCGCCGAGCCCTGGGTTGCCCGTCAAGCTATCTCTGTAGACCGCCGTCTCGAACAGCGCCGGGACCTCCCCGGAGAGACGATTGTAGGAGAGATTGAAGATGTTGAGCTTGAGGTTTTGCAGCTCCGGCGGGATCCCCCCCGAGAGGAGATTGTCCGAGAGATCGAGATAGTTGAGAACGGGGAGGAAGCCGAGCTCCGAAGGGATCGTTCCTGTGAGGAGATTGCTCCCTAGGTCGAGCTCCGTCAGGCGCCGCCATGAGAGCACGTCTCTGGGGAGCTCGCCGGAGATGGCGTTGCCGTGGAGGTTCAGGACTTGGAGCCCGGCCAGTCTACCGATCGCCGGCGGCAGCGGCCCGGCGAGGCGGTTCCCGGCGGCGGAGATCTCGAAGAGGTTCTTCAGAGCGGCTATCTCGCCGGGGACGACGCCGGAGAACTGGTTGCGCGATATGGCGAGGACGGAGAGGTTCCGAGCTCCGGCTATGGCGGGGGAGATCTCGCCGGAGAGAAGGTTCCCTTCGAGGTCCAGCAGGCTGACCCTCGGCAGCGCCCACATCCCCGGCGGGACCTCGCCGGAGAGGGAGTTTCCGCTGAGCCGGACCCGCCGGAGCGTTCTGCAGCTTCCCAGCCCCTCCGGCAGAGTCCCCGAAAGAGAATTGCCGATGAGCATGAGCTCCTCCAAGGAGCTCCCATGGCAGACCCCCCTCGGAATCTCCCCGGAGAACCGGTTCTGGGAGAGATCCACCACGACGAGCGCGGAGGTCTCGCCCAAGTCCGCGGGAAGCCTCCCGCTTAAGTCGTTCCCGTGGAGGCGGAGGTCGGCGAGCCGGCGGGCGCCGGCGAGGCTCGCCGGGAGCCCGCCGGCGAGCCTGTTCTGGTAAAGATGGAAGCTTTCGAGCAGCGGGAGGTGGAAGAAGCCGGGGGGGATCTCTCCTCGGAGGAGATTACCGGAGGCGTCGAAGAAACGAAGAGAGGAGAGGTTGCGGGCCAGTTGGTCGGGGATCGGCCCGGAGAGGCGGTTCCCGTAGAGCTCGATCGCGACGGCGGAGGAGAGCCCGGCGAGGGCGGCGGGGACCGGCCCGCGGAGGTCGTTCTGGGCGAGGTCGAGCCGCTCGAGCCGGCCGAGCCGGCCCAGGGACGCGGGGAGCTCGCCGCGGAGGTTGCAGGAGGTGAGCCAGAGGGTCCGGAGGTCCGAGAGATTCCCGATCTCGGGCGGGATCGGCCCGGGCGAGAACGGGTTGTAAGCCAGGAGGAGGTCTCGGAGCGTGGAGACGTTGCCGAGGGAAGCGGGGATCTCGCCGGAGAGGAGGTTCGCGGCGAGGCTGAGCGTTTGAAGCGCGGCGGCTCCGCCGAAGGCGGCGGGGATCTCGCCGGAGAAGTTGTTCGAGTCGAGAACGAGCCGCCGGAGGCGCGGCAGCGCGGCGAGCTCGGCCGGGATGGGCCCGACCAGCGCGTTCATCGAGAGGTCGAGCTCGGCGAGCGCGGCGCACCGCGAGACCGCCGCGGGCAGGCTGGAGTTAATGTAGTTGTCGGCCAGGGAGATGGAAGACAGAGAGCGGAGGCCGCAGAGAGACGGGCTGAACGGGCCTTGAAGGTCCAGGCTCGGGAGACGGACCGCCGTGACCGCGCCGCCCGCGCCGCAGGTCACGCCGGTCCAGTTGCATGGGCTCGCCGCGGCCCGCGCCCAGTCCGCCAGCGCGCCGCGCGGGTCGTCGAGGCCGTCTCTGAACTGCAAGAGTAAGCGCCCCTCCTCGTTCACGCCGGCGGCCGGCGGCGACAACAGCGCGAGGAAGAAGACGACGACGAGGACGACCATCATCTTCCTTCTCTTCTTCTTCTTCCTCCTCTGCGCTTGCACTCTTGGACTTGAGCAGTCTGACGTTTGACGTCAGGGTCAAGTCCGGACAAAGACTCTACCCCACCTCACGAACTCAATTATTTTGCTCCACCAAGCATAGGATAAGGATCAACTAATAAAAAATATCACACCCCTCACATGTCCTGGTGGCAGCAGATGTCTCCGCCATCAGCTGCCACGTAGCAGGATCTTCTTCTTTCTCTGTCTGGAACAGCGGAATTGAAAAGACGCCCGAAAACAACAAGAGGAAAACAGAAATGTAGATACCAAAAAGTCGCATTAAGGCCAACCCAACATAACATAAAAGAATGGTTAATAGATACTGTACATTAGATCGGACCGTCTCTGTTCTTCTTTGTTCTTCCTCAGGGGGAAGAGAGGAGCTTCTTGACGGAGGCCTTCTGGTCGGGGTTGAGCCGGGTTGGGAACTTGATGGTGAATTTCACGCGGAGATTTCCTCTCTTGGAAGGGTCCTTGGGCAGGGGCATGCCCTCTCTGGGGACGATTTCTTCATAGGCGGGGTGGATGATGTTGGTGATGGGGATGGAGAGCATCCGACCGTCCAAAGTTTTGATCTGGATGGTGCAGCCGGTGAGGGCCTGCGCCAGAGTGATCTTCTGGGTGGCGACCAGATCGTTGCCGTCGCGTTTGAATACTTCATGCGGTTTCTCATCGATGATGAAAACCAAGTCGGAGGGGATAATGTTGGGTTGCTCGTTCCCCTTCTCCGGGAAGGTGATCTTCGTCCCCTTCTTCCATCCGGGCTTCACTTCTATGGCCAATATCTCCTCCACCCGCGCCGTCTTCCTGTACAGAGATTTCTTCATCCATTCATAAGTTCCATCCTATATATATATATGAATAGAACATGATTAAGGTTGACGATGAAGAAGAGACCAGACATGGGCATTAAGAGATGGAAAGCAAGCTAAGACATTGCTCACACTCGTATGAAGATCAGTAATGACGAGATAGGAGACGGGAAATTCAAGGGGAAGAAACCCAGACTTGAAATCAGTACAAGATTAAGGTTGACGAGGATAAGGAAACCAGATTAAAGATAAGAGATGGGAAGCTAGAATTTTTCCATACTGGCGTGAAGATCGGTAAGAGCAGAATAAGGACTATCAGGAGATTGAATAAGATACCAAAATGATGATTTAATCATATGAGATTTGGAGACCAGGAAGAAGAGTAATGATGATTGAATTGAATCCGAAAGAGGGGGAAATTGCTTACCCGCTAGCATCCAAGATATCGCGGGAAATTTTCATCTTCTTCGTGGTGCCCTTGTAGAGATCTTCCAAGCTGCAGGGCAAATTTTTCTCGATAGGGGCGGCTTTTCTGGGTTGTTGACTGGGCATGGGACCTTCGCCGCCACGAAACATAGATCCAAAGACATCATCTCCAAACATGGAAGGCATGCCGCCGAATCTCGAGCCGCCTCTCATTCCAGCAGGACCTCCACCGCCTCCAAAAGGGTTCGAAAAACCGAAGAATTCGGCGAAAATATCCTCCGCGTTACGGGGATTGAAGTGGTACGCCGTCTGCCCATCACCAGAGGAATAGTATGAAGGGCCGCCAGCACCCGGAGGAGGTACCTGCCCTTTCAATCCTTCCTCTCCGTACTGGTCATACACCGCGCGCTTCTGGGGATCGCTTAGAACCTTTCGACCACATCAAAACAACGGATTTCAGATCAATAAATCAACTTCGGATGAAATTATAGCATGGTAAGAGTGTTTCCTACCTCGTATGCTTCAGAGATCTGTTTGAATTTGGCCTCCGCTTCCTTCTTGTTGCTAGGGTTCTTATCGGGATGCCACTTCATGGCGAGCTTCCGATAGGCCTTCTTAAGATCATCATCCTTGGCGCTCCTGTCAACCTGCAAGATCTGGTAGTAATCCAAACCCATTCTTGCTAAGCTTCGTGCTGTTTCGCTTCGAATTTCTCCTTCGCGAGAGAATTTTTCTGCCGCCGCTCAGGCTTCAAAAGGATGAAGCCGAAGAAGAATCTCGAAGGGGACGAAGATTAGAAGGTTCTAGATGGTCCTGCAAATCTCCATCAAGCTGTTCTAGATAATTCCAAAGTCCAGACCTAATCCATTATCTTGACGGCCCAAAATAAGGCCCAGACTCTTAAATTAACTTAACAGACCTTGTTCTTTCATCATAGATCATCGATAACTTACTCCAGGTATTGAGAAAGATGGGGCAGATTAGTAGTTTAGAATTTATTTATCATTATCCAATGCTAATCAGTTTGTTAACCTAACAATGTATATTTTTTATACATCAATGGTGATATGAACCCATAATAAGAAGATTGCCTTTTATAAAACCGGCTAGCTGCCCCCAATATAATATCTGGATATCATGTGTATTACAGTTGCATATTATGATACAAAATGGTTAAGATATGTAAAAATATGCATGGCAATGTTGCATATTATTTAAGTCCTTCAGGATAGGGCAATTGGAAACAATGTAATCAAGACCTGGGGGACACATTGGTGTGAGATGTCTAAATACCTGGCTGTATTTAACAGATTTGTGGATCAAGTCATTAATATTGTCCAGTTCACACTGGACGATGAGAGTTAATGATTAAAAATCTAGATTAAATTCCAAATGTGACATATAATTGATATCACCAAGTGTAAAACAAAATTTCTTAGTTATCCAGTCAATGTCATTTTGAACAAACCAATGAATGTAACCCTATTCATTTATTAGTGAATATTAAAACTCAAAGGACTACATTTTTGTATCAATATGCACATATTTTACATATCAATAAACCAAAAGTCAACATAGCCTATCTTCTATGCGCTTACAAGTTATTATACATTCATCTTGACTGAATCACACATCATTTCTAAAATATTATTTTTTTCGATCAGGAATGTATTTTTTGATGATCTTCAATTGTTATCAATGAGGGTGATCTACAAAGAGGGGGGGAGAGAGAGATACAGATTGTGCTTCTCGCCCTCCTAAAGGAACAATTCTCATTAATAATCATACTTGAAAAACATTTTCATGTAATACAGGTGTTGAGAATCATGGCCTTGATCTCTGCCATTCAAACTCGATAGCACATAAGAATATTCAATCAGAGGTGGATCTAAAAACCAAAAACATCACCCTTGTACAAATTAAATGTGTGATTTCTTGGTTCCTTGAGTGAAAATCTTTGAGATGTTGATACTATGTAGCCGTCAAGCCAATCACACAAACATGTTTTGATTATGTTCATTTAAGGACATATATATTCATTATTATTCGTGTGTGATGTTAATAATGATGTCCATGACTGTGTGCAATGACCTAGTGAAATATGATGAGATTAATACAACGATCACTTTAAACATGTATCACAAATATTCCTACTCAATGGATACTTGTGACGGACATTGAATTATTTGGATCAAATAACACCATATAATAAGTATGGCTGATTCTATGGGCATTAGTGTGGAGACACAAAAGACAAAAATGGGTTCTCTTTGAAGAAATAGTTCACAGAATTGATCCGTAGTGTGGAGACACAAAAGACAAAAATGGGTTCTCTTTGAAGAAATAGTTCACAGAATTGAATCGTATGAATTCCGGAACCGTACTATACTTAAATGTCAATCACATTGATTCATGTCTTTGTTGTTTAAGTGATCCGTTGACCTGAGACAACTTTGAAATATCAGGGATGGATGCTATGTTTTGACTTTGGCTTATGAGTGTCTAACCGTGGGATTCAAATAAGTCTTAACTTAAATATATTAAGAAGTGTATGGAGGTGATTCAATGGTCAAGAGGGGATCGTTTGTCCTCAATATAGGAGAGACTGACTAAAGGAAGATAATTCAGTCAAATCCCTAGCTAGGGCAGTGAGGATATTAGAGAAGTCATTCTCCATTATGCATTAGTAATAAATAAATGATGAATTAGGATATGGGGATAAACCATATCTAAAGTCATTCGGGAGTCTCAAGCGGATGAAAGATTATACATATATGGTAAATGTTACAGGACAGAGTTCATTAAATACTCTGTGTCTTCTATAACACGAGGTGTAGCTTAGTGATAAAATCAAATTAGATCAATAAAATTATACTTTTATACATCTTTTTTACCACATCTTTTTAGATTTGCACTATCATTATTCACCATTTGAGGATAAAATGAGAAATTTATAATTTATTTTACTAAGTTCTATTTTTTATATCTTTTATTGATTTCGAAGAATAACCCCACTTGACTCTGTAGAGTCAAGTGGATTTCTTACATCTTCTTGGAGTTTGATAAGAAAAACAGGACTTAGGTAAATACAATGGTGAATTTGAGGTACAAATGGGGGGACATTAGAAGCTTATGCCATCTATAGATAACAATAAGAGGCCAAATATACAAGAAGTCTGCTCTAGAACAGTGGAACTAACCCACAATTTGAATTTGAAAGGCCTGTTTTCACATCAATAAATCCTATTCCTTTGAATACTTGGAATAAAATCAAATGGTTGTGAGAGTTAGAGCACTTCTATTTATTCTCTTCTCCCCTCTCTTTGTATCTCATCTTGGATTTTTGCTCCTAACTCGTTGTTGGAGGCCTAGTGCATCAGATTACTTTGATCCATTCTTATTCTATGAGATTGTGGGAGAGAGAGTTCAATGATGATAAAGATCTTATTGCGTAAACGATCATGATTTTGTGTTCCTCACATGGTGACGAGAGGGTGATGTGCAACCAACTAGATGGAGCTTAGTGAGCATGAGTCGCGTGGACATCACGACTACACCTAGTGGGCCTTGGGGTTATGTTAAGCAAATTGTGAGGCAACATCGAGGTGGTGAAGTGCACAATGAAGCAATAAATCATGGTTAAACTACAACAAACACACAAACGTGGCGGGGGTGACCGCAATAGTGCAGTAGGATGTGGCAGCATGGTGAAGTGTTGGCAAAGAGATGATCGTGTCCCAGTAAGGAGGTGGGGATCAACGTTGACTGTGTGGCTGCCGCAACAATACACCCGATCATTATAGGCAACAACATGTGGCAATGAGTCTTCATGCAATTGCATTGACTAAAATAAGCAGCACCGTTGATTAAAACTCTCTAGGACGAAGTAGGAGCTTCTTATTTCTAAATTCATCTAATAAGGAAAGAGAAGCTCAATCAGTTCATGTAGAACCATAGAAAGAGTGGACAAAAGAGGGGGCAAAGAATATATTTTGTAAGGGCATATCTCATAAATAAATAAAATCAGTGGCTTTCCACACTGGGCACCATTGGTAGTGAGTTTGTCTTTTATCTGCCAATGAGGAGACTTGGTCCCGCTGAGTCACTTTTGGGGTACATGCTTCCTTGTTGGTCTACTTTTGGGCAATGAGATGGTCCACACAACATTCAATAAGAGTTATCATTCAAGGAGCTCTATTGTTAAATTTATACAAATGTTAGAGGCAAAAAGCTTCAATAAAATTGATTTGAAAATGTACTCTTATCTGATACAAGTGATGTCTTTGGGAAAACAATTATTCCAGAATTAGGGCACATTCCCGCTTCTTTTCATGGGACTAGAATTTGAAATATGCCTTTGCATAGCCACCTGGGATACAATTGTGTTTGTCTTCTAAAGCATATATTTATATGATTTGCAGCTTTTCAAAATGATGATTTATAACATGCGTGGTAGATAACTCTTTTTAACATATATATATGGCTTGCAGTAGGGGAGCTAACCTTTACGGGTTTGGTGCTTACTACCAAGACTCTTTATGCCCTCAAAATAACCTAGAGATGCGAATACGCGACGATAGGAGAAATGCGTTTTTTTATTTCGCGATTGTAAAGTATCGGCAGCTTTTTAAGACCATGATTTATAACATGCATGGTAGACAACTCTTGTTAACATATATTTGTCTGTTCTCGTGAGACTGAAGATCCTATTTCGCTGAAGATGCATTTATGAGATTTATTCTTTTAAATTTGCTTCCTACAGAATCTATGGCATGCACCTCTCTAGTATGAGAGGATCTTTCATAAATCATTTCATAAATTACACTAAAACCTTTTTATATTTCCAACGCCAACTAGTATTTCAAGTTTTATGACCTAAAATTTTAAGTTTTCTCTAACTCTCCACGGTTCATCACACTACTGCTACCTTTTTCACCTTTATTATTTTGATCATAAGATATTCAAATACATCAAAATGTTTAGCCGATAGATCAAAACTCTTCTCGTTATCTTTATATTTGATGCCTTGAAAAAATATAAAATAAAATTACTTTTTTTTGCTTTGTTCACTAGCAAATATTAACATCATCCATCTTGTCATTTGTCATGGTGGCGAAGGTGTGATGGGTGATGTGATGATGATGGATGATGTTTTATAAGTGTCTGATGGTGATGGATGACATGATGTGATGGCCATCACACGCAACGCTTGTGATGGATTTTAAATTATGAAAGAGAGAGATAGTGAGAAGTGAGAAGAGAGAGAATATGGGAGGAGAGAGATTGGAGGGAAGAGGGAGAGAGAGATAGTGAGAAGTGGGAAGAGAGAGAATAGGGGAGGAGAGAGAGAGCGGAGGGAAGGGGGAGAGAGAGATAGTGAGAAGTGGGAAGAGAGAGAACAGGGGAGGAGAGGGAGAGCGGAGGGAAGAGGGAGAGAGAGATAGTGACAAGTGGGAAGAGAGAGAACAGGGAAGCAGAGTGAGAACGGAGGGAAGAGGGAGAATAGGGGAGGAGAGAGAGAGAGAGCGGAGGGAAGAGGGAGAGAGAGATAGTGAGAAGTGCGTAGAGAGAGAACAGGGAAGGAGAGTGAGAGCAGAGGGAAGAGGGAGAATAGGGGAGGAGAGAGAGAGAGCAGAGGGAAGAGGGAGAGAGATAGTGAGAAGTGGGAAGAGAGAGAATAAGGGAGGAGAGAGAGGAGGGGAAGAGGGATAGAGAGATAGTGAGAAGTGTGATGAGAGAGAATAGGGGAGGAGAGAGAGGAGAGGAAGAGGGATAGAGAGATAATGAGAAATGTGATGAGAGAGAATAGGGGAGGAGAGAGAGGAGAGGAAGAGGGATAGAGAGATAGTGAGAAGTGTGATGAGAGAGAGTAGGGGAGGAGAGAGAGGAGGGGAACAGGGATAGAGAGATAGTGAGAAGTGTGATGAGAGAGAATAGGGGAGGAGAGAGAGGAGGGAAAGAGAAAAATACCGCATGCGAGAGAGAATGAGAGAGAGAGAGAATGAGAGACACCCGATTTAAAAAGTTAGAATGACAGGGATGCCTATCGGCGATGGTACAAGGATGAGATGTGTAGGCCTATGATGTGTGATGCAAGTATGACTAGGGAAGGACATGGTTCAGTCTCTGTCTGATTTTTCCAAAAACCTAAACCTAGACCTGAAGTTTCATCTAGTCACGATCTCAATCTGATTAGGTCAACAAGTCAATGTTAGGTTGACTTAATCATCTCATTGCATCTAACTGGACTTCATCTGAATGTCACCTTAGGTGCCAACTATTCATCAATAATGAGAGAATGAGAGAGAAAGAGTGAGAGAGATATCATTAGAGAGTGAAAGAGTGTGAGAATGAGAGAGGGAGAGAATGAAAGAGAGCGAATGAGAGAGCTGGATGGGGAGACAATTAGAGAGTAAGAGGGAGATAATGATTGAAGTGACAGATGGAGAGAATGTGAGTGTGAAAGGGAGAGAGGGAGAGAATGAGAGATTGAAAGAGTGTACGAATGAGACAGTGAGAGAGTATAAGAGGGAGGGAGAATGAGAGAGGGGAGCGAGATAATGAGAGGGGGAGAGTATGAGATGGACAGGGAGAGGTAGAGATGGAGCGAGTGAGAGAAAGGGAGAAGAGTGAGAGGTAGATAACAATGAGAGAGATAGAGTGAAATAGGGATAGAATGAGAGTAAGAAAAAAGAGAGAGTGGGGGAGAGAGAGGGACTGAGACTGAGATAGTGTAAAACAGAGAGAGTACAGGAGTATGTGAGGGAGAGAGAGAGACTGATATAGTGCAAGACAAAGAGAGTAAAAGAGTATGAGAGGGAGAACGGGTAAGTGAGTGAGAGGATGAGAGAGTAAGTGAGAGGGAGGGACTACAAGAGGGGGGAGAGAGAGAGAGGATGAGAGGATGAGTGAGAGGGAAAGAGTGCGAGAGGCGTGAGGGAGAGTGCAAGCATGTGAGAGAGAGAGAGAGTAGTGAGAGAAAGGGATGAAAGTGAGAGGTAGATTAGAGTGAGTGAGAAAGATAGGGTGAAATAGGGAGACAATGAGAGTAAGAAAAGGAGAGATTGGGGAAGAGAGAGACTGAGACTGCGATAGTGCAAGAAAGAGAGAGTACAGGAGTATGAGAGAGAGAGAGACTGAGATAGTGCAAGAAAAATAGTACAAGAGTATGAGAGGCAGAGAGAGTGAGTGAGTTGATGAGAGGGTGAGTGAGATGGGGAGAGTGTGAGAGGGAGGGACTGTGAGAGGAGAGAGGGAGAGAGTGCGCAAGGGAGAGAATGAGTAAAGGAGTGAGGGAGAGAGTGAGGTGAGACTGAGAGGGAGAGGGAGAAAGTGTGAGATGGAGAGGATGAGAGAGTGAGAGAGGAGGAGAGGATATGATGGGGGAGCATCCCGACGACACCGCCGAGGGACGCACTCAACCTCTCCGAGCCGCTCGTGCCGACGCACGCAACCCCAACTTTAAATACTCGTCATAAGTTTTTATCATTTTCTTGTTTTGCTTGTTCGTGATAAACATTCGGACCCGGCCATGTGTTAGGCCTCGTCCCCTCTCTTTTCATGTCCTGTCTCTCTGTTTCGTGTAAAGGGGAGGGCCACGTCTTGCGACGGACCCCCTCCTCTCTTATGACTCCTTGGCTCCATTCCCCCCCCCCCCCTATATAAGGGGAAGGCATGCCCCAAGGGTCAGTTAGTGACTTGTTTGAAAAATCCCTTGTTTGTTCGCTGAATAGTTCTTTTGGTCATTTAGAGTAAATTTAGAAGGGGGTCCTTCTTCCTCCTTCGGTCTACGGTCAGAGCCTGTTCGACTACCTCTGGTGAATCCAGAGCTTGAGTCTGATCCCCGATCATCCGCTTAGCTGGTGGCACCCACGACCTCCCTGCCCTCCGGTCCACCCAAAGAGGAATTTGCAGCTAGGATCTCCCCTCTCCGTTCGGTGGTCGTCGCTCTGTCTCCGCAGCAGAGATTCGTGAGCCCCTCGGGGTTTCCTCGCGGCATTCTGTGGCTCTGGTCCCCTCTCACCGCGCTGGACTGGGAGCCCTCCCACCAAACTCCGCCACCACGGGAGAAGCCGTTCGGGCACGGGTCCCTGTCTCCTGATCCCTCGGTGGGATCCCCGTCGATGCCGACCATTCCTGGTGAAGAACCGTCGGCCTCCCGCCCTTCCCGCTAAAGAAAAATCCGCCGTGGTTGGTGATTCCCACCGGATCCGCCTCACGGCATCAACCGGCTGCTTTGTCGTGTGCTCGTGCCGCTGCATCTCCTTTGCACGGTCGAACGTGCGATCACGGTTGCACTTCCTTCTTCGCGGGCTGTCTTCTCCATTTTCTCACCAGAATATTCCGCCGCGACCGTGCGCGTGTTTGACTGGCCGTGATCAGATCAAATTCCCCCATGCCTGTTGAATCCTCTCGTAGCTCACCGCTCTTGCCGGCTTCCTGCGCCCACGCACGCCTTGCTGCCGCTGTCATCTATAATTCAATTGTGGGTTGTGCCCTTAACGGGGAAACCACCTCAGCCTTTTGTCCGCGGGAAGATCATCCCAGCGACCAAGCCTGCCAGTCATCGTGCCCGCAGGCCCCTCGCCACTTACCCTCCTAACCATCCCTGTCTGCCCGACGCGCGCCCAGCCGAAACCGGGGTCGTAGCCTGACCGTTGGGTTGTGCCCCTGACGTGGATATCACCTCGGCTGCTCGTCTGTGAGAGGGCTTTACCAGGTTCTACTCCTCTCCTTCCCCTTTACTTATCAGTATCATTACTTCTTTCAGTACTGTCTTCCCCTATCGGTTCCGCTGTCGCCTTCCGTCGCCGCCGTCGATAGGATAGCCACTATCGTTGGGTGTTAGGAGCTTCCTTGTGATTGACGGCCAATTCATAGTCGCTGTTGGTGAACTCTCGTGGGTAGTAGCGTGCCCCTCACGTCGAGCTCGATCGTGAGATTCAGCGGGTCATTTGGAGTCGATCCAGAACTGTTCGTTCCCTTTTGGAATCTACTGATCCGCCGTCCCTGTGTCAGCCCGCCCTCGTCGTTCTACGAGGAGATTTGGACGTGCATTCATTTCATAATTAAGACGCATTGAGCATAACTGTGAAGTAACACGAACCGTCGATCCCGACGTTACCGTGTTACATCAGGATAAGATAGAGAGGGAGAGAACGAGAGGGAGAGTGAGAGGACAAGACTGATGGAGAGGGTGAGAGAGAGAATGAGAGAGTGAGAGGGAAAGAGAATGAGAGGGAGAGTGAGAGGACAAAACTGAGGGAGAGAGAATGAGAGGGATAGTGACAGGGCAAAGCTGAGGGAGAGAGTGCAAGAGGGAAGAACTGCAAAAGGGAGAGAGGGAGAGGGAGAGGGCGAGAGAGTGAGTGTTCAGGACGGAGAGAGGGCAATAAAGAGATGGAGAGTGTGTGCAAGGGAGAGTGTGCGAGGAAGAGATTGAGAGAGTGAGAGCAGGAGAGAGGGTGAGAGAGAATGAGAGGGAGAGTGCACGAGGAAGAGTTTGAGAAAGTGAGAGCAGGAGAGAGAGAGGGAGAGTAAGGGAGGAACTGTTAAAAAGAGAGGGAGCAGGTGAGAGGGTGAGAAAGAGATGGTGAGAGCGTGTGAATGAGAGTGCGCGAGCAAGAGATTGAGAGAGGGAGAGGGGAGAGTGAGAGAGGGATTTTAACAGGGAGAGAGTTTTACAAAGGAACGAGAGAGAGAGAAGTGTTGGAGCTTGGGAACGACTCTGATTTCTCACTTGGATATGCAACACATCATCACCACAGAAAATGGAATGTAAAAACCATTTTTTATATTCAAACTAGATACATATATAGGAACTTATGTTCCAACCGACATATAAGTCTTTAGAAAAGTCAATGTTACTAACATATCCTCCTTAATGTTGACTGTTTGACTTCTAGATGATCTCTAAATTTCTCGAATCCTCCTTGAGCCAAAGCCTTGGTAAATCCATCTGCAACTCGATCAAGAGATGAACAATATTTCATAATTAGGTCACCTATCAGTAGAGGTGTAGGACGCCTCCAGACACATCGTGTCCCCCACTTCGTAGACATATTGTTGATCCTATCAGGTCACACTATCCGTGGTATGGCCATGACGGTTCACTCTCGAATGTTTGAACGATCATCATACTAATCAGCTATTGTCGCCCATTTCTCATTGGGTTTTTCTCGACATGTTGCATCAATACATGTTTCTCATTCTGTTACCGTCCATCCTGTGTTGTAACACAAGCCGTCTGATCTCAACGCTTATCATGTTACATCAGATGTTCTGTTTTGAGGCCATAAATAACATGATTCAAAGATGATTCACACTTCAAAAGATGAGACATAATCCTATTGTACCTTTAATACTAATTAAAATACCCGGTGACTGAATCACATTTGTACAAATCAAATCTGTGATTTATTAGTTCATGACATGAATTGTGCTGAGGTGTTCAGGAGTCCAAACATGTCGTCATATTCACACTATCCGTGGTATGTTGAGTATCCTTTTTATCATCTCAAAGAATCCTATTATTTATCCTTTGTCATTGTCTCGCATTTCTAATCGCATCAAAAAGGGAGTCCACCTGTGAAGAGAATGGAGAAGAAGTATGGGTACCTAAAGAATCCCCTCCTAGGCAAATTTTTTTCAGAGATTTCTTTTATAGGAATTTCATTAAGTTGTCTCACCTCTCCTAAGTCTATATATTCATTTCATTAAGTTGTCTCACCTTAGAAGGATGGATTGTTCCACCTTAACCCCTCAATCATCTCCACGGTGATGTAACATGACATGCTGGGATAGACGGCTCATGTCACACTACAGGGAACAGACAAGAATGCACAAAGCTTGTTGACAAATGAGGCGTTCGTCTGAATGATGATGGAAAGCCAATTGATCCCTGAGGAAGGCATAGTTAACGACACGATGGGTCAGAGCACATTCAAGCTCCTAATGACCTGAGCGATCGGCTCGAAGGCTGACAGAATGAGGAACATTCACCGTCGGGGTATGTCCCTAACCATCTCCGTGAGAGATGTCGATCCGACACTAATGAAAGGCGGTACGAGTACGGGGCAAGTCCTGTGACACGTAGGCCTTTGCCCGAGCAGATGAAAAGATGGTACTGAGGGATGTAATAATACAGAAATAAGGGGAGAGGTGGAATAACCTATGGGCTACAGCCCGGGAGCTCAAGGTGGTGAGCCTGTTGTTAACAATGAGAATAGGTGGGCCTCGTTGTAGAAAGGTCGAGCGGCCGCAAGCCACCCACGCTTGTCATCAGCCATGAGCGCTCGTGCCGGAAGAGGGGGGGGGGGCAACCAAGACCAGGACACATTGGAGAAGCGATGACGGTATTGGTAATAACAGTAGTAGTCCACACCCAAGAAGCTATTCCTAGCCAAAGAAGACACCAGGTTCCCAGGGGTGGGGTCAAAATGATAGTGAAGTAGGGGGTAGATCAGCGGTGTAGGATGGTCAGCAGTGCAAGATAATACAGGATGGTTCAGGACGGTGCATGACACCGATTAGTGGTGCAGGACGGTGCCTTTAACCAGACGACGAATGTGAAGTAGGTGGCCCAATCAGACACTATCGAGCAAAGAAGTAACAAACACAGAGATGACCCAGCTACAGGGCATCTTGCGAAAGGTGGTCGAAGAACATCCGACCCAACGAGGAATGGTCGAGGGCAGAGATGCTGGCAGGCACCCTTAGATGGTCAAAGATCAGGAAATAAATGGCCCGATCAGGTGATTCCAGACGGAGAAATAACGGCCGCGACCGGGGAAGGGGCACGTCCAGCAAGATAAGCACTTGCGGCGGCAATTGGGGTTGGGCAGGTCGGAAAGGCATCTGCGGTTGTGTGGTGGCATTAGAGGGTGGTACTCGGTAGTTGGTGTAGAGGGACGACCACCGCACATCGGCGTCTCAATGCAGGGCAGGTGGCGTTGGACTACAGATCAGCGAGCAGTCAAAACGCGCACAAGCTTGGGTATTAACTGACGATGATCCACTGGCCGTAGTGGACGGGGGGTCACCTTCCACGACAAGTAACCTACAACAAGGAAAATAACCGCCACTCCTCTAGGGAGGAGCGGAAGGAAGATCCATGGTGCAACAAACACACAACAATACTTTTCTTTTTCAAAAAAGGTCTCTACTAAGAACGATAACCATACACCCCCATATATAAAGGAGGGGTATGGGTGCCCTAATGGGCTTCATTAGGGGAGATGTCTAACAATGGACTCTCCCCTAATAGTCTAAGCAAAACAACAACAAAACAAAACAGAAATAATCTGACACGGGAGGCCCGTACATGGAAGGGGGGGGCTCCCTAAAGTCAAGGGGAAATCAAACATAACCGGCAAAAAAAAAAGACAACACGAGGAGGCTGTCATCACACTTGATATCGGAAATTTGGGTCCTTCATGTCGGCTTGGGCTTTGCGACGCGGTTGTCGACGAATCTGAACTTGCTCTATCGGATGGTCCTCCATCACATGGGCTTCTTTCTGCATCCAAACAAGGATTGTTTCAAATGTCATGATTAGGGATCTGTACGTCGTAGTAAATACACAACCAGAAATCTTCAATATGTATTTGGGGTCTAAGGTTTAAGAACCACTTATACAACCTTAACATGAGCCAAACTTATTAGTCGTTAGGTATAATACCATTCAGGGGTTCATACATATCAATTCAGTGAACTCATTCCCCCAAGTGCACCCATTAGATCTGCTTAATGTCTCCACACTAATGACTACAATATGCACCATTTGTTGGTCTTGATATTGCTATTTGATTGGGATAGTTTGACACCTGTCTAGAGTATCCTTCAATTACAAATAATTGGAACATATATTTATCATTAATGATCTTTGTATCATAATATTATGATTTTTAATTTAGTTATAGAAAAATTCATGGAATTCATTATAAGTGGCACAAATGAGTTATATTGAAAGAGATGTGCAATGTGCCATTAGATTGTGGGGATATATTATTTTTATGAAGAAACAAGGTGCATTGGAGTTCACCCAAGAGGCATGTTGTGGAACACATTACCATTTCATTGGCAATCGCGTTGATGGATGATGGGGCATACATTGGAATGCAAGAAGGCGTATGAACACGCAACAGGTTTCATATGGGCATGCAATGGAAAATGGGAATTGGTTGGTGCAAAATGGACAATAGTGAATCCACAAATTTATGGACACACTGATAGTTGAATACACCACTTGGCACAGTAGCAGGCAGTCACAAGTAAGTGTGTGGGTGAGTATTGCAGAGAGCTCAAGAATTATATTGAAAAAGTATTTCAAACAAACTTTATGGGTTAGGTAGAATTATATTAAAAAATTACCTGAAAAAACTTTGTTGTGATGATGTAGTAGCATGCAACGATGTGGCATATCACAGTGGATTGATGTTGAATGTCGTGGGAGAAGATGACTTGGAACTTAAGGCATGAACTATGACGTGACAGATAACAAGGGGTACTCAGTGGTGATTTGGTGGATGACACATGGTAGAGGGAAATGATTCGATAGAAGACACAGGGTGGTGGATGATCCTGTGATAGACGACACATGGTGAGGGGTGGTTTTGTGGTAGTGATATGTAGCATTGGGATGTGGTCGCATGGATGACACATAGCATGAGTGACAATATTACTTGGATCTCATGGATGCAAAAAAATCAGATTACAGGTTGTAGGCGCTTGATCAACCTTGTTCGTGACAAGACGTTAGAAAACAAGTGCGCATCTTGTTCTGTGGTAACACAATTAGATGATTAGTTAGTTATATATGATAAGTATGCAGCATTCTAAATAAATTTATTGAGTTATATATGTCATCACTTCTTTTAATAATCCTCCATCCATGATCACTTTGTGATCTAAGTTGTTATTTTCCTATCCTCACAATTATTTAGTTTATTATTTCAAACCCGCATGGTTTCATAGAAGCCAAGTGTTTTATTTCTAATGATATTTGGAGTTCTACTGATGTGCATGGTTAAGGTGAAAATTTATTTTGAAATGTGCGATGAGAAGAGTGCCCATGGAGTTGTATTGATGTCCAGGTTAGAGCTAGTCCCTAGGCCTAATTGGTGTAGGAACAACAAGACCTAAAGAAAGTGAAGGTCCATAGAACCTGCTACCATGGGATCCACTTCTATCCCATACACCTATAATGTGGTTATGGTTCATCCTGGCCTTCATCTCAGATAAAAAAAAAGGGATCCACAAGGCCAAAAGCTGATTGAATGAACAGGAGAAAAAAGAAAAAAGAACTTCAGAGTGGGAAAACACAGTAACTTTGAATTATAAGGCGGAAAAATTGGGATACGAGATAAAGTAGGTGGATTAGAAGGCCAATAATTTTTATTATAATTTTAATAAATATACACACTAACCTTTATTGGTTTTAGCATGATATAATCCCATCTAGAAGTACTTATGATTAAATGACTCACATGAGGGCTTCAACATTCTATCCATGCCAACTGCTTTGGAGCAAGAATGTGATAATTAAAAGAAAAAAGTTTATAGTATTACTGGAGTTAGAGTATAAGATAAAGGTTTATATCTACTCGCTCTATTCTGCTTGCCAACCACTATTGGAAGCAAATATCTAAGACAACTTTACAATTTGTTACCACTCCTAATATGGGGATCAAGGTGAAAAAGGGAAAAGTAACAGATTATTGTATGCTATTTTTTTTGATTTGGGATAACAAAATATATTTTCTCTACTGCAGCAATGTTATATCCACCTTGAGTGACTCATCTCTTGTGGTTATGATTGATGTGTTCCAATCACATAAAAGAATTCCTCCTTCCATTTGGTCTTTACGTGCTATTACACCTGATCTGGTTGGCTTTTACTTGCACCTCCATACAATCATGGAATGTCAAATTTAGTAATGCACCAATCATTGGACTGAATCCAAATGATTTCAGATGTTTAAGACACGTGTTTCCTGTAAATAAATTCACGTCGGTGTGAGTTTGATGTAGGTCAGTTGTTGAAGACAGCAAAATTAAGTGAGCGTTTTAAATTAATCTACACATTAAGTTAACAACTACAATATACAATGGCATGCATATCTGGATGTATAATCTGCACATTTTAATGTATCAACATAATTGTTATTATAAACATAATTGATATTATAGACATTTTAATGATATTAAGTCATAAATTTTCTTGTTCAGAGATATTATAAACATAATTGATTAGCTCATGCTTAATCTATCAAAAATATGTCCTATGTCATCCTATAAGAAAAGATCCAAACCAGAGATGGATCTGGGGGCCAACTCAGATGGTGAGACATTCTTTTCTTTCATAAAAGAATTCCTGGATCAAGGATATCACACTTGGGGCTAGTTTTCATTTTCCTGGACCAAAAAATCCATGGGCCAAAATTTCCATCATACATAGTCATGTCCAGAAGAAAGCTCAAATGGGACTGGTGCAAAGGTTTTTACACGGGGATGTGGTGTAATTATTTTTCCTTATTGATCTGATAGAAAGTCCTGTTTTGACCACCTTGAACGTGACTTCCCAAAATTTTCATTTTTCTCACACACACTCCAATATGTCGAATAATGCAACATTTATTCCACCTCATGCAAGCAAGAGTGAAATTGAAATCTCAACTTCATGGTTTCTTGTTGTGCTTGTTAGGTGAGGCTTGGAGATCATCATGGATACTCCAAATTCCATTATAATAAGGATTCTACATGATCCCAGAGATAAACCAGAAATTGGGGTTGATATGTCCTTTAGGACTTCCACTTAATGCAACATTCTAATAATTTTTCTTATGGGCATATATTATGGGCCAAATACATAGAGAGAAGGTATCGTATTTTGAAAAAAATTTGATACAGTGAGTAATATTTTACTAAACATAATTTACCCCTAATTTGTAAAATAATCTTCCAGATTTTATGAAATTTTCCTATATTAACTATTAATTAGTTCAAATTAAAACAGTTTTTCCAGTGATTTGGAATGTTGGTGGTGGTTGATAAGTTCGGCATGAATTGAGTGCAGCAGGGTTGAGAAAATACCAGTGCTGATTGTGTCAAAAATGATACAGGATTTGTGTTGGCAAGCAATGGAGTGGAATGAGAGATGCAGGTTTAATGCCCTAGTATCAACAGATATGGAGGCAAATATACACTGGCACAAGGGAGAGTGGGTGGTGGGATGCAGACAGTTGATAACCTAGACTACCATCTAGAAAATCACCATAACATTATCATGTGGCCAATTGGTCGAGTAGTGCATTTTCTTTGCAACATTTGATAATCATTCACTCCTATAAGTCAACAATGGACCCAAACAATATTTTAAATGGGAAAATAACTCAAAAAAAACTTAATTATGTACAAAATCCAAGGGTGCCTAGGTTGGGTTTTATTTTCATATACAAACCACATATGGATATAGGATATCAAGACTGAGCTGCTCTCATAATTTGAACCTAAAAGTTCTTATGTATTTAATAATGTGAAAATAATTGGGAGAATTTTGAAGCTTTGATTATTTGAATTTCCTCCTCAATACTCATCATGGGTCACCAGCATGGATTGAAATCCTCAAATTCCTCAAATATCAGCATCAAAACTGTGAAAAAGTGTTTTTGACAAGTCCTCTAATTTGCTAAAAAGTTCCAATAGTTGGCATAAAAACCAGCACATGCAATCAGCTGTATGTTTTGTGTTGGGTTATCAGTCAATGATTTAGAGGTTGAAAATCAAAATTTCAATACAGAAGATGTTATAAATTCCTAATTGATCTAAGAAGAAACAATTATCAAATTAATTTATGGGAAACTTGTTCCACACTTGACTTGCTCTCGGGGAGAGTGCTTTCAAACTATTCACATGCCAAACCTCTAGACGCATATATGCTATCAAATAGTTCTTGGATTTCCTCTCCTTTTTCTCCAAATATTCTTGATGATTCGGTTTATATTATCACCACCAATAACTTCTAGTGACGTGTGTGAGGTATGACAGGAAAAAATGAGGGGCGTGCTCACATCTGGTTGGCATGGGCACCTAAAATGAGTGCCTCCTATTTATGCTTATTTAAGGAGTTCTCACAAAAGTTCCTATGAATGAAGTATATCCACTAATTTCCTTTTAATCTTTTGTGAGTAACTCTTTAGGCCCATTTATAAATCTAGTCAATAAATTTAATGGTCCAATAATAATTATTATTCAACCTTATTATTTAACTAAAACAGCATTTATAATATTGAACCAATGATCAATTAAATCCAATAGACGGGTCAAGTTTCCTGCCTAGGAGTTGCAAGCTAGAAGCAGTATTTGGACTCTCTAATATAACTTTTACCATCATTAATTATTACATATGTACAACACTCTTGAATGACTTAAGGCATGGTTAGTCATCAAATTTCAATATGTCCTTCAGTTAGTACTGATGTATAAGGGGATCATTGGAGGATGCCTTCTACAGTTTCCCTACTATCATGGCCAGGGATTTGATGCATCTTTTCCTCGAATCAATATTCTCTTATAGCAAGGGCAGAGGATCATATCTTGATCACACAATTACCTTTTTTGTATTTTTTCTATGTTTGAGTGGCACGTCTTAGTCGAAACATGCCCTTCCATATCCAAGATGTCATTGGTGTGTCATGCCAACGTATCAGTTGAACAACCATGAGATAAAATTAAAAATTTTAAAAATTTAAAAATTAAAAATTAAAAATTGTAAAAATTAAATAGTAAAATATTCAAACTTAAATAAAAAAATTAAAAAAATAAAAATGTAAAAATTCAATAATTAAAAAATGTAAAAATTCAAAAATTAAAAAATATAAAATTCAAAAATTAAAAAATTAAAAAATGTAAAAAATTCAAAAATTAAAAAATTAAAAATTAAAAAATTTAAAAATTCAAAATTAAAAAATTCAAAATTCAAAAATTCAAAAATTAAAAATTAAAAAATGTAAAAAATTCAAAAATTAAAAAATTAAAAATTAAAAAATTTAAAAATTCAAAATTCAAAAATTCAAAAATTAAAAATTAAAAAATGTAAAAATTAAAAAATTCAAAAATTAAAAATTAAAAAATTAAAAAATTCAAAAATTCAAAATTAAAAAATTAAAAAAATTGAAAAATTAAAAAATTGAACAATGAAAAAATAAAAAATAAAAAAGTAAAAAATGTAAAAATTTAAAAATTGAAAATTAAAAAATTAGAAAATTAAAAAAATTAGAAAATTAAAAAATATAAAAATTGAAAAATTTAAAAATGAAAAAATTAAAAAATTAAAAAAATTAAAATTTTATAAAATTTAAAATTAAAAAATGAAAAAATAAAAAATAGAAAATTAAAAAATTAAAAAATAAAAAATTAAAAAAATTAAAAAATGATAAAATTAAAAAATGATACAATTTTAAAATGAAAAAATCAGAAAATTAAAAAATTAAAAAATGAAAAAAATTAAAAATAAAATAAAATAAAATGAGCTATCAAATCTTTGGTGTGAGGCTTTGCCGATTGAGAACACCTTTGATAAAATACACACTAGTCCTTGGGTGTGGGGCTTCTCTGATTTAGAAATCCTCAATCCTAGGAGGCTTCGTCGATTGAGAACACCTCAGTCCGTACTTGGAGATTTCGCCAATTGAGAACTCCTCAGTCCTAGGAGGCTTCAGCGATTGAGAACACCTCAGTCCATACTTGGAGATTTCGCTAATTGAGAACTCCTCAATCCTTGGAGGCTTCGCCGATTGAGAACACCTCAGTCCTTGAAGGCACTCAATTTAATGGAATTCTAGGTACAATACCTTTAAGGGATTCATATGGATCACTTCAATGAACTCTTTCTTGGTCTCTCTCCACTAAAGGCCACATGATATAAGCCATACTTAACATATAAGTAGGATTGGATAGTGCTATTCTATCTAGATAGCTCAATCTCCATCTCAAGTATCCATCAGATAAGAACATTTAGAATACAAACTTAAAGAGTATTGATCATTATATGATTATCTCATCATAATTCATTAAGTTATTTCACATATCTAGGGACTTCATTATAAATATCACATAATAATAATAACCAATAAATATTTATTAATGAACATATATGAATCATGCAAGTGTGATCAGGTTGACAGTCCCATCATATCCATCAAGTTCTCATCTGGCCTAAAGTAGTCACTCTTATTCAATAATCTCATTGTTTTATAGTAATACATTAAATTATTGTGAGCCAAGGGGTTTTTTGTTGGTCTGTTATGATTTCGATCTATGAAACTCTATCCATCAGAATATTACGCCATGGAATGATCTCTCTAATCACGTGAAAATGCCTAAGAATGTGCTTTGACTTTCTATGAGATCATGGTTTTTTCCCTTGTGGTATCGTGTCATTCTTATCAGCTGAGGGACATTTTGTAGAGGATGAATATCTTCTACAAGGAGATAGTAGTCGCGTTAGATTCAAACTCAACTGGATCCAAGAATGAATCTTTATGTAGCTTAAGTAATTTTTTATTTCCAAAATGCCCAAGATGATAGTGACATAATTAGGTTGCTTTCACACATTGTTCTCTTACATAAATATCTACTTTGAAATTTTAACAAGAAACATCCATGATATACAAACAATTGAGCAATTGTGCTAAAGCAACTAATTTGTTTTTAAAATAAACAGAACAAGATATGTTCATTCTAGTCGTTATGTACTCGAGTCTATCATAACAACATATAAAAATTATATTCTTTATTATGATAGGAACACAATAAGCATCTTCTAAATATGTAAAATATTTGGGCAAAATATTCAGGTTCATTGTCCCCATAGCCATAGCACCAACTCATGTATCATTCCCCAACCTTGGCTCCTCCTCACCTTTGCTCAGCTTTCTGCCACTTTTCAGCACATGAAAGTAATTGCAAATGTGAGAAGCAGATCTAATATCTAATACCCATGGTGTAGAATTTCTAGAAGACAATATAAATCCCTTATACACCTAAAACATTAGCATACTTCTTTTGAGCTATCGTGTCAAGGTACTTCATGTTGTTCGTCTACAAGTGACACTTTGTCCCATAATGGAAGCGTATGCCCTTTTCAACATTATCATTTTTTTGTCACTTTATTCTTCCCCTTGTCCCTCCTTGAGATAGAAATCCCCTTTTCCTTCTTGTTCATCCTACTTGCAAAGAGTACTTAGGGTTTGTTCTTGTGAAGGTTTTCCTCAACAATGATAAGCCTGTTCAATAGTTCCACGATAGTGGTCTGAAGCTTGTTCCTTAAGATTGTGACAATGAATTGGTAGAATGAGTCACATAAGAGTTGAAGAATAAGATCCATGTTCATCTCAATGGGAATCGCTGCCAACCTCTTGATCCACTCACTCACTTCAGCACAAGGCTCTCTACTGATAAGATTTGGCCATGTAAGCTCTAAATAGACTCTTTGATATCACACATATCTGAGTTCTACTCTTAGCTAATAACTCCATCATATGAAGCATCATGGGCCTTGGCTCCATAGCTTCATGTTATCTCTAGAATCATTAGACATAGAAACTCTCATGTAGCGATGGAAGATGTTGGAATTATCTTTTTACCTTAGATATTCCTTTAGTCACATCAATTGTGAGCTAAGTAGAGCCATCACTCTCTAGGACAAAAGCTATGTGCTCAGACTTAAAAATAATATTTAAAATTATGAGACTTTTAGTAAAGTTTTGTCGAATGAAATGGTTGTAATCCATTATGACACATATTAGGTTGCTTGACGACATCTTTGCATGTATGAGATACTTCTAATAATCACTAATTATATAATATCCTAAGTTAATAAAAATAATTTTCTCTCACTAACATTTATCATTCCATATAACCGTCGTCTAAGCAGAAGCAGATAATTTATCTCTTATTGGGAATCCTAATCTCAGCATATGTACTGTGACCTGGAGTAAACACCCAGTAATCATTAAATATATTATTGAGACACTATCTAATGGAACTTGAGACTAATTGCAATATCCAGTTGTGCTTTGGTCTATGATACTCATGTACTAAGAGTATACCCCCCAACCATTGAGTTGAACCTGAGAAGTACCTTCATTACTTGATGAAAATAGATTTGTGTGTAATCCTAGAGTATACCCCCACCATACTACGTAGTTCCTCTATCTCATCCTTGTTGCACACACTACTCCTTACTTCCTCCTCCTGAATAAGTGAGCCTAGAGTGTACTCCACCAACCAACCTAAAGAAATTTGGATCCTAATATTATATCAAAGGAGGACCATGTTCAAGTTCATCACTTTTATCATACAGCTCGTATTTTAATTAGAGCGGTTTGCTATGGTCTCTTGGATGAAGTACAAGCCATGTAATACATCATGTCAACACATGCCTTCAATTATGTGTGGTATATGAGTGTGTGAATGAGTAGGTTGACTATTTTACACAGTCAACCCACAATTTAGGCTCATCGGTCAACTAAACTTGGAGACTAAATTATATCCTTCTAGATATTCCACATCTCACACTGTTGCATCATGACACATAATGATATCACAATTGAAAATCAAATTTTCTGGTATAACCATATGAAGAATTCAACTACTTTAAGGTTGAATAAATAATCATTTAGATAATATTTAGAATTTATAGAATATGAAAATAATTTAAATCTTAAATAATTTTATGCAATATATCATAAAAATATTATTCATAATTTTATTAACCTTCAATAATTTAAAATTTGATTAATTTTGATGAATATTTTTTTTATAGTTTCTCAAATTATGTGTAATTTATTTTGCAATAAAATATTATGTATAAGTTATTTAAGAAGTATTGAAATATGATATATATATATATCCATTTGTAAAAAGAAAGCATGACAGAGTGGTAATGCCATCCCTTTCGAATTATGGGATCTGGGTTTGAATCTAGCTCCCTCATACATAAAAAAATCAATGTTTTCTTAATGCATACGACCTGATTCAATTTAATTATACAAGGGCTATGTGAATAATTTGAATCAGTTTTTTTCTAGTCGTACAAATTATGCTTTACAAAAATAGAGTACAGTACAACATATGCAACTTCTATTAGAAAGATGGGGAGAAGTGAATGTTGATATAGTTTATTTTTCAGAATGGTTACTCCATCAGCATGAAAGTATGAAGACGGTAAATAATTTTACAGTATAAATATAAATAGTTTTAACAAAGTTTATTTTTAATAATTTCTATGTAATTTATTATCTAAATGTAACTTCTTTTGATTATTTGCTTCGTCAATAGACAATTTGGTTTTATCCCAATACTACACCAATATATAAAAATACTTATTGTAAAAAAGCAAAATAAATTACTAGATCAATGAAATATATACAAAAATAATGAGCCACATCATCACTGAAAACTCCACTGAAAACTCCACATAAGGGACCTGTTAATGCTGAATAAGAGATACTGTTTTAATTAACGCTTTGGAAAATAAATATCACATTTTCATATTTATATATTAAAAATAGATAAAAAATTAAATATATTATCCATAAGGTTTATTAATCTTGATTAGCTGATTTAGAAAATTATTTTTTTTTCGTACAATATTTGATAAACCACATTTTAATAATTTTACAATGATTTTAAAATTTTTGAACTTAAGGTATTTTTAAGGACTTTTGTGACATCATAATTGGGAGAAAATAATTTTCTAAGTCTGAATATGAATTTTCATGAAATTTTTTGCGCTAAATTCATAAAGATATAACCTTTTCATCTAGAAACACACACACATATTATGGCTTTTGGGGGAATCGTTTTCTATGCCACATGTTGCCATTCAATTTGTAAAATGGCAAGAAATCATCCTATTTTGGTGATGATTAGCATTGTCCAATGATTTATTGATACTCTTATTTATCTTTAATGCATAGGGATGATGTGGACCAATAAAACACATGATTTTATTTGCAATCCAAGCAATTGTGAGGATTGAGGGAGGCATAATTAAATATTATTTTTATTCATTAGACAGGTACAATATTACAATACAATCTCCACACGTCACGAAAAGCAAGGTGTCATGTGTATTCATGGCGCACAAATGTACACATGGACCTTATGTGTTAAAAAGGATTGGGTCAATTTAAAAGCATGGGGATGTGTCGTGCACGGATGCAATGCCATGTCAGACACATATATTTCAATTCTTTTCTTCTGCTGCTTCTGTCTTTTTGCAAACCGGAACACCTGGCTCGTAGTGAACCGTTGATTAAGTAAGAAATGACAAATCCTGGCCAATCATTGTGAGAATTTTGTGGATATTAAGAAGAAAACCTTGGCATAATGTGACGGTGCCAGCCACGACAAGGAGAAAGAATATGTGGAATAAATCAACAATTAAGAATCATCCAACTTTTGGGTGTGAAATATGATTGTCTACAAGGCAAGTCAAGCTGAAATTTTGAGGGCCTCTTCGCTAGGGATTGGCACATCCAGGACGTGACGCCCCAGACGTGACGGGATGGATGACGAGTTGTGACGAACGGTGACATGACGAAATGTTTGTCACGTCACCCTCACGTCACTTGACCGAGGTTTTTCCAAAAATTCATCACCGACCCGTCACTCATCCTCGTGTCCTCGTTGTGTCATGTCACCGTCACGGTGACGGTGTCACCGTCACTAGTGGCATGAATTAAAAAATTATCATATATGTTACATGATAATTTCTCCTTCTCAATCGCTCCCTCACCTTCTCAATCGCTCCCTCCTCCTCCTCACAATCTCACCTTACGATCTCTCTCTGAGTCTTTGTCTCTCTCAGTCTCTCTGGATCATCCTCACTCCTCTCTCTCTCTCTCTGTCTCTCTCTCGATCCCTCCCTCTCCTTCTCCCTCTCCCTTTCTGGATCTCTACCTCAGTCCCTCTTCCTCTCTCTATTTCAATCGTTCCCACTTCTTCTCCCTCTCTATCTGTGAAAGTAGTTTATTTTTCTTCTCTCGCATGGACAGCGATTTCCACGTAGGGCTGGATACCAGATTGGGGATTTCCTCAAAGACGTCGAATCTGCTGGGGCTTTTCATCCATCAGGCAAGTGAATTCTCGCCGATCATAATCTATAGCTTGCTTTAAGCGTAGACTTCTGTAAAAAAAATCCACTTGCGTCAATGCCTGAAAATATGCGGTCTCTACAGTTTTTTATCCCAGAGTGTTAAACTTTTGAATCGTTGAAACAAAGTCCTAGAAATTTATCAGTAATTATGTTGAATGTTAGTCGTCCAACAAGATCAAGCCTCATAATTAATAGAGACTGTTGCCTCCTAATCTTCGGCTAATGACCTGTTGTAGAATTTTTGTTTTATTTTCTTAGGTAATAAACAATTGGTATCTGAAACCTGCTAATCCTGTTCTTTTGTTCCACGACGTTCAATTGATATTAAAATATTATTCAATTTATTGAAATGTTGAATGTTTTATTTTCGCTGGTGCGTCACTAATTTATTCAATAAATTAATAAATTAATATATTAAAATGACTTCTTGACGACTGTGTCAACAGGTTAATTATTACATTAATTATTTCACATTCTTAAAACATACATCTCATTTAAAAAAAATTAATCATTACCACCTATTTAGTAATAAATTATAACTGTATTAAATTCCGTCACAGACTTCATCCATGACGGACTATTCGTCACGTCACCCGTCTGGACCACCCCATCACCATCATGGTAAATCCATCTCCGTCACGGCCGCTCTGATTTGTCACCGTCACCGTCACGTCATCTGTCACGTGACCGTCATGGTGACGGGTGACGTGACAGATGACGACTGCCGATCCCTACTCTTCGCTTCTCACTCCTCATATATTCATGTGGTTGGATCCATAAAATGAGCCTCTCTATCTTAATTAATAAAATATTTGAACTCGTTTCCTCCTAAAGAAGTTGCTTGAAAGAGTGAAAGACGAAAACCTATCAAGGTTATTGTGGTGTCTTGAGTGTTTGGAGAAGGTCAACAGAGAAGAGGTGAGGCTTGCCTACATGAGGAAATCAACTTGATCCCGATGTAACATAGGGATCTATGGTTAGTCTATTGGGTTACTTTAATTCCTCTCCCACATATATATTTAGATCCATACTATCTCTCATTTCCATATGTCTCTATCATCTTCTCTCTATCATATCCGGCTATCTACGTTCCATATCTCCATATCACCTTTACAAAAACATAAACCCTAAGTAACCCATTTCATCACCTTCTTCACCTATTGATAATCATAAATATCCTGATGTTTTTAATAAATTTGTACATTTTATGTGCCGATTTTTATTGAAATGATCATTAATGAGTAAAATGAATTATTGCACTTTTATAAAAAAATCCTGTTTTTTTGATTTTATGGTGTTTTAATATAGTTTTTTTACATTGATTTCATGAATAAATAAAATTTAAATTTCAGGAAATATGTATTTATAATAATTTGAATCTTTTAAGGGGTTAATTATATCTTTAGAATGATATTCTTATTTTTCTGGATTTTCTAGTCTTTTTATGGAATTTTCAAAATTTAAAGTCATAAATAAAATATTTTATACGTCATAAAATATAGTTATGAATTGATTTATTTATTTTCAGTGAATTACATGACTTTCTTCTCCTAGAAGTGTGTGCCATGCTGGGAATCGGTCATACAAATCAGAAGAGAGAGAAAATCAGATGGCTTATATTGCTCTAAAATATTAATTATTATTTTATAAAATTTATTGATTAATCTCAAAACCAAAAATTGTATAATTAAAACTATTTTGATTTTATCAATATTTTTTGTGAGAAGCCTAAAAATGATGCAATTAAATGTGAATTTAGTTGTGTCGTTGGCATTTCAGCTTATGCAATAAATTTTATAAATCTCCCTTAATGAAGTATAGAAATCTATGATAAAAAATGGTTCAATCCACCGGGAGACAGATATCTATAAAATTGGAATTCAACTTTTTTTTTATTAAAGATACTACAGAAAGGATACAAAGTAGAGAAATACTCAAATGATTCTTAAAAGGTTTTTTGGGTTATTATAATAATTTATGGGGTTTTAATTATTTTTCATAAAATTGAGGAGTGAATTTCGTGACCAAATTTTTGGCTAAAACTGAAATAAAACTACAGAATTGAATTATATTATATTGACAACATTTATAGTATTTGTACAAGATTTTAAAGAATAAAGGAATAAATTCAAATTTCGTTATCAAGATCACTGGTTTTTAAGGAAATTTTACGAACATATAGTCTAGATATTTCATTGTATTTTAGAAAAATAAATTCCAAATATAGAGAGATAATATGGTGCTCATACCTTGGCCTTCATGCAACAATAAGGAAATAATTTAAAGAATGAAGAAGTAACTTACAGATTGGATAAAGAATCAAGGAGTTTCAACTTCAGAAGCAACATTTGTGTCCTTCTAGGCTACCTCGGTTGGGATAGCTTCCTTTTATAATCAAACATACAAATGTATAGAGGATTAAAAGATGAAGTGGGCCTCAAATTTGAGCTTGATTGGACGATTGGATCTTAAGATATCAATGTTTCAATTTTTCTCAATATAAGTCATTGAATCATACTCTCTCCTCCATATAGACGGAATCCCATTTCTCGATGATGCTTTCCTTTGCTTGTTTCCTCTGGTGGCATCAAATGTTGATTCATTTCTTGCTTCATTGCCAGAAAATGATGTGGCACCAGCTTTCAGGCACTAAATAAAAAAATTCCTTTTCAATTCAAACAAAAGAAAAAAGATTACCTCATTAAAATCACAAAAATGTATGATGCCCTTTTGGCGTTGATTTCAGTGCTTAAGTAACCCCTTGGCCATTTCGAGCTTGCCATGTAGGCAGGCACTAAATAAAAAATTCTTTTTCAATTCAAATTACAACCCATTCTAGTGATATGCTCTGCATTTATTGCAAAAGATCTGTTTTTATTCTCACGTTGCATGCCATCATCACCATGTGTAAAAAATATATATTCTCCCATCACATGCACGTGAAATAAAAAAGTGAAAATGTGATTAAAAATATTTATGAAATTACAAATCTTGATGCCATAATTTTTTTCCCAAATGATTGGGTTTACCAAGCAATGGTGGGCGAGATTTGTTTCTTTAAAAACATTCCTTTTATAACTTCTGACTTCTAGTATTTATTTCCTTCTGATTTAATTGTCATAAATTCTGTAAAGATAAATAAAAAATTAGAAAAATAAATATTTAGTGATTTAAAAATATTTATTTTCTGACTTCTAAAATTAGTTTGAAAATTAATTTGATGTCATAAAAATCTCTCTCTGTTTGAATTCTCAATCTGTCTATTAGCTTGAGGTATAAGAATACCTAAACTACGGAAACTTTTAAAATCAAACTGAATGCTGTTTTTATCAATTTAGGTCACGATAACATGCAAATATGAACATTTTGATGCACAGTTCGATGTCATAAGTGTGATTTTTTTATTGGTAATTTGGATGTATTCGTCTTGCCATAAAATACTCTTATTAATATGCATTATTATTTACATTTAATCAAATTTTAGCTATTATAAAAAATACTCAAGCATTTGGCTAATAAGTTGAAAATTTTAATACTAACTCTTATTTCAAATGAATTAAGTCTTACTTTGAGTCCAATTATCTTAATCCAAAGTCGACTATATGAAAGAAACTATACAACCTTTAACATATGGATGGATGGACCACCATTTGGAAGGAGTTATATTTTATTCCATATTTTTGTGTTATGGTGCCTTGATTGAATGATAGAAAATCCTTTTTGATGCAAAGGAAGAATCGATTGGTTACAAATCGATCTCAAAAACATAATACATCACATATACCTTGTGAGGACATTATTCCACGTGATCAATTTGCTCTTGGATCTTTCCTTCTTCTCCCATTCTTTTAGAAATCCTTGTAGACCTCACCATGAAGACTCGCTTCTTGGATAGTGGAGAGACCTCAAAAGGAAGAATGAGCGGGCACCCAGATCTGGCTGGCCTTGGTATCAAAAATAGGTGCCCATTTCCCTATTTATACTTTACTTAGGATTTTTCATAAAAACCCATTAAATAAAATATATCCACCACTGCCCCTATGATCTCATGCGTGAGAGCTTATATGACCATATATCATTCTAGTTAAAAGCTTTAGTGGCTCAATAAAAATTATTAGCCGACCTAATTAATTAAATATATCCACATATAGATTAATTAACTACGGATTAATTTACCCCAATTGATAGGTTAAGTTTCAGGCCCATGGGGTGTCAAGCTAAACCTTGTGCTCTAGAAGATATTGAGTAGTATTCAAACTCTCTCATATAAAATTTAACATCATTGGTTACCATGTATGTATAATCCTTCATCCACGGGAGACCATTGCACAGCTTAGGGAATAGTTGTAATCGTCAAACCCTAATTCGTCATTCAATTAGTATTGATGAATAACATGGATCATTAGAGAATGCTTTCTCCAATATCCTCACAACCCTGGCCAGGGATTTAGCTTCCTCATCTTCCTTGAGTTAATATCCTTTTGTACTCGGGGCGGATGACCCCTTCTTCATCACTCGATCATCTCCATGAGCTTATTACTACATTTGGGCCATGATTTGTTTGAATCCCAGTTAGAGACTCATAAGTCATAGTCAAAACATAGTTGTCCATACACAAGGTGTCTTTAGTATCTTAGATCAATGGGTCACTTATAAAACCATGATTTGAATATTTATTATTATTATTGGCAGAAACACAGTGAAGAGTACGACCAACCCAAGAGTTGTGCTCATAGACCGATTCAGCCTTGCCCTAGACACCAACCAGGGGGGTTTTAGCTATGTAAGATTGAGTGTTTATAAGAGTTTTAAGGCATGGAGGGAGCATGAATGTCCCAATTACATGCGGACCCTACTCGTCCACTCTCATGATGCAAAGGCAAAAGATACAGTAGTGATATCGCTGTAGGTCGTGGAGGAGACCTTAGGTGTCGGCAGGTCGTTCCTATTCTTTGGAGTTGGTGATGCGTGGAGTAGATGCCCTTTGCGCCATCATCAGGTGTCATCGTAGAGTTCCGTAAAGGGTACAATGTCTAGTTGGGACATAGTACAACGTCACGGTACAACCACGACTTGAATCTCAATTCAACCTGATTAATGTTTAGGTATATTACCATTTAGGGATTCATACATACTAATTCAGTGAACTCTTTCTCCAAAGAGCACCCACCATTTTTCCTTAGTGTCTCCACATTAATGACTATAGGAGAAACCATACTTATCTTATAAGTAGGGTAATATAGTGATGTTCTATCTGGATAACTTGATGTCCATTTCGACTATCCATCCAATAGGAATATTTATAATGCATGTTTAAAGAGTAATGATCACTATATTATGATCTTATCATAATTTGCTAGGTCATTAGCTGTATTCATGGACATCATTATACTTATCAGACAAGAATAACAATGAAGAAATATTTCACTCAATGAACTGAAATAAAAACATGGTTGTATGATTGGCTTGACAGCCACGTAATATCCATCACAATTATCATGTCTTGAGAGAACTTGTATTCTAAGTGACCTTTTGTATTTCATTGTCATTTGATAAATTGGAAAAGCTAAATATGGGTTAAAACATTATCAATAAGACAATCAATACCTTTAAATAACCCTTTCATTAGATCTCACTCCTATACTTATTATCTGTCCTTTAATCACTACTAGTAGCTATAATTATAATCTCCACCCCTATAGATAAATCTGGACTCAACTTTAGTTAAATAGGAGTAGACCAAAAATTAAAGTTTCATTTTCTTTGGCATGATACTTAGCTATCAGAACCACTAGGTTAAACGAGTATCATCAATTCTCTAGATTACACCCAGATTCTATGTAATTGGATTAAACTTAAACATTTTTATATTTTTAGTCTATTTTTATTTATTAACTAATAAAAATTATTACATCATTGGTGAGCTTATAAATTCATGTGTGATTTGGATAATTAAGAGTTACACTTTGTGTTAAGTTAGCAAAGATTGCACAAAAAATAATAATAAATGGAGTATTATAGATGTATCCTAATTCCTTTGACAATTTTTGATAAATTCTAGAATTAGTTCAATTTTTACCATGAATCTATTTTAATTTAAGAATCTATGTACACAATTAAAAGAATATATTATTTTTTACAAAAGGAAAATATACCTGTTACTTTCTAATTTCTCTCTCCCATAAATTTCAATCAACTACTCATCATCCCAGTGAGGCATCATTAGTAAAAATTAATTGAAGCAGGATAGGATGGTGTTGGCATGAACACTTATTTCAGTGGAATGTTCAAATACTCGAATACTTTGAAGGTATAAAATCCACAGATACATGAAGGTTCCTTCTAGGAGTGGTCACGATGTAACTTGTGCACAATCCTTCTAAATATTTCAATCCAGTGGTTACATTGCACCACCTCATCATCTTCCAAAATGTATCCTCATAATCATCATTAGCACAATAACTATAAGATACCAATGAACTGAATCTATATGACAAACAACAATATGATGGTTTATCTAGTTCTAAACTTTGATGCTACACAACACACAACTAGAAAAGGGTACCAGGGTTTCACTTCTAATGGACACGTCAGGTTTTGTATAGTACGAACCTAATAGACCTACATCTAGTTTGTATCCTCATTCAACTTTAGCACACAGGTTTATATTGATATATAGACAAAAAGGGAGTTGCACCTATAGTTAGGGAAGGACACGGTCTGACCGAAATTCGGTCAGACCGGACCGAACCGGACCGTCCGTCAGCGTTTTTAGGGCTGACCGGACGTTCGGTCTTGGTTCCAGTTCGCATGCTCGAACCGGACCAAAGACCGCATCCACTGCCTCTCCCCCTCTCTCAATCTCTCCCCCTCTCTCAATCTCTCCCCCGCTCTCGTTATCGTTCTCTCTCCCTCTCTCGCTCGCCTTCTCTCCTTCTCTTCCTCGCTCCCTCTCTCTCTCCCGCCCTCTCTCCCGCTCTTCCTCTCTCCCTCTCTCGCTCTCACCGTCTCTCCTGCTCGCTCTCTCCCTATCTCCCCGTCACCCTCTCTCCTGCTCGCTGATAATCTCACTTTTAGGGTTAAAATTTGTCGTTGGTGATTGAGATTATTCAATAAATATATTTAACCGTACTTAAAAATATTTAGTTAGGGATGAGTACGGATCGTCTCCACAGGGAACGAAGATTAAGGAATTACTTTCTTAACTCGTGATGTTCTTATGAGAAGATCGACAAAAGCACGATTCAAGGATACGAGCTAGTGATATTGATTAAGAAGTACTAAATGTATATGTTATTTCAACTAAAATAAAGAGTAAATGATTGTGACGGACACGAAGATGAACGAAAGTATAAATGAGGATAATGGTTGGGTATGATGGCACGGATGGAGAGACGAGAAACACGAGTGAAATGAGAGTGCAAGTATGATGATAAATTCTAATTATGTTAAATATAGTGAAGGGAAAGAGACAACGTAAGGCGAGGACACTTACCTTAGATCCTTATGTTCCGCCAAGATCACGGCAATTTACGAGTGCCGGTAAGCCCCTCCTCTTCTCCAATGCTTCTTCCCACACACTCAGGACACCAAGAACACTCTTGATGGATCTCAAAACTCACTATCTTTCAATCAGCCTACACAAGTAGGAAGCAAGTTCAAGATGAATTTTACAATGATCCAGGCCTCTATTTATAGATCTGAGGGTTTGGATAGAAAGAGGAGGGGGAGACGAAGCAACGCTGAAAATTTCAGCTAAATCGGAGTTGTAGATCAAAGTTATGGCCGTTTCAATTTGAAGAAATCCTAGCCATTGCTATTTTCTCTCTCCTCGTCATCGGCGTCGTTTTCCGTGCCCGTTGAGAAGTCAAAGCGCTCCGCATTCCGTGCTTTTCATCTTCCGCACATGCGCTTTTCGAAGTCCACGTGTACCTGAAGAAAAGTCAAAGAAAACAAAACAAAGAAGAAGAAAAAAGAAGCAAAACACGTTTTGTTTTCGGAGGGAGACGTGGCGGCGCGACAGCGCGCCACGTCACCTTCTTCTTTCTTCTTTTTCTTTCTTTTAAACGAGTGGCTGTGAGTGTGCCACGTCATCCGGCGCCAAAAAAAACCAAAAACATTTAAAAATTCATATTAAATAAAATAAAAGCCCAAAAAATACGTATATATATATATTTTTGACTCAGAAAAATCATATCTTTCCAAATAAAATGTCAAAAAATTCCAGAAAAATCATTTTCTATCTCAAAAATAATATTCTTTTAGAATATATTGTTAGAAAATCCATAAAAATGCAGTAAAATCAACAAATCATTCTAAGAACAGATTTAATCATTTTAAGATTGATAACATGCAAATATAAGTAATTAAATGCAGATAAATAGGTAAATATGATCATATAAGGTACTTAAAATGCATGTTATCACTCGCTCTCTCCCTCTCTTCCCGTCACACTCTCTCCTGCTCTCTCTCTCTCTCTCCCCCCGTCACCCTCTCTCCCGCTCACTCTTTCCCCGTCACTCTCTCTCCCGCTCTCTCTCTCCCTCTCTTCCGTCACCCTCTCTCCCGCTCTCTCTCACTCTCCCTCTACCCCATCAACCTTTCTCCATATCGTTCTCTCTCACTTGTTGAGACGATCCATGTTCTCGGACGGACGAAAGAAGAAGAAGAAGAATTTGAAAGAAAGAAAGAGTGGGTGGAGAAGGAGAGACACAAGAACAAGAACAATCGTTGAGATCGTATTATTATCCGCAAATTATTACAATGATGTTGGTTCGTATTTATATTGCATATAGTTGTAACTATAGTAGTTAGTTTGTTATAATCGTAGCCGTTATAACAAGTCATAACGGTTAGTTTATAACAAATATCAACCATTGGATCTTGTCGTTTAAATATGTGACCTAACTATATTGAATCCTATCTATGTGTAATCCTATCTATATTTAATCCTAGACTATGTTTCAACTTACATTGAATCCTACATCTATTTCTCTAATGAGTATATGGGGTACGTGTTCAATTCTTACTATCTATTCTTTTATTTAAGTCCCTATTGGTCCACGTATTGCTGACTCCGTTCCTCTGGGCCCGCTTTGCTGACATGGCGTCCAAGTGTCGAGTAAAACTCCTCTTATCATCTCCACCTCTCGTTCTCACCCTCTACCCTGCTCTCCCTCTTGTTCTCTCTTTCTCTCTACCTCTCTTCTCAACCTGTATCCTGCTCTCCCCCTCCCTCTCCTTCTCTTTTACTCTCTCCATCTATCCTGCTCTCCCTCTTTTACTCTCTCCATTTCTCCCTCTATCTCTCTCACCCTCTATCCCGTTCTCACTCTCTCCATCTAGTTCTCTCCCTCTCTCTCACCCTCATCCATCTCGTTCTCTCCCTCTCTCGCGCTCTCTCTCTCTCTTTCCCTCTCCCCATCTCGTTCTCTCCCTCTCTCTCATCTGCTCCCTTTCTCTCTCTCTCTTCTCTCACTTGCTGCCTCTCTCCCTCTGAGTTCCCCCTCTCCCTCTTTAAATCTCTCACTTTCTATCCCTCTCTCCTCTTTCAATCTATCACACACTCTCTCTCCCTCTCTCCTCTTTCAATCTATCACGCACTCTCTCTCCTCTTTCAATCTATCACGCACTCTCTCTCCTCTTTCAATATCTCACACACACTCTCTCCCTCTCTCCTCTTTCAAAATCACACTCTCTCTCTTAGTCTCGCCATCTCGCTCACCCTCTCACTCTCGCCCTCTCGTATTATCTCCATCTTGCACGATCTCAGGCTTACTCTCCCTATCTCTTTCTCCCACTCTCTCCTTGTCTTGCTCCCATTCTCTCCTTGCTTCGCTCTCTCACTCTCACCCTCTATCACTCTCGCATTATCTCCCTCTCACCCTCCTCCCTCTCTCCCCTTCTCATTATTTCCCCTTTTACTGTCTTACACTCTCATTCTCTCCCTCTCTCCTGTCTCTCTCTCTCTCTATCATTACCAAACACTACTTCTGGACCTGAGCTGACATTCACATGGAGTCTAGTTTGATGCAATGAGTTTACCAAGTCAACCTGACATTGAATTTCACCTTGACTAGTCAACATGACCGACCGGGGACCGGACCGGACCGAGACCGAGACCGGACCGAACTTCAGGTCTAGGTTTAGGTTTTTGACAAAACCGGACCGTGACCGGACCGTGTCCTTCCCTACCTATAGTTCTGGATCGTCCCGGACATGGACGATGAACAGGATGGGATGATTTTCGTCCCGTCCGACGTCCAGAGTAAGTTCAGGGACGAGGACGGGACGGTTTTTCATCCAACGATAAAAAACCGTCCCCTCCAGTCATACCGGGATGGTTTTTCGTCCCGTCCAGTCCTCCCAGGACGAATTTTCGTCCTGAAATTTGTCCCGGACGAAAGAACCCATTTTATTTTTTTAATATATTAATATGGATTTTTTTCAAGTTTCTAAGGGAATTACTGAGGAGATAGAACACAAAGGGACATATGTACAATTATTTCTGAGTGGGTCTATTAGCACTCATGAAAAAATACAGGGACTTTGATGCAAATTGTTATTGCAAGGCCACGTGGCAATATCTCAACCGTCGGATGTGAATCTGGCGATTTTTCCGTCCAGATTCATCCGTCCATCGTCCAAGACCTCCGGACGGACGGTTTTTTCATCCCTCGGGACGAAAACCTTCCCGTCTGGTGGTCCATGGGATGAATTTATGTCCCAAAATTCGTCCGTATCCTCGGACAGGACGATTTTGCACCGAACCGTGGGGATGCATTAGGGTGTTCTGCGGGACAGTAGTTAGGTCGTTTGCCCCACAGCTGTCCATACTTTTTAGAACATACAAACCCAAAATTACCATCAAGTTATCTCCCGGATGCATCACCAGAGGAAAAAAGTAAATAAAAAAGAGGAAGAAGGAAGGTTTCCCCACTGGCATTCATGCAGCAACACCTACACTTGAATGGATACATACAAAAGAAACACAGCCTAGCGTTTCTCCTCGGCGGAGAAGTCAGGCTCGGCGGGCTTCTGCAGCAACAACACCGGCACCCTCCCCCCCTTCTTGGACTCGACCCGCCGAACGTTCCGCAGCGCGTGCGCCGCAAACCGCGACGCGTAAAGCGCAGCGCCGAAGCTCGGCGCGCCGCCGCCGCCGCCCGCGCGCAGCGCCGCGCGCAACTGATCCTCCTCCACGCGCAGTGCCTCCTCCATCTTCCGCCGCGTGAACCGCCGCCACGCCGCCTGTATAACGCACGCCGCCCACGCCCTCCACAGGTGAGAGCAGAACCGGAACGTGTGGCGCAGCTGCTTGCTGTGCAGCCGCCTGAACTGCGACGCCACCAGCTTCAAGTCCTCCGCCTTGAGCGCGAACGCCTCCACCTCCGTCAGCGCCTTCACCGTTCTCGTGGACGAGGGGAGGTTGGCGTTCGGGTGCGGGTCCAAGGCCCACGTTAGGAGCTCCTCCCCGCAGAAGTCCCCCCCTTTGAGGGACTCCGTGTTGAGGAAGCCGCTCCGACCGCCGTTGGTCGTGGCGCTCTCGAGCTTTCCCCGCATGATGAACAGCATCTCCTCCACCGGGTCGCCCTCCCGGACTATGTGGCTCGAGCCGGTATACAGCGCCGGCTTGAGCCGGTCCAGCATCGCGTCCATCAGCTGGTCGTCCATCTTCTCGAACATGGGCACCTGCTTTTACCTCCCTCAAGTTCTATGAGTGACCGTCTTCACCCGTAACCCGTCATCGTTCTCGGACGAGGTCCGGATCTTCATCCGTAACATTGACGTCCGGATGATGCGTGCGTCAACATTAACCACCGAGGAAATCTCGATGGCGTCGTCCGCTACAGGCTCTGATTAATATAGTGCAGGGACGCGTGTCGGGATGGTTTTTTCGTTCCAGGACGAAAAAATCGTGCCGTTTGCAAGGTTGGACGAAAATCGGGACGGAAATTCGTCCCCAGACTTCCCGACGGAATAGTTTTCGTCCACTCGGATGCAAAAAACCATCCCGTCCGCATCCCTGCACTGATTCCGGACATCGGACGTGACGATCTTCATCCCGTCCCACCCATTGTCCACGTCCCCGACTATCCAGAACTATACTAGTGCAGGGATGCAGACGGGAAGGTTCTTTCATCCCAGGATGAAAAATCGTCTGGTCCACGAGGTTGGACGAAAATCGGGACAGAAATTCGTCCCGAGAGCTCCGGATGGAACGGTTTACGTCTACTTGGACAAAAAAACCGTCCCATCCAGAGGTCTCGGACGAAAAAACCATTTCATCCGTCGTCCACGTCCTGGTCAATCCGGAACTATACAGGCTCAATGTTCACGCTCAACGTCGATGAGGTCAGCATTGTCGATAAGAGACGTCAAGGTCATTTGTTTGCGGAGCCCTAAGGTTTCGTCATTGTTCACGTTGACGTCAATGTCAGTGCCAATGTTGACGCAGTTGACAGTCGTTGGTGTCAACGTCGATAAGTCCGTCAATGTCAACGTTGTCGAGCAAAAACAAGAAGTGGCCACTCATCTCTTGGTTGATGATGGCCTGAGCTTCCGTGGCCTTGCTCAAATGCTCATAATTGGTCAAGGCCACCACCTCCTTGAGGTCATCATCGACGTTGTAGACCACGGTGTCTTCCGACGACGACAACAAAGATGGATTCAATGTCGCCCGCCCATGACCCTCCATCGTTGTCGACGTTAGAGTTCTCCACCGGCATCTTCCATCAACCAAGTAGATTGCCGTCATCGAGTTCTCCGTCGACGACGTCAATCTACCTCACACTAATCATTGACCGTCGTCGTCATCGTCGCCACTGTCGACGTTGACATGGCCGACAACGTTGACAGGGGACGGATGGACGACAACTACTATCCTTACAGAAGACGGATGACGGTGATGGATTCGTTATGACAGTTGACTCACCCGATTGAGGAGGTTCAAGCAGAGATGACGTTTGATGTCGCGGCGAAGGTCTTTGGGGAGATTCTGAAGAAGCAATTCTTCGTTGACGCCGCGAGTGACCTGCCACCGGTACTGCTCGTGCCGGCGAATCCGCTCACGAAGCTTGTCGGTAAGCATGCGATGAGACATCCATTGATCCGTGTCTCGCCGCTTCACCCTCATCTCTTCGATTCTTACGGTTGTCGATTGAAGGTAAGTCTGCAAAGGGAAGAAATTTCAGTACATTAAGCGAAAAATTCTTGCGTGTTGATTGGTTGATGGCTGGATCGAAATGTTTTACCTGCATGTTTCCGATCAAGAGAGCGAACAAGACCAAACCGGATATGGAAATGAACACCGCAAACGTATTCTCCCAGGCGAAAGTGCTCGTTTTCAGGTTTTGACCCAGAGAGCTGCAAGTTGACAAGAAATACGAATGGTGAACTTATAACGCTCTGCTTTCTCCATTGCAGGAATCCTCTGTCATCGGATTTTCGATCCATCATTGATCGACAATTCGATTGGATTCCTTCGGCAGATCATGATTGATCTAACCCCGTTATCATTGTCGACTAACGATTGAAATAATCCAGCCCCCTTTTTCCCTCCCGATCGGATTGGATAACTCGGTCCGATCTCAATCCGAACATCACCCCGGATCGGGGACGAACATTCGATTGATAATCTACAGAATTTTATTTATCAAAAGCTACTATTCGAACCGATCCAGCGTATTTGCATTCAGATGACTAAAATTTGACGACTCCCCCAGTACAACAATTATTTGGCCCAGAATCGAGATGCTCAGAATTCTAAACTGAAGTTTAGTGGGATAAATCGAGAGTAGAACGGATATAAAGCAGAGAAATCGCGAGTACCTCAGATTCCGTAGCCCCCACCACAAACAGTAAAACAATTTCTCAACAAAGCTGATGTCGACTACATTCTGAAGGGCGGGAAGGTAAATCCCAAAATCAAACAACGTCTCGTTGGCTGGATTTATGGGGCAAGTTGAATTGAGAAAAAAATTATTTGGGTTTGCTGTGTTCCCGCAAACAAAAGATTGCTTGCAGTTGCGGCCTGCATCTCTACACGCGTTTCTCCAGCAGGTTTCTTTTCGCTCTACGGAGAGCAAGTACCACACAGCTCCCAAAACCTTCATAGCAAAAGAATTAGCTACCGTCATCAGTAAAATATATTATTTGGTACCAATTAACAACAAAAATTGAACGCGTATCCCTGTGCGACCAAATTCACATCAGAAATGTACTGAATACCTAAGTTCTTTGTTACTTGATGCACATGAACACGGATCATCTTAATTTGGATGGAAACGAAGATTGATTGGAGGAGACACTAAAACGAGGAAAAGGACAGATAATTTTAAATTCATAATTTTTGGTTTGCACGGGATGCAAGGAGTTTTTATTTCAACACGAATCCTTTTGATAAAATGGAAGTCATTCCTTACATAGGGGGTTGCTATAAGAGGGAGGAAAAATGTAGAGAAACAAGAAAACGAAGGAACTTCCCCGGAACCAAATGACATAAAAGAAATAAGAAACTGGAAAGAAATGGGACAAGGCCCCAAAAACATCAAGAATTTAAGAAAAATAAAGGAAGTAGGGCAGGGAACTAATATATGGTCCGCCAGAACCGACTTTCGCCCTTTTGAAAACATCTTTCTTTATTGAGTAAACGAGGAGTTGCAGATGGAAAAAGTTGACCTCTTCAAAGCTAACCCTCAGTCTATCAGGTCGGTAAATGCAAAAATGATTGTTAGCTGTTCATGGCCCATGGACATCTGTAAACAGGCGGGACTTTCGACATCTTAAATCTTCAGATCGAGATGGTTAAAGCTAAATTTAATGACTAAAAATATCTAAGGTGGATCTTTTTTACAAAAAAAAGAATTGATTTTATTAAATACATTGGCAACTGATCTCCTGTAAAACATACCCAACCGTTTACTCTCTACTACCAACTAATCCATTTTTATAATAAAACATTTTTTATTTATCTATTAATAAAGCATATAGTTCTGGCTCATGAAAGTAATTGAATGAAAGTGAACTCCAGCCGTTACAAAGTTTTAATTTGCAGCCTCACAAGAAACCAGTCAAAAGGAGATCTCACAAGGGGATTTGCACTATTTCGGCTTCATTTCAGGAAATATGTGACTGCTTCAAAGGATCACAGTTAAGCTTGATTAATAAAGCAAAGCCAAGGTTGGAAATTCATCTCCAGCAAGTACTCCTCATATTCTACTAATACGATCCCCAGCTCTCCTTAGGACCACTAGTACAGTCTTGTCTTTTGGCCTGTAGTACAGTTTACTAATACAGTCTTGTCTTTTGGCCACTAAGAGCATTCATGTCTTTCCCCGTCCTTCATGTTCCTTTTAAATAGGATAGCCCTCCCATTAGGTGGTTTGTCAGGAAAATAATATTTTGAAGTCTAAGCTCCTTGTCTCTCCTCATTTCAATCCTTGTCCTTTATCATCGTCTCTGCTTCACCATGGTTCCAGATGCCTCATCCCTGGTTGATCCCAGCCTCCTCTGACGATTCCCATTCAAATCTTGACCCAGGAACCCTTCATCTCTCCTCTCGCTTCCTTTGATTCAGTCACTGTTCCTGATGAACGTGGAACAGTGACTGAATCAAAGCATTTCACAATCATTTGTTCTGGATACAAGATGATAGGACCTACTTGGGTCGTATCATCTACTGTGCCATGGGCGTGTTGAAGAAGGTGCTGAGACGTGTACAGGAAATAAAGTCTCATCTAGAATGCCGATGATCTCCTAAACTTCTATCATAAGAAACTGAGTTGATATGATATAACTCTTGGAGCTGAGAAGTTAAAAGGACTCATGCTAAAGCTGCACTTTGTCAAATGAAAAAATTCTTCTGTGGACGACTTGCAATTCCAACAAGGACTCTTTTGCCCAGGTTGATGGTTGGCCGGCGAGGTGGCTGGCGCTGCCACTAATAATGGTGAGGCGGTTGATGAGGCCGTGGCAGTGGCAGCAGAGGCTGCCAGCTACACCAATCCTTGGCACTACTGTATGGTTTGGATCCCACCCAAAAACATCACTGCACTCAGTGCAGGGGATCTGGTGCAGGAAAATTCCATCACCCCCGTCCCATGGGGAAACATAATGAGTTGCTTCTTGGTAATTGTATGAGTGTATAAGTATACAGGTTCCTTATAGAACTTAAAGATGCAACTTATGGTAATTGATCCAACCTACATTTTTGTTGAAGATGTAACTAATGGAAAATAAAAGATTAAAGATGAAAATAGCTAGATCTTATAACCATGCATGCCACCAATGGGATGGGGAAATTGAAATTGAAATCTATAGTATCCTGTTAGAAACTTAAGATGTGCACTTTCACCTTGCCCCTTTCGCATCCCACAAGAAGAGAAGAAAAGAGGTAACAAAAATTCCATTGAATATTTTATATTCAAACTGATAACCCTCCTTGCATGTCACTTACACCAACATAGTATTAAATAAATGGATTTTTGTGATTGGCATTGAAGATATGACATTCTATGGGAAATTATAGATTGACAATCTGAGCTCCATAAACAAAATATCAAATGAGATAGTGAAAGTCTCATTGAGCTTATTTTTTACGCTCATCAGCTTCTTCATTCTGAAACAATGCTATACCCCAAGGATATCTTCAGCACTTAAGCTCATTAGGTTCTGATGAATGGCACGCGACATTCTAGCCCTTAAATGGAAGTCAGCAATGGATGGCCCTCAACACTGAATTTCCCTCAGTGGTTTTGGATTGAAAGATGTCATGGGGTTCCCAGCAGCGTATGGAACATGCCATCCAAGCTGAATCGCTACATCAACAAGTCACAGATAGAGCCTACATCCAGCCCACAGTGTGCAACAACTGAATACCCAAGATTACCTCTATGTGGATTGTCTCCAAGGGCATAAAATCTTGCATGATAGCAAGGCTTTGAGCGACCATCCTCAAACCTTGACAGAGCTGATGTCCTTGTAAGTGATGTGCATCCCCCGATACAATATTGTATGTCGTGGAGTCCACAAGGCTTTTCCAAGTTCCCAAAGCAGATGTCAGTCAATGAAATTGTGGGTTGCCTCACTGTCAATCATGATCATCCCTGCTAGCCTCACTATGCCCTGAGACAAGACTCTCAGCATGACATTCATCAACCACATGCTACCATGGTTTGGGCCTCTAGTATGGGTAGCTGGGATGACTGTTCATCATCAGAAAAGAGATGGAAACCCTCCTCCCCTAGAACCAAGTAGAGACAAAATTTGCACTCACAGCAATGATCTAGCATGAACTGTTTGTCGCAATGGACACAAAGGCCTTTCTCCTTATGACTTAGCCACTCCTCTTCAATGAGGCCCATATAGGTCTTGCGACGCATTGCAAATTGTGGCTGCAGACTGAATGGTGCGCTCCCTCAGAGATTGATGTTGGCTGGGACCAACAAGTTCGGGCTGTATCTTCTTTTGAATGCTTTGGCTGTTATGAAGGTATCTTTATTTTGGATGCTCTTCATGACAGCCACAAGTTCCTGCTCTTCTTTGACTGCCATATCCAGCAGCTCATCCAGACTCTGTGGTTTGGCATGCTGCACCTACACTCGGATCTCGGGAAAGATAGCAGTTAGAAATGCTCCTTCGAGCATGTCGGAAGTGGGAGATCGACCCCTCACTATCCCATCTCTCGCCATCTCTCTTCTTTCTTTCTTCCTTTTTCCCTCTTTATCTTCTTTTCTTTTGTTTCTTTATGTTTAACTTGAAATGGGCCTTTACTTAAGTCCTTTCTCCTTCCTGGGCCCATATGCTGTAATTACTTATGACCCATTATCGGCCTAGGTTTTTTTCTCTCTCCTCGATTCTGGAACCTTCTGAAAACCCTAAATAGGGTCCTCGATGTAACTTTTCCATGTGAAATGAAATGGAAGTTCTTCTTCTCCTTCTCCACTGAGATTTTTAGCAGAGCATGTCTAGGGCAATGGAGTGATGATGAAGGGTGCTCTGGCAGGAGGTCACTCAGTGCTGGGGCAGCCCCAGGAGTATTCTCGACATGGTGGAAGATTTGCCAGGGTTTGTTTGAGGCGTGCCGGACAACATGGCAAAAGTTTGCGCCAAAGAGTTGTCCGTGGAGTACCACGAGCCAGCCTCTGAGTGGAGAGTGATTGTTGTAATTGCTTCGAAAGGCTCAGGAGTGGAGACAGTCAGCGTCTGATCTTGATCCTCCAAATCTTTGATTTGCGTCACTGTGAGACGTTTCATCATGGTAGGAGTGTGTGTCTGATACCAAAATGATACTGATCCTCATGGTACCAGTTATCCCAATTCAACCACTGTTACCATGTCCTGAGCAATGCGAGAAGGAGAAGGAAAATCTAGGAAGGCAATGGCTCCAAGCGCACTCGGAGAAGGGGAGTGTTCGTCCTCAAGCCAATAGACCACCGTGGGAAGATCCACTAAGGATTGAGAAGGGAAAGGCAAGGGAGAGAAAGGTTTGGGTTCAGGGGGAGGCAAATAGAGAGATACCAAGGAAAGGTTAGAGATTTGACCATTTTTCTGTGTTTTCTCTCATTGCCTTCCTTGTTAAGGGTGGATGTCACTCCCGCGAAAATCACCCAAATAAGCCTGCTAAGTTTTGCAGGTGTCGATGTACCTCAGTCCTTAAGGCGGGCTTGGTCCATCTTACAATAGACCTGAAGAGGGGTCCTATCAGAAACCCTAGTCGCAAAGGGTCACAATGCTGAAGAATGGGCTGAACTAGTTTGCCCAACTGCTGAATAAGTCAAATCAGTCATGACTCCTGAAGACACCTTCTACAGTTGGCAAATTTCCCAGCATAAGGGCAAACATGCATGCACACAGAACCCAATGCATGAGTTACGACTCAACCCTAAACATACGTGAGGAGGAAGCATAACCAGGCCGCACCCTGCAGATTCAAATCGCATGCGTGGGTGACGATGAAGTGGGAGGAATTGATCACTATAAAAAATAGGGAGAGGGTGAAACAGAACAGAAGAAAGAAGTTTCATAGCATGATTGTTGGTGGTTGGAGACGCAGCAGATCCTCCTGATCCAGCGGCAGGCTCTACTGGTCCACTTAGCCTGAGTTCTTATTTCTGATTCTTGCCCATTGTTCTTTCCCTACATCTGTTTTTCCCTGGTACAGACATTTAAGGCTTGGAGAATATTTCTACATTTGGCAATTCTTGAAGACCTTGACCTGATCCACTTCTTGTTATCTACCTCTTTTGAGAAGAGCGTATCAGCATGTCATGTCTAATGTAGCTACCTATAAAAATGTGTCTCGTGTTTTCAGGCTTTTATGTCATCACTAAATGCCATGAATATCCCTTGGACAACATAAGCTGCCTTCGGAAATCAGCACTGGAAACAGGCCATGCCCTTATAAAAACAAGACTTGTGATAGTGAAGACTTGGCCCCAGGAAAGAAAAAAGTCGGCTGAAGATGGGTTTGTGCACTGAAGTACACATCTGATGGAAGCCTCTGGAGTTATAAAACAAACAAGGTAGCAAAGGGTTATACCCAGACATATGACATAGACTATGGGGAGAGCTTTGCTCCCATTGCAAAACTGAGCATCAGATGCCTTCTAATTGCTATAGCAGCCACATGATGATGGAAACTTTCGACTGCGTGACGTGAAGAATTTTTTTCTCCATGGTGAACTGGCAGATGATATTCATATGCAACTTTCATAGAGTCCAAACAAGAATCTACCATAAAGATAAAATAAGGCACCAATCATATAATGCGTTGGATCCTGCACGTGCCTCAAAGTCTGCATATGTCTCTTCAAGATACGGAGAAGGGGTAAAACATCCATGCTATAAAGAAAGCAACAACGGCCATCGATTCATTCATTTCCAGGAAGATGGGAAATGACTCAGTGGGAGCAGGAAATTCTCTAGCTCCAGGAGTGTTACGAACTCCCCTTGTAACTTCAATCCAACTTGCAATTTCAATGATAGATCTTGTCCTTGAGTATGAAATGAGGGAATCGAGTTGTAAGGACACAGAAGGGAAAAGAGAGATAGATAGAAGGCTGTTGGAGTTGACGTGCTAGTGACGACGGGGTGATGCACGCCACTTGCTCGAGGAACGGCTCCTTGCTTGCAGGGGTGGTCTTCTGCGAAAGGAGAGATGAGCGTGGGACTAAAGACGAGAAGTCGTAGAGATTACTAACAATGGTCAAAAGTCCTTCTCTCGTCTTGGAAAAGCCTTAAGTAGGTTTCCGTATTCGGCCCATCTGGGCTGCTCTGCTGCCATGTTGGGTGGGTCGAGGGTGACGTTCGTAGATGCGGGTGCAGATCGTATCAAGGAGGAGGAATGACTGATTCGGCTAGATACTTTCTCCGACATTCGGCTAGGAATGACTGACGACGGGGTGATGCACGCCACTTGCTCGAGGAACGGCTCCTTGCTTGCAGGGGTGGTCTTCTGAAAGGAGAGATGAGCGTGGGACTAAAGACGAAGTCGAGAGATTACTAACAATGGTCAAAAGTCCTTCTCTCGTCTTGGAAAAGCCTTAAGTAGGTTTCCCTAGCCGGAGCAGCTGGGCTGCTCTACTGGGAGGCTGGGGTGCAGGCGGGTGACGTTCCGAGCTGCGGGTGCAGATCGTATCAAGGAGGAGGAATGACTGATTCGGCTAGATACTTTCTCCGACATTCGGCTAGGAATGACTGACGACGGGTGATGCACGCCACTTGCTCGAGGAACGGCTCCTTGCTTGCAGGGGTGGTCTTCACTTGCTCGAACGGCTCCTTGCTTGCAGGGGTGGTCTTCTGTAAAGGAGAGATGAGCGTGGGACTAAAGACGAGAAGTCGAGAGATTACTAACAATGGTCAAAAGTCCTTCTCGCCTTGGAAAAGCCTTAAGTAGGTTTCCGATTCGGCCCATCTGGGCTGCTCTGCTGCCATGTTGGGTGGGTCGAGGGTGACGTTCGTAGATGCGGGTGCAGATCGTATCAAGGAGGAGGAATGACTGATTCGGCTAGATACTTTCTCCGACATTCGCCAGGAATGACTGACGACGGTGATGCACGCCACTTGCTCGAGGAACGGCTCCTTGCTTGCAGGGGTGGTCTCCTGCGAAAGGAGAGATGAGCATGGGACTAAAGACGAAAAGTCGTAGAGATTACTAACAATGGTCAAAAGTCCTTCTCGTCTTGGAAAAGCCTTAAGTAGGTTTCGTATTCGGCCCATCTGGGCTGCTCTGCTGCCATGTTGGGTGGGTCGAGGGTGACGTTCGTAGATGCGGGTGCAGATCGTATCAAGGAGGAGGAATGACTGATTCGGCTAGATACTTTCTCCGACATTCGGCTAGGAATGACTGACGACGGGTGATGCACGCCACTTGCTCGAGGAACGGCTCCTTGCTTGCAGGGTGGTCTTCTGCGAAAGGAGAGATGAGCGTGGGACTAAAGACGAGAAGTCGAGAGATTACTAACAATGGTCAAAAGTCCTTCTCGTCTTGGAAAAGCCTTAAGTAGGTTTCCGTATTCGCCCATCTGGGCTGCTCTGCTGCCATGTTGGGTGGTCGAGGTGACGTTCGTAGATGCGGTGCAGATCGTATCAAGGAGGAGGAATGACTGATTCGGCTAGATACTTTCTCCGACATTCGCCAGGAATGACTGACGACGGGGTGATGCACGCCACTTGCTCGAGGAACGGCTCCTTGCTTGCAGGGGTGGTCTTCTGCGAAAGGAGAGATGAGCGTGGGACTAAAGACGAGAAGTCGTAGAGATTACTAACAATGGTCAAAAGTCCTTCTCTCGTCTTGGAAAAGCCTTAAGTAGGTTTCCGTATTCGGCCCATCTGGGCTGCTCTGCTGCCATGTTGGGTGGGTCGAGGGTGACGTTCGTAGATGCGGGTGCAGATCGTATCAAGGAGGAGGAATGACTGATTCGGCTAGATACTTTCTCCGACATTCGGCTAGGAATGACTGACGACGGGTGATGCACGCCACTTGCTCGAGGAACGGCTCCTTGCTTGCAGGGGTGGTCTTCTGCGAAAGGAGAGATGAGCGTGGGACTAAAGACGAGAAGTCGTAGAGATTACTAACAATGGTCAAAAGTCCTTCTCTCGTCTTGGAAAAGCCTTAAGTAGGTTTCCGTATTCGCCCATCTGGGCTGCTCTGCTGCCATGTTGGGTGGAGTCGAGGTGACGTCGTAGATGCGGTGCAGATCGTATCAAGGAGGAGGAATGACTGATTCGGCTAGATACTTTCTCCGACATTCGGCTAGGAATGACTGACGACGGGTGATGCACGCCACTTGCTCGAGGAACGGCTCCTTGCTTGCAGGGGTGGTCTTCTGCGAAAGGAGAGATGAGCGTGGGACTAAAGACGAGAAGTCGTAGAGATTACTAACAATGGTCAAAAGTCCTTCTCTCGTCTTGGAAAAGCCTTAAGTAGGTTTCCGTATTCGGCCCATCTGGGCTGCTCTGCTGCCATGTTGGGTGGGTCGAGGTGACGTCAGAGATGCGGTGCAGATCGTATCAAGGAGGAGGAATGACTGATTCGCTAGATACTTTCTCCGACATTCGGCTAGGAATGACTGACGACGGGTGATGCACGCCACTTGCTCGAGGAACGGCTCCTTGCTTGCAGGGGTGGTCTTCTGCGAAAGGAGAGATGAGCGTGGGACTAAAGACGAGAAGTCGTAGAGATTACTAACAATGGTCAAAAGTCCTTCTCTCGTCTTGGAAAAGCCTTAAGTAGGTTTCCGTATTCGCCCATCTGGGCTGCTCTGCTGCCATGTTGGGTGGGTCGAGGGTGACGTTCGCAGATGCGGGTGCAGATCGTATCAAGGAGGAGGAATGACTGATTCGGCTAGATACTTTCTCCGACATTCGGCTAGGAATGACTGACGACGGGGTGATGCACGCCACGTGCTCGAGTAACGGCCCCTGGCTTGCGGGGCAGGTCTTCTGCGAAAGGAGAGATGAGCGTGGGACTAAAGACGAGAAGTCGAGAGATTACTAACAATGGTCAAAAGTCCTTCTCGTCTTGGAAAAGCCTTAAGTAGGTTTCCGTATTCGGCCCATCTGGGCTGCTCTGCTGCCATGTTGGGTGGGTCGAGGGTGACGTTCGTAGATGCGGGTGCAGATCGTATCAAGGAGGAGGAATGACTGATTCGGCTAGATACTTTCTCCGACATTCGGCTAGGAATGACTGACGACGGGTGATGCACGCCACTTGCTCGAGGAACGGCTCCTTGCTTGCAGGGGTGGTCTTCTGCGAAAGGAGAGCTGAGCGTGGGACTAAAGACGAGAAGTCGTAGAGATTACGAACAATGGTCAAAAGTCCTTCTCTCGTCTTGGAAAAGCCTTAAGTAGGTTTCCGTATTCGCCCATCTGGGCTGCTCTGCTGCCATGTTGGGTGGGTCGAGGTGACGTTCGTAGATGCGGGTGCAGATCGTATCAAGGAGGAGGAATGACTGATTCGGCTAGATACTTTCTCCGACATTCGGCTAGGAATGACTGACGACGGGTGATGCACGCCACTTGCTCGAGGAACGGCTCCTTGCTTGCAGGGGTGGTCTTCGCGAAAGGAGAGATGAGCGTGGGACTAAAGACGAGAAGTCGAGAGATTACTAACAATGGTCAAAAGTCCTTCTCGTCTTGGAAAAGCCTTAAGTAGGTTTCCGTATTCGGCCCATCTGGGCTGCTCTGCTGCCATGTTGGGTGGGTCGAGGGTGACGTTCGTAGATGCGGGTGCAGATCGTATCAAGGAGGAGGAATGACTGATTCGGCTAGATACTTTCTCCGACATTCGGCTAGGAATGACTGACGACGGGGTGATGCACGCCACTTGCTCGAGGAACGGCTCCTTGCTTGCAGGGGTGGTCTTCTGCGAAAGGAGAGATGAGCGTGGGACTAAAGACGAGAAGTCGTAGAGATTACTAACAATGGTCAAAAGTCCTTCTCTCGTCTTGGAAAAGCCTTAAGTAGGTTTCCGTATTCGGCCCATCTGGGCTGCTCTGCTGCCATGTTGGGTGGGTCGAGGGTGACGTTCGTAGATGCGGGTGCAGATCGTATCAAGGAGGAGGAATGACTGATTCGGCTAGATACTTTCTCCGACATTCGGCTAGGAATGACTGACGACGGGGTGATGCACGCCACTTGCTCGAGGAACGGCTCCTTGCTTGCAGGGGTGGTCTTCTGCGAAAGGAGAGATGAGCGTGGGACTAAAGACGAGAAGTCGTAGAGATTACTAACAATGGTCAAAAGTCCTTCTCTCGTCTTGGAAAAGCCTTAAGTAGGTTTCCGTATTCGGGCCATCTGGGCTGCTCTGCTGCCATGTTGGGTGGGTCGAGGGTGACGTCAGAGATGCGGTGCAGATCGTATCAAGGAGGAGGAATGACTGATTCGGCTAGATACTTTCTCCGACATTCGGCTAGTAATGACTGACGACGGGTGATGCACGCCACTTGCTCGAGGAACGGCTCCTTGCTTGCAGGGGTGGTCTTCTGCGAAAGGAGAGATGAGCGTGGGACTAAAGACGAGAAGTCGTAGAGATTACTAACAATGGTCAAAAGTCCTTCTCTCGTCTTGGAAAAGCCTTAAGTAGGTTTCCGTATTCGGCCCATCTGGGCTGCTCTGCTGCCATGTTGGGTGGGTCGAGGTGACGTCGAGATGCGGTGCAGATCGTATCAAGGAGGAGGAATGACTGATTCGCTAGATACTTTCTCCGACATTCGGCTAGGAATGACTGACGACGGGGTGATGCACGCCACTTGCTCGAGGAACGGCTCCTTGCTTGCAGGGGTGGTCTTCTGCGAAAGGAGAGATGAGCGTGGGACTAAAGACGAGAAGTCGTAGAGATTACTAACAATGGTCAAAAGTCCTTCTCTCGTCTTGGAAAAGCCTTAAGTAGGTTTCCGTATTCGGCCCATCTGGGCTGCTCTGCTGCCATGTTGGGTGGGTCGAGGGTGACGTTCGTAGATGCGGGTGCAGATCGTATCAAGGAGGAGGAATGACTGATTCGGCTAGATACTTTCTCCGACATTCGGCTAGGAATGACTGACGACGGGGTGATGCACGCCACTTGCTCGAGGAACGGCTCCTTGCTTGCAGGGGTGGTCTTCTGCGAAAGGAGAGATGAGCGTGGGACTAAAGACGAAGTCGTAGAGATTACTAACAATGGTCAAAAGTCCTTCTCGTCTTGGAAAAGCCTTAAGTAGGTTTCCGATTCGCCCATCTGGGCTGCTCTGCTGCCATGTTGGGTGGGTCGAGGTGACGTCAGATGCGGGTGCAGATCGTATCAAGGAGGAGGAATGACTGATTCGGCTAGATACTTTCTCCGACATTCGGCTAGGAATGACTGACGACGGGGTGATGCACGCCACTTGCTCGAGGAACGGCTCCTTGCTTGCAGGGGTGGTCTTCTGCGAAAGGAGAGATGAGCGTGGGACTAAAGACGAGAAGTCGAGAGATTACTAACAATGGTCAAAAGTCCTTCTCGCCTTGGAAAAGCCTTAAGTAGGTTTCCGTATTCGCCCATCTGGGCTGCTCTGCTGCCATGTTGGGTGGGTCGAGGGTGACGTCAGAGATGCGGTGCAGATCGTATCAAGGAGGAGGAATGACTGATTCGGCTAGATACTTTCTCCGACATTCGCCAGGAATGACTGACGACGGGGTGATGCACGCCACTTGCTCGAGGAACGGCTCCTTGCTTGCAGGGGTGGGCTTCTGCGAAAGGAGAGGTGAGCGTGGGACTAAAGACGAGAAGTCGAGAGATTACTAACAATGGTCAAAAGTCCTTCTCGCCTTGGAAAAGCCTTAAGTAGGTTTCCGTATTCGCCCATCTGGGCTGCTCTGCTGCCATGTTGGGTGGGTCGAGGTGACGTTCAGAGATGCGGTGCAGATCGTATCAAGGAGGAGGAATGACTGATTCGGCTAGATACTTTCTCCGACATTCGGCTAGGAATGACTGACGACGGGGTGATGCACGCCACTTGCTCGAGGAACGGCTCCTTGCTTGCAGGGGTGGTCTTCTGCGAAAGGAGAGATGAGCGTGGGACTAAAGACGAGAAGTCGTAGAGATTACTAACAATGGTCAAAAGTCCTTCTCTCGTCTTGGAAAAGCCTTAAGTAGGTTTCCGTATTCGGCCCATCTGGGCTGCTCTGCTGCCATGTTGGGTGGGTCGAGGGTGACGTTCGTAGATGCGGGTGCAGATCGTATCAAGGAGGAGGAATGACTGATTCGGCTAGATACTTTCTTCGACAAGCGGCAAGGAGTGTACGAGGACGGGGGGATGCAGGACATTTGCTCGAGGAACGGCTGATTGCTTGCAGGGGTGGTCTTCTGCGAAAGGAGAGATGAGCGTGGGACTAAAGACGAAGTCGAGAGATTACTAACAATGGTCAAAAGTCCTTCTCGCCTTGGAAAAGCCTTAAGTAGGTTTCCGTATTCGGCCCATCTGGGCTGCTCTGCTGCCATGTTGGGTGGGTCGAGGGTGACGTTCGTAGATGCGGGTGCAGATCGTATCAAGGAGGAGGAATGACTGATTCGGCTAGATACTTTCTCCGACATTCGGCTAGGAATGACTGACGACGGGTGATGCACGCCACTTGCTCGAGGAACGGCTCCTTGCTTGCAGGGTGGTCTTCTGCGAAAGGAGAGATGAGCGTGGGACTAAAGACGAAGTCGTAGAGATTACTAACAATGGTCAAAAGTCCTTCTCTCGTCTTGGAAAAGCCTTAAGTAGGTTTCCGTATTCGGCCCATCTGGGCTGCTCTGCTGCCATGTTGGGTGGGTCGAGGGTGACGTTCGTAGATGCGGGTGCAGATCGTATCAAGGAGGAGGAATGACTGATTCGGCTAGATACTTTCTCCGACATTCGGCTAGGAATGACTGACGACGGGTGATGCACGCCACTTGCTCGAGGAACGGCTCCTTGCTTGCAGGGGTGGTCTTCTGCGAAAGGAGAGATGAGCGTGGGACTAAAGACGAGAAGTCGTAGAGATTACTAACAATGGTCAAAAGTCCTTCTCTCGTCTTGGAAAAGCCTTAAGTAGGTTTCCGTGTTCGCCCATCTGGGCTGCTCTGCTGCCATGTTGGGTGGGTCGAGGGTGACGTTCGTAGATGCGGGTGCAGATCGTATCAAGGAGGAGGAATGACTGATTCGGCTAGATACTTTCTCCGACATTCGGCTAGGAATGACTGACGACGGGGTGATGCACGCCACTTGCTCGAGGAACGGCTCCTTGCTTGCAGGGGTGGTCTTCTGCGAAAGGAGAGATGAGCGTGGGACTAAAGACGAGAAGTCGAGAGATTACTAACAATGGTCAAAAGTCCTTCTCGCGTCTTGGAAAAGCCTTAAGTAGGTTTCCGTATTCGGCCCATCTGGGCTGCTCTGCTGCCATGTTGGGTGGGTCGAGGGTGACGTTCGTAGATGCGGGTGCAGATCGTATCAAGGAGGAGGAATGACTGATTCGGCTAGATACTTTCTCCGACATTCGGCTAGGAATGACTGACGACGGGGTGATGCACGCCACTTGCTCGAGGAACGGCTCCTTGCTTGCAGGGGTGGTCTTCGCGAAAGGAGAGATGAGCGTGGGACTAAAGACGAAGTCGTAGAGATTACTAACAATGGTCAAAAGTCCTTCTCGCCTTGGAAAAGCCTTAAGTAGGTTTCCGTATTCGCCCATCTGGGCTGCTCTGCTGCCATGTTGGGTGGGTCGAGGGTGACGCTCAGAGATGCGGTGCAGATCGTATCAAGGAGGAGGAATGACTGATTCGGCTAGATACTTTCTCCGACATTCGCCAGGGAATGACTGACGACGGGTGATGCACGCCACTTGCTCGAGGAACGGCTCCTTGCTTGCAGGGTGGTCTTCTGCGAAAGGAGAGATGAGCGTGGGACTAAAGACGAGAAGTCGAGAGATTACTAACAATGGTCAAAAGTCCTTCTCGCCTTGGAAAAGCCTTAAGTAGGTTTCGTATTCGCCCATCTGGGCTGCTCTGCTGCCATGTTGGGTGGGTCGAGGGTGACGTCAGAGATGCGGTGCAGATCGTATCAAGGAGGAGGAATGACTGATTCGGCTAGATACTTTCTCCGACATTCGCCAGGAATGACTGACGACGGGTGATGCACGCCACTTGCTCGAGGAACGGCTCCTTGCTTGCAGGGGTGGTCTTCTGCGAAAGGAGAGATGAGCGTGGGACTAAAGACGAGAAGTCGTAGAGATTACTAACAATGGTCAAAAGTCCTTCTCGTCCTTGGAAAAGCCTTAAGTAGGTTTCCGTATTCGCCCATCTGGGCTGCTCTGCTGCCATGTTGGGTGGGTCGAGGTGACGTCAGAGATGCGGTGCAGATCGTATCAAGGAGGAGGAATGACTGATTCGGCTAGATACCTTCTCCGACATTCGGCTAGGAATGACTGACGACGGGTGATGCACGCCACTTGCTCGAGGAACGGCTCCTTGCTTGCAGGGGTGGTCTTCGCGAAAGGAGAGATGAGCGTGGGACTAAAGACGAGAAGTCGTAGAGATTACTAGCAATGGTCAAAAGTCCTTCTCTCGTCTTGGAAAAGCCTTAAGTAGGTTTCCGTATTCGCCCATCTGGGCTGCTCTGCTGCCATGTTGGGTGGGTCGAGGTGACGCTCAGAGATGCGGGTGCAGATCGTATCAAGGAGGAGGAATGACTGATTCGGCTAGATACTTTCTCCGACATTCGGCTAGGAATGACTGACGACGGGGTGATGCACGCCACTTGCTCGAGGAACGGCTCCTTGCTTGCAGGGGTGGTCTTCTGCGAAAGGAGAGATGAGCGTGGGACTAAAGACGAGAAGTCGAGAGATTACTAACAATGGTCAAAAGTCCTTCTCGTCTTGGAAAAGCCTTAAGTAGGTTTCCGTATTCGGCCCATCTGGGCTGCTCTGCTGCCATGTTGGGTGGGTCGAGGGTGACGTTCGTAGATGCGGGTGCAGATCGTATCAAGGAGGAGGAATGACTGATTCGGCTAGATACTTTCTCCGACATTCGGCTAGGAATGACTGACGACGGGGTGATGCACGCCACTTGCTCGAGGAACGGCTCCTTGCTTGCAGGGGTGGTCTTCTGCGAAAGGAGAGATGAGCGTGGGACTAAAGACGAGAAGTCGTAGAGATTACTAACAATGGTCAAAAGTCCTTCTCTCGTCTTGGAAAAGCCTTAAGTAGGTTTCCGTATTCGCCCATCTGGGCTGCTCTGCTGCCATGTTGGGTGGGTCGAGGGTGACGTTCAGAGATGCGGTGCAGATCGTATCAAGGAGGAGGAATGACTGATTCGCTAGATACTTTCTCCGACATTCGGCTAGGAATGACTGACGACGGGGTGATGCACGCCACTTGCTCGAGGAACGGCTCCTTGCTTGCAGGGGTGGTCTTCTGCGAAAGGAGAGATGAGCGTGGGACTAAAGACGAGAAGTCGTAGAGATTACTAACAATGGTCAAAAGTCCTTCTCTCGTCTTGGAAAAGCCTTAAGTAGGTTTCCGTATTCGCCCATCTGGGCTGCTCTGCTGCCATGTTGGGTGGGTCGAGGTGACGTTCGAGATGCGGTGCAGATCGTATCAAGGAGGAGGAATGACTGATTCGGCTAGATACTTTCTCCGACATTCGGCTAGGAATGACTGACGACGGGGTGATGCACGCCACTTGCTCGAGGAACGGCTCCTTGCTTGCAGGGGTGGTCTTCTGCGAAAGGAGAGATGAGCGTGGGACTAAAGACGAGAAGTCGAGAGATTACTAACAATGGTCAAAGTCCTTCTCGTCTTGGAAAAGCCTTAAGTAGGTTTCCGTATTCGCCCATCTGGGCTGCTCTGCTGCCATGTTGGGTGGGTCGAGGTGACGCTCAGAGATGCGGTGCAGATCGTATCAAGGAGGAGGAATGACTGATTCGGCTAGATACTTTCTCCGACATTCGGCTAGGAATGACTGACGACGGGTGATGCACGCCACTTGCTCGAGGAACGGCTCCTTGCTTGGGGTGGTCTTCGCGAAAGGAGAGATGAGCGTGGGACTAAAGACGAAGTCGAGAGATTACTAACAATGGTCAAAAGTCCTTCTCGCCTTGGAAAAGCCTTAAGTAGGTTTCCGTATTCGCCCATCTGGGCTGCTCTGCTGCCATGTTGGGTGGGTCGAGGTGACGTTCAGATGCGGTGCAGATCGTATCAAGGAGGAGGAATGACTGATTCGGCTAGATACTTTCTCCGACATTCGGCCAGGAATGACTGACGACGGGTGATGCACGCCACTTGCTCGAGGAACGGCTCCTTGCTTGCAGGGGTGGTCTTCTGCGAAAGGAGAGATGAGCGTGGGACTAAAGACGAGAAGTCGAGAGATTACTAACAATGGTCAAAAGTCCTTCTCGCCTTGGAAAAGCCTTAAGTAGGTTTCCGTATTCGGCCCATCTGGGCTGCTCTGCTGCCATGTTGGGTGGGTCGAGGGTGACGTTCGTAGATGCGGGTGCAGATCGTATCAAGGAGGAGGAATGACTGATTCGGCTAGATACTTTCTCCGACATTCGCCAGGAATGACTGACGACGGGTGATGCACGCCACTTGCTCGAGGAACGGCTCCTTGCTTGCAGGGGTGGTCTTCTGAGAAAGGAGAGATGAGCGTCGGACTAAAGACGAGAAGTCGTAGAGATTACTAACAATGGTCAAAAGTCCTTCTCTCGTCTTGGAAAAGCCTTAAGTAGGTTTCCGTATTCGCCCATCTGGGCTGCTCTGCTGCCATGTTGGGTGGGTCGAGGTGACGTTCGAGATGCGGTGCAGATCGTATCAAGGAGGAGGAATGACTGATTCGGCTAGATACTTTCGCCGACATTCGGCTAGGAATGACTGACGACGGGTGATGCACGCCACTTGCTCGAGGAACGGCTCCTTGCTTGCAGGGGTGGTCTTCGCGAAAGGAGAGATGAGCGTGGGACTAAAGACGAAGTCGAGAGATTACTAACAATGGTCAAAAGTCCTTCTCGCCTTGGAAAAGCCTTAAGTAGGTTTCCGATTCGCCCATCTGGGCTGCTCTGCTGCCATGTTGGGTGGGTCGAGGTGACGTTCGTAGATGCGGTGCAGATCGTATCAAGGAGGAGGAATGACTGATTCGCTAGATACTTTCTCCGACATTCGGCTAGGAATGACTGACGACGGGTGATGCACGCCACTTGCTCGAGGAACGGCTCCTTGCTTGCAGGGGTGGTCTTCTGCGAAAAGGAGAGATGAGCGTGGGACTAAAGACGAGAAGTCGAGAGATTACTAACAATGGTCAAAAGTCCTTCTCGCCTTGGAAAAGCCTTAAGTAGGTTTCCGATTCGCCCATCTGGGCTGCTCTGCTGCCATGTTGGGTGGGTCGAGGTGACGTCAGAGATGCGGTGCAGATCGTATCAAGGAGGAGGAATGACTGATTCGGCTAGATACTTTCTCCGACATTCGGCTAGGAATGACTGACGACGGGTGATGCACGCCACTTGCTCGAGGAACGGCTCCTTGCTTGCAGGGGTGGTCTTCTGCGAAAGGAGAGATGAGCGTGGGACTAAAGACGAAGTCGAGAGATTACTAACAATGGTCAAAAGTCCTTCTCTCGTCTTGGAAAAGCCTTAAGTAGGTTTCCGATTCGCCCATCTGGGCTGCTCTGCTGCCATGTTGGGTGGGTCGAGGTGACGTCAGATGCGGGTGCAGATCGTATCAAGGAGGAGGAATGACTGATTCGCTAGATACTTTCTCCGACATTCGGCTAGGAATGACTGACGACGGGGTGATGCACGCCACTTGCTCGAGGAACGGCTCCTTGCTTGCAGGGGTGGTCTTCTGCGAAAGGAGAGATGAGCGTGGGACTAAAGACGAAGTCGAGAGAGATTACTAACAATGGTCAAAAGTCCTTCTCGCCTTGGAAAAGCCTTAAGTAGGTTTCCGTATTCGCCCATCTGGGCTGCTCTGCTGCCATGTTGGGTGGGTCGAGGTGACGCTCAGAGATGCGGGTGCAGATCGTATCAAGGAGGAGGAATGACTGATTCGGCTAGATACTTTCTCCGACATTCGCCAGGAATGACTGACGACGGGGTGATGCACGCCACTTGCTCGAGGAACGGCTCCTTGCTTGCAGGGGTGGTCTTCGCGAAAGGAGAGATGAGCGTGGGACTAAAGACGAGAAGTCGAGAGATTACTAACAATGGTCAAAAGTCCTTCTCGCCTCTTGGAAAAGCCTTAAGTAGGTTTCGTATTCGCCCATCTGGGCTGCTCTGCTGCCATGTTGGGTGGGTCGAGGGTGACGTTCGTAGATGCGGGTGCAGATCGTATCAAGGAGGAGGAATGACTGATTCGGCTCGGTAGTTTGTCCGGCATTCGGAGAGGGTTGACTTCGGAGGGGGCCGTGCCCGCAACTTGCTCGAGGAACGGCTCCTTGCTTGCAGGGGTGGTCTTCTGCGGAAGGCGTGTTGAGCGCGGTACCAAAGACGAGAAGTCGGAGAGATTACTCACAATGGTCAAAAGTCCTTCTCTCGTCTTGGAAAAGCCTTAAGTAGGTTTCCGTATTCGGCCCATCTGGGCTGCTCTGCTGCCATGTTGGGTGGGTCGAGGGTGACGTTCGTAGATGCGGGTGCAGATCGTATCAAGGAGGAGGAATGACTGATTCGGCTAGATACTTTCTCCGACATTCGCCAGGAATGACTGACGACGGGTGATGCACGCCACTTGCTCGAGGAACGGCTCCTTGCTTGCAGGGGTGGTCTTCGCGAAAGGAGAGATGAGCGTGGGACTAAAGACGAAGTCGAGAGATTACTAACAATGGTCAAAAGTCCTTCTCGCCTTGGAAAAGCCTTAAGTAGGTTTCCGATTCGCCCATCTGGGCTGCTCTGCTGCCATGTTGGGTGGGTCGAGGGTGACGCTCAGAGATGCGGGTGCAGATCGTATCAAGGAGGAGGAATGACTGATTCGGCTAGATACTTTCTCCGACATTCGCCAGGGAATGACTGACGACGGGTGATGCACGCCACTTGCTCGAGGAACGGCTCCTGCTTGCAGGGTGGTCTTCTGCGAAAGGAGAGATGAGCGTGGGACTAAAGACGAAGCCGTAGCGATTACTAACAATGGTCAAAAGTCCTTCTCGCCTTGGAAAAGCCTTAAGTAGGTTTCCGTATTCGCCCATCTGGGCTGCTCTGCTGCCATGTTGGGTGGGTCGAGGTGACGCTCAGATGCGGGTGCAGATCGTATCAAGGAGGAGGAATGACTGATTCGGCTAGATACTTTCTCCGACATTCGCCAGGGAATGACTGACGACGGGTGATGCACGCCACTTGCTCGAGGAACGGCTCCTTGCTTGCAGGGGTGGTCTTCGCGAAAGGAGAGATGAGCGTGGGACTAAAGACGAGAAGTCGAGAGATTACTAACAATGGTCAAAAGTCCTTCTCGCCTTGGAAAAGCCTTAAGTAGGTTTCCGATTCGCCCATCTGGGCTGCTCTGCTGCCATGTTGGGTGGGTCGAGGTGACGTCAGATGCGGTGCAGATCGTATCAAGGAGGAGGAATGACTGATTCGGCTAGATACTTTCTCCGACATTCGGCTAGGAATGACTGACGACGGGTGATGCACGCCACTTGCTCGAGGAACTCCTTGCTTGCAGGGGTGGTCTTCGCGAAAGGAGAGATGAGCGTGGGACTAAAGACGAAGTCGTAGAGATTACTAACAATGGTCAAAAGTCCTTCTCGCCTTGGAAAAGCCTTAAGTAGGTTTCCGATTCGCCCATCTGGGCTGCTCTGCTGCCATGTTGGGTGGGTCGAGGTGACGTTCAGAGATGCGGTGCAGATCGTATCAAGGAGGAGGAATGACTGATTCGGCTAGATACTTTCTCCGACATTCGGCTAGGAATGACTGACGACGGGGTGATGCACGCCACTTGCTCGAGGAACGGCTCCTTGCTTGCAGGGGTGGTCTTCTGCGAAAGGAGAGATGAGCGTGGGACTAAAGACGAGAAGTCGTAGAGATTACTAACAATGGTCAAAAGTCCTTCTCTCGTCTTGGAAAAGCCTTAAGTAGGTTTCCGTATTCGGCCCATCTGGGCTGCTCTGCTGCCATGTTGGGTGGGTCGAGGGTGACGTTCGTAGATGCGGGTGCAGATCGTATCAAGGAGGAGGAATGACTGATTCGGCTAGATACTTTCTCCGACATCCTCTATCTTCTTCAACTTCTTCTCAAATTATCCCGAGCTTGAACAAGAATTTCTATTCAAATTCTGGCATGGATTTCTACTGTTCTTCATTTGAGAAAAAAGGAGAGATTTGTAGTTCTGTGAAGCAATTTTTTGTAAGATCCAGGATCCTATCAAACTTCTATCAGTTTTCTCAATTGGGGTCATGGGTGGAAAGTATGCAAGTTGTAGAAGACAAGCCATGGGCTAAAGTAATCTCCATGTGCATGGTTAAGGAAATTCTGTCAAACCATGGGACATTGGCAGAGTAATGGGAATCAGACTATGTTCCTCAAATGTGCAACACTTGATAAGTGATCAATATTGAAGGTCTTTGCAGACGATATATTTTTTTGGGAAAAAACCTGATGATGTTATTATAACTTGAGATGATGAGGCAGCAAACCAAGAGCAAAGTATCCAACTATCAAATGAATTTGAACTAACATCTATTGGGCAGTTGAAGCATTTACAGGGCATTGAAGTCGCCAATGGAAGGGGATGCAGTTTTATATCCAGCATAATTATATCTTGGATTTACTGTAAGAGGCTGGAATCATAGACAGTTTGAAATCTGTCATTCAATTCTTTGTCTGTTTAAAATGGAGATCTTTTTTTCCAACACTTTCGGCTATTAATGGGGTTGCTCCAGGGTCTTCAAAGATCTCTCAGCAACTGGGTGCCACTATAAATATTGCCGTCAAGGTGCAGACTAAACAAATATAAATATATCAAGCTACACAGTACAAGTTATGGGATGGAAACATAAATGAAAAGTAAGAAACGAGTTGGGACTTACATGACTTGCTAGAATGTATAGTACGAGGTTGAAAGCAGCCCCTGCCCATGCAGTTTGAGTAATTATGCCAGAGGTTCTGGTCACTTCTCGGTATAATGGTATAATTCGAACAAGCCTTGGAATGTATTGGAATATGACAACAAATATTAGCAAATTTTTAGCATTCCATGTGGCTTCTCCCCTTGCAGTTCGTATGAGAAGTAAAATAATAACCTGGATCAATCAAATAGTCATCTTTAAATTTCTCTCTCACCAAGAAAAACAAATTGTGGAAAACAATAGCATTTTTCAAAGAAAATCAGGATAAGGAATATCCACTTTACAAGAAATAAAACTCTATCAAACACTGCACCAGCAGTGTGATACCCTTTCTTCGTCCACTAGGGGTCTAACTATCCCAATATGTGAAAAAATAAAGCACTGTCTCATCTTACGAGTTGCAGTTCCATCTGGCAATCAACTTGCCTTGGTGTTAAATAAAGAGAGGCCTTCTTCGTCTTTCAGGGAGTTAAATAAAGAGAGGCCTGAGTTCACTCTCTCTCACTTGCTCTTGTTCTCCCCCCCCCTCTCTCTCTCTCTATCTATCTATCTCTTGCTCTCTCTCTCTCTCTGTTTTCATTTTTCTACCTTTCTCTTTCTCACTCTTTACCACTCGTTCTCTTTCTATCTCAGACCCAATTTACCTCACTAGCTTTCTGTCTCTTACTCTCTCCCTTTTTATATATCTTTTTCTCTACCCAATTATTTCCCTCCTATCTCACATATTCTGTATTCTGTCTTTCATGTTGAATGAATGCAGGAAGGAATTTTCTCAGCAAACAACAGACATTCTAGAATTTGTAAAAAGAACGAAAGAAACATGTTTATACCTGTGGTATAGGAAGGACAGCAAGAATATCCACAATAAAGTATGATGATAAATACCGTTGTGCGATTTTATAAGAATCTTCAACCAAGACGCCTCTTCCAAATACTCGGGATGAGGGAGCAATATAGCCAGTGCGAAACTGAAACAATATATGAATAATATAGAATATATCTGTAAAGGAACGTAAGACACTTGCTGTGATTGCCAATTTCTTTTCCAAGCCAAGGCATTTCTCATCATCATTAATGATTGGAATGTAAAAGAACAACGGATCCACTGCTACTGCAAGTACGCATGACAGAACAAATATCTTATTCCACCTTTGAAGAAAATAACCCTGAGGATCAAGTATTTTCTTCTCTGAATGTGATTGGTCTTCAGGAGAATGCCACGGATTTACACACGAGCCCACAAAGTTTAGGATCTGTAACACCCAGCCAGATATCCTTAGGAAGATCTCTGAGGTTAAACCAACTTTCCTACTTCTTGCAGGCAACGTGCTATTGAAGCTGGGTGATCTCTCTGAATTCCAGTCCTCAAACCTGCATCAAAAGAATTAAGAAATTGGGCAACCTATTTGTAATGAAAGATTTATTTAAAGAGCAGAATTAAATATTTAAAATTCCCTACATGTGAAATAAGATATTTATTTGGCGAGAGATATCTCCAGATTAAAACATTGTTTAATAGCCTTCTTCGTCTATTTTCCATATCTATGGTATCTCTCTTTGTAATGATCCGTTAAGAAGGGCCCATTTCTTCTTCTCTCTCCTCCTCTATATAACTATCATGCAATGAATTTCTTCAAATAAAAAATTCAAGTAATGAATCGTAATACAGAGTGTGAGGGTTAAGCCTCTTCCTATTCATTTGGAGCCACTGTCTCTCACTCAATGATTTGATTTTTTTCGAGAAGAGTTCCCACTAGTCACAAACAAAACATTAATTGATATGGAGACTGCAAGCTTCATAAATGAGGGGTTACGAGTACCATTTAATTGTGAGCAATGGTCCCATCTAGAAAAACATACAACAAATTCTTAATTCTTAAAGACTTATGCACAATCGTTTTCTCTGTCATTTGCCTCTCTGATTAAAAATAAATTTCTTGATGCATAACCTAAGCCAACTCTTTGCCTTCCATGAAATTAATTTTAAAAGTGGATCCCCCTATAGCTTGTTTGGTGATTTAAAGAAAACTCCGCATAAGTCATGAAATACGCAGCCGTCTATTAGTAATACGTTCCGAAAAATTCATGGAAAAAATTCATGTCTTTTTAGGAAACTAACATGGGCATACATGCCAAAGCCAGGCCCACATCTAGTGCTACTGGCCCAACACAGGATGACCACACCCAAGCAGGCCTTACAGTCCCAGATGGGAAGTTGATAGGATTCCCAGCCCGCGTGGGGGCATTATCGTCATTTTAATATGTTGTCCTTCTTTCTATGTTGCCTTTAAATAGCACAGCCCTCCTCCAAGGAAGGCAGACTGGCATTTGGTTATTAAGAAGTAGTGGTTTCTCTCCTCTTCTCGTCTCTTCTACGTCCACGCGCCTTCTCCCTCCACGGTCCCTATCAGAAGTTTTGCTCATTTTGTTTTCCTGGGTCCATGTCCGACCAAATTTTAATAGTAAATAACTTTTGTATGGCAGACTGCGCCCGTATTCGTCCACAGCAAGAAAATATGAAAAGGTCAAAAATTCCAATTTTGAACCTCCACATGAATATTGAATCAAATTTGAACTTGGATCATTCAAATTTTTAAAACTGATAATCTTTTCAGAACCATACAATTTATCCAAGTGTCATCTCAAATGAAAAAACACTGGGAAACATTGTGAGAGATAAAACTAACCTCACAAATTTACGTCCACCGAAGCTCATGCCTGTGATTTGGGGTAATGATGCAATGCGATAAAGTCAGTCGTTCGATCTGGCACATCCAAGATAATGCGACATCATTTATCTACTTAATGAAATGTTTTTGATCAAAATGCATAAAATATCCTGCGTTCTTATCATGGAAACTTCCCTGCCTAAAATAAATAAATAAATATAGAAATAATTAAAAATAAAAAGCATGCCCAGGATACTTTTCAGGACTCAACATAAAATTGAAACCAAATAACTGGAAGCCTATTATTCAAAGTTCAAAGCTGTTTTTTGTACGAGAAAACAAAAACGACATCAGGTGAGATCATTCCATACTGTAATTCATCAAACAACGCTAAGCATCAATAAATAGTTAACTAACTTTTCGTCAATTTTAGCTTGCCTAGGCCTTAACTTTACGTTTTGAACCTTGATTATGGCATGCTACACCAACAAGTCGCTAGCGCTGCGATAAGGCGTGCATTTTTGAATCAAGAAACATCGGATTTGAAATCAAGTGCTTAGGATAAGTTAACTTAAAAACCAAATGGAAGTCTTCTATCACAGGTACGCCGACTAATGTCAGCTTCTCGGTTCTCGATCCTCTTCAACACGAAATGCACATAATTAACAGTTTTCCCGAAACTCAGATAGAAGGCGGTTCATCTCTCATGGGGTCGAATAAACAACAAAAGATTCTAGAAAATTTCATATCTTCCGCCACGGGCACTAAACTAGCGAGCAGGAAACCTGTCTTTCCCCACACTCCAAAAGTGTTGATCAAATTTACCGTCACTCAAGTTTTTCACAAACATCAAACAAGCATCAACAAGGTCTGAATAGCTAAAATTATAGATCAATAATCAGAACATCAATGAATTGCCATGAAGAAATTTCACAATGATTCGTAAAACTATGGCGTGTAATTAGAACATCGCGGGATCCAACCGATAAGAAACACTTGACCTACCAGAATTCCCCCGCCGAGGAAGCCAATCGGTTCGAACGAGAAGAACGAACGAAAACCATCATCTCTCCAATAACTCGGCGGGATTGAATCATCGCATAGCGCTGCTGCTGTACGACGAGAAGCTTCTTGCCGGCTTCTCTTTCAGACCTCGTCAGCATTGACCAGAACAAGATAATCCCGCCAAAGAGGCGAAAGTCCAGTCTTCGAGTAATCCTTTTACGATCTCTACTCCGCGACGCAGCAGACCGCATTTTGACTTTCCGATGGTGAAAAAGCAGTGGGACCCACGGTATATTATTAATAAATTAAACATTCGTCCGGTGAAAATATCTACTAGGTTTGGCCCGGGGTATCGGGTCACGGCCCATCGGCTTAGGATCCGGGATCGGATTCGATTTGATCGGACGGCTAGGATCGAATGAGAGAGGAGGAAGGCGGTACAATGCCACGTCGACCCCCACCCATCTCGTGCCAGCCAGAAAGAGGCCGACGAAGCGGTTCACTCAACCCGCCCCTTTCTTTTCTAACTTCTTCAACAAACCTTCCCTTATAAGCCTCGCTCTCTCTCTCTCTGAAGAAGAAGAAGAAGAACGGCTGTTCTAGCGCTCGCCGTATGCTCTTGGTTCTTGGCGCTGTGTAAAGTTCTCTGGTGTTCTTAATCTAGTCTGTCATCTAGGGGTTCTATGCCCGTTCGGTATTGCAGAGAGCGGTAGAACGGATCTGGAATTATCGGCTTTTTTTTTTTCGTCCTGACGTTGATACAATTCCACTGGATTTTTTCACATCTTTTCGGAAGAGATCCGGTTCTTTATCTCGGTGAACCGAGGAGATTGTTTCTCGTGACGTTCCTGGGAACCAGTCATTCGGGGATCAAATCGTGGGGGAATACCTTCTCGAACGTTTGTTAGATCGCTGAAATTTGGTAATCGTAAATCTAGCTCTGTGACCTGCTCCATTGTTCCGTTGGAGAGGATATTGATTTCGAGCATTATTCAGTGCTGCTCCCTCGTCGGCCCATGATGGTCGATTCAGCAGAGAAGAGTTCTGTGATTAAAATGTTGCCTCTGAAGGATCGCCTGGAAGACGGTGAATATACGACCGGATCTTGGAATAGGTGAAGACTTCGAAACTTTCGCTCATTACTGATTTGGTTGTCTAATGATTGGTTGATCCCCCTATCATTTGTTCGACACTGCTTTTTAATTTTCCTTTCATCTCCGTGACCATGTACTTTGGGTTGTTGTGCTACTTGTAATTGCAGTAAATCTGATATCTATGAGTACTTTAATGACATCTTTGACGGAAATCAATAATGAGTATTTTATATTATTATTATGATGGTTATATAAATAGATGTCAGATTTAAGGTTATTTAGTGTTCTTATTCCCACGTTCATTTAGGGTTATTTTCCGCGCAGATATGCAAAAATAACAGTATTATTCATTTCCCGTTAAAAAATAACTGTATTTCCTATGAACATGGAAATTTCTAATTGTAAAACGATCGTTGCTGAGGCATAATTTGTATTGCTTGGTTTTCCGCCAAATCTTTATCGAAATTGCCGTTTCTTCCGAAATCATGTTCAGTGTCTTTGGGAACTTAGCAGTGTGAAGTTGGCTGAAAATATCAATTTCTTACGACTAATAATTTATGAGAATGGCAGTGAGGACGGAAAACTGTGTTGCGGATACTCAAGCTTCAGAGGAAAGAGAGCCAGTATGGAGGACTTCTTTGATGTAAAGATTCTTGAGGTTAATGGACAGACAGTTTCTCTGTTTGGAGTATATGATGGTCTGTTTTTCAAGTCAAGAATCACCTTTTCTGATCATTAAATTATTCGTTACTCGTCTTAATTAATGATTTTTTGCTGCAGGCCACGGTGGTGCACACGCTGCCAAATACTTAAAGGAACACTTGTTTGAGAATCTTATCGGGCATCCACAGTTCATTTCAGACACAAAATTGGCCATAAGTATGGACCATTATCTTCAATATACTTTGTATACCCATTTAACCCTGGTTGATCTTTAAAACACTACCATCTCGAATTTTTTCTCTGTTTGAAACTAGGTGAAACATACAAAAAGACTGATTCGGACTTCTTGGAATCGGAAAGGAATACCCTCAGAGATGATGGTTCTACAGCTTCAACTGCAGTTCTAGTGGGCAGTTGTTTATACGTTGCTAATGTTGGGGATTCACGTGCTGTGATTTCGAAAGCAGGCAAAGGTATTGTCTCTTTTTTTTGTCTGTCTCATCGTACAAATGACTTTCTAGAATAGTAGTGTCGTTTTCAGCAATTCTTAGAGTACCATATCTCAGATATTTCTGTGATTGCGGAGATAGAGTTACTTCTCAATAAAAACTATATCTCAGCTGTTCCAGAAATTGAAATTTCGCCATTGGAATACTTTGATCTCTTTAATGCCCTTTTCGTACTAAGATTAATCTGAAACACAAGTAGCTCCTCAATTACAGGGGATATGCTTCAATTGATCCGTCTAGTTGGGTATAGGAATACTTTGGTCATCACACACCCTCTGGTTTTTTGACCCAACTAGTTAAGCGAAATAGTAAATTAGAATAATATTAGGCATGCCATCTGTCTATCAACCATCAACATCATTGTTACATTTCGCACTGGTGATGCCTTTTGCGATGTCATTTCCTGACATCGGCCTTGATGATGATGACGGGTCACAGACAAGTGACAATGATGCTGTTGAGGGATCTGGAAACCATTATTGAGGACTTTTAATTTGCATTCATCAAATGATCTCTCTATGCTTCTTTCTCTCTGTGGCCTGCACGGATGGAAAGTCACGGATGACAGAGTTCTACGTCCAGGAATCTAGAGTCAACTGTCAAGCAACTGAATCAATTCGGAGCCCTCAGCTTCTTTAGGAATTCAATAAAAAACAACTCTATTTTTCTAATTCAAAATGTGCTGGTAACTATGGACAATGAAGACCAATAACAATGAGTATCGTCTGGGGGGAAAAGATGATGGCTACAGCAATGTGCCTAACGACTGTTTTATGATACCAAAAATGGGAAGTACAGCATCATGCTTGAAGAGGAAAAGTATTGCCCTTGCTATCAGCTATAGCTTTTAGCACAATCGTTTAGTGCTAGAATCTAACACGGTATCTTATAAAGGCATTGCATCTTACCAGTACCAATGCACTGGATCTGTTGATGTTGGTGTTTTTGGTGTAGTTGCCCTTTGATATGAACCATGATGTAGGCTCATATCAGGAATTGGGCTTGACGAGGAGAGGTTCCCGGGGTAGAGAGGAGAAAAAGGAAAGGTCCAACGGGTGAGTCAGGGATCAACCGGGGTTGAGCTGCTGGTAGACGTGGTGAGGGTACTTGGACATGGAGAGGAGAAATTAGTGATTTATTCCTTCTTGGCTACCCTCTTATAGGGAAGAAAATACAAAATGACCTCACCATCCATATATTAAGGGATAGGTATGGTAGGGGACTAAACTGGGATACAAAAATGGCCTCAGTCAAAGGGGCGCCGGCATTCTGGCAGGGCCTAAGACAGATTTCCCCAGAGTGTGAAACTTTTTTTCAGCCAGGCTAGGTGAGGGTTTGATATTTCAGTATTGGTTGAATGCTTGGTCGCCATGTGGCCCATTACAAGAGGCATTCCCAAGGCTATTTATGATGGCCTGGTGTCCAAATGCTACGATGGGGGACTGCTGGGTCTGCACATGGTGCCGGCGGATCACTGTTGGACCAGAGGGTGGCAGAACTTTTGACCATGCAGCAAGCCTTGAGTCAATGGACTCCAAGATCTGGGGAACAAGACATCTGGGAATGGGCTAGTGCTCCGTTTTCCTTCAGAAAGGCATATGAGAGCATCTGAGAGGGATCAGAGGAGCAAACGACTACACAGGCATGCTGACCTACATGGCATCAAAAAATTTCGTTGAAAGTAAAGATCTGTGGGTGGCTCTTATTGCGCAGAAGTTCGGTAACACAGGCCTTTCATCAGAGGATGTACCCAGATACATCAGCAGAGTGCACACTATGCTGAAGAGGAGAGGACTACAACCATCTATTCTTCGAGTGCCCCTTCGCCTGCCTGATCTGGCCCACCCAAGCGCCTCGGCTGGAAGGTGTGACATTGGCAGAGACAATTTGGGAGTCTTATGCAGAGGAAGGGTCTAGGAGGGAGGAGGGCCGTGCATTTGCAGTGCTGTGGGCAATATGGCTCTATCAAAATGAGGTGGTGTTCAAGGGGAGGCAGGCTTACCCATGAAGCAGCGACTTGGTTTCCCTGAGTTATATTTGGAGAGGGGAGAGACTGACCTTGTGCAGGTAGTGTTTTAGGGATCTACAGGTGTAAGCTTGGTGATCACTGCTTTGCCAGGTGATTACCTTTTTAATTAATCTTTCAAAAAAATGTAATGACCAAATTACTAAAATGCCCTTGTGGACTAACATGACGAGACCATCCCTAGATAGGTTGAGGATCCACGAGCAGCTTCTGATGGGTCTGCAGGCAGCTCGTGGTCTGGTGCATCAGGGGCGTGCAGTAAATATGCGGGTGACTCGCCACAGGTCCTTGGGCGACTGTTGGGCTGGTATGCAGATGGCTCGCAGACATATGCGGGCATCTCGATGTGTACTGGGGGGTCTATGGGCCAGCCGACCCGCACTTATCCTGCTGGCCATTCATCTCCAGACATATTGGTTGCAGTGACCTAGAGGACCCCTGGCTCCCTTGCAGGGCTGTGGCGCCCACTATGATGGCATCCCCATCATCAGCTGGATCGGTGGGGGGATGTGCCTGAGGGAGTGGCAAGGAATCGAACGGCGGAGGAGGCAGCACTGGAGGAGGTTCTTGAGGGAGTGGCATGACTCACAGTAGAGGAGGCACCAAAGGAGGTTCTTGAGGGAGTGAAGGGATGCAAGGTGGAGGAGGCAGCACCGGAGGAGGTTCTTGAGAGAGTGGCGGTAAGAAAGGTGGATGCTCCCGAGGGGTTGGCTGGTGCAAGGGCACCAGAAGGAGGCAGTGCATTTCTTTGTTGGAGAATGAAACAAGCATGGTCAGGTCAAGGAAAGGTGTGACCTGCGCAGAGCAGGAAGGAGGCGCCCTGTTGAGGGACGGCATCAGCCGGGCAGCATGCTGCTGCTGGTGAAGGAGGGTGTCATGGCTTTGGTGATTGGATAGAGGATGCACTCCTTCTCCAATGTAGTGTTCATAGCAGCGGCGATGGAAGGCATGGTGGTGGCTCTGATACCATTGATAAGAACCATGATGTAGGCTCGTATTAGGGAAGAGGGCTAGACGAGGAGGAGAAGTTCACAGCGTAGAGAGGAGAGAAGGCAATGATCCAAGGAGAAGTTGAACGGATGAAGCAGTTATCAATCAGGGACAAGCCACCTGAAGATGCGATGAGGTGGGGACGATCACGAGGGATGGGGATCAAAAAGAGTGAGAGAGGGGACTTTGACATGAAGAGGAGAGACAAATGACTTACTTCATCCTTCTTGGCTGGCTTCTAAAGGAAGGTCATCCCTATTTAAAGAAAATATGTAACGACCAAATGACTAAAATGCCCTTGTGGGATAGAGACTAACCCTAAATAGGTTGAGGATCGTATCACCCTTCTTTTCTTCCCCTTGACAGTAATTACCTATCTTATTCTTTTCTGTTGATTATTTGACAAAAATTGCCTCTGTTGAAATAATTATGTCTACTATTTTCTTGAAGTCAGTAATTTCTCATCCCGTTAGATACCTAGGTTGAACCCATTGTTACGAAGGTACCTGCTGAAGGAAAGTACATTTTAAGACTGTCACGTATTTTTTGAAGGGCCTTGGCCCATCAAGCTTCATTTCCTGAAACTTTATAAAAGCTGAATTTCGTTATGTATGGTACACAACCTTCATTTGTTTGTCCCTTGCCTTGTTCTTTCTCTGTGTATCCTACTACTCCAAATGATTTCACCCGTCTGTCAGATGGTTTCTCATCTGCCTGTCGACGATAACTTGTTAATGTCCGACCCACTCATTAACTTGATGAACTTTGTGTAACCACTTTAACAAGATTCATTCGCTAAAAACTAGCTCAATTGAGACAAACTTTTATCGTTTCCGACTCTTTATTTACAGCAGTAACCTAAGCATCCGACATTATATTTTTTTCTGACCCATTTCCCCGCTTTACGAATGTCTAGCCATAGCACTCTCAGACGACCACAAACCAAACAGAAGCGACGAACGCAAGAGAATCGAAGATGCCGGCGGAATTGTCATGTGGGCCGGTAAACTCGCCATTCTCTCCACTTCATGTCCTGAAATAAACCTCAAAACGCCAAGAGAACTTCTGATCTTGTCGAAGCGGTTCCTCCATCCAACGATCATTCATAACCGTGTAGGTACGTGGAGGGTGGGCGGTGTCCTGGCGATGTCCCGTGCGTTCGGCAACCGCTTGCTGAAACAATTCGTAGTGGCCGAGCCCGAGATACAGGTCTCAACTTTCTTCTTTTCTTCTTTTCTTCTCCCCGGAATTCATTCATTTCCGTTTGTTCTATTCCTGAAAAATCATATTCAGGAGCAAGAGATCAGCGACGACCTGGAGTTTCTGGTTCTCGCCAGCGATGGCTTGTGGGACGTGGTGGCCAACGAGGTAACTCGTCGGAATTTAAAGAGAAAGAGGGATTGATTGATAAATCGAAGAGTTTGATAGAGACGGCGGATCTTTCGACTTTGTTTCTGGCCAGGATGCGATTCTGTTGGCGCGCGGAGAGGAGAATCCGGAAGCGGCGGCGCGTAGGCTAACGGAGACGGCCTTCGCGCGCGGCAGCGCCGACAACATCACCTGCATCGTCGTCAGATTCCACCACCGCGCCGCCGCCGACCCGCCGCCGCCTCTCGACTAGCCAGGCACTCGCTTATTTCATCCTCTCCCCGTATTTCTCCGGATATTTGATTTTATCACTCCATTTTTAACTCTCCGGCTCCCGTGTTCTTATTAATTAATTAATTGCCGCGCGAGGCCCCCACTTGGCCCCCCCCCTCCCCGGCGTCGTTGACCGTTGACTTTCGTGGGGCGGTTGCGGGTGGCAGTTTCGTGAATTCTTGCACGCCGGCGGCGGGTCGTGAAAATAAATGGGCTGATTGGTCGCGGGACGCGGAGGGGGAGAAGGAAGGAAGTCGAGAGATTATTCAAGGGGAAGGGCGATCTGATGTGGTGGGCGAGAGAGGATTCGGATGGTGTCGGGCTGCGAGGCGAGGATCGAGGAGCGCTTAATTCGGATCGTATAAAAAGGCACCATTCCCACCGGCCCCGCGAGAACCAGTGCAGTTCCTCCGTCTTCAAGCGCATCAAAGCCCCCGTCAATCTGGTATCTGTTTCGATCTTTCTCCTTTTTTTTTTGTTCTTGTTCTTCAAAGAGGAATGGAATTTTTGTCTGATGTTTGGCCGCAATGTTCTTCCCGGAATAGGTGTGGTCGGTGGTGCGGCGATTCGACCAGCCGCAGCGGTACAAGCCCTTCATTAGCCGCTGCGTTATCAAAGGCGATGTCGGGATCGGAACCGTTCGAGAAGTCGACATGAAATCCGGCCTTCCCGCGACGACCAGCACCGAGCGATTGGAGTGCCTCGACGAAGACGAACACGTCCTCGGAATCGAGATCCTCGGCGGCGACCACCGCTTGACGGTACGTTTTTTTTTTTTTTTTCGAGAATTTTTCGCCCTTGATTGGTCGATTTTGATCGGGGTTGTTCCTTCTTCAGAACTACAAGTCGGTGATTTCGCTTCATCCTGAAGTGATCGACGGCAGCCCGGGAACTTTAGTGGTGGAATCGTTCGTGGTGGACGTTCCTGAAGGGAATACCAAGGACGAGACTTGTTTCTTCGTGGAGGCGTTCATCAAGTGCAACCACAAGTCTCTGGCGGAACTCTGCGAGCGTCCCTCTTCTCAGGGCCTCCACGACAACTCCATCCTCACCCAGGCCAGAGTCTAAATCTCTCTTTTTCTTTCTTTCTTTGTATGTTTTTCGTTCTCTGTCTCTGTTCATCCGTCGTCTTCGGTCTCCGGAGGGGCCTGTAAATTACCCGGCAAGGGAAGTGTGATTTCGCCTGGATTTTCAACCTCTTTTGATCCTTGTAATGGGCGTTGGATCCGATGCTACATGAAAGATGTGATCTTTGGCCTGAAATGGACGTGCCCATGTTTTTTTTTTGGATGGGGCAAGTGCGTAAGTGCTTCCGTCAGTCTGAGGATGAGAGACGGAGATGGGGTGGCGACTTACCGAGAGGAGGAAGAATAAGTGCACCCCATTTGACAAGGGGATAATGATTTGCTATCAGAGTGTGCGATTGGAGCGAGGGATAACGATAAAGACAAGGCGCAGAAGGCAATGAAATCGCGCCACTAGAGTTTGTACAGATGGAGAAGATGACATGACAGCTCATCCAAATGCCTCAATTTCGTTGGTAGAATCCTTTTTTTCTGACATTTTCTGAAACCCTGACCAGACGATAAAGAATTTTGTTGAGAATTTCATTTTACTAAAACCGACTTTTCCTTCAATAAGTTGCATTTTAAATGGCTGATGAGTTGCCGATGTTTAAATGTTCTCTCGTCCAGAAAGCATACTGTGATATCATAGAAATATATGAATTGCCCACTCTTAAAAAACTCTAGTCTTTGCGGCAACTCTATATTTTAATATCTTCGGACTAGATCTCCCTTGGCACTCGGAGTCTGTCGGCAATGTTATTATGCAAAGGTTTTTTTCTCCTTGAAGCGTCTTTAGAGACAGACTTGAAGCTAAGCGTGAAATGATTCTTGTTCATTTAATGCTTTTTATGGTAACCTAATCCGGCCTTTAATCTCAGCATTCACGGAGAGATTCTTCATATTTACGTCACGATTCTGACCTGACCACGCCAAATGTTTATCACATGGTAAAGTTATTTATTAGTTCCCTGACATTGACTTTATCAATTTATTCGTATGAATGTGAATCTTTAAGATTTAATTACACGTCAAACGACAGAAATCCACATGATCAAATTTATAAAAGATTAGTGGATATTCCTACAGCTAACTTTGAGATAAAATATGTTACAATGCGGAGTCATCGGCTTAAAATTATGATCTCAGAGCTGTCGTGGGAAAAAGCAGGCATAATAGTATGCCAACCAGACAATCGATCAAGGACGACTCCTAAATATCACTTAAATGGAGCTTCTAGAAGTTATCTCTGCCCACACTCTCCATATTTTAATTCCATGAATATAAAATCATTGCTTTTTAATAATAAACAGCATCCTTATTCAATGTTTATTTCAAGCTCAAAAAAGGAAAAATCAAGGTGTTTTAGACAGGCTTTGCTTCCCTAATGTTTTGATCTTAAAATTATAGATATAATATGGAAATTATCTAGAAGACCATGTATATGGAGAACATTTTGGTTTTTTTTTGGGAATTAAAAGAGGGAAGACCACCTGGAATTCGGTGGTCAACTCAGAAATACTATTAACATATATGATCGTGACATAGTACATGTCTGGCCCACTGGGTCCCTTTTTCTCTGTTATGTCCTACTGAACCACTATGAGATACATTTCCCTACATCGTGTAGCACCGATTCCAGCGACACCGTCTTCCCATTGAATTCCACCTCATTGCGGTGAAGCCACAATGTCCAAAGCACCATATATGGAGAACATTTTGGTGCACCGAGTGAACTACCTTGAAAATGTATCCCTTCTGTCGTTAGAACTCTAGGGAACTACCTTGAAAATGGTTGAACTACATATTAAAGTAATATCCAAAATAACATATTAAATATTACACTAATACCTAGAAAATATTATTTTTGGGTTGCAATAGGCTTTGACAACGGTTTAGATTATTCAGTGATTACATGTAATTATTAAATGAGATTAGACTTTATTTTTGGGATTCAATGGGATGTTCCAACGGTTTAGAATTTGGGTTTCATGGTTGTGATCTCTATGATCCTAAGATAATTCCCCCAACTGAAAGTAAAATGAATCATATCAGACCTTTAAACCAAATAAAAAATACGATGATCAAATCACTTTGTGCAAAATCAAATAATCCAATCCTTTTCTTCGAATAATATGTTGTAAGCCGCAAAAGTCTCCTGCATATATATATCCATGTAGTCCACGACTTGTCAAATCTCCTCATCTTTTACTCGATAAGCACCTCAATCGCTCCCAGATGATACTCTCACCATTGTGGTCACATCAGGTCGTAATGTGCCCAAGGAGAGAATGGTAAGGAGGGGCAACCAAGGAAATGTAAGCTTGGACACTTCGTATGTGGCTTCCATCCTGTAATACTTAATTTGAATTTTTATTAACCCCTACACTTCCAACATCTTCCGACATCCAATAAAACTTAAGTGTGTGACCTAGTGTTTGCCCATTTTATTCTGTCCGATATCCAGATGAATTGAGATGAATTCGAATACCAATTATTGAATATCCACCGGTTACCAACTATCAGGACATATATTGTAGGTACCAGGATGTGGAAGATGCCAGTACCAGGATGTGGAAGATGCTAGTACCAGATGTCAGATCCAATATCTGGATATTGGGTTTCCAATGTCTAGATATTGGATATCAAAATTTGGCCAAAAATTTGCATTGGGTTATCGGTAACCAGTATCTCAATATCAGTTCAAAATCTGACCCGTCATCCCACATGGAAAAAATAAAATAATAACAGTATAAACTATTTCAAATCATTTCAAATGATAATCAGATGGTTATAAGGAAACAGTCATCCCATATCAAATGATAGCTCACTGAAAATTACTGCACTCTAGTAATAACATGATGAATTGAATTGAAGTAGTCAAACTAGACTTGGAGATTGTGTGACGGAACACATTTTGGTCTTCCCTTGCTAATAAATATAGAATCAGATTTATGGTATAGCACCTATGCACTCAACCTGTTTAGTTTCATTAAAAGTTACTCAAACAAAGAAGAATTATAACTCCTGAAGCTTAATTACTTATTTAGAGGTTTCATACTAAAATCATGTCATCATTCAATATTCAGATATTGGTAAAAACACATTTATTTCCCATTTTCAATACCTGGTACAGCATCCATCATGATATTTTCATCTGATATCAGGCTCAGCACAAGCAAACACTTATGTGTCCCACTAAGCCTACTTACCAGTCTATCATTTAATCTAATTAATCAGATATCTCAACATGGCATCACAATTTGTGATACTCTAACTTGTAAATCATTTCATAAATATTTTATCTTTAATGTCTCTGAACACATGGCATCAAGGTAAAAACTAATGATTTGGTTTTTAACAAATTTGATGCAAAGCAGGGACGGGTGGCAACACCACAGAATTATAAAAAATGTCAACATAAGGTTGACAATTGCATGCCCTCACGACAAAGGGTGATTCAAAGGAAGGAGAAAAGGTATTATATGCTAAAATGATGACTGATTTTTTTTTCTTTTCTTGGAGGTGACACATGTTGGTTGGTATTTGAATCAACTGAAAATATTTCAGAAAAAGGAGAGTGCAATGGGACACATATCAAAGCATATGTGGAAGACCAAGGAATGCATATCACCATTGGCTCAAATTTCAAAAAATTCAAGAACATATTTTCGTAAACAGCACATGTGTAAGAAACCAATTAAATACATAAATTGATGCAGACTCTTTAGCTACCTAAAGGATTATGTTAACATGTTGGCGATCCAGCACCTAGATTGATTGAAGAGAGAGAAAATTAATGGTTCAGGATCATCAAAACTTCAGAGTTTGATGTCAAACAATGCAAGAGTTTTGGACTGAAGTTTGAGTATTGCTTCATTTCTCTCTCCATGTTCGTTCATATACTTGGCTCTAGAAACAAAACCAGGTATATGCATAAAATAATAATGGAATTTTTCCTATTTTAATACACTGAGTGAAGGAATTGATTTCATTCTCCCTCAAGAGTTCTTGTTGATATAATTTTAATACGCTGAGTGAAGTTTGATGATAAATTAGAAGTAGAGGATCTTTCCTAAAACAGAAAATCACCTGGGTCCTCTAAGAATATAAGTATTCAACGTGAGTTCCTAGCACTTACATTGTCATGTTCCTTACAACACACTTAGTTTTCAGTAATACATTTTTTCCTTCTCATCCATCTAAATCCACTTTATCCATCTCATCCTCCTCATATCCATTTTATCCTAGTATCTATTCCCATCCACTTTCCCCCATATTCCATCGATCATTTAATATTGCATATACATGTATACATTTATCGGCATTTCCCTTTTCATCTTTTCATCTCTCTATCATTCATATTTTTCATTCATATTTTATAAATATAAATTATCATATCATAATCACATTTTAAAGAGATTAAATATCTAATATTTTCCACATTTGGACCAAATCCTTGATCATCTATATGTAGAATTATCTTTAATATTCAAAGTCATATAAAATTATTATTCATTAACGTGATTATCAATAATAAATTAAAGGCCCTAAAATTGAGTCCATCAATTGTAAAACCTTTATTTTTAATCATAATTAGGACTCTTTTATATTATTTTTGAACTTTCTCGGCCAAGTATTTAATCTCATCTTCTTTCTTTAGTCCACTTCCGATTTTATCAAGGGCGGACAATCCTTTGCTTAGTTTTTTTTCCAGCATACAATCCAAGCTTATTTGAAAACCCCTGATTAGGAATTTTTAAGTCTTACTAAAACACAACCCCCTACCTAAAAGATGGCATTGATATCTCAGCTTTAAGGACCACTTACACAACTGTGACATGAATCAACCTATTAAAAATAAATATAAATCAATTTTATATTTGCGTAGATTCATATAAATCAATTATATGGCAACCATTGTCTCTTTTTTACATTTCATCTAGTTATGAGATCAACCATTCTCATCATATGAGGGGGAATATGTAGTGTTTTCTATCTGAATAACACTATATATTCCGTCATATATGCTAGAGAGATAATGTATACAACGTATGTTTAGTGATAATTGAACACCAGATTATAATATCCTCATAATTCACTTACCATTGCATAGATTTGCGGACTTGATTATAAGAATCATTCATCCATAATTATATATATTTATACAGTAAATATTAGAAAAGATGTGGAATGTGAAATAGGGTTGAGGACATGTGATTCCGTCATAAAAGAGGAACAGAATGGTATTATTTCTTTGTGTTTATATTTTTCTTGCACGGGGCATTATGTAACAAATATGCTTGTGAAAAAAATCCATCAGTAAAATTAATGTTGATCATCCATCATGAATGGTTCTCTTTACTTTTACAAAACATGTGTAAAATATTTTATGTATAGATACCTTTGTGGCACATTCCCAAGGTAAAAGAATTGGACATATGAGAAATTGAATTTAAAATTTCTCCAATCATTAAGGATTTGAATGTATAACACCAATTACAACGGAATAAGTCTCAGATTAGATAGAAGATGCACTCGTACAACACATCACCGTATAGTAGTCAAGCTCATTGCCTAATAATATATTTTATGAATAGATGTCATAAAAACTGAAGTCCCAGATAAATAATCACTCTTAATCATCCAAACCAAAAATGGTATCATTAACTCATCAATAGACATATAATTATATTATGAAACAAACTATAAATTTTTAAGTCAAGGATAAGATAATAATCTCCAATATGCATTATACGTCAATGTAATTCCTATAAAACACAAATTGGTATATGTTTAAATGATCATGAATGAAATTTTATGACACTTTACCTTCGATCTATAGCTTTAAACATTGTGTTACCATTAGGAGCTCAAATTTTATTGTGGACAAAGTTTTACTTCTTTGGCTTATGAACTCTAGGAAGAAACGAGTCAGGCATTCTATGTTCTGGTAAATTTTTAGCATGGGCATTGAGCTTACATGTATTCTGCCTTTCAATGCTGCCCTCTCTTCTTCATTGTCTGTTTCCATGGATTCGGCTAGTTCATCATCCTCTCTCCATCATATGAATATGTCTCTCCTTATTCAGTTGAGGTACCCCCTTTTTAAGATATCCATGCAATACACAATCCTATTACTACCCGGCTCACTCAACTGACATTTGTCTTCATGGGTCCTAACTACTGCTTGTCGCTACAAGAATTCCTCACTGCACATACCATACTACATTACTTGAGAGATGCCCTTCTTCACTGATTTATCACAAGTACCCTACATAGCTGAAACTCTACTTGGAAATTATTACATTGATGCTTAAAAACATCAAGAAATGTATTATTGAAGCCCTCACTTGCTGCAAGCCAGCTTAGTTATTCTAGCTTAAACTAGAGATAATGTGTGTCGACACGGCTAACATCTATTGTACAGTGGAGCTCATCAAATCTCTTCACACCTGCCATCAAGGTGACCTCTCTCTACAAGTTCACTTTGAGTCACTCCGAGTAATCATCCAATACTTATGTCTCTATCAGCTCCATCCCTGAACTTCAGACTCTTGAGCACTGTTGCTAAGGATTAAACGCTTGCACATATTGTAGTGGTCTACTTTTGACGATACCCTTTAAATTCATGTTAATGTTCTCTTTTGTAATAGAGTTCCAAACATCCCATCCATTTTATTGGCACCCCCCTGCGTAAGCACTGGCACCTCTAATGCTCCTACACCTAACCCTTGAACGATGGGCTTGACTACTGATAACCTCAAAAATAGGTTAAAATTTATGTTGGTTTGAATTTGGGTTTAATCAATAATGTTATCTATCTTTGCTCATAAACTAATTGGAGCAGTTAGTGATGAGTAAAATTCATCTCCACTTGGAACAGATTCATCATTATGATAATTAATGATAAGAGGTATCCAATTAGGGTTTCATAATCTAGGTTTTAATAAAATATAAGAGGGTATGAAGGCGAGACAGGGTAGAAGAGATGTGATGAAACGTGATAATGAAGGTAGTATACTAGGAGTAGAGTGAGGATTGAAATGAGGAAGATAGAGATTTAGGTTTTCCTAAACGAGAGGAGAGGGGCAAGTGACAAGATCATGACAGTGAAGGTGGTACATGAGGTGGATTGTAGGTGATAATAGATAGTAATAATGATTGATGCTGATGGATGTTGATGATGGATCGGAGTGATAGATGATATACCTAAATGTGTTAAAGATTAATCAATCTAAGGCAAGATGGTATCCTTAGATCCCTATGTTTCACTGGGATTAAGGCATCTTCCTGACACAAGTCATCCTCCCCACTTCTTTTTTGATCCTCTCCAAGAACTCTGAACACCAAGAATACACTTGATGGACCTTCAAATTTTCACTTTCTTTCAATCTACCTGACGTAGGACGACTATGGAATAGGGCGACTGAGGAGATGGATGGGTTGATGATGGGTAAAGGGTGATAGACGGGTTTGTAGGGAGGGATAAAACAATCCACAGAAATTCACACGATCGATTTCGGACTTTAAAACCGATGAAAATCTGGTGGTGCAGCTCCGACCCTCATCGAGGGCGGGAGTACTGTCTTCCCCCACCGCGACGATGCCTAAGCACCGAAATCAATACCCGATTCACATCGCGAGGAAACACTCGAGAAAGAGGGAGAAGAAGTAGAAAATCCCAATCCAAATCTAATTCTGACGGTGGTGGAAACTTCTCGAGAAAACACTGAACGGAGAACACTTCGACACCAAAGAGTTCAGGCGTACCTCGGCACCGTAGTGCATGAAGAGGATGCGGGAAATTCCGATCGTGATGAGGCTGGGCGAATCCGGGCGTTGAGCGGCCAACTGGACGGGACGATCCTGGGCGCTCCGGGCGTTGAATGGCCCTGGTTGAGACTAGATGGTGTTGTCGCAGAGTCAGGCGTGCGCGAATACCCGCGCGCGCGAAGCGCGCATAGGGTGCGCGGAGCGCACGGAGCAGCACGGAGCAGCGCGCTCGGGCGCTGAGCTTGCGGAGTGCCGGCGCACGCGCGTGGCTCGAAGCATCGACGACGTCGACAATGAACCGTTGGACGGCCTCGACGACGTTGGTGGCCGGCGTGTGACGTGGCGGGCGACCGCGTGCGCGGCGCAGACAAGCGGTCGACGCGCGGCGTGCGCGGGCGACCAGGGGCGGCCCTGGGCGACCCTGGATGGACGGTCGGGGCGGCCCTGGGGCGGTCTTTGCTGGGGTTGGCCTGGGCGGCCCTGGCGGGGCTGCTTGGGCGGCCTTGGCTGGGGCGGCCTGGGCGGCCCTGGCGGGGCTGCTTGGGCGGCCTTGGCTGGGGCGGCCTGGGCAGCCCTGGCAGGGCTGCCTGGGTGGCCTTGGCCGGCCTTGGCTAGGGCGGGTTGGGTGGCCCTAGAAGGGCTACCTGGGCTGGGCGGCCTTGGGCGAGAGAGAGGGTGAGAGGGAGAGGGAGAAAGAGAAAGAGAGAGAGAAAGGAGAGAGGGTGGAAGGCCGACGTCGCTAGCGGCGGCGGCGGCGGCGGTGGCAGCAACGACGGCGGCGGTGGCAGCGACGGCTAGGGTTAGGAGGGGTAGGGGAGGCTGGGCAGTCCTCCAAGAAGAGTTAAACTGAAACTCAATTCTTGAAATTATGATTGCCTAAAAGTTTCTTGAAAACAATGGCCTTTATATAGGCCTTGGAGGAAAGAGAAATTAACGAGAAAGTAAAGACGAGAAAATAAAGACGTGCGCCGTGTCACGCCAAAGGGCAGTTGTGAATCTGCCTTTGGCATCGTGTCATGACGCGCGTAGAGGCGTGCGCGGGTGGAGACGTGCAAGTTGGCGGTTGTGGCGTGTCGGCTTTAGGGTTGACGTCGGTTGATCGTGCCAGGTTGACTCTGGTTGACCGTGGTCCATAGCATTTGTGTTGACTCCGGTTGACCGTGGTGACGCGTTTGTCGATGAGATGTTGGCGTCCTCGCCATCACTACCTCTCTAGGAGGAAGTGAGCTTAAAGATGTTTTTCACAAAGATCAGAAGCTCAATTTATAAATCCAACCATATGGATGGATAGAGGACCCAAAGATGAATCTACCCTGAAAATTTCAGCTCAATCAAAGTTCAGAATCCTCAGATATCAAGCCTGAAGGTTGGACAATTCTCTAATGTTGATTTCATCTAAATAGTCTCTCTACTCATCACCAATGTCGTCGTCGCGCCGCGTCTAGGGTTGTTGTCATTCAATGCTTGTGATTGAAGGAGACGAATGGCCCAGATAATTACACACCATTCTCCATCAATGGCTATCATTAGGCCACGTGTCCTTCAAAGAAAAAGACAATAGAAAATAATATAAATAAATAACTGAAAACACATGTGACGTGGCACTGTGTAAGCACGCCACATTGCTCACTTTATCTTTCCATAAAAAAGAAGGTATCTACACGGCATCACGTGGATACGGTATTTTTTTACGCTGACATGTGGGTGGCGCCGTCATTGTTGACCAGCCAAGTGAATTAATATTTTATTCCAACTTCTTAGAATTTCAAATTCACATTTACTACAAAAAAAGTCAGATCTTTTTTTTTGGTTGGGCCACATCATCACCTGCATGAAAATTTTTTAATGATGTCAGTAATCATTGGTCAATATGGCACTGTGAGTTGTGATGCAATAATGGCATTTTCCACAATGATTAGTTGATTAATCATTCCAGAAAACAAGGATTCGTCGCCATTTGATCAAATGGAATGGTGACAAGTTGCACAAGTAAAAATTTAAAATCTCAAAACTTAATTACTTTATATAAAAAGGTATATCTCAAAAAAATATGAATAATATGCTTTTTGACATAGAAAAAAATTATCTTCATGAATTCGATGTCAAAAATTCAGGAAGGATCATATTTTGACTCAAAATTATTTTGTTTCAGAATATTTGTCATAAAAATCCTGAAAATATGTGAACAGGCATAAAATTCAAAATATTATTATTAAATGAAATTTAATAATTGTAAGACTGAAAACATTCATGTATAATCAATTTAATGCAAATAAACATGTAAATATGTTTAGATTAACCTACTAAAAATGTGTGTTATTACCTACTACTTCTGCTCTAGGCACCAATGTCCCCCATCTTCAAAAGGTCAGATGTGTCATAAATTCTAATGGAAACTCGAGCAAGAAGATAGTAACACGTTTCCCTCCTTGTCCCTATTATAGCAAACCCATCCGCCCACTTATATGACAAGTTTAACAAATAGGAGTCGGCTTGAGTAGTTGTATTAGGTGTCTGTGTTGAGGCATCTTTCAGGTGAATCATATTCCAGGTAGTATGAAGCTTGTAAGTAGACTACAGTGTCTCCTTCCTCCTTTACAGGATATGATTCTCTCTCGGACACTTCCATGTCAGGTACACACCCTTTCTTTCATCTTCATCGTTTTGGATCATTGACTTGGCGGCCTCCACTTAAATGACCAGTGCTCTTTAATACGCTAAAAAATTGGGTTTAAATTCACTCTTTTGTGTTTTTGAGTTACATTGACTCACATTAATAAACATATCTAGTGCTGAATCATATCTAAAATGAACACTAACTAGGTAATCCATGTTCTTTAAATAGTGATAAATGAAATGAGGGGATATACATATAAAATATGGGACAGTGATACTAGAAAAATCAATGCAGTGAGGTGATAATTATTATTAAATTAATATGATTAATATAAGTTCTAGTAGTCAAGACACAATGATATGAGAGAGAAAATAAGAATGAGTAAGATGGAGGATGAAGTGATGATAATGAGATAGGAATTTAGATGGATAAATAGGGAGTATGTGATATTAGAAATTTTACTTAAGTGAGATGATGGCAAGATTATAAAGGCACATTGACATGAAAGGTGTAAGATGTCACATAAACATGAACTGACATGATGAAGATATGCTTGACTTTTTTGACCTAATAGTGATGATGAAAATAAACAACGTAATACAAAGACACTAGCATAGATCCTTCATTCAACCAGGAACATGAGAATTTTGAGATTTTAGATAATTTCCTACTCTCCTCCATTACCTCTCTTTCAAAAAACAGGACAGAATGAGCTTGTTGGATATCATAAACTCACAATCCTTCAATCAGCCCACAAATGTAGGCTGGAAGTTTAAGTATAATTTTTCTAAACATCAACGTCATCGGCACGTGCTTGTTCGTCATTTTATCATGTTCGTTTTTATTGAGTCCATGTTTTCCGTGTTGTGTTTGTGTTTGTCATGTGTCGTGTCATTCAGGTCGTCAAGTTGAGGTCATATATGTTGTTTTGTTTTCAAAACATAGGAGGGTCCCTATGTATAAGAACCAAACACCCCACCCCACCCCCCCCTCCCCGTGTAAGGGCACTTAGGCCCTTACCAAGGGATCATGGGCCCTTAGTAAGGACGATTGTGTCCCTATATAAGGGGGCACGATGGTGCCTTAGTTTTGCAGACCAGGAATTATCGTTTGAAGATTTTTTTTCACCCTCTTGGTCTCATGAAGGTTGAAGAACGGAGAAGGAGAAGGGGATAGAGGAGGGAATAAGAGAAGGATGAGAAAAGAGAGGGGAAGGAAACCACTTTGCTTCGCCCTGCCACCGTTGAGCCCCATACCGGGTCACCGCCGCTTACGCACAACCCCCTTGCGCACCTGGTCAACTACAGTAGTTGTTGGTTTGTGGTGATCGTCACTCGTATATGTCATCGTGGATGCTCGTCGTGATGGCTGATACTCTATCAAACCACCGTGCGATGACATCCTCCTTGTCCCATGTCGACTGCAGGCTACCACGCGATGGTCTTCCACCGGGCGCTGACTCACAGTGTGGCCTTCTGGTCGTGCCGCGATCTTTGCCGATGGCAATAGTGCACCCCACCATTTGTCGAATTGGGGAACGCATGTGACGCTTGCGCACTGACTGCACCCAGCCGCTTGGACGTCATAAGCATTTCTCGTACACCCTGATGTGCTGCAAAGTGACCATGCCACCATGCCATTTCTAGGGACTTCTGCCTGCGACCGAGATGACTAGTGTTTGCTCCAAGCCACCATGTGTGTGTGACAACTCGCACACTATCCATGTGATGCCGTCGGTAGTACCCTGCACTGATCCTAGGGCTGTCATTCCTCTACGAGACCACGCAGTCGTACATGCGCCTTATGAGCTAGATTTTGGGACAGCGTTATCTGTCGCGTTGTCTGCCACTGCACTGATTCACGCTCTGACTTTGTGCCACCTGCCACCGCTCGCTTTCACCGCCCAACCCGCTCGCGCCAATCTATCTTGAGATCGTGCCCGATGAGCTCAATTGAAAGCTCGAGTCACTCATCAATGCACAAAACCCTCTCGTCGTCCTTGATTTCCTCCTACATCACACTCCAGCATCGTGCCTCCGTCGCCTGTCGAGTGACGTCGTGCTCGTCTTTGGCATGCCTTTACCATCTCTGCCCACACCAGCCATTGCACCGACGACTTTAACAAAGACGGACGACTTTGTCGATGAGGAACGTTGTTCCCCTTGGTTTTTTCTTATATTACCTTTTTCAGTATATTTTCGGCTGCACTCCACCGCACTCGAGTTAGATTAGGTGAGAGTTTAAACATCAAGAACTACACATTGAGTGAATTCCCGGGTACCAGTCATGCCTGTCTGTTGCATGCAAGTGCCAAAGGAATTCTTGTGCTTGACGTCGTAGACATTGTTGTCACTTCGACGAGGGTCAAAAGGTCATGATCACTGTCATCGGTTGCCCACCCGGAGCTCGGAGCTCAAAAAACCCCTCGAGTCAGGGCTTGCACGTACATCCGCCTAGGTTCACCACATTCACATAGTTACATTTCCCTAAGGGAATTCATCCATCAGATGACGTTACTAACGACGTCCGACATCATCTTGGTATCATCACATCTTCTCGATACCCCATCGAACGATGCCACTGAAAACGTCTTGCATCATCTTGGTATCAGAGTATCATCTCGATACCTCATTGAAAAAAGTCCCTGATGACGTCTGGCATCATCTTGGTATCAGAGCATTGTCTCGATACCTCATCGGAAAAAGTCCCCGATGACATATGGCATCATCGTGGTATCAGAGCTTCATCTCATTACCTGTCAAACGACATCATCGACGACGTCTGACATCATCTTGGTATCAGAGCCTCGTCTCATTATCCGTCGGACGGCATCATCGACGGCGACTGACATCAGGGGAGTCCCTGATCACAAAAATCACCATTTACTTAAAAACAATCATACCCTTCTCATCGCCAATTTCATTGCAAAAAATCCTACATTTCATAGGCAAACCAATTATACTGAGATTGATTGTCACAACATCAGGGACAAAGTTCTTCAGGCTACTGTCAATGCCATACGACAAGTTGCCTCCTCAAACCAACTAGAGGACATATTAAGTAAGAAACTTGCTGGGATTTCTTATGATTTTCTGTGCATCATCTAGGTGTGTTCAGCCTCTACGATCCAGCTTAAGGGGAGTATTTGGCCATATCCACTTGGACCATTAGTGTCCACTATTCTCTCCATAAATTCTTCATATATCTACACTGGCACTCATCTTATTTAGTTGGGTTTCATGGCTCGCTAAGCTCAACTAAGGTCAACATCATGTAATCACATAAATACAATTTGTTATAAATTGGGACTGTATGTTTAAAAATTATGTTTACATAATGTTCCTAATAGATTTACTCCAAAATGGGATATATCTCTAATAAAATTTTAATAATATGAAATTATATCTTTTTAATTTGAAATACAAAGAGACATGAACTTGAAACTCAATTTTGATTGATTTTACCCAAATTTTGGATTATAACTACTATAAGTTGAATAAAAATAGATTATTATATAAATTCTTAGAGGATCTTTTAAAGCATAAAAAATAAGATATAAAAAATAGTTTTGGGAACTCTCTGGAGAACATCTTAATATTATTTTATTTCACCACATTTTTTATTTTATTTATGGAAACTTTGGATATTTTTGATAAGCAAATGGCCAAATATACTCTCTTAATCATGGATCGTGAATTAATCAACTGATTTCAAAATTTTATACCACCCAAATATTAGGTCTTTTTTTACGTATTCAGATTCATTGGTTACATTCATCAATAAGATAAGGTTTAGTTAAGATCAAAAATATTTTCTAGATATTTTTTTAATAATAATCCAACTCCTTGGAACATAACAAAACCCAACTCAATATCCCCATCTACAAGTTCCTTGTTGTCAATTCATAAGACAATATAAAGTTATGGAATAAGAGTTTACTACGGCACATTTTATTCACCTTTCATATTAAATCCTAACTTGTAGCATGTGCATTTAGTGAAAGATCATGATAGAACTCTCCACATATATTCATTTTTTCAGTAGTGTTAAAGTATACTTTTTTGTACTCAATGTAACCCACTTGGCCAATCAGCCTTGTCGACTGAATTTAACCTCTTCATTGGACCACCTGCCCTGTGAGAATTGGGTGTTCTTGGCCCAAGAACACACCCAATTCCATTCAGAACACTTGGCAGATCCCACAAGTGTGGGGTGAAACAACAACTTCCAAATCTTGGTCGAAATTACATTTTTGAACAAGATTTGATTAAGAAGAACAATCCAATCACTCTCGATTGGGTCAATCAAGATTTGATCAAGAAAAAATATACTAAAACTTATTTCAATCATATCATGATCAGGTTTTGATCGTGATTTTGATCAAATTGGATCAGGAATCAGAATCGATAGTTGAGTCCGACTCGGCCAGTATCAATTCTGGTATTTCTCTCTAGCTCTAGCCAAACACTGGGTGCCACTTCAGCCCGGTAATTTTCAGCACCATTCGATCACAGTCGAGACCAACAGTCGCAATCCACCATGATCGAATAGGGATTGTCATAATATTTTATTCTGAATTTGTTCCTAATTTAATTCTGACAAATTAAATTGGACACAAAAATCTAGAAAAATACCTAAAAATCACTAAATTGTGTCCTGAACTTACGTCATTTTTGTTACACATTAAAAATCATTTAGATGGGGTAATTCATAATTCACTATCGTTTACACTCCATTTAATCAAAATAAAATTGAATATAATTCCTAAAATTCATACACACCAGTTTTTAGCTTAAATCCACTCAAATTTGGTCCAGTTGCTCTCTGTGGTTTGACCCTCACTCCCTTGCCAGTGAGGAATATAAATTCATGGATAACTCTAGGGAATTATTCACTCAACCTAGGTTAAGGATACTCAGTATCAATAATCTAGAACCGTAGTTCACAGATTATCATCAATGTCAAGTTTTGTTTTGTTTTAGGAATAAAGTGTGAAAAAGATAGCATAAAATATTGATCTCAATGGTCTGAGGCTTGTGAGTAAATGAATGGACCCAAATTGTTTTCAGTCTCAAAAAGTTTCTAAAATCTAATTTCATAGATTATTTCATGTTGAATTCCTTATCTTGTGATACAATGAAATTATAGACTGTTTAAGGCTCTCACTTGTGATACATCTAATTATGTTAAATAAGATCTTACAAAGTTGAGAACTATAGCTGAACTAATAAAATTTAAGATGGCCCTCCAGTGACTAGCCAGTGTAAGGGTGCAGTTATTGAAGGAGATTATAGGAATTTAATAGATATTATGGGATCAGATTTAAGGAGTAATATGAGAAAATATCAAGCTTGGCAAAATGCTAATTAGCTCATAATATCCGGAGAGAAAGTATATCCCATAGCCCAACTTAATCGTATAGTCCATTGATGAGGCGATTTTGAGTATTTGAAATGTACACATCTTAGAGTGATTATATGCATCATTTTACTAATCTTAGCAATGTTATTTTACTATAACATTGATGACTGGTGGTGGCCAGCAATTTTTTTTTTTTTTTTGGGACCATTAAGTGATCCAATGGCATGGAGAATCTGTTGTATAAGGAACCATTGAATGAGGGGTCAAGAAATCTTCTCTCTTGACCCTATAAAGTCAATTGTTTAGGCTTCCTGATCGCTGGTAGAGATCCCTTTCAGATCTTGAAGTGTTCGCCGGGGGTCGTGACAGTTCCGCCATTGCACAGAAACTCAGGAAGGCTTCAGAAAAGACCTAGGAAGAGAGAAACCTGCTCCAGCAAGGAAGAGAGGAAAGGGGGAAACAGTAAAACAATATTATTTGATTCAGGGTGGATTTGGTAACTTTCTTTGCTAGATCTTTTCTTTCAGCCTCATTGACGCATTCTGTCAAACACTTGCAAGGTGTCAACAAAAATGCCCGATTCTCTCGTGATATTCTTCTAAAAAAATATTTAAAAATATTTCATAAATATATTTACGTGTAAAATCATATTAATATCCATTAAAGGTAATCATAAAAATAAAAAAACCTAAAAATACTAACTAAAATTAATCTACTAATCCTCCTAATTCTTCTACTTCTTCTTAATTTTTCTCTATGTATATATTCTTCCTATATATCTACTTGAGTCACATATAAGTTAGATAATCCCAATATTCTACCTATCTTTATTATTCATAAAATCTGAGCATATATATATATATGCTCTCCTCTGATCCAATGCATAACTCCACTAGTAATTCCCTCTCTCCTATCATAAGTAATACTCCCCCTCTTCTTCATTCTTCTTCTTACCTTTAACTAAAATAAACATTTCTATCAATTAACTTCTTACACCTTATTACCGTAAAATCTTATTCACTATCTAGCTAAACCTTAACATCCATCATCATTATCTCCCTCTCGTAACTTACACATAACTTAATTAAATAAATAACCTCCTATCTCATACTAATAGTATTTTATTATTCTATCTATATGACTAGTCTTCTATTATTCTTCATTACCAGCCTTGACATCACTCTTAGTTATAGTACCATTAACTCGTTTCAAATATCCTACTTATTTATTATCATTAATACCTTAAAATATATATAAATAATATCTTATATTCTCTCAATTTCTCTAGTTCTCTCCCACATCTTTTCATTACTATCACATTATATATTAGTTCTCTCATCCATTTAACACTTCCTTCACCTACTTATTACTTAACAATGACTATATTCACCATTTTTCTTATTTTTATTACTTCTCTTTTACTATTACTCAATTATTAAGTTCCCCTTTAAAGGCCCGTCCCTGTGGAGACGACCTCACTCCTACTATGCATTTGAGTAATAAATTTTAACAAATTTATTTAATTTAGGAAAATTAAAATTACAATGAAATTTTGATGCAGGATGACTAGGACTGACACGGGTAGGATAGGCTAACTCAACTAGGGATGGATAAAACAGAACACAAATCAACACGATTGATTTCAAACATTTAAATCCAGAGAAAATGTTGATGGTGCAGCCCCTTTCCTCGGTTGAGGGTGGGAGGACTGTCTTACAACCACCGCGGCAAAAACAAAGCTCCAAATCCAATATCTCGAACAGTCGATAACGAGAAGATTCAAACCTATTCAACTAAGGCCGACGGCGGAGGAAAAACATACGAAAAACACTGGATGAAAAACACCAACACCAAAAAGGGAAGAATGTACCTTTGCCACAAGAGTAGTGCGAAGAGGCAATGCAGAAAATTCTTGATGCATTGTTGGCCAGGGCGAGTGACGTGCACTTTGACAGGGTTTCACAAATCCGACAATGGCAGCAGAGCAAGCAAAAGACGGAGCTCAATGCGCGGGCAGGCAATCGTGCACGCGACCGCGGGCGGGTGGTTGTGCAAGCGCAGGCACGGGTGGGCAGCCATGCGCGCGTCGAGCGTAGGTGCACTATCGGATATGTGACACCTGCATGTGCCCGTTCGTGCCCAACGGACGCGTGCATCAGGCGCGGGCAGCCGTGCATGCGGCGGGCGAGGGTGGGCTGTCGTGCGCGCGGTGGGCGCGGGCAGGCGGCGTGTGTGCGACGTGTGCGGGCAGGCAGTTGTGCATGCGGCAGGCATGGGCAGGCGTAGACTGGCAGCCCTACACGCGGCTGGCGTGGGCGGACGTGCGCGCTGTGAGGGGGGGGGACAGTTATGGGCAGAAAAACTCCTCTCTCAACGGCAGCTGCGGTAGCAAAAGGCGGCGGTAGCAGCAGAGAGGGGACTAGGGCAACTTCTCTTAGAAGAATAAAAACTTTAATTCCATAATAAAAATCACCAAGTAGTCCATTACAGCATTTGCCTGTGTATAGAACTTGGAGGAAAGAGAAAACATAAGATAACTCTAAAATTCAAATCTAATTTAAAATGACGCTTGGATCTCAGTTCTGAAGTTGACATTAGCGACGTGTCATGATACGGGATGTCTAGGGAGGTAGTGGTGTCACGTCCGGTGATCGTGTGTGGTCGTATGCGCCATTAAAGTTCAATTAGCATACGTAATTTGCCTTCATCATCCATCTTATGGTAGTATGTTTTAGCTTTGAATTTAGCCTTAGCACCAGCTTAATCCAATTTTCTGGTATTTTTTTAGTTTCCCCTGGCTTCTCTCATGCTAGCCTAAGGCTTTAGGTGGGTGATAAGCCAAAAATAGGGGTGAATTATCCAATTAAAATCCATTATCATTGTTAATTTTGGATTATACAATAAAATTTCTAAAACCCTAACTTAAGATGTATAGTGATAAGTACCGTATCAAACAGTATACCCGATACTCTCGAGGATGCCTCCCTTTCGATTATCTCGGATGCCCTATCTTTCTCAGACAGGCTCGCCATCATTATTTTGATGCCTTATTGGCCAAACTGAGAAAGAAACTTAAGGGATGGAAACTTCATTTTCTATCCTCTGGAGGAGGCATCCAACTTATCGGACACACCCTCATGAGTATTCCGCTACATACCCTTGCGGGCCATTCACTATCCCTTATAGTCCTCCGCTCTATGGAGTGACTGTGCGCCCGATTCTTATGGTCTGGTCACCTTGATTGAGAGAGTCGCCACCACTGGGTTCCTTGGGAGAAAGCCTATCGACTGACGGATGACATCCGTCTTGGGATCAGATGCCTTCAAGACATCCAAGACATGCTTCACAAGAAGCTCGTGTTGCGAATGCGTACCACGCAGTCCCCACTGGGGAGTTTCATCTCAGCGAAACATGGCGAGTGGGCCTGTAGAGAGTTGGATATCCGGGGCCATCACAGATGGTGGACTTGGTAGTGACTTTGGCTAGAGATTGCCATGGTCACACGCTGGCATGTTGGTAGAGGCACGATTAGCGCTTGGTATGATGCATGGCTTGCTAACGCACCCTTAGCCCGCCATCCCCACTTCGAACCACAGCCTTCGATTGACAATAGCGCAGCTACTCATGGGAAACACACACCGCCTTTGGGAGCAGCATGGCCTCCCCTTAGACACTTTATCCTAGGCCCGGAGTATTACCATTGGGACTACTCACAACTGTGCTATTTGGATGCTTACCCTTGACGGATCCTACTCCTTTAGATCTTCTTGGGAGCTTTCTTGTGCGAAAACTTCCATCCAACATTGGGGTCATCGCATATGGCATCCGACGATCACTACTCAGGTCTCCTTCTTCCTTTGGAAACTCCTACATCGTGGTCTCCCAAGTGAAGATCGAGTGATCCGTATCGGTCACTCCCTCAGTTCACGTTGCCATTGTTCCCCCACATCTCCAGAGACTGAGACTATGGAGCACCTCTTCTTCCGTAGTGAGACAGCTGTAGACTATTGGCACCAAATTACACATCATTGGCGTCCACTCCTTGATACCTCTCCTATTCTTACACCGTTAGAGTGTTTTGGCAAGATGTATCTCTAGCCAATACGCTCTAAACGGAGCCCCTTCCTCGACATCACCATAGCCTACTTACTATGGGAGATATGGAAAGGGAGAAATTCCTCTCATTTTGTAGGTACTCCCATGCGCACCATGGATATCATGCGACGAGTCAAGCTATGAATACGGCGCATCCACCATCTTATACCTCCTCGCGCCCACAGCTCAGCATGTGACCTCCTTCGCTCTTGGGGCATCCGGGTGACCCTTGCCCCTACCCGCATTCGGCTACAGATTGTTCATTGGCATCCACTGCCAATCATCACCCTCAAGCTGAATGTGGATGGTGTGGCCAAAGGGAATCCTAGTCCAACTAGAAGGGGTTGTATCCTCCGTGACCATACAGGGAGTATTATCTTTGTTTTTTTGTCCTTCTATGGCATTTAGACTAATACAGTAGTCGAGGCTAAGGCGATACGTGATGGTTCACTCCTCTACGAAGAACAAAACCTTCAAAATATCATCGTAGAATTGGACTCACAGGTATTAGTTGACATGCTTCGTGCAGGTAAATGCTCCCAGTGGCAGCTTCAACGGGTCTGGCAGGACATCATGCGGTGCTGCCCTCGCACAACTAGTGTTCGTCACCAGCTACGCGAGGGAATCAGGCAACAGATGCTCTTGCCAACCACGCGGTATATACAGGTAACCCTACCTCCTTTTTATTTTCTTGGTAGGAACTCTCGCTGGCAGCTCGTGGATGCTACCTCATGGAATGCCTTGGCTTGCTGACTCTTTGCATGTGTCGCACACTATCGAAGGAGAGGCCGCGAGAGTGGCGGATTGCATGGAGGGATGACGGTGGGAGAACTCACCCTCTCGCCTGATCGTCCAATTTTCCGAGCACCTCAACACTGGCATCTGCGGATCGCGGGTTGGACTGCACTCCACGCATTGACTCTGCTACGTTGGCTCCCCATACTCCTGCTGGCACATTTACATCTTCTGGAGACTTTCCTCGCAGTTGGCGTCTTGCATGAAGCGCGGGAGGCGGAGCGCTCGCTCTCCCGCTTTATTGATGTCCCCGCCACGCACCTCATCGATGACACTTCTCGATGGCGGGGAGAGCTCCACACACTCCATGCATCATCACCACCATGGGGGGATCTGGAGACACGCCAGCACGAGAGACCTTCTCAGAGTACCTGCTAGGTATCACTTATGTATCTTTTCCCTTTCCTACACATGGGTGTGGATTAGTGGGATCCGAGTGTAATTGGGATATTTATGCTCGGTCCACAGCGAAAAATAATCCACGCTAATAAAAAATCTACTTTATATATAAAACCCCCATGGGTGGCATCCAGGGCACGGTTGGACATATCTGGCACCATGTTTTTGCCAATAAAAAAATAGTGATAAGTACTGGTATCGTCCAACCAAAGCTAGTAAGGCAATTCAATTAGTGATCTACTTTAATAATTTAACCCTAATTAGAGTTCATTTCATAATCAATAAAGATCAATTCACTGTAGTTAGATAAATAATTAAGAAAGGAGGGTAGAAGATATGGGAAGTATAGAAGAAGTAAAGCTCAAAGGAGTTAAGTAAAGGGATTAAGAGAAAATTTTGGTTTTAGTTTTTTTTGGTGACACTAGAATCTAAACTAACTACAGTCTCATAAATATTATTCAATCTTTCCTAGAAATTAAGCCCATTTTATTGAATGTTTTTGTTCTTAATTTTGCAAATGGAATAGTTAGATCAATTCAATACTCAATTCTATTAATCCTATTATGGGTTTGTACATGCCGCTAGAGCCAAGCGATTTAGAATCTCAAACCAAGGCCAAGAAGAATAAACAAAAATTTCACTAACGAATAATCCCAATTACACTAAAATTCAAATACAAATACAATGCAGTAAAAAATACCAAATGCAGTTAATTCAGGCTTGTTCTCCTCTCTATCTTAAAGCTTTGAAAGAGCCCCATCCAGAATGACCTCAAGTCAATTTCTGATTTTATACTTAGGTTAAATGGTAAAAATTACCATTTTACCCCCAATAAGTAATTAATTTTTATCCATCAATGTAGGCTTTATCTGAATGATCCAAATGTAAAGATAGAATAGGAGGATGAGATGAGCCAGCCCATAAATTTTGAGCTCAATCTGACTTCAGAATTAAGACTTATTAATAAATCAATATTGACCAATAGAGCCATTGGATCAATATTTATTTTTTATTCAAATTTTGCATTACGCGCAGTCATGTGTCGATTCCTGATTGTCTGGAAAAATTAGAGATATTTTAGCACCTCCTCTCTTTCTGTGCCTCGTAACGCTCTCCTGAAATGAAGAGAAAGTAAAAAATGAACTAAATATGTATCGATTTTCACTTACCACGTGCGCTTTTGCCCGTGGCAACCAATCTGGTAGCGCCATGTCTTCTCTGGATTCTTTTCTGACGCACACACAGATTCCTTTTCAACAGCCAAGATTTCGCCACATTTTGCGCAAAAGTCAATTTCTCGACATTTTGCGTAAAAGTCCCTACTTTAACTTGCGGGGCTAATCAGACGCCGCCCAAAAATAATTGGAGATATGCCCTCTGATTCTGTCTCCTCCATATTTCCCTAAGAAAAACCACAGAAAATCCAGATTAATTATATAAGACCCTGAAAATATTTTTAATGGATTTTTACGCCTGAAACGCACGATCCAGAGCTGTTTTAAGGGCATATTTGAAACCAAAATTTAGAAATACACACTTGGACTTTAGAAATTACTTTAAACTCCTCTTTTCCTTATAACTATATCTTTTTTCTATTTAAAAATTCATTTCTTCCTTGAATAAATCCCAAAAAATTCAATAAAATTCCAGAAAATTCTAGAAAATTCAGTAATTCATCTCCACATTAATTATAATTAAAAACTAATTTTTAAACATGTCATTTCCATTTAAATAGAGTTATTCAAAGCTTAAATAAATTACTTAAAATTCATAAATTAACAGAAAGTTAGGGTAAAAATCAGAATTCACTTGGAATATTACTTAACATTTAAATATATGATAACAAGCCTATTTTAAATGGATAAAATTGAGCTAATTACTTGAATTTAGCACATAATATAGGGTGTTATCAGTGGATTTGAGTATTTTATTTAAATCCATAGATTTTTCATCATCATTCTGACCTTATCAATTTAAAATTAAGATATGAGTGTACTCACCTAGGTTATCACTACTTGCATTGGCTACCATTGGCATTGGAAAGCTTCTCCTCTAAGATACCTATCTGAAATGTTGAAATTTACCAAAAGGTGAGAAAAATTCAATCAAAATATTAGGAATCACACAAACCCCTCAGAGTCATTATTTTCTTTTAATTAAAGAATCTTAATCAAACTTGAACTCGCTTCAACACTCTTGCAGAGCAAGAATGTTATGTGATGAACTTAACCTCCCAAAATATATTGGGCCCAGAAATTCAAGATGAGATATAAAGGAATTGTAAAATAAATTTAAAAAATGTGTCATCTCTCCCTTGGCACCATGTATTAAGCTCTTGGTGATTTGATTTACAGATGACTAGAGATATAGTGTTCATCCATTATCGTTATTGCCCAAATATAGAAAAGGAATATTTATTCCATAAATTCTCCTTAAAAGTTATGTATCCCCTGATCCAAACAAATTCAAGTTAATATGAGAACATAACCATTTGACTTCAATGGAATCAACTGAATCAAATTTTACAAAAAAAAATTGAAATTAATATTGGAATGGTTTTTTTCCTATATATTCATATTTCACTAAAATATTGCATAATATGTGTTATTTGTATAAATTAATGAATGAATAAATAATAAAATTTTATTAATATGTGCATCTACTTGATGTTATCACTTACTACCTTCAACCATCCACCCATATCCTTCCACCTCATCCACCTGTAGCTTCCCTTACACATACGACCATAAGCTTTGACCTTTCCGTCTTTTCCTTAGTTGATGCATCGTGGACCTACATCTATGTTCAAGAAATCCCTTAATATCTTCCTCATGTCAGGGATCACCAGCGTTTCCTATACCAAGAAATATACATATACCCATCCATCACGATCATCTCTATCCCACCTATCATCTCTTCGCCTCATCCCTTGCCTTAGAGACAATTCTCATTTCGTACCATGAAGTTATTATAGTACGCTCGTGAAAGGATTACATGGATTTTGAGTAAGAACCCTGTATAGATGTACAATCTGAGCTGGTCCCTCATTCATTTTTTGCTAATTTTATTACTTTTAGATGTATATTCAATTTAACATAAAATCTTTATGGTCTAAGAAGCAGTCAAAATCTCAACTAGTGTCAGGAGTCTTCGAAAAGGCTTATGCTGTAGGCTGCTCCAAGACATTATCTTTGTCTCAACTACATAAGTCATTTTCTATCATGGTCATTAACTTTCATCAAAAACATCATCCTTTGGAAATGTCAATTATATTTGCTAATGTAAACCTGGCTAATCATGTTCTTATGTAACAGCCTCCTTGTGATGCTACTCAAAATAAGACTTCAAACGTAACTCACTTGGAATGAACTATTTATGGCTATAGCAAAGTCTTTCGGCATGGTTAGGGAAATTCAGCCATATATGATGGCACAAAGTTTTTTGAAATGCATTATAGATCCCACTATGTGTTTATAAATAAAAACTACAGGTAATTATTTTATCAGATATCTAAATTTTTTCGTCAAGTGGCTAGCTTTTTCTTTGATGTATTTTTCTATTATTCAGACCACTTTATTATTTTATAAAATCTAGGATAAATTCTAAGAGGTTTGGAGTATATATGTTTTAAATATTATATCAACCATTAAATTTATAAAAAATTATTATCTCATAATAATATATAAAATTGTATTACAATCAATAAATTACATGATAAGGAATGGAACAATGATATTTTTTTGACCTATTTACTAATCATGATATTTGTATTTTCTCTTGCATATATCATACATTGTAATGCACTATTACTTTTCTATGTCACCATGAATTGAGTCATATCATTAATTGAAAACTATAAATCACAAAATTAAAACATATTTCCTTTAACTATTGGATTTTTAACCCCCTTTCCTTTTTCACCTTGGCTTCTGTAGCTTTTAGCAAACTCCTAATATGTTCTTAAACAATATGAGCCCTGAATGTTTTTCCTACAACATGAATATTCTGTGTTAATTCTTCCTACACATATTTTTATAAATTGGTTACTGTTTTTGGAGTTCCAGTGCAGTTCTCTTAAGTTAAACTCCAATATGAAAATTTCATCTATTCACATTGACGTAGGACGACTATGGGATGGACGATTTAGGGCGGATGACGAGGCTATGGGTAGGAATGGGTTAAGGGATAAAACAATCCACAGAAATCACGGTCGATTCTCGGACTTAAAACCGATGAAATCTGGTGGTGCAGCTCCGACCCTTATCGAGGGCGGGAGTACTGTCTTCCCCCACCGCGACGATGCCTAAGCACCGAAATCAATACCTCGAATTCACGTCGCGAAGAAACACTCGAGAAAAGGAGAGAAGAAGAGGAAATCCAAGTCTAATTCTGACGGCGGTGGAAACTTCCCGAGAAAATACTGAGCGGAGAACACGTCGACACCACAGGGTTCAGGTATACCTCAGCACCGTGGTGCGTGTAGAGGCTGCAGGTAATTCTGCTCGTGGCGACGGCGGCGTGATATCGAACGGGCGCCCGGCGTTGTCCGCCCTGGTGGACGCGGAAGCGGGACGCTGGTCGGGCGCGACGAACTCCCGCGGCTGGCGACCGCTGGCGCACGGAGGCGCACGGCGCGCGGGGATGGCACGCGGTGGCGTGCGGTCGCGGCGTGTGACCGCGCTGCGCGCGGCGGTGATGACGACGGCGGCGGCAGCGGCGGCGGTGGTGGCGGCGGCGACGACGGTGATGACGACGACGACGGCGACGACGGGGAAGGTTAGGGCAAGATGAGGGGTAGGGCAATCCTCCAAGAAGAGTTAGAAAGAAAACTCAATTCTTGAATTATGATTGCCTAATGAGTTCTTGAAACAAATGACCTTATATAGGCCTTGGAGGAAAGAGAAAATAACTAGAAAATAAGACGCAAGGGAAAACGCAGATCACGTCACGCCAAAGGGCAGTTGTGGATCTGCCTTTGGCGTCGTGTCATGACGCCGCGTGGAGACGCGCGCGGTGGTGACGTGGCGGACGACGGTTGTGGCGTGTTGACTTCTTCGCTGACTCGTTGACCGAGGTGGGTTGACTTCTGTTGACTTCATCTTTGGATCCGTAACGTCTGTGTTGACCCCGACCTCCCGCGGCGACGTGTCCCGGGCTGATGCATTGGCGCCCTCGCCATCAATTCCCGGTGCGAAGAACTCGACTCTGCCGAGTAAGCAGCCGAGAGCCCAGGGGCCTGACCAAGTCTGGGCGCAGCGAGCCAAGTCGCCCTCCGTGATCCACGTGTCCTCCATCGACGCTTTGCCCCGCCAACGAACAAGAAACTTCCGCACCATTCCACCTTTGGTGACGGTGATTACTGGCCCAGTATTTCTCGATGATTTCATGCCGTCAGAAGGTAGAGACGGGGAGTGGACAAGTCAAACTCGCCACCAGAAAGTCCGCGGGTAGAACATGGCTATCAGACGAAGGAGGTGGGGCTTTAAAGGCAACTAAATCTGAGATATTGAAAGTAGTGCTTATTCCCCACGAAGAGGGTATGTCAACGGCATAGGCATTTTCCCCAACTCGCTTGAGGATCGGAAACGCCCGCACTACGAGCATGAAGCTTAGTAGCCCGCTTGGAAGAAAATCTCTCCGCCTAATCCGCACCATCACCATATCACCTTCTTTAAATTCACGAAACGACGGTGCAAATCTGCGGATTGTTTATATGAGGCATTACTATGGGTGATGCGTACGGATTTCCTCATGCAGACTTCTAATATGATGCGCAAATTCATGACCGCTATCTGAGACTCTAGCATGCGGTAACATTGGTATGAGGTCGTAGGGGTACGTGGAAGGTGACCATGCACTATTTCAAATGGACTCATACCGGTAGTACGGTTGACTGATGCGTTATAAGCAAATTCGCACGCGAATGACAGAATCCCAAGACTTGAGGTTGTCTCCTACCAATGATCGTAATAGGTTGCCGAGGCTCCTATTAACGACCTCGGTCTGTCCATCAGTTTGGGGTGGAAAGCTGTAGAGAATTTAAGCTTTGTTCCCAAAAGATGCCAAAGAGTCTTCCAAAAGTAGCTAGTGAATCGGACATCTCTCTGACACTATGCTCTTTGGAAGTCCATGGAGACGAACTACTTCATTGAAAAACAATTGAGCAACATGAGAAGCATCAGACGCTTTTAAAACAAGGAATAAAATGAGCCATTTTTGAGAACGATCCACAACCACCATGATGGAATCATGGCGCTTGTTCGCCCTGGAAGCCCTAGCACAAAGTCGATGCTCACATCCTCCCACGGTTTTTGAGGAACTGGTAATGGAGTGTAGAGCCCAGTATTCTGCTTGACCTGTTTGGCGAGAGCACACACACGACATCGGGACACTATATTAGCTACGCCTCGCTAAGGGAGGGCCAGTAGAATCGATGCTAAACCATTGCGATGGTTGTGTCTCGCCCAAAATGACCACTAAGGCCTCCAGCATGTGTTTGCCGTACGAGAAAGGCCCTAAGAGAGGGGCGTGGGGTGCAAAGGCGTCGATCATAAAATAAGAACTGCTTTCTAAGAGATAGTCTTGGTTAGCAGAATTCGGATTCTTGCCTAAAGTCAGCAAAGTGGGAGCGAAATCAGGGCAATCAGGGTACAGGTCTTTCATGTGATCAAATCCAATAACCTCAACCTTCATAACATTCAGCAAATGGACCCTTCGACTCAAAGCATCCGCGACTCAGTTCTCTACACCCCTCTTGTGTTTGAGGACAAAGGTATATGATTGAATAAACTCAACCCATTTAATGTGCCGCGAATTTAACTTCTGCTGGGAATGGAGATACTTAAGGGCTTCGTGATCAGAGTAGAGGACAAATTCTTTGGAGAGTAGGTAATGACGCCAATGACGTAAAGATTGGACGATCGCATAAAATTCTTTGTCATAGGTAGAATATTTGAGCTTAGCATCATTTAACTTTTCACTAAAGAAGGCGATGGGATGATTCTCCTGACTCAGGACCCCACCAATTCCTAATCCCGATGCATCACAAGCAACCTCAAATACTTTATCAAAATCAGGTAGTCAAGAATTGGGGCTTGAGTCATTCTACGCTTGATCTCCTCAAAGGATCTTTGAGCTTCTATAATCCATTCAAAATGAGTTCCCTTAAGACATTCAGTCAGGGTGCCATGATGGTGCTAAAGTTGGATATGAAGCGGCGATAGAACGTTGCTAGACCATGAAAACTACGAACATCATGCACACTTCTAGGTGTTGGCCACTGGGTGATGGCATCAATTTTGGCCGGATCGACGGATACACCTTGACCAGAGAGGATGAAATCTAAGAAAGAAACATGACTAACAAGGAAAGAACATTTTTTGGGTGAGCGCATAAACTGCTCGGTTTTTAAGACTTCACAAACTAAACGAATGTGTTGGAGATGATCTGGTGTAGATCTGCTATAGCTAAGGATCTCATCAAAATAAACAACCACAAAATTTCCTATGAACGGTCTGAGTATGTGGTTCATCAATCGCTGAAAAGTGCTAGGCGCATTGGACAACCCAAAGGGCATAACCTTCCACTCATAAAGTCCATCTTTGATCTTAAAGGCTGTTTTCCATTCCCCTCCCGTTCGGATACGAACCTGGTCATAACCGCTCTTAAAATCAATTTTGGAGAAAACTGTCGAACCTGCCATCATAACAAACAAATCGTCAATGCGAGGAATGCGAAATCTATACATAACAACAATCTTGTTGATGGCTCTACTATCGATGCACATGCGCCACCTCCCGCCCTTTTTGGGAGCTAGTAGTGCAGGGACGGCACAAGGACTGAGGCTCTCTTGAATGAATCCCTTGTCCAAGAGGTCTTGGACTTGACGTTGGAGTTCCTTGTACTGTGTGGGATCCATACGGTAGTGGGGAAGGTTGGGTAACGATGACCCCGGAACAAAGTCAATAGCGTGCTGAATATCGCGCATTGGAGGTAAGTCATTGGGTAAATCATTGGGGAAAACACTAGCAAACGCCTCAAGAAGCTGAGAGACCTCATGGGGTGGAGTAGAGGAGTCCTCGGGGGAGTGATCAGGAATCATGGCTAAACACATAGTCATTTCACTATCAAGCTCTTTTTGAAATTGGGATCCACTAATAACACACAAGCCTATGGAAGTAGATTTCGAGACGGCCCTTATGGATTATGAGTGTAGGGATGCCATGTGAATTTCTTGCCCTGATGGATGAAAGAACAAGTATTACTCCGACCATAGAGGTGTACATCGTTATCATACAGCCAAGGCGGCCGAGGATAATGCTGCCCACCTTCATGGGTAGAACATCGCATAAAATCTCATCTTCATAGGATTGGACCTTCAAGGGGAGGCGGCATTGGTTTTTCACAGGGATAGAGGTAGCATCAATCCACGAAACATAGTAGGGGTGAGGGTGATCAATCAACGGTAGTCCCAAACGCTGAAGTCATAACGTCGGAGACGACGTTAATACAGCTACCACTATCTACAATCGCCTTACACATCTTATCACCAATTTTGAAATACGTAAAATATGGACGCCTCAATGCAGGGTTGTCAGTAGTAGGTTGAGTAAGATTGCAACGGACAATTCCTCTAACTGATGTAGATGGGTCATGACGAGGAAGAGATGGGGGGCAATCTGTGATGCCAATAAAGCTCACTAATCCATCATCAAGCACAAAATCATCAACAACATGGTTCTCTACTCTATATTCCTCTTCCTCTAGGGATGGCTCATCTAAGGTAGGCTCGCTGGCAAGGGTTCCTGTCCAATGTGCAAGGCTCGAGGGGCATTGGGAAGCTCTATGACCTCGACCTTGGCATTTAAAACAAGTCAAGCCAGAAGGACCGAGTTGTGAAGAGTTGGATTGAGGAGGGGCCCTGCGGTGGACTCGAGGACGGTGAGCTACGAGTTGTCGGGGTAGGAAATGATTGAGTCGGAGCGGCGGGACGGTGTTCGGATGGAGTGCGGGTAGGGGTAGGAGCCCGAGGAGCTGGAAGTGGCAGAGCTGAGAGAGGTGGTAGTGGTGGTGCTGGAAGAGCTAAGGGAGGTTGACGCTGGATTGCACGGTTGGCATAAGGAGTAGATAAAGGGGGCCGATCGGTGAGAGCAGGGCGATGATACACAGGAGAATGATGTAAGTTCTGACACAGCTCTAGGTCTTCTACGATCTGGTAGGCCTGCTCTAACGAGTGGCTTTACGGACTAGAAGTTCCGCCTCAAGGTACAGGTTGAGACCTGTCCAAAGCGAGAAATAACAACGCTGGGTTCTCCTCAACACGACACCTCATGTAAAACTCCTCAAATTGGGTGATGTACTGAAACCGGACGTCTACCCTGTTGTAGTTTATGCCATTGGTCTAAGAGGTTGTCTAAGTAAGCTAGTGGTACATATTTTTCTCTGAGTTTGTCCTTCATTTGAGGCCAAGTATCGATGGGCGGCTCACGGCGGTTATAAATCGAAAATTCAAGGTTTTCCCAAAAGATTTTGGCTTGTCCTCCTAATCTCATCTCAGCGTACTGGACTTTCTGCCACTCTAACATATTGTACCACTTGAAATAGCTATTCAATTTTGACTCCCAATCGAGATAGTCTTTAGGGTCTCTAGATCCCTCGTAGTATGGGACATCGACTTTGACGCTACGTTGAATCTGCTGCCAGTGGTTGTCGTGATCCGCACGACGGTGATCGCGAGGAGGAACCACCACTTCGGGTGGAAAAGGATCGTTCCTGTCCGGACGACTCCCGTTCCACCCGCGATGTCTATCATCAGGCGGATAAGGATCATTCCGAGGGGATGATTCCTATCTCGCCATGGGATCCTCCTCCGTGGATGGTAATCATCTCGTAGTGGACGCATTTCCATCGCACCGGGCTCTCCAAGGGAGGGTAGGGATCGTTCCGCAGCGATGATTCTTCTCCGGCTTGGGGTCCTAGGCTCGTGGATAGTAATCGTCGCGACGATTCCTATCACGAACTGGAGTACGGGTATCCGGAGGAATCATATCGTCATGTTCGAGACGGTTCTGGTTTCGACTTTCGGATCTATCATCGGACGTATAGGATCATCAACGAACGATGATTCCTATCACGATCTCGAGCTCTAGGATCAGGTGGGTAGTGGTTCTCACGATCACGGCGAAAACGATCCGGGCCTCTATTTTCGAGTTGTTGAGTTCGGTCGCCACGCATCGATCGAACTACTTAGACGGTTGTCCATGTTGGTCATTCGTGTATTCATATCACGAAACCATCATGGAAAGCGTCTAGTATACGATCAACGCCCAGGCGAGAAGAGGACGGTGGAGTGGGTGACGCCAACTCATGGATAGGGCTGACACCTCACGACCGCCTTGGGGTTGGTCTGTCATCGAGCGGGAACTCGCTTGCCTGAACGCAAATGCATGCAAGGGACTGAAAAATGATGAATGAAGACGCTCACGTTGGCGGAAATGGCTGGGCGACAGGTTAGGCTCGATACCAATTTGACGAGGACGACTATGGGATGGACGATTTAGGCGGATGACGAGGCTATGGGTAGGAATGGGTTAAGGGATAAAACAATCCACAGAAATCACGGTCGATTCTCGGACTTAAAACCGATGAAATCTGGTGGTGCAGCTCCGACTTATCGAGGGCGGGAGTACTGTCTTCCCCACCGCGACGATGCCTAAGCACCAAATCAATACCTCGAATTCACGCCGAAGAAACACTCGAGAAAAGGAGAGAAGAAGAGGAAATCCAAGTCTAATTCGACGGGCGTGGAAACTTCCCGAGAAAATACTGAGCGGAGAACACGCCGACACCACAGTGGTTCAGGTATACCTCAGCACCGTGGTGCGGTAGAGGCTGCAGGTAATTCTGCTCGTGGCGACGGCGGCGCGTGATATCGAACGGGCGCCCGGCGTTGTCCGCCCTGGTGGACGCAGGAAGCGGACGCCGGTCGGGCGCGACGAACTCTCGCGCTGGCGACCGCGGGCGCACGGAGGCACGCGGCGCGCTGGGATGGTACGCGTGGCGCGGTCGCGGCGCGGCGCAGACCGCGCGCGCTGGCGGTGATGACGACGGCGCGGCAGCGCGGCGGTGGCGGCGGCGACGACGGTGATGACGACGACGACGGCGACGACGGGGAAGGTTAGGGCAAGATGAGGGGTAGGGCAATCCTCCAAGAAGAGTTAGAAAGAAAACTCAATTCTTGAATTATGATTGCCTAATGAGTTCTTGAAACAAATGACCTTATATAGGCCTTGGAGGAAAGAGAAAATAACTAGAAAATAAGACGGCGGGAAAACGCAGATCACGTCACGCCAAAGGGCAGTTGTGGATCTGCCTTTGGCGCCGTGGTCATGACGCCGCTGGAGACGCGGCGCTGGTGGTGACGTGGCGACGCACGGTTGTGGCGTGTTGACTTCTTCGTTGACTCCTGTTGACCGAGGTGGGTTGACTTCTGACTTCATCTTTGGATCCGTAACGCCTGTGTTGACTCGATCGCTGCGGTGACGTGTCCCAGTGCTGATGCATTGGCGCCCCGCCATCAATTCCCGGGTGCGAAGAACTCGACTCTGCCGAGTAAGCAGCCGAGAGCTCCGTGGGCCCGACCAAGTCTGGGCGCAGGCGAGCCAAGTCGTCCTCCGAGCTCCACGTGACCTCCATCGACGCTTTGCCCTGCCAACGAACAAGAACCTTCCGCACCATTCCACCTTTGGTGACGGTGATTACTTCGTCCAGTATTTCCTCGATGATTTCATGCCAGTCGAAGGTAGAGACGGGGAGTGGACAAGTCAAACTCGCCACCAGAAAGTCCGCGGGTAGAACATGGCTATCGACGAAGGAGGTGGGGCTTTAAAGGCAACTAAATCTGAGATATTGAAAGTAGTGCTTATTCCCCACGAAGAGGGTATGTCAACGGCATAGGCATTTTCCCCAACTCGCTTTGAGGATCGGAAACGCCCGGCACTACGAGCATGAAGCTTAGTAGCCCGCTTGGAAGAAAATCTCTCCGCCTAATCCGCACCATCACCATATCACCTTCTTTAAATTCACGAAACGACGGTGCAAATCTGGATTGTTTATATGAGGCATTACTATGGGTGATGCGTACGGATTTCCTCATGCAGACTTCTAATATGATGCGCAAATTCATGACCGCTATCTGAGACTCTAGCATGCGGTAACATTGGTATGAGGTCGGTAGGGGTACGTGGAAGGTGACCATGCACTATTTCAAATGGACTCATACCGTAGTACGGTTGACTGATGCGTTATAAGCAAATTCGGCACGCGGAATGACAGAATCCCAAGACTTGAGGTTGTCTCCTACCAATGATCGTAATAGGTTGCCGAGGCTCCTATTAACGACCTCGGTCTGTCCATCAGTTTGGGGGTGGAAAGCTGTAGAGAATTTAAGCTTTGTTCCCAAAAGATGCCAAAGAGTCTTCCAAAAGTAGCTAGTGAATCGGACATCTCTGTCTGACACTATGCTCTTTGGAAGTCCATGGAGACGAACTACTTCATTGAAAAACAATTGAGCAACATGAGAAGCATCAGACGTTTTAAAACAAGGAATAAAATGAGCCATTTTTGAGAAACGATCCACAACCACCATGATGGAATCATGGCGCTTGTTCGTCCTTGGAAGCCCTAGCACAAAGTCGATGCTCACATCCTCCCACGGTTTTTGAGGAACTGGTAATGGAGTGTAGAGCCCAGTATTCTGCTTGACCTGTTTGGCGAGAGCACACACACGACACTGGGACACTATATTAGCTACGTCTCGCTTAAGGGAGGGCCAGGAGAATCGATGCTCAACCATTGCGATGGTTTTGTCTCTCCCAAAATGACCACTAAGGCCTCCAGCATGTGTTTCCCATACGAGAAAGTCCCTAAGAGAGGAGCGTGGGATGCAAAGGCGTCGATCATAAAATAAGAATCCGTTTTCTAAGAGATAGTCTTGGTTAGCAGAATTCGGATTCTTGCCTAAAGTCAGCAAAATGGGAGCGAAATCAGGGCAATCAGGGTACAGGTCTTTCATGTGATCAAATCCAATAACCTCAACCTTCATAACATTCAGCAAATGGACCCTTCGACTCAAAGCATCCGCGACTCAGTTCTCTACACCCCTCTTGTGTTTGAGGACAAAGGTATATGATTGAATAAACTCAACCCATTTAATGTGCCGCGAATTTAACTTCTGCTGGGAATGGAGATACTTAAGGGCTTCGTGATCAGAGTAGAGGACAAATTCTTTGGAGAGTAGGTAATGACGCCAATGACGTAAAGATTGGACGATCGCATAAAATTCTTTGTCATAGGTAGAATATTTGAGCTTAGCATCATTTAACTTTTCACTAAAGAAGGCGATGGGATGATTCTCCTGACTCAGGACCCCACCAATTCCTAATCCCGATGCATCACAAGCAACCTCAAATACTTTATCAAAATCAGGTAGTCGAAGAATTGGGGCTTGAGTCATTCTACGTTTGATCTCCTCAAAGGATCTTTGAGCTTCTATAATCCATTCAAAATGAGTTCCCTTAAGACATTCAGTCAGGGTGCCATGATGGTGCTAAAGTTGGATATGAAGCCGATAGAACGTTGCTAGACCATGAAAACTACGAACATCATGCACACTTCTAGGTGTTGGCCACTGGGTGATGGCATCAATTTTGGCCGGATCGACGGATACACCTTGACCAGAGAGGATGAAACCTAAGAAAGAAACATGACTAACAAGGAAAGAACATTTTTTGGGTGAGCGTACAACTGCTCGGTTTTTAAGACTTCACAAACTAAATGAATGTGTTGAGATGATCTGGTGTGGATCTGCTATAGATAAGGATATCATCAAAATAAACAACCACAAAATTTCCTATGAACGGTCTGAGTATGTGGTTCATCAATCGCTGAAAAGTGCTAGGTGCATTGGACAACCCAAAGGGCATAACCTTCCACTCATAAAGTCCATCTTTGATCTTAAAGGCTGTTTTCCATTCGTCTCCCGGTCGGATACGAACTTGGTGATAACCGCTCTTAAGATCAATTTTGGAGAAAACTGTCGAACCTGCCATCATATCAAACATATCGTCGATGCGAGGAATGGGAAATCTATACTTGACAGTAATCTTGTTGATGGCTCTACTATCGATGCACATGCGCCAACTCCCGTCCTTTTTGGGAGCTAGTAGTGCAGGGACGGCACAAGGACTGAGGCTCTCTTGAATGAATCCCTTGTCCAAGAGGTCTTGGACTTGACGTTGGAGTTCCTTGTACTGTGTGGGATCCATACGGTAGTGGGGAAGGTTGGGTAACGATGACCCCGGAACAAAGTCAATAGCGTGCTGAATATCGCGCATTGGAGGTAAGTCATTGGGTAAATCATTGGGGAAAACACTAGCAAACTCCTCAAGAAGCTGAGAGACCTCATGGGGTGGAGTAGAGGAGTCCTCGGGGGAGTGATCAGGAATCATGGCTAAACACATAGTCATTTCACTATCAAGCTCTTTTTGAAATTGGGATCCACTAATAACACACAAGCCTATGGAAGTAGATTTCGAGACGGCCCTTTGCGGATTATGAGTGTAGGGATGCCATGTGAATTTCTTGCCCTGATGGATGAAAGAACAAGTATTACTCCGACCATAGAGGTGTACATCGTTATCATACAGCCAAGGGCGGCCGAGGATAATGCTGCCCACCTTCATGGGTAGAACATCGCATAAAATCTCATCTTCATAGGATTGGACCTTCAAGGGGAGACGGCATTGGTTTTTCACAGGGATAGAGGTAGCATCAATCCACGAAACATAGTAGGGGTGAGGGTGATCAATCAACGGTAGTCCCAAACGCGAAGTCATAACGTCGGAGACGTTAATACAGCTACCACTATCTACAATCGTCTTACACATCTTATCACCAATTTTGAAATACGTAAAATATGGACGCCCTCAATGCAGGGTTGTCAGTAGTAGGTTGAGTAAGATTGCAACGACAATTCCTCTAACTGATGTAGATGGGTCATGACGAGGAAGAGATGGGGCAATCTGTGATGCCAATAAAGCTCACTAATCCATCATCAAGCACAAAATCATCAACAACATGGCTCTCTACTCTATATTCCTCTTCCTCTAGGGATGGCTCATCTAAGGTAGGCTCGCTTTCGAAGGGTTCCTGTCCAATGTGCAAGGCTCGAGAGGGGCATTGGGAAGTTTATGACCTCGACCTTGGCATTTAAAACAAGTCAAGCCAGAAGGACCGAGTTGTGAAGAGTTGGATTGAGGAGGGGCCCTTGCGGTGGACTCGAGGGACGGTGAGCTACGAGTTGTCGGGTAGGAAATGATTGAGTCGGAGCGGGACGGTGTTCGGATGGAGTGCGGGTAGGGGTAGGAGCCCGGGGAGCTGGAAGTGGCGGAGCTGAGAGAGGTGGTAGTGGTGGTGCTGGAAGAGCTAAGGGAGGTTGACGCTGGATTGCACGGTTGGCATAAGGAGTAGATAAAGGGGGCCGATCGGTGAGAGCAGGGCGATGATACACAGGAGAATGATGTAAGTTCTGACACAGCTCTAGGTCTTCTACGATCTGGTAGGCCTGCTCTAACGTAGTGGCTTTACGGACTAGAAGTTCCGTCTCAAGGTACGGGTTGAGACCTGTCCGAAAGCGAGAAATAACAACGCGGGGGTTCTCCTCAACACGACACCTCATGTAAAACTCCTCAAATTGGGTGATGTACTCGGAAACCGGACGTCTACCCTGTTGTAGTTTATGCCATTGGTCTAAGAGGTTGTCTAAGTAAGCTAGTGGTACATATTTTTCTCTGAGTTTGTCCTTCATTTGAGGCCAAGTATCGATGGGCGGCTCACGGCGGTTATAAATCGAAAATTCAAGGTTTTCCCAAAAGATTTTGGCTTGTCCTCCTAATCTCATCTCGGCGTACTGGACTTTCTGCCACTCTAACATATTGTACCACTTGAAATAGCTATTCAATTTTGACTCCCAATCGAGATAGTCTTTAGGGTCTCTAGATCCCTCGTAGTATGGGACATCGACTTTGACGCTACGTTGAATCTGCTGCCAGTGGTTGTCGTGATCCGCACGACGGTGATCGCGAGGAGGAACCACCACTTCGGGTGGAAAAGGATCGTTCCTGTCCGGACGACTCCCGTTCCACCCGCGATGTCTATCATCAGGCGGATAAGGATCATTCCGAGGGGGATGATTCCTATCTCGCTATGGGATCCTCCCCTCCGGTGGATGGTAATCATCTCGTAGTGGACGATTTCCATCGTGCACCGGGGCTCTCTCCAAGGGAGGGTAGGGATCGTTCCGCAAAGGATGATTCTTCTCCTGGCTTGGGGTCCTAGGCTCCGGTGGATAGTAATCGTCGCGACGATTCCTATCACGAACTGGAGTACGGGTATCCGGAGGAATCATATCGTCATGTTCGAGACGGTTCTGGTTTCGACTTTCGGATCTATCATCGGGACGTATAGGATCATCAACGTAACGATGATTCCTATCACGATCTCGAGCTCTAGGATCAGGTGGGTAGTGGTTCTCACGATCACGGCGAAAACGATCCGGGCCTCTATTTTCGAGTTGTTGAGTTCGGTCGCTCACCGCATCGATCGAACTACTTAGACGGTTGTCCATGTTGGTCATTCGTGTATTCATATCACGAAAACCATCATGGAAAGCGTCTAGTATACGATCAACGTCCAGGCGAGAAGAGGACGGTGGAGTGGGTGACGCCAACTCATGGATAGGGGCTGACACCTCACGACCGTCTTGGGGTTGGTCTGTCATCGGAGCGGGAACTCGTTTGCCTGAACGCAAATGCATGCAAGGGGACTGAAAAATGATGAATGAAGACGTCTACGTTGGCGGAAATGGCTGGGCGACAGGTTAGGCTCTGATACCAATTTGACGTAGGACGACTATGGGATGGACGATTTAGGGCGGATGACGAGGCTATGGGTAGGAATGGGTTAAGGGATAAAACAATCCACAGAAATCACGGTCGATTCTCGGACTTAAAACCGATGAAATCTGGTGGTGCAGCTCCGACCCTTATCGAGGGCGGGAGTACTGTCTTCCCCCACCGCGACGATGCCTAAGCACCGAAATCAATACCTCAATTCACGCCAAGAAACACTCGAGAAAAGGAGAGAAGAAGAGGAAATCCAAGTCTAATTCTGACGCGTGGAAACTTCCCGAGAAAATACTGAGCGGAGAACACGCCGACACCAGGGTTCAGGTATACCTCAGCACCGTGGTGCGGTAGAGGCTGCAGGTAATTCTGCTCGTGGCGACGGCGCGTGATACGAACGGGCGCCCGGCGTTGTCCGCCCTGGTGGACGTTATGAAGCGGGACGCCGGGTCGGGCGCGACGAACTCCCGCTGCTGCGGCGACCGCGGCGCACGGAGGCGCACGGGCGGCGCTGGGGATGGCACGCGGTGGCGGCGGTCGCGGCAGACCGCGCTGCTGCGCGCGGTGATGACGACGGCGGCGGCAGCGCGGCGGTGGTGGCGGCGGCGGCGGCGACGTGATGACGACGCATTTACGGCGACGACGGGAAGGTTAGGGCAAGATGAGGGTAGGGCAATCCTCCAAGAAGAGTTAGAAAGAAAACTCAATTCTTGAATTATGATTGCCTAATGAGTTCTTGAAACAAATGACCTTATATAGGCCTTGGAGGAAAGAGAAAATAACTAGAAAATAAGACGCAAGGGAAAACGTGCATCACGTCACGCCAAAGGGCAGTTGTGGATCTGCCTTTGGCGTCGCGGTCATGACGCGCGTGGAGACGCGGCGCGGTGGTGACGTGGCGGACAACGGTTGTGGCGTGTTGACTTCTTCGTTGACTCCTGTTGACCGAGGTGGGTTGACTTCTGTTGACTTCATCTTTGGATCCGTAACGTCTGTGTTGACCCCGACTGCCTGCGGTGACGTGTCCCAGGCTGATGCATTGGCGTCCTCGCCATCACACATTCAGTCTCAGTACGCTCGAAATTTTATCTACCTTTTTAAACAATTGCATGATTATTACATATAAGTTACAAACATACATATTAAATCATTCTCATAATGATGTCAATTACCTATTCTAAATTCATTCTCCATTCAACAAATTTAGAGTAGTATATAAAAATCTTCAAATATGTTTATCCAGTAGTCTAATTTAGTTAGATTCTATAATATTCAATATTTTTATAACTGAAATGAGATACACTCAAGAATCAACCCATCATAAATTTCAGTTTCAAGTCAAGGTTCTTCTCCATTGTCTAAAATATTGGTTATTCATTCTTTGACACATAAAAAATCTTTTTTATCAACTTTTCTTATCTATATACATAAGTGATGGAGGACCATCCACTCGATCGCGTCCCGATTCGTCACCAGCCACTTCGAGGAGCTCAAGCCGATGTGAAGAACCTACGTTTCCATTTTCAGGTTTGAGAAGTGTTCGCTTCATCTTGGTATGTCTCGTGATCATTTGTGTTCTTTCCTTTTGATGGCTTAATCCTCGTGTACAGGCCCATCTTTTTGTTGTCTTCGTCTTGTCTCGTCGACTTCGAATTGTAGGGTGCTCCCTCCTGCGTGAGTACAGGTCCCCTCGTGATGTCAGACGTCGTCCGGGACGTCGTCCGGTCGACACCGAGTATGATGGTTCGGTGTCGATAAGAGATGATGGTATCGAACGTCGACGGTGTCGTGGTCCGACGGGTGAACCCTAATGGGTCAATAAAACTACGATGAAACAAATGGGTGCCCTATGTGTCGTACATGCAGGCTCCGACTCGATGGAGGTGCCAAGCTCCTAGCTTGGACGAGTCGCCAAGTGGCAGCGATGGTGGCCTCTTGAACCTCGTCAGAGCGACGAAGTCATCTATGGCCGAACGGATTCAATCCATGGGGCTCGCACGTAACGGACGATTTTGTCCGTACCGGTAGACACTCAAAATCGTTCATAGTTTTCTCTTGAAACCTCTCTCACCTACCTAGCCCGAGCGCAGTGGAGTCAAAACAAAATTATATTGCAAGAGATAAGTAAACGAGCGACGGGAGAGGACGGCATACCTCGTCGGTGGGCTCGTGGTGTAGGATTCGTCGACAGTCAGCGGCGGTCGAAGGGGGTGGGGCGGAGAGGCGTCGGAGAGCAGTCGCCGACTCAAATGGCGGTTGGCTCAGGAGCGGTGGAAAGGGAAGAGAGTGAGGACGAGCCATGGTGACGAGCTCAAGCTACTAAACAAGCGAGGCGGGCATGACCGTGGGTGGAGGTCGATGCGTCTAGGTCGATCGGCGTCTGATACGCTGACAACAGTCTTTCGCAAGGCGGTCAGCGAGGCTGTCAGCGTGTCGCACGGAGATACGCTAACAACGCTCGTTCGCGGCGGCATCGACCGGGTGTTGTACGACGATACTAGGGATCAGGCCCGGAGGCACGATGAGCCAGGACCCGATCAAAGGCGCGCGGCCAACAGACTGCCAGCAAGGAGCGGAGCAAATCGTCAAACAGGAGGGGGGGTATCGGCCACCTCAGTTGGTTCCAACCTCCAAGGAATGGGAACGGTCAATAGGGACCACCGTCAGGGTGGATGGATTGCCAAAATGCGAAATCACCCAAGCCTGGACCTCAATGTGACCAGCCTTCCCTTGATGCGTGAAGGTCGCTTGGAAATTTCCTCGATTGAATTCTCCCTCAACCTAGAAGGATACGGGGCTCACCAACATGACATCGCAATTGGTAAGGCTCGAGAATTCCCAGGACGCTTCTAGGGAGGCAAAGAGGGTCTTTGGGTCCTCCCGTTCGCAGAGGGGGGGGCGAGTGTGTCGTGAGCAGCCAGCGTCGGCGTAGACCGGAACCGGTTTGTCTTTCTCCCAGTGCACGGTGCGGGAATTCCGTCCACACCGATTCGGCAACCACGAAGATGGGCTTTCTCATGGCATCAGCTAGGCATGAAAATCCCTCAATCGGAGGACATCCGGCAGAGAAAGGGAGGAGAAATGTCGGTGGTGCTCCCCATATTCTCTGGCGTTCCTTCCGATTCTTCTCCCTCGTCTGTCACTCTTTCCCCTTCAATTTTCCTTCTTTCAATAAAGGGGGAGACCAGAAAGGGAAACAAACAACTCACGATTTTTCCTTCTAGTCTAAGCGATTAGGGTGCCCCCTCTTCCCTTATAAAGGGGGAGGTCAAAATAGACACCTAATTTGGGTCAACAAAAGGGAAAGAAAGGGGTCCATTAAGGGGGGCCCTTATAAATTGGGCCCCCTCATTACAAAACAAAGGGGAAATTAAAAATAAAAGAAAGAAGAGAAACAAGGGAAAAGGGGGCAAAGGAAGGCCCCTCTCCCTTGACGATAAAACGATGGACGGACGAGACACGTCATGAACGCGACGAAAACACAACGACGAGAACGAGAAAATGAAACACCAAACACGAGAAAGGACGATGAAAACAGAACGCGATAATCGAGCAATTTCATCCGACCTTCGACGACGGTATTGGGTGGCGCAGATGACATCATTGGTAATCCTTGATGGCGTGCGCCGTCACCTCATATGTGTTTTATTTGCTTGATTAAAGTAGCTTCCATCTTTAGGGGGGGGGGGGGGAAATTCATGTTGGGTTTCTTCTTCCCCTAAAGAACCCTTTTAAGGGGAAGCCCAATAAGCTTCCCCCTTAAAAGGGGCCTATTCGGGCATCCCACAACTGCCTTCTTCTCTCCATAAAGAAGAGGGAGGGGTGGATGTGGTAGAGGAAGGCATGATGTTTTGAGAAGTCAGACCTGAGAATCAGAAGTTGCAGTTATTTTTTTCTGAAGGACAGAGGGCCTCGCTTTGCCATCACTGGGTTTTCTTCCCCTCTCTTCCGTTCGGTTCATCAACACCAAGTTGCACTAGTTGAAGAATATCGACATACCAGAACTAGTGTTCGCCGTCCCGATATCCGTCTGATATCCGGTATCGGACAACCGATATACGATAGCTGGGAAAAAGTGGGAGTTCCGGATATCGGCTATCGGATATTGGGCGATATCCGTCTATCAGTGGTTTGACAGATACCAGTATCGGATATCGGAGGGGGAGGGACGAGGCGGATCTCGGATGCTGGATATCGGTTTCCGATATCCGGATATCGAAAACCGATATCCAGCAATTTTTGTTCAGTTGTCTGCAATCCCATATCGGAAAATTCCAATTTTCGTGAGACTATATATTCTCCCCAGCCATTTTTCAGTTAAATCTCATCTTCGCCAGCCCGCGGCCCATAATTATGTAAATAAAAAAATTTAAATTATCATGATAACGAGGGTAGGGTTGCCTAATATAGCTAATAAAAATAACAATAAATTTAATGTTATTTGAAGAAAATATATTGCGTTTTATAGTTAGTGAAGTAAATAGTAATGTTAATATGACCTAACAACTAATGCTACTAGGTAATTAATATATAGTCATTTTGAGTAAATAAAGTTTCAAATATAGTAAAGAAAAATAACAATAGATTTAATCTTACATAACAACCAGTGGTATTAAGAAATAAATATATAGTAATTGTTATTTTAGGAAAACAAAATTGTGTTTTATAGTTAGTGAATTAAATAGTAATGTTAATATGTCCTAACAACTAATGCTACTAGGTAATTAATATGTAGTCATTTTGAGTAAATAAAGTTGCTAATATAGTGAATAAAAATAACAATAGATTTAATCTTACATAACAACCAGTGGTATTAAGAAATAAATATATTGTTATTTTAGGACAACAAAATTGCGTTTTATAGTTAGTGAATTAAATAGTAATGTTAATATGTCCTAACAACTAATGCTACTAGGTAATTAATATGTAGTCATTTTGAGTAAATAAAGTTGCTAATATAGTGAATAAAAATAACAATAGATTTAATCTTACATAACAACCAGTGGTATTAAGAAAATACGTAGAACCATAAGTAGATTGTTGTAGAATTGTTATTTTTAACTAAAAACTATTGTTATTTAGAAATTAATATAATGTTATTTTAAGAGAATATAAATGTGTAATGTAGTGAATAAATATACTAGACAAGTAAGTATATTTCTTGGCAGTATATTTAATTACAGGGATTAATTTTTTTGATTGATACTAAGATTATTAATTGGACAGTTGCAGGAATATAGTGATGCCGGATATAACCTTGTAACAAGAACTGAAAGTGTCTATTCAAGTTGATATAAAATTTAATATTATGCATTCATCGAAATCGTCGTAGTAATCTAGGGATATTCAATTACATATTTGTAAAATGTATCAAAATTTGAATAAATTCAAAAGAATCCATACACGTCGTTAATCCGAGACTTCTAGAAAAATTCACACGTATGCTATGACTGTGGCCCTGTCAAAAAAGCGTAGTCCTAACGGCTCTGTCAGATATTTGTGCTCAATTGATCATCACCAGCGTTGCATAAGATAAGTGATAAGTAACGATAATTACGTAGAAATAAGGAGATCTAGTTCAGTTATGGGATGTGTACCTCGAGCACATGCGACCACACCATCTTCTTCGTCGTCAGCATCCTCATCTAGCTCGACGTCATTGTACCAACGTTTGTTGTCCGCACGGAGCCAACACTTCACAGTGATTAGTGTTTCAATGCTTATTGGCGATAGACGCGATCGCTTGTACGTGACAATAGCATTGCCAACCGAGAACATGCGCTCGGCAGGGGCGCTCGTCGCACATACTGATAATAGGTCCCTCGCAACGGTCGCAAGCAAGGGGAAACGCTTCGCCCCCGTCGTGGCCCACCAAGATAATGGAGTGAACACACCCTCATTTGGCATAGTCTGCGCAAGGAACTGGTTGAACTCATCCCAGGACGACCGCGTTGTCACCGGTGCCGGTTGCACGTGCTGCATAGTGGTGCTAAGCCACTCGTCCAACTCTTCACCTCCTCGTTGCCCCTCCTCAATGGCCCCTCTCGGTCCACGGCTCGACCAGTCACCGGGAAACAATGACCGTACGTATGCGATGGAGGGAGAAATCAAGTGAGAGAGAGGGAGAAATGGAAAGAATGAGAGGGAGGGAGAAATCGAGTGAGAGAGAGAGGGAGAAATGGAAAGAATGAGAGGGAGGGAGAAATGGAAAGAATGAGAGGGAGGGAGAAATGGAGAGGGAGGTAGAAATGGAGAGAGAGGGAGAAATTGAGTGAGAGAGAGAAGATAAATGGAAAGAGAGGGAGGGAGGGAGAAATGGAGAGAGAGGGAGGGAGGGAGAAATGGAGAGAGAGGGAGAAAGTGAGTAAGAGAGAGAGAGGGAGAAATGGAGAGGGAGAGAGGGAGGAAGAAATGGATAGAGAAATGGAGAGGGAGGGAGAAATCGAGTGAGAGAGAGTGGGAGAAATGGAAAGAATGAGAGGGGGGGAGAAATGGAGAGGGAGGGAGAAATGGACAGATAGAGAGAGAGGGAGAAATGGAGTGAGAGAGAGAAGAGAAATGGAAAGAGAGGGAGGGAGGGAGAAATGAAGGGAGAGGGAGAAATGGAGAGGGAGGGAGAAATGGACAGAGAGAGAGAGAGGGAGAAATGGAGGGAGAAGGAGAAATTGAGTAAGAGAGAGAGGGAGAAATGGAAAGAGAGGGGGAGAAATGGAAAGAACAAATGAGAGGGAGGGAGAAATGGAGAGGGAGAGAGGGAGGAAGAAATGGATAGAGAGAGGCAGAAAAGAGAGAGAGGGAGAAATGGAGAGGGATGGAGAAATCGAGTGAGAGAGAGAGGGAGAAATGGAAAGAATGAGAGGGAGGGAGAAATGGACAGATAGAGAGAGAGGGAGAAATGGAGAGAGAAGGAGAAATTGAGTGACAGAGAGAGGGGGAGAAATGGAAAGAAAGAGTGATAGAGGGAGGGAGAAATGGAGTGAGAGAGAGAGGGAGAAAGGGAAAGAAAGAGGGGGAGGGAGAGAGGGAGAAGGAGGGAGAAAGGGAGAGAGGGGGAGAAAGGGAGAGGGAGAGGGAGAAATGGAATGAGAGAGAAAGAGAGGGAGGGAGAAATGGAAAGAGAGAGGGAGAAATGGAATGAGAGAGAAAGAGAGGAAGGGAGAAATGTAGAGGGAGAGAGAGAGGGAGGGAGAAATTGAGTGAGAGAGAGAGAGGGAGAAATGGAAAGAGAGAGGGAGAAATGGAATGAGAGAGAAAGAGGGGGAGGGAGAAATGGAGAGGGAGAGAGAGAGGGAGAAATGGAGAGAGAGGGAGAAATGGAGAGGGAGGGAGAAATGGAGAGAGAGAGAGAGAGATAAATGGAAATTGAAAGAGAGAGAGGGTGGGAGAAATGGAGAGAGAGGGAGAAATTGAGTGATAGAGAGAGAGAGAGAGAAATGGAAAGAGAGGGGGAGAAATGAAAAGAGAGAGGGAGAGAGGGAGGGAGAAAAATAAGTGAGAGAGAGAATTGGAAAGAGAGGGGGAGAAATAGAAAGTGAGAGGGAGAGAGGGAGGGAGATATTGAGTGAGAGAGAGGGAGAAATGGAAAGAGATGGATGGAGGGAGAAATGGAGAGGGAGAGAGAAATGGAGAGAGAGAGATAGAGAGGGAGAAATTGAAAGAGAGAGAGGGAGGGAGAAATCGAGAGAGAATGAGAAATGGAGAGAGAGAGAGAGGGAAAAATGGAAACAGATAGAGGGAGGGAGAAATGGAGAGAGAGGGAGGGAGAAATTGAGTGCGAGAGAGAGAGGGAGGGAGAAATGGAGAGAGGGAGACGTTGAAATTCGCATTTGCAAACAAGATGAACAATAATGAAAAATAAACATGTTTTCAGACCTTGAAATTCAACAAAATTCATGAGGATTTCTTAGAAATTCAACACTAAATGAAGAAATTTTACCTCCACGCTGTTAATTCTGGGAACAGGGCTGATTGGTCGATCGTTCTTATCTGTTTCAACTTCACCGATTCGCAGAAGGTTGAAAATGAACTCTTCAGTGACCTTCGAATGGGGAAATCATAGGAATCAGATTGAAATGCTAGCCATTCACAGAGCGATCAAGAAACCTATACCTCTCTAGGGTCGACTCCACCGCTGCCTTCGTCCGCCGACCCCGCCGTCCACTCCCCGCCGCTCGCCGTTGCCCGCTCGCCGTTGCCCGCTCGCCGTTGCCCGCTCGCCGTTGCTCGCCATTGTCCGCCTTTGAAAAAAGAGGAGGGAGATGGAGGAAATTTCATAACTTATGAAATTCGATGCGGATATCGAAAACCGATATCCGCATCTGAGATCCGATACCGTCTTCTGTCCCACTGAGACGGAGACGGATGCCAGTACCGGACGGAAATCAATATCGGATATCGACACTGTAGCAACCGATACCCGATACCGATATCCAGCATCCGGATATCGGAAAAAACGGATACCGGAAAATCAAGTTCCGGTATCCGGTTCAGCATCCGTCCCGATACCGGCATCCGGTACCGGCATCGGGACGGGCAAACACTAACCAGAACGAAGGTTATCGTCGAACTCGTGTTTGTCGGTCAGCCATCTGTGTTGACTGCCCTCTGTAAGTGTAAAAATAGTACTCTAGGGTGTTACGCCCTTGAAGACCAAAGCGGGAGTTTTGGTCTTGCATCTCAACATCCTCTTCGAGGGGGTCTTCTGCTGTGTGGATTAGGAGCCGTGGGGCCCGCGAATTGGTCCGCTCACACAGCCATTGCCGAAGGACAATCGAACGATCTGAATATCTTCATTCTGATCCGATATCGTTTTTTTGACTGCATTGGCGACGTTGTTCTTCTGACCTGAACGTCTTCTGTGACCCAACGAGTTCTCCAGCTTATTTGATGATCCGCCGCAATTTCGTGATGACATCAGTTCACATTTTATTTGACTGACTCCAGACCATGGCGCATACTTCTATGTCACTCTCGGATTCCTTTCATTGAACGTTGTTGCTCACCCTCTTGTACTCGTAACGACTACGGCCTAGAGTTCTCCAGCTTGACTATCTTGGCGCGATACAGTTCGCTTTGTTCTCGACCCTCAGCCATGGGGGAGTTCCCTCCTCTGCCTCACGATCTCCTCCTTCCCCCGACAGTCGATTCTTGCCAGCATCCTCAATACTGCACCAAAAGTCATATTCCTTCTTCCCACCCTCCCATGCTTAAGCAGTTTTAATTAGTTTTCCCAATAACATCTTGAATGTTTCTTTGCCCGAGTGAAGTTAATGCCTGATAGGATTAGCTACCCACTTGTGTTAGAAAAAATTTCTTTGACGGTTTGGATCTTCTCGATATCGTCAACAGTTTAGACGCTCGTGGACAGAGATCGTCCCTCACTCCGTTTGCTCTCGAACTGATCAAGCGGATCATTGGAGTGTGATTGTGTCATAACCCATCCGGTGTCTTCCACTTGAATACGAATTGGATCATCTGATGACTGGCATACTTCTCGTTAATTCTCTTAACATACACATCATTACATCGCATCGTGTCCTGGTTCTGTTCTCCTATGATGTAATATGTTCTGTCCATTTCCGGACATCGCGTTACATCAATAAGATTCTCTGATTCTACAAACATAATTATTTACATCTCTATGTAGATGTCAATTTAAACATGAATAAAAACCCTCAATCAGCCTTATATGCCTTTGTTAGTTATCTCAATATATTTGGTAGAATATAGATTACCTGAATCAATTTCACCCAAGATCTGTTATGAGAATATTTCATATATATTTAGTCCTCTTCAATTTTTCCAAATAGTTTGACTCAGATATGATTAAAATAATCTGAATTAGCAACCGCATGATATTGAGTATAAGAAAACATAGTTAAAAGTCAACAGAAAACTTATTTGTAGTTTTTTCCCCTTGATCTTTTTGTAAAGTCATCCTCTTCTATTGTATTGAGACACTTTTTGGACATGAAGATCTTGATGATATTAAAAATGGGTTATAAAAATACTTAAACCTATACAGAATGGTATGTAGTTGGCCAGTAAGCTTTTCCTTATCCAATTTTTGATTGTGTGTTTCTTTTACCTACACATTTGAGTAACTTCCTACTGGATGGTGAAATAACTCAGAGTAGGGTGAATTAGTTCTTTCTTCCTAGCTGTATGGTTTGATTAATTTTTATGAAGACAATTGATAATCTCAAATTTAAGGTTTTAACTCGTTGTCAGTAATTGAGATTATTCAATAAAAAATATTTAACCATACTTAGGGATATTTAGCTAGTGATGAGTACGAATCCTCCCCATAGGGAACGAAGATTAAGGATTTAATTTTCTTATGATATTGATTAATTATACGAGAAAATATAAAGACGATAATATCATAAGTGAGACAGTGAAATCAGGAAAAAGGTTGCAAAACTTATAATTCAAACTTAAAATTAGCAAAGAAAAGAGGAAAAAAAGCAGAATTACGAGATGTGTTACAAGGATAAGGTGGAGGATGTGATGGATACAATAGTGATCGAGTTCACGAACAGTGTGATGGTAGAGCGAGAGACGATATGATGGGTACAAAAGGGAGTGAAACACAAATAAAAATATGATAATAAACCCTAATCGGACATCTAGATTGTCAAATATCACAGTTTTATGTTGAACAAATCCTAACCCTTGATTTCTCTCTCCCTCCCCCATGTCAACATCGATGAGTATTCCTCTTTGTCCGTTTCCATTTAACTGTCACGTTGTTAGGATTCCGTGCTGCATCGTCGTCCATGCTCACATCTCTTAAAGCGGCCACGTGTACTGGTAGTTTGAAAAAGACAAAAAATGATAATCAATATACTATTTAAAAGGACATTGTTTATAATATTCTGGCAGCTGATGTAATGTTGTATCAGCGTGCACCACATCAGCAGAATCCCTTTTTTTACTGAATAGGAGAGTGATAGCTGAGCATCCCATGTACACGTGGCCTCATCTGTCTCGAAACACATAACGTAGTCTCTTATGTTGACCAATACAGAGAGAGAGAGAAAGAAAGAAAGAAAGAAGACAAAATATGATTTTTTTCTTTGTGTTCCTCGGTCCACGCAAGATTTATTGTAAAAATGGCATTTTTCTGATTCATCCACGTCTCCCCAAAGGCTAAAAAAAACAATGATTGGTTAGTGTTGGGCTCTAGATTCCTTGACATGGATGAATATATCAAAATATTCCGCAACAGAAGACGAACGGAATCGAATGGCATCATTCAAACCATTAAATGAAGTACCTTTGCACGTGATTTCTTAGATTCCGGAGTGAGCCGAGTCGAGCTACACAAATATGCAGCCTCGAGATGTATCCACGCGATCCTTAGCACGTCGGATCTCCTCCTCTTTGACGAGCCTGTCATACCTCCATCGTCGTCGTTACGCCATTTTGATTACATCAGGCATGGAGAGGGTGTGTGGGGAGAAGGTAGAAGAAGGGGAAGGGCCTCTAAACAATTCTGGCCTGGGTGAATTTCTTTCAGGGCCTTCCCCTATTTATATTAAGTGGGTATGTTTCATAGAAACCCCCAAGTTTTAAGTATATCTTCCAACGTCCAAAAGACCATTTGCGTGTGACCCTCTAGGTCTATGTATCAGTCTAGTTAACGACTCAAGTGGCCCAATAACCTTTATTGGCCTTCCAAATTAATTAACTATATGAACATATAGGTTAGTTAATGCCAAATCAATTTAACCCAATCAATAGGTTGAGTCTCCAACACGTGGGGTGCCAAGCTACACCTTGTATTCTAGAAGATACAAAGGATTGTGTATCGACTCACTCGTGGAACATGTTTGTCATCATTCACCATGTACGTATAATCCTTCATCCACTTGACTCTCCTTGGATGACTTAGGGTATGGTCCACTGTCAAACCTTAATCGATCATCTGAGTTAGTACTAATGCATTCGGAAATCATTGGAGAACTCTTCTCCGATATTTCACTGCCTTGGCCAAGGACTTCATTGCATCGTCTTCCTTGAGTTGTCACCTCTTATACCGAGGGCTAACAATCTTATCTTGACCACTCAATTATCCTCGTGAACTTCTTGATGTACCCGAACAAAAACCGTACAGAATCCCACTATTAGAGACTCATTGGCCATAGACAAAGTACAACCGTTCATCCACAAGACCTCTTTGGTGTCTCAGGTCAAAGGACCACTTACACAACTGTGATGTGAATCAACCTGATTGATAGTTCGGTATATTACCATTCAGGGATTCATACGGATCAATTCAGTGAAATCTTTCCACTAAAGAGCACCCACTATCTATCCTTAGTGTCTCCACACTAATGGCTAAGGGACCGACCATACTCATCATATGAGTGAGGCTAGATAGTGATATTCTGTCCGGATACTTTGATGTTCGTCTCGCATTTCTTTCGAATATGAGTGTTCAGATAACATGCTTAAAGACTAGTGATCTCCGTATTACGGTCCCATCTTAATTCACTAAGTCTCACCATGTATTCATGGACTTCATTATAAGCATCACACATGCACTATAATGAATATGTTGTATTAATGAACATGGAACGAGATGTGTAAAGTGTGATTGGCTTGCTGGTCACATATATTTCCATCAGTTAGTTGAATGCTATTATGGCATTGCTTTTCACGAGGCCATAATGGTAGCAAAATGATAGTTGACGTCAATCATTATTTTTAGTTCTAATTCATCGCAGTTCAACGAATCAAACGGCGACACATGGCTATGTGAAATTAAAGGTTTAAAATAAATTCAAATTTTCATATTTAATAAGATAATATCACAAAAAATATAAATAAATTTATATTTTGACTTAGAAAATTCATATATTTATCAATTTAATGTCGCAAAATTCCAAAAAAAATCATATTCTGACATATAAAATTATATTCTTTTAGATTTGGTTGTCATAAAAATCTCTAAAAATATAGAAAATTTCAGAAAATTCAAAATACCATTTTAAAATAGATTTAATCATTTTAAACTTAATAACGTGCATCTATAATCAATTTAATTCAAATAAACATTTAAATATGATCAAGTTAAGGTACTAAAAATGCATGTTATCAAAAATCACCCTAAAGTCCCTCTTCACCTTGTTAAAGGCTAGTGGCAATTTCTATCTAGCCAGCCACAGTTCAACATGAACTTCTGCTGATCCACTCACACTCTCAGTTAGCAACCTCACTTTGTTGGTGTCCTTCAGTGCATCTTTACTTGTCGCATCTCCCACAATTGACTTTGAGAGCTGTGCTCACTGATCCCTACACCCTTTGGGCTAATTTGTTTTTTTACAGACCTTTACCTATGTCACCAATCCTCACACACTCCAAGTAGGTCAGTTAACCCAATCTTGTGTGATCCTACAAGTTTAGAAATGAATGCACCAACAAATTGACTATGAATTCAACCCCTTATACTCGCCTCTAGTCTAGCCTAGAATCACTAAGGCTCTAGTCTTTGCCCTCACTGGTAAAGAGGAGTCTTCGACACTAAAACAAACTAAGACTCCTCTTTAACTGGTAAGCACGGCTCGCCTAAATTCAATCAAGACTAAAACAAGCTTATTTTTTTTATTCATAAACTCAACACATCATAAAATATCAATGGTGATCAAAATACAAAGCAATGGTGCTGAAAAAAATACAAAACAATCGATATTAAAATATCCCTAATTAGTTGACTCTGAAATTCCAAATCTTTCTTTAACTTTCTAATTTTGACTTTTTCATCAATTTGAATCTCCTGCTGATTGTTTTGATCTCTGGATTATCTATCTTTTAACATATAGAATATAGAGTATGATCGTATATGGGTATATGTGACTCTATATGTGAATCAGTAAGATCACACCATATGTCTATATGTTAAAGGAATGAAATATGAAATCAATTACCATAATATTTCTTTATAATTCATAAATTTTAAGACAAACCTGAGGTGTTAGTTCTTGAAAAAATTATCCTCACAACAAAATTTTATATCTTTCCCTTAATAATTCATAAATTGTCTCAAATGCAGTTTGATATCTAATTGACTCCATCAAATTGGGATTCAAAAACTTTGAGATACCTATTACTTATAATTCAATGAGATTCAGAATATAACTCTTTTGAAATCAGAAATAAAATATTCGTAAGATCAATTAAGTAGATATCAGGCAAGAATGCATTCAGGATTGAAATTCAAATGGACATAGATTTTTCAATTATTTGGATATTATTAACAGCCCCGCTTCATATTTAAAAAATCTAAAATGAAAGGATCAAAATAAGATTTCAGAAATTTAACAAGTAAGAAATCAAATACTTGTCGTGTTTTGAGTCAAAAAATAGAAAATGAAATGTAGTGTTTTGAATTTTAGAAATATAAATTCAGGTTTGTAAATTGGTAAAGGAATTGTTGTGTATTTAACTTCAGATATCATATTTTTAAAAATAATTGAGATTTTGGGTCACAGAATTGAAATACAGTGTTTAAAATCTGAAAGGTGTATTCTAAAATGAATGAAGAAAATGGGATTAAATAAAGTACACTTTTTAATTCATTGATGAACATCAGATTAAGGAAAGTGGCTTTCGAAATATGGTATAACAATTGGTTTCAAGAAAGAACTCAACCATCAATATTAAATCCCTGAAAGTTTAGATGAAACCTGATTAGATGTTGGAGCAGATAAAGTCAATAACCTCATTTTTTGTGCATGTGATTTGAAGGAGCACATGAGGCATTTATGAAGTTATGATCACACACAAAAGCTTGAGTTTGAATGAGGCATTTCCTTGATCCCAGGAAGGAAAATTCTGAGCGTTTGTTGATCCCCCAGGAGAGCTTTTTCAGATCCGCAAAAAAAGTGTACATTTTGTTCTGGTAAGGTCACAGGAGAAAGAGAGAGAGTGATTGAGAGGAAAATTTTCTTCCACCAATCTTGAGAGAGTGATTGAGAGACGGAGAGATCGTTTTTTTTTATTTTGGAGAATGAGAAAGATTTATTTTAGAGAGAGGCAATGGAGAGAGCAACAGGAAATGAAAATTTACTATAATACATTTTGTAAATTCCAATCTCTTCTATATTGAACCAAATATTAAAATAAAAAATGCAATTTCTGAATTGCATTAAATTTTATTTTGTAGAATCATCGCATAGCTGCTCAAGTTTTTGGTACCTACATTCACGACAGAAAACATACCTCTATCTAACAGTTTTGGCTAAATAAAATGATTATTTATTAAGTAAATTACTGATATTTTCTTTTATGAACATCAATTGAGCTTATAAATTTGTTAAACACAGTTTTACTTCAAGTTAGATGTAATGCATTTGAAATATATAATGTTTATGGAATCAATGAATGTTCAAGAAGTGGAATGTTTCAAAAGGTTCCATATTGTGAGTCTCTCTCTCTCTCTCTCTCTCTCTCTCTCTCTCTCTCTCTCTCTCTCTCTCTCTCTCTCTCTCTCTCTCTCTCTCTCTCTCTCTCTCTCTCTCTCTCTCTCTCTCTCTCTCTCTCTCTCTCTCTCTCTCTCTCTCTCTCTCTCTCTCTCTCCCCCTCTCTCTCGCTCTCCCTCCTCCTCTCTCTCTCTCTCCCTCTCCCTCTCTCTCTCTCTCTCTCTCTCTCTCTCTCTCTCTCTCTCTCTCTCTCTCTCTCTCTCTCTCTCTCTCTCTCTCTCTCTCTCTCTCTCTCTCTCTCTCTCTCTCTCTCTCTCTCTCTCTCTCTCTCTCTCTCTCTCTCTCTCTCTCGCTCTCTCTCTCTCTCTCTCTCTCTCTCTCTCTCTCTCTCTCTCTCTCTCTCTCTCTCTCTCTCTCTCTCTCTCTCTCTCTCTCTCTCTCTCTCTCTCTCTCTCTCTCTCTATATATATATATATATATATATATATATCTCTATCTATCGCTCTATTTATCTCTCTATCTATTTCTCTATCTATCTCTCTATCTATCTATCTCTCTCTATCTATCTATCTCTCTATCTATCTATCCATCTATCTATCTCTCTATCTATTTCTCTATCTATCTATCTATTTATCTCTCTATCTATCTCTCTATCTCTCTATCTATCTCTCTCTATCTATCTATCTATCTATCTATCTATCTATCTATATCTCTCTATCTATATCTCTCTATCTATCTATCTATCTATCTCTCTCTCTATCTATATATATATGCTTACTTACATCGGTAGGATCATTTTTCGGACTTTTAGCTCTTGAGATTAACATTTTTTTAAATCTCGTGTTCATTTTATCTTCAGAATATTTCTCCCTGGGTGAGAGTCAAGTTAAATATTTTTCACCATCGCCATTTTTATTTCTATCTCAAGCCTTAATCTTTTAAGGAGGATCAAGCTCTAAGTTCCCCTCATTGTTCTCCCTCTCCCCTCAAGTGGCCTAAATCTTCAAGAGGAAGTTAGAGTCTCTGTCTCATTTTAAAATTTCACACTCATTCTCAAGCATTATCCGTCCTTTCTAAACTTTGCTTTATCACAATCTTTAAATTATATTTCATATTTTACACCTACTCCGCCCTGTGGATCGATCCCTTCTATCTAATTGAAGAGCTTATGTTAATCAAACACCAAATTTAGGCCGATCATATTATAAGGATAGAAAATGAAAGTCACAAAGATTAACCCTTAGTCCTTGAACTTTTCAAGTACTTGGAATATTTATAGCTATATCTAAGCTTCTCCAGTTCTCTTCTCTACCTCTTAGATCACCCAGTACATGAAGAACAGCTCGATGGATCTCTAAAACTCACTCTCTTTCAAAATGCCTAAAAATATAGGAAGAAGTTTTAATAATTATTTTATATTGGTTGGTTCTCAATTTATAGATCTGAGTGCTTGGATGGAAAGAGGGAAGAAAGAAATGGCTGCCCTCACAATTTGAGCCTAATATACCATCTAGATAATTACATATCAATGTTTAAAGTCAAAAAATGGAAAGTTGATTTGATAATTAATATCTCTCATATTCAGTGTTTCTATTGCTTCAAATTTAAATATTTAATGGTTTCACATCTTTAAATTTTCCAAAAAAAATATTTGCAATGTTTCCACGATTTTCCTCATTATCATCGATCTATGGCTACCACAACAGCATTTGTCCCTACAGTGGACATGACAAAAAGGAGCAAAAATACAATTAAATGTGAAACTTGATGATGCCACATTGTGCACCACGTCTACATAGTTTTTTTCTATAAAATGGCATGCAGTCATGTGTTGTGGCGCTAAAAAGGTAAGCATGTAATGACTTGGAGTATAAAGGAGTGATGTGGGGACACAGTTTGCACACACCAACTAACACTATTTCCCCCTTTTTACCAATAATACTATGACACATAAGCATGACATTAATTCTCATAGCACTTGATACAGATTATAAATGTTTTCAAAATCTTTAAATATGTAATTTTTGTAATAGCATGTATTATAATTGAACCCATCATTTTTATTTTATTGATCCACATCACCTCTGTGCATTCAAAAATAATAAATATGTCAGCTCATGATTGGTCATTATGGTGCTTTTATTTCTGATTCCATAATGGCATATTTTTCAATAACAAGATGTGTAAATCATGGCTGAAAAATGTGATTTGTTTTCGTTTGATCAAATCGAATGATGACACGTGGCAATATGCAAAAATAACAACAAAAATATAAATATATGTTTTAAGCCATAAAATTATAATAATATATTTTCTGACTTTGAATAATAATATATGAGGGTTTTATGTCATATAATTATAAATAAAAGCATCTGACTTTGAAATTTATTTTTATTTAAGAATAATACTTCATAAAAATACTTTAAAATACCAAAAAATTCAATAACTGTGAGAATATCACTCTAAAAATATGTTTAATTAACTTAGGCATGAGAACACTCATACATAATCACTTTAATACTTAGAAACACATAATCGACATAATATTAACTTTATAATAAGTGTGTTATCAAGTATTAAATATTAGAGGTGTTCTTGAACATTTTTCCTATGCCTTAGTAAAAACGCAAATGACTAGTTAGAGTTTTGACAGACCTAGCCTAAGTCCTTCCGGGGTCATACTCAGATGAAGGATAATATGTACACAATTACTTATTATAGTAAGGTTCCATGAAATTAATTAACATACTCCTTTTATTGATACTTTCCAAAGCACAAAATGTAAATCGGCACACTATAGACCAAAAAACCAACATATTCATCGGGTAAAATCTACTTGTGATTAATTAATATGTATCATATATATATATATATATATTGCTAATTAAGGTAGAAAAATAAAGTGTCTATTGGGTTTCAATAATTATTAACAATACTTTTATACGGTTTAAGAGGATCACACCTAAAAATTATTGTATGTCAGAATGAATACTTAAAGTTGAGGGTTTTAATGAAAATAAACTCATTAACTATAAAAAGGAGAAAACCCAATGTAACTTTTACCTTTCAAGAAGTCTTTGGTCACCCATCATTATTCCAAAATAGTTTTATATGTCATATATAATGGATGGACGTGTCTGTTTGCTTACTCGTGAAAATGTATGCTAAAACAATCGATGCCAATTATATGAAGGCATTTTCTCCTGTGTACAACCTTGAAATTTTACACCCCCTCATGAATCACCTCTTCAAGGTTTTACACAGGAGGTTGTACACCTCCTGCGTACAACTTTGAATGTGAAGAATGCATTCCTCTATGGTGATCTCACTTAGGAGCTTTATATGTCCCCTCAAGTATTGTTGGGATTTTGTGGGCCTCAGTCAACATGATATGAACTCAATTCCACAACAGAATATTGAATCACAATACAGATTTGAAACCCCAAAACATACAAAAAATCCATCACTTTTACATGGGTAAAAGTGTGTGATTTCTTGGTTCCTCAGGTTAGCATCTTAAAGTTGTTCAGATTTTTGGGCTCTAGGTACATCCACACAGTCTTCATAGATCTGGATCTTCTCTTCTTTCTCTGTACTAGACTTTCAGAAATCTGATTTCCTCTTCATCCATTCTCCACTAGAAGCCTCACTCAAGGAAGAGGAAGAGACGAAAGAGTGGGGAACTCAGACGAACTCAAATGGGCATCAGATGAGGATACCCCTTATATTTATGATGTTTGGGGATATTACCATAAAAATCTCTGTGAAAATTTCACAAAATCCACCATCCTCGGGAATAATTAATATAGGTCCCCAAACTTAGAATATATCTTAAAAAACATGTGTGCGACCCTCCAGGCTCAGGTATTAGTCTAGTTAATAACTCCAATGGCTCCATCTCCATTATCAGGCCAATATGATTTGTACAGGTGATTTTGGGAAGAGGAAGATGGTGTGCATTTAAAGATAAGATGGAAGAGCCATGATGATAGGTGTCAGTTCACCTTCACAATCTCCATATATGTAATCATTCTGCCCAACTACTACTTGAAGGAAGCAGGTAGCTGAATGGGGCTCTAGGCTTAATGTTGCTTCAACACTCTGTAGTGCCATTATCCATTATTTGACTATGGTTTCGGAAAACATTATTGTTAATGGTACATGATGCTGTTATTGGTTTCAATAACAGTATCCATTCTAGTATCAGGATGGGAAAACCTTGCCACAGACTTATGTTTTGAAAATTGCAGTTGAGATCATGAAACACAAGTAAGTGATGAATGATGAGCGTCTTGTGATTTCTCTAGTTTTTGAAAGCCATGGCACCTTGAGTGTTTACAATGCATCCAGCTGCAGGCCTTGGTGGCCCTTGAAAAATGCTTTAGCAGCCCTCTAAACTTCTTTTCATTTTACCTGAATCTCTTTTCTCTGCATAGAAAACCATGATAATATCCCTAAAAATCAGAAAAATAGAATGACCAATAGAAAATTACAGATTAATACCTTATGGACTTTCACGCATGATTTTATTAGTTATTTATCTTAGAGCATAATTAAAATGCAGGAAATTTATACAAAAGAGGAAAATAGAATGACTCATGAATATTCCGGAATGTTAGCTTAGTCTATGTCGTGTGTAATTTGCTTAGATAATTATCTTGAAAATTTATTATTATTTTTAAAATATATTTGTATGCACGAAAGAAATGAAACAATAGCTTGAAACTTTTGTGTCAGATTAATGTATAGAACTATGAATGCTGAGGTAAGGTTACCACTTTTTGATCAATCTTCAAGAGAAATAATCATTTGATCAGTGTTCACAGTACTGTTTTGTTGAATTTCTACATGACATCAGAATCCCAAAAGCCTATTTTAGTATTATCCAATGAGTAAAGAACAAATTTTTTAAGTGTAACCTAAATACTTTTAATAGCCGGAAATCAGTGTCTACAAATACCCTAAACCCTAAACCCTAACCTAACAAAGTTGGGGAAGTAGATTATCGTTACATAAAATCAATTTTGTCGGCCTGAGAATAATGTGATCACTTAGACGGCACCAAGAATATTGCCAATATGAGGACCCACTACATTTTCAGATGAAAATCCTAACGTAAAGAAAAGAACATAATTGAACCCAACTTTATTTGGCTGGCTCCCACGGAGATAGTTCAGCTTCAATGCATAATCTTATTGTAAAATCAATTAGTTTTTGGAAACAAAATTATGTGAAAGTATGAGGTTATTGGAAACAAACTTAAGGGGAAATTATTATTTTTTTTGAATTAAAAGAGGGAAGTATAGGGGAGCCAATCCCCTTGCCCAGCCCTGAGAGTGCAGAACCCAGAAATTACTAGAGTAGAGGATGTCACAGACTAACTTAACGAAGAATGATCTAGCGAATACAAGTTAAAGGACAACAAGATATAGTAATCAATGAACTCGGTACTATAAGTGGCAACATAAACAATCTAAGAGAAAAGGCATAATGGTGGATGAATGGCCGCCCCTATATTTTCTAATGTTTTTTTTTTCATCTTTTCTTCATTTAGAATAGAAATCCGACGCCAAGTAGAACTTATATGTCATCCAGCAGCTCTTGGAGAACCTAAAATCAATCACTTCTCGTCGACATCGCTCTTAAACCCACCTTCCTTCCAACTCCACGAAGGCCTAAATCCTTTGAACGAGGCCTGAATATCTTCGTGCCTGGATGAATCAAGCAATGGGAAGCTGACGCAACGAAAGGAGAAAGATTTATCTTTTTGCTCTAAGAAAATTCAGGGACATATTATTTTTTGTTGAGAAAAAAAATCTGGATAATTTACCTGCCCCGGCAACGCATTTATCGGAAAAGGAATATATTCAAGTTAATGCGAGCTCCTCTTGTTGTTCGGGGATCTGTGCCTCTGCTGCCTCCTGATAGGGTAAGAGGATGTTCTTTATCTCGTCTGCCGTGAGGGTCTCGTACTCCAACAGAGCATTTGCCAGAGCATGCAACGCATTTTCGTGCTGCCAATATAAAAAGTTGAAGTCGCGCCCCAAAAATTAATATAAATTGAACCATAATAGAATCAACGCATACCTTTTTCAGTAATCGCTTCACTCGATCATAAGCATCCTTCAGCAGCTTCACAACCTTCAATTTCCAAGAAGATTAAACTCATCAAACTCCAGATAGGCACACTAGAATAGTCTTTGACTTGTGATGATGACAAGGGATCATCATCCGCATTACTTGTTCTCGCCAGGATGATGATGTCAAAACTGTCATCCTTTCCTGGATGATGTTGACAATGACTTGACTCTGTCATTGTCCCTTTGTTAACCTCGCTTGGCTGACGAGAGACGACGATGAAACTGTCGTCCCCATTAGTCCATGGCAGAATGACGATGACACAATCGACATAGACACTAAAGCTGCCAAGGATGACGATGGCGGATTTTTCGATGACAAAGAAAGCAAAAGTATAAACTGACTTTATACCTCTGCATCAATCCTTGCTTGCATCTCTGACCCCGGTCGCTCCTTAATGAACACCGGGCCAATCACTTCACTCATCCCACAAGTCGATACCTGTCCAAAATAAAAGTTCAAGAATCCTATTTTGGTGATCTGATTTTAGGCTGAAATTACGGACCATATATTGAGCAAGCTCAGTAGCCGTGTGAAGATCACTGCTTGCACCGGTGGTGATGTTGTCACCCCCAAAGATGAGCTCCTCAGCCACTCTACCCCCCATGCAAACATCTAGGCGGGCCAAAAGCTGCTTCTTGTTGATGGACGTCTCGTCCTGAGAAGGAAGCTGTGTGACCATGCCCAGGGCAGAGCCACGCGGCATTATCGTGGCCTTGTGGATCGGATGGGCTCCATCAGTGTTGAAGGCTACAATTGCATGGCCGCTCTCATGATAAGCGGTTAGCTGAAAAAAGGAAAGAAAAATAAATCATATAACAAATCGAAAGACATAAAAATAATAATAATTTGTGTTTGTCTTCTTATTAAAGATAATTACTTTCTTTGACTCGTCGGTGAGGAACATTGTCTTGCGTTCAGTCCCCATCAAAATCCTATCTTTTGCGTATTCCAGTTGCGTTGCATTCAACTTCTCAACGCCATCAACTGCAGCCTTGATGGCCGCGATGTTCACAAGGTTCGCCAGGTCTAGATTGAAGTAAAATTCTCAAAAACTTCGAAATTTTCAAAAGAAATATCCAAACTTGGCTAGACATATAAGTATATGCATACATATAGATATGCATATTAAAATAAATGGAATGACTGATTGATTGAAAAATGGATACATATAGATATATATGTAAGTATATGCAAAGAAATAAGTGTAGATAGATATAGAGACTGATAAATTGAGAAATAGGTTGGTAGGTAGGGAGAAAGTAGATATATAGAAAAATAAGGTAAACCTGCTCCATTGAAGCCAGGAGTGCCCCGTGCAAGAGCCTTGACATCTACGCCGTCCGCCAGTGGCTTGTCCTGAAGATAGAGCTCAAGAATTTCTTGTCTTCCACGCACGTCCGGGTTTGGGACTACAATCTGGAGCGCAGATTATAAAATCAAATGCGTCATTAGGAGAAAAACAATGTTGAAGGTTTCGGGTTTCTGGTATATAGTATGGGTTTAGAGTTAAAGTTTAAGATGGAGGGTTTAAAGTTTATGGTTTAGGGCTTATGGTTTGGGATTAGCAATTTGAAAACTACAAAAAAATATAAAAGAAGAGCATAAGGTGTAGCGGAACTTACATGCCTGTCAAATCTTCCAGGTCTAGTCAACGCGGGGTCAAGTATATCTGGTAAGTTGGTGGCTGCCATTAATATAATGCCCTATGACAGAAAACTCATGACATCAGATCAAGATTCGGTGAAAGGTCAATGCTTTGGCCAGTTCAGGAATAAAGTGAAACCTCGTTTTGTTCAAATCCATCCATTTCGACAAGCAGCTGATGCAAAGTCTTCTTTGTGTGACCTTCCCATTGCTTTCTGGTGGACCCAATTGCGTCTATCTCATCGATAAAAATGATGCAAGGCGCCTGTTGAGGTAAGAAGAGATCAAAAATACAGAGGGCCCAATTCAAAAGAAAGACCTTATAAAAAACCTTATCAGATTTTAATAAACATTTAATGGTCCCTTTGGGGACATCCGATAAAATTGGAACGATACAGAGAAGATTAGCATGGCCCCTGCGCAAGGATGACACGCACAAATCGAGAAATGGTCCTAATAAACATTTAATAGAGTTTTACTTAAGGTTTACTAGATTTTTACTAAAGATTTAATAGAGCTTTAATAGGAACCCTATTAAAAGAAGAGAAACATAATTACCCGAGTTTTAATAGAGTCTTAATAGAGTTTAGTGTTTTGATAGAAACTCCATTAAAAGTAGAAAAATATAATTAACAGAGTTTTAATCATAAAACCTTTTTCTTAGCGGCCTGAAACAAGGAGCGGACCCGTCTGGCACCGACTCCAACAAACCTACATAACAACAAATGTACTCACCATTAGGTGATGAAAGAGAAATGCAGGAAAATGAAAATAAAGACAGGAATAAAACTAGCAGGTAAAACTAATGGAAATACACCCCCCCAGGAAAATAAAATAATTAAAACACCCCTATATACGATGGTGTATCAGAACGAAGTAGAACAAGAAAAGAATCAGAGGAGTAAAAGACAAGGTTATTGTATACTTGCAATGAATAGAAAACTAAAACAGGTTGAAAATTATCTCACGATTTCTCATTCTACTACGGTAATTATGCTCCTCTTCTATTTGAAACTAATATACCGGGAGCAAGTGATGTATGCATCAAAATATGAAACACCAGGTGGGTTAATGTATAAAGCAAATAATTCTTTTATCATTAAAACTCGGCTGACTTTAGATAGTTTTTCATAGCCTTAGTGGCCCTGCGGCAGATATTAACACCATCTGCCTTGGCGTCTAGGACAATTTAACTAGGTCGAAGCTGTTATTAACATCATCTATCAGTAATATCCCACTTAGTTGCTGTCGCGATGGTTATTAACCAAGGTGATGTATCTACCCAAAAGTAAGCAACAGAAGATAATTAACAAGAATCCAGCTCACATTTCTTCAAATTCTGAACCTGCACGGTAGAAGAAGGGCACTCCAGCCTCTCCGGCAATAGCCTGCAGAGGTCATAAAGTTAACATCATGTGTAAGATTTTTTAGTTAGTTGAAAATGTGTTTCAACAACTAATGGAATGTTTTGTCCATTAAAAGTAACAGATGAGAAACACATTAGATGGCGTACCTTAGCAAGCAAAGTTTTCCCAGTTCCAGGTGCCCCGGTTAAGAGAATTCCCTAGAAAACCAATTGGTCGGCTAATAAGAAGGAATACATAGAGTTTGATTTTTAGAAAAAATTTAAAAACAAAAAACATATGTTTGTGATGTTATGCTTAATTTTCAGTTTGCGAGAGTACATGGAGTTTACTTTTATATTTGCGATGTTCAAGTTATAAATGTAGTACATATGTCACAAATGGGCCGTCCTTTACCCCCTAATCTGGGGAATGCTGGACTTTTGGTGACAACATGATAAATAGAAAGAAAATATGGCCAACTAGCCATTGTTCAGCTAATTCCAACATATCACGAATGTTGACACCAGAATAATACAGTATTTGAGAATGTATGCTGTTTAAAAGAGCCTGCAAGAGAGAATGAGAACAAAGCCAACAAACAAGGCAAACCTTAGGTAGCTTCCCACCCAGACGAGTGAATTTTCCTGGGTTCTTAAGATACTCCACAACCTCTTCAAGCTCTTGTTTTGCGTCATCGCAGCCCTTGACATCCTTGAAAGTTTTTACATTCTGTGCAATTTGAAGATAAATGTTTGTAACTCGCAAAGGGAATAAGATTGCATAAAAGAACCGACACAGAGAACCCAATGTCGTTGACAGATTATCCATGAAGTGATTAGCATTGAAGAGAGTAAGAAAAAGATTATGCCTCATTAATGGTGAGCAACATTGACGAAAGGCATTAAAAATACATTCGTAAGTCATGAAAATACACTAGTCTTGCTACAAAACTGAAAGAATTATATAGTTTACAAGTCAAGGTATTACACAAAAACATGATATTACGTCCTGAACTACATGACGGACATTTTGAATTATCAGAGAGACCAGAATTCTTTTCTTTTGTGAAATTAGGATTTTCAAAACAGTTAGCACAAATCCTTGCCATTCTGCTCTCCAAAAACATGATCTCTACAGGTTTCAATCAGATGAAATAAAAAATGGTAAATCTTTCCTAACTGAAAAACACATCGATGAACAATTATGCGTCAGAGAAACCAAGAACTTGCATTCATTCTGAATCGTTGAAGTAAATGAAGTGGACTTGGCCATTAAGTTCACGGGGTTCACTTAAGATCCACGTGAGCTCACTTGAACAAGAAGATAAACAAAAAACAAAAAATTGGAAGGTACATTAGTGAACACGAACAAATACTATAAAAACCTAACATTACGATAACATGACAACAACCAAAATCCAGGATGTGCCTCAGGTCCTTGAACTGAAAGGATAAGGAGATAGATAATACCTTTTCCGGCATAATTTCCTTGGTCATCTCTTTAGGCGCATACGTCGCACTTGAGCCAACACCAGATGTGCCAATCCCACCCAAACTACCAACATATTTTTGAAGTGCGGCCGCCCCCATTATCCTGTCAATGGGAACAGTACTTGAAAACGTATAAAAAAGTACAGAAACACTGAACTGTGCGTACTTCCCCAAAAATGATTCCACGAAATCAAGTAACATCTACGTGGGAGGAAGAGGAAACATTTCGATAGTTAAAACTGGTTCACTTAACCATGAGCTTTGAATTATATACCACTAGAGAAGAGAAAATATAACTTCTAAATAGAGGAGGAGAAACAGTTTGCATTTATCAATTAAATAGAAAGAAGGAAAGATCGAGAGATGGAAAGCAATGACCTACCACATTAAACCAATGACAACGGTAAATAACACCGTGGACATAACTTCTTGTGCAAACCTTGTTGATCTGTTCGAAGATTTAGGATCGACCTTCCAAGAAAATGAGTGATAACGTAAACAAACAGAAAAATTAAACAATCGGGAATAATAGAAACGGTAAATTAGTAAAAAATATTTTATTTTTTTATTAGGCAGCGAAATAGGTTCAAAAACTTGATGAGGTTTGGCCCCAACCATGACGACATGCAGTGGCTGCTTATCAGATATGCCAGGGCTGAAGAGTTGGTCGTCTAAAGTTCCTGATGCACGTTGCTTAAGCTCTTGCAACTACTGACATAAAACAGTTCAATATGGTCAGATAAGATAATTATAAAGGAAAATTGTATTTAATGACATAAAATTGGAATTTATCATGAATAAAATCAAAGTAACACTCACTCTCAATCGATGTGACAGCTGTATCTCGAAACAAGTCAAACAGTTGAGTTAATTTCACATTGATTTCTCATATGATGACTTAATGCGAAAAAAATAATGTAGATATTGTTAGGTGCTGCACTAAACTGTCCCTTTCTCATCTGAAGATAGACGCATTCAAGCCTATTCGGATCGGAGATTAAGCATTTCATTAAAAGATTTTTAGTAACAGTAAAGTAAAACAGTCCATCCCTCAATAAGAACAATGAAGACGGATTCAAGTCTATTCTTCATGAAGGGAACAATTCATGGGACTGAAATTTGTAAGACAGAAGATGGTTGTCATCTCCACATACTGGAGTGCGACCAACTTTCAAGCTCACTAAAATGAATATAATCAATACGCACTTTGTTAGACCTTCCAAGCTGTTAAAAAAAATTAAGAGACTTTGAGCGCTTCAATAACATTAAAGAAGAGAAGTTAGGACAAAGATCTTCAAGGCCAAACCAAATGCAAGCCTATACTAAAAACAACTTGGCAAGACATAATCCAAGCACGGGTCCCTAACCAGCAATGGAAGCCTCGAAACTCGTCCAGCTTGTTCATCAGGTAAGTAGTCAGCCAATGCATTGGTGATGACAAGGGCACGGATGTATTCAGCCACCCCTCTGCTGTCTACTTCATGACTTCTTTGGTCAAAACGCTCTATAACGGATTCGGGGCTGCCAAAGAGAGGACATTTATTAATCTACATGACCATGTACTTTTTCCCGAAATAAAAAGGTACAAAGTAGTGGAGCACTTAAAAATCGTCGGAATTTGAAATGAGGAACAGCGTATATGTAAAGAAATGACACGAGCCATCATAGAACGTAGTGATTCTTATAGAGAAAAAGTCATTCCATAGGCTAGAAACATTTTTACACAAAAAAACTAAGATGTGAATGAAGACAAATGCAGGTTTTCAGATCATCGATGAAATAAGACAGAGCAATACATATATCAAGAAGAGAATGAAGGTATTATGAAATTATAAAACAACAAAGTATTCTGCCTCTTTGTGCTGAATATTGATACGAGATAGATTGAAAACTAAATATGTCACAGGATGCAGATCATGTTATTCAAACATTCGTAAATCTAACAAAGGAGCAATACATATACAAGTACGAGAACTTTTAAGAATAGTAAAAGATGATGCATATCAGATTTTCAGGATTAAACTCGGAACACATCGTTGCCATCTCAAGACTAGTATTAAGTGTCTTCAATCAAAAAACTTATTTTTAGCACATCTGGATTTGTAACATGTCCATGAACAGATTATACCAGAAGAGGAAGCGCTCAGCCGCTTCATAGACAGAGATGAGCTCCTGGAAAATGCTCTTAATCAGGATGATCAAGATTCAAAAAGGAGGAGTGTTCATTAGTCTGGAATGATCCACGGCGATCGCCACCCGCTCACGGCGGTCGGCGGTGATCCGCTGTTATCGCCGCCAATCCACAGCCCTAGATCGCCATCCTCCTCCTTCCTCGAGCCACCGTCCTGCGCCGACGCGGTCTTCTCCCCGGGCAACCACCCGGACTGCCGACCGACCTCGGGCTACGCTCGGATCGCGGTCTCGGAACCGCAGAAGGAGCAGGGCTCGACCGCCTTCGTGACCTACCTGATCACGACGACAACCGCCGACCCCAACCTCGGCGGCCCCGGCAAGGTCAGCATGCGGCAGCGCTTCCGCGACGTGGTGACGCTCTCCAACCGCCTGGCGGAGTCCTACCGCCGGTTCTTCATCCCTCCCCGGCCGGATAAGAGCGTGGTGGAGAGCCAGCTGATGCAGAAGCAGGAATTCGTAGAACAGCCGAGATTGGCGCTGGAGAAGTACCTGGGATGGCTCGCTGCTCATCCCGTGATCGGGAAGAGCGATGAACTGAGGGCGTTTCTGCAGGCGCAGGGGAAGCTTCCGCTGGCTTCGAGCACGGACATTGCGTCGAGGATGCTGGATGGCGCGGTGAGGCTGCCCAAGCAGCTGTTTGGGGAAGGAGGAAGCGCGCACTTGGCACCGCAGGAGGTGGTGCAGCCCGCGAAAGGGGGCAGGGATTTGCTCAGGATTTTCAAGGAGTTGAAGCAGTCCGTGGCAAACGATTGGGGGGATTGAAGCCCGTCGCTGTGGAGGAAGACAAGGATTTCTTGGAGAAGAAGGAGAAGATCCAGGATCTGGAGCTGCAGCTCACCACTGCTTCCCAGGAGGCGGAGGAGGCCGACCGAGCGGCTCGGCGGGGCGACGCACCGGCGCCGCTCGCCGGCGTGCTGGTGGCGGTGAAGGACAACATCTGCACGGCGGACATGCCTTACACTGGCAGCTCTCGCATTCTGGAAGGGTACCAGCCGGCGTACGACGCCACCACCATGCGGAAGCTCCGCCGAAGCAGCGCGATCGTGGTGGGGAAGACGAAGCTGGATGAGTTCGGGATGGGGAGCTCCACCGAGGATTCCGGATTTCACGCCATGGCGAACCCTTGGGACTTGGCTAGGGTTCCGGGCGGCTCGTCGGGGGGCTCCGCCGCCACCATCGCCGCGCGGCAGTGCGTGGTGGCCCTTGGCAGCGATACCGGCAGCAGTGTGAGGCAGCCCGCGTCCTTCTGCGGCGTCGTCGGCGTCAAGCCGACCTACGGGAGGGTTTCCAGGTTCAGGCTCATGGCATATGCTTCTTCCTTGGATGATATCGGATGCTTCGGAGCTTCGGTCCTGGACTCAGCTGCTGTTCTTGGCATGATTTCTGGCCATGATAGACTTGATTCCACCAGCAGCACTCGCCATCCTATTCTCCCCAAATATTGCCAGGCCTATCTTCTTTCTTTCTTGTATCATCCTATTCACTTTCTTTGTGCAAGAAAGAATGTTCTTCCTGGCAAGTTCCCGACAAAGATCACTACTTCCGGCAGTGGCTTGAATCCTTCAACAGAAATTACCGACGATTTTTCTCTGGACAACGGTGAACTTTCTGAAGATAATGATGATGAGGAGGAGAGTGATGAGAATGTACCTGGTATTCATAATATCTTGGACGACATGATTCCCGGGGTCAAGGTGAAGGTCATGAAGGTGGTCTCCCCGGGAAAAATTGACAGAGATCTGATTTCTCAAGTGATCGAGCAAATCATAGAGGACGAAGATGAGGATGCAGACTCCGACATGGAAGACGTGGAATCAGACGATGAATCAAAGAGAGAAAGCGATGTTGATGAGATAGATTTGGAGGGTGGAAATGTAACAAGCATGGAGGGTTCGGAGGATAGCGAAGGCAACATTGCAGAAATGTCCCTGAAATTCGTTATCGGAGGAAGAATGCCAAAGGATAAAGTTGAAAGTTTGATGGGCGAGGAGGAAGGCGGAAGTCACCAGCGATCGGGGAAAATGGATCTTCGTGAAGATGCTGACCGGAAAGACGATCACACTAGAGGTCAAGAGCAGTGATACGATCAATAACGTGAAGGCGAAGATCCAGGACGAGGAAGGGATTCCTCCTGACCAGCAACGTCTTATTTTTGCTGGCAAGCAGCTCGAGGATGGCCGAACTCTCGCCAACTATAATATCCAGAAAGAATCGACTTTGCATCTCGTTCTGCGGCTGAGAGGAGGCACGATATCCCGGAGGTTTGGTTCGCAGTTGAAGAACTCTATCTGCAGCAACCAGATCCGCGCAGCGCTCGCCCGAGCTTCTCCATTTTCTCTGTCCGCAGCGGAGGCAGCGCAGCGCTCGTTCGGCAAGAGAATGAGGGGCCAGATCAACGGGGGAAGGGAGAAACATCGCGGTGCGTTCAACCCCAGAATTGAAGAGAGGGGGAATGGAGTTAATCCCCGGAGTCATCCATTGGGGCAGGCAGAAGCACAGCCGAGTCGCCACCTATGGGTAGGAAACCTCCCGCCCCGAGTTACTCAGGGCATGTTGTTGGAGCAGTTCCTACGATTTGGGGACCTCGAAACTACCGCTTTCATACCTGGGCGAAGCTATGCCTTTGTTAATTTCAGAAGGGTGGAAGACGCGGTCTTTGCATTGAGAACCTTGCAGGGACAGATGTTCGCAGGCCTGCCTCTTAAGATCGAGTTTCAGAAGGGGATCACCAAGGCAAAGTTTTACAACACTCAGGGCCAGCGACGCGATACTCGAAGAGAATTCTGTGAAGGTGGAATGGGGTCTCGCCGTGGCATGAGAGATGCAACGATAGAAGGCTTTCGCCGAAATACCTTCCGATTTGATACTCGTCAGTGGGAGATGCTGGAACAGGAGTTGCCCCTCCACGATGGGCGCAAATACAGAGCGCATGCACAAAGAGGAGATGAAGAGAGGGGTAAGAGACCCGTGCACACTCAGCACAAGGGGGGGCCACATGAGAGGGACGAGGGGGCCCTGAACAACAATCAGAAGAAGGATAGAACAGGACCAAAGCCGCAGGGGATATGGCGGAGGGGGACCTGGGCAAGAGAGGGCAGACCCCGGGGGCACACATTTAATGCAGAGGGCGCGCAAGAGGACCCTGGATTTGCTGTAGCGGGCGGAGGCATAGACAGAGCAAGAAAACACATGAGGACGGCAAACGAGCAAGAAGTCACGTGCGGATTGGAGAACGAAGCGGTTGGATGGGTGACGGTGAGATCGTAGCGCGAAGAGGGCTCAACTTGTCAATGGGCCTATACAACGAAGACCCCTCGGGGAGAAAAACATTTGTTTCAGATGTTTAGAGCGAGGCCACCACGCACGTGACTGTCGAGATCCAGTGATCTGCCAGGGGTGCCGAAGGACAGGACACCGCCAGTTCGAGTGTATGCAAGGAAGAGGAGAAAATAACAGAATTCAGGCGCAGACAGGACACCCAATCCAAAGCCAAAGACAGCAAAAGATCCAAGTATCTACTGAAGGGCAAGATGAGGGCAACAATTTTCTCCAAAAATGCCTGGTGGGAGATGTTTTCAGAGAAATCCCAGAGACCGAGGTCGTACGGGCTGGCTTATGGCAGAAATTCCCGAAACTGGAGCAGGCGGAGATACGACGGATAGATACCAACACCTTGTTTCTTCGAGGGGTACCGATGGCTGCCTATGTGGCAGTATGCGGCAGGAAGCAACAGATCACCGACACCACAGAGGTGAGATGGCGGCGGACACTTCCCATCGATGGAGCTGATGAAGTTAAAAAAATGGGGATCGTGGTGGAGATGCATGGGGTCCTGTTGGTGCATCGCGATAAATCGACGCTGACAAAATTGGTCTCCTCATTTGGACGGCTTAAGAGTATCATCTCGACAGGGTTGGAGTTGGGGGACCCAAACGTGGTGTTACTAGACGTCGAAGTGATAGAAGGGGAGCCGTTACCAGAATCAGTGTGGTCTCATGGACACACGAAAACCTTCAAGGCCAGAATAAGCCACAAGACTCCCCCAACAACACCTTGCGAGTTCAGGGGCTCCCCCACAAGACCCCCGTCGGTGCGATCTACCATGGAGGAAGGCGTACAAGGAGTAGAGAGCAGAATCAAGATGCAGGGGGAGAGCGCATCATTGGCCTTACCGCTGACATCGGCCACTGTGGACAAGGTTCAGAAAGACCGAAGCCCAAGACGGAAGAGGATACAGCAGATAACTAATGAAGCTCTTCGCCGGTTCAAGGGCGTGGTTTGCCGAAGGGGGAAACTGGCTTTAACGGAGGCAGATGGTAAGAAGACTTGGGTGGTGTCCGGGCAAAATGGTCAGGCAGCAGATCAAAGAAAGTGAAATCTCGAAAAGAGCCACACGAGGTAGCACCAAATGGTCAAAGCTCCAAGGGAAAAGAGATCATAGAGTCATCAAGCCACATAAAGGAAATAGAGACAGAGGAAACTCAAATCACACAACCGACATTGCTTGAGTTGGCAGAGGTAGTGGAGGTGACACCGGAGAAGATGCAGGGAGGGCAATTATCACATCATAGATGACGTGTGTATCGTGGAATGTGCACGGTCTACGGGATGAAGGGAGACGGGGAGTGGTGGGGAGCTATTTACGGGACTGGGGAGCCGATGTGGTCTGCCTACAAGAGACGATGTTGGAGAGGTGTGAAACAAAAGAATGGAACTTGGTGGGACGAGGCTTTCTCGAGGGCTTTGTGGCCATGAATGCCACAGGTAGATCCGGGGCCTACTGGTGGCATGGAATACAACGACCTTTGCTAAAGAGGGGTCATGGATGGGACAGTATGTGGCAGCTGTAAAAATGAAGAGAAGGAGCAACGGTTTTCAATGCATGGTGGCATCGGTTTATGACCCTGTTATTGCAGCCCATCGACACAGGTAATGGGAGGAGCTGGAAAGTGTAGTCTCCCTCTTTCACGGGATACCATTGCTATTTGGAGGCGATTTCAACGTGACCTTAAAGTCGAGTGATAGACCGAATGGGATGGGAGGGCAGGATCCAGGGTCATAGGCTTTCTGGTCTTTCATATCCTAGACCGGGTTACACGAAATGGGACCGACAAATTGTAATTACATTTGGCGAAGTACGAGAGGCCCTACAGCATTTTCTCACCTGGACAGATTCCTCTGCTCTGTGGATCTATTGGAAGAGTATCCATTGGCAGATGTACGAGCACTTCCAAGACCATTATCTGATCATGTTCCAATTATCTGACAAGCTAATGTTGGCCAAAACAGATCCACCTATTTTAAGTTGGATCGCTCGTGGCTACGTGAGAAGGGATTCAAAGAAGTGATAACATGGTGGACGAGTCAATCAGCACAGGGCACAGCCACGATGAGGCTGGCCACCAAATTGGCAGGTCTAAGACAACACCTCATAGGGGTGAAAAAAAAGATCCGAGAGGGAAGATGCCAGCGAAGAGATGAAGCCCTTTCACGAGTCCAACAGTTGGACTCCATCGAAGATACAAGATGCCTGGTCGACTCCGAACTCAAGGAAAGAAAAACATGCAGAGAGGTAGTGGAGGAAGAGGATAAGAAGCTTGAAATGGATTGGAGGCAGCGGTCGCGGCAACTTTGGCTGAAGGAAAGGGACACCAACACACGGTTCTTCCATATGGTGGTAAATGGAAGGAGAAGGTCGAATCATAAACCACGTGTGAAAGTGGGAAACCATGAAGTCGTGGGGGCACAAGGGGTGGGAGAAGCACTAGCAAATCACTTCAGAACAGTCAATAAGCGGGGGGCTCGCAACCAGTGGAGATGGGAAGGTAGAAGCGTATCTCGGTTATCACAAGCACAACAAGCTGAGCTAGTGAGGCCTTTCTTCGTGGAAGAGGTACGAAATGCAATCCAAGGTTTGAATGGAGAAGGAGCCCCGGGCCCCGATGGACTCCCAGTCTTCTTCTTCAGCGAATTCTGGGATGTTGTAGGCTCAGACGTGATGGATACATTGAACGAGTTCCGGATGGGTAACTTTGGCATGGAAAGACTGAATCGATCACATTTATTTCTGTTGCCCAAGTGCTCAGGAGCGGTGCATGTGGGCGACTTCCTCCCCATTGCTCTGTCAAATTCTATCTATCTCATTATCGCCAAGGTGTTGGCTAACAGGTTGAGAGGGGTGATTGGGGGCCTAATAGGACCCTTTCAATCGGCCTTCATTCCGGGAAGACAATTGCAAGACAGTGCGCTGCTGGCGGGAGAGATCATTTCAGCTTGGAAAAGAAACGGGACGAAGGGCTTTATTTGGAAGGTGGATTTTGCAAAAGCCTATGATTCACTCGATTGGAAATTTCTATGGTCCGTCATGCGAAAGCGAGGATTTCCCGAGGACTGGGTGGCCTGGGTGCGACATTGCGTTACATCCCACTCTTTCTCAGTCTTGGTCAATGGCCGGGCAAGAGGATGGATCCGCCCACAGAGAGGAGTCAGACAAGGTTGCCCATTAGCCCCATTATTGTTTGTCCTTGCAGTAGATACTTAGGCCGCATGGACCCTTAAGGCGTGCGACCACGGCCTACTGCGCGGCTTTCACACGGCGAGCTACCCCAGGGGTATTCCACTACTCCAATATGCGGATGACACAACATTCTTCATGGAAGGAGCTGCGAACGAAGCTCACATCATATCATCCCTGTTAGAATTATTTGCTGATTTCTCGGGGTTACGTCTCAACAGAGAAAAGTCAGTCTTTGCGGGATTTGGCCTGTCGTTGGAGGAGGAGATACAATGCGCTAATGCGCTAGGCACACCCTGAGGTTCGCTACCAATGAAGTATTTGGGTCTTCCGCTGATAGGGAGACGCCTCCTAGCTACAGACTGGCAGCCAGTGATTGACAAGGTGGAGCACAGGTTGGAGGGCTGGCAGAACAAGGTGTTCTCACGAGGGGGTCGCCTGGTACTTTTGAGGTCGGTGCTCTTAGCGATCCCTATATTCTTCTTGTCAGTATATAAAGCATCGGCAGTTGTAACAAAGCGGCTAGAGGGATTAATGAGGCGGTTCTTTTGGGGAGGTGGGGGAGAGGGGGATCATAGGGGGATACCCCTAGTAGCGTGGGATGTGGTCTGTAGACCTCTGAAACAAGGAGCGCTGGGGGTTCTCCACTTGGAATCCATGAATTCGGCATTGTTGGCTAAATGGGTCGAACGAGTTATGACACCAGCAGAGGGTCTTATTTTCAATGTCCTAAGAGACATGTATGGCCGTGATATGATTTGGGAAAGGCGATGTGTGAGAAGTAGGGGGGAGTCCCCTTTTTGGCGCAGCCTACGTCAAATCATCCCTCACATCCGTGAGTTATTTGGTGCCAAACTGGGAGATGGGGAAGGCTTTCGGTTCTGGCATGATAACTGGTCCAAACAAGGTCCCTTGAAGTTGAAGTTTCCCAGACTATTTGCTCTAACAAGGAACCCAACTGCCACGGTCAGCGAATGTTGGGACGGGGCTTGGGTCCCAACCCTCTCTAAGACATTATCAGATCTTCGGTTTGAGGAGTTGTTGGGAATGCAGGAGATCCTCCTACCGCTCAGTCCTTCAGCAGATTATCGAGACGGATGGGTATGGCGGGGGCCACCTTTCTCGGTGAAGGATGCATACTTGAAGATTCGAGGAATGGCGAGAGATGACCCAGAAGTCAGGCAGGCATGTCACATAATGCTGAAACTAAAGATTCCTCTCAAAGTGAGAATTTTTGGCTGGTTGTTGAGGAGACGGAAACTCGTCACCCGGGTCTATCGGCGGAGGTGGGCACCAGCAGAGCTCGTCGACTGCCCCTTGTGCGTTAGGGGCGAGGAAGACTGCTCACACCTTTTCTTCACATGTCACCTCGCTCAAGAAGTATGGGCCTCGCAACAGATTTCAGGGGTGAATATCTCCTCAGACGACGAGTTTTGGGCATCAGTCACGACGGGTGGATACCGGAGCAGAATGGAGTGGGGGAGAAGTCTCGCAATACTGTGGGCGATATGGTTGCACCGAAACGAAGTGGTGTTCAAGGGAGGAAAGGCTTCAGTCGAGAGTGCCATATTTGACGTTGAGGCACTAATATCTTTTTGGGGGGTAGGGGGATAAAAGCAGGATGTGCGGTCATAACTGTAAATAATGTGTACATGACTTTGTTTTCTTAATAGTATCAGGTGGGCCACCGGTTTCAGGTGGTCTGCCCTATTTTCTGGGTGGTATGCCCTATTTTCTTCAACAAAAAAAAAACATGTCCATGAACAGCCTGCAACAGTGACAAAACCTTATCCATGATCAATTAAGAGAATATTTGTGCGATATTAACACAGGAAAAAAGGATTCAAATGCTATCATTTGAAGTCAAGGAAATTATTCATCTCTGCTAGATTAACATTCAGTCAAGAAGAGGATTGTATGGCAGTAACTATCTATAGAGGTCAGAAAGACAGCCTCTCAGAGCAGAAAGATATAGAGATGGCTACATGATGTTAATAAATACATCAAACGGACACTCAGAGATGGATCAAGGAAAATAGGAACCCACTCAGCATGAATCTGAGCACCAAAGTGAGACGGGGAGGCGTGGCACAGTACCAAATGAAATTAATGCAAGAAACAGATCCAACTTCCAGATTATTTTCTTCCTTCTTCTATCATAAGTTACCATTGGAACAGTCCCTGTCAGGCCAGGTTCAGCCTGGGCCAATCTCGTCTGGAATGGCTGGGCTGCTTCTCTGGCTGGGCGGCAGCGATTTTCTGGACTCTTGCCGGTGGAGACCATCCACCTGGGCTGTCTACCTGGGCTGTCTATCGTTTACTATTGTACCTTTCATTCCTTCATTATACCCATTATTTTCAGTAACTTGAATGACACGGCTCAAGGAAGACATGCTGGGACCCCGGGACCTGTTAAACCTTCATTTTCTTTCTTATGTTTATTTTTAATTGTAGAGTCTAATGTTTAAACCGTTTTTACTTACCTTTTATGTTTTTTGCCTTAAGAAGTGTTACTGGGCCTACTTAAGCTTCCAGCCTAATAGCCTTTGTGGCCCATAAGATGTTAAGCTCACTGCTCTCCCATGACCTTTGGCGATTAGTAACCTTGGAAGACAATAACTCATCGACTCTTTTGGATATTAGAGTTCAAACGCAGCCATTCGTAGGGCCCCAACTGATTACCCGACGGAACAAAATTTCTTAGGTCACATGGCCAAGCTCAGGGGACATAAACAAAGAGAAGAAGGTAAGGTGGACAAAAAAGGGGCTAGAGAGTACTTCCCGCAAGCTGGAGAATAGAAGCTGTCTAGACCCAGCATGTAACAAAGGTCCAGAAAACACCTCCATGGAAGGTCCCTGGTCAAGATGGTTGCACATTATTCCAGGGATGTAATCTAGGGGATTTAAAACATTCCAGAGTTGAGCTTCTGCTTGATAAAATGGTGATCCCTTTAAATGTGCTAGGTGCGATTGTGTGGGACTGGATGGCAGGCAATACTAATGGTAGACTTAGTAACACATAGAAGTTGGACCAATGTTTCTTCTAGTTTTGATTCCCCAGGAAATAGCTTGAGCCTATGGATGACATTCTGCTTCTAGGCCAAAGCACACGACCGCACTATGTGTTTTTCTCCTAGAAGGAGTAAAGTTGAGACCAAGGAAAGTGCAAAAGCATGTAGTTGATCTTCAATTGAAGCATAGCCAGAAATAGTGCACACTTCAAGATGTGCTCCCCATAATGTTTGCCGAGGACGGTGAACCCAAATTCTACATCATGTTCTGCTGTAAGAGAATGATTAGCTTCAATTGGTGAACAAAGTGATGAGCCGTCAAGTTTTCCTACGTCTTTAGTTAACTCCAGAGGGTATTTCTTCTGCTGTACCTGGTATTTAAACCATCCTCATTACTTTCGACAAATCCTAACTTATCAAAATGCCAAAAAGCATTTTGATATGTTAGGATTTTTAGAAATATGAAAATGACATACTGCCGTGCTTATTAGAGTTACTCGAACTCTAATAAGCATACCAATAGTCAGATGGATTAAACTCTCAAACAAACGGAGAGATCCGGAGTGTAAAGATTCATGGGAGTTGGCATTTATGGAGGAAAAAATTGAATCTAGGACTTTCTCATTTGTGTTCCCTCTGCGTCACTGAACAACTTTCACGGCGTTTTCTCAAAAATTATTTCGTAAGAGCTTCCCACATGAGCCGCCAAGAGAAATCGTGATCAGTAATGTCATTGGCTTCAAGTGTAAGGGCAAAAAGAGACAAGGTGATAAAGAGCAGGCAGTGGGTTTCCTTCACAGGCCTTGAAAATAAGATGAACGTGAGGCTTGGGCACAATTATCACTGTTCATCGAAGGATTAATGTACTTCTGTAAATAAGATTTTCTCCGATGAACAAAGAGGTTAAAGATCAGTTTTTTTTTTGAAAGAAAGGTTAAAGGTCAGTATCATGAGCCTGGAACCATGGATGATCACAAAGATGGATCATGCTGCGGATTCATAAATTATTGATCACAATCGGTTTTCGGAATTCTTGGAAAAAAAAAAACCGCACGGTACTCCGGTCAAAACAGAGCGCGAAGAGGCAGACATGATCAGCATAAAGGCTAAAACTATAGTAAAATCAACAACAAACGTAACGAATCAAGAAAACGAAGACCCAGAAAAAAAAATCAAGTGAAAAGCTGCGCAATCAAAAGAAAGATGCAAAGAGTACCTGAACTTGATAAGCTCAGCAAGCAAAGCACTCTGCTTCGCAGCATCTTTAGGATTCGCGTCGGCTTCTGTAATAAGTTGCTCCAACCTTCGCTTATGCCGCCAAGGCCACCACCTCAACCAATCAACCGTCGGAAGACCATTGACAAATCCCTTAAACATCCCTTGCAATCCCACCAGAAACACCATCAGGGACAAATCTTTCCCTCCTCCCTTCACCTTAGGATCGGAAGATCTTGATGAACTTTCATCTTCTACAGCTAGTCCCTCCGTAGAATTCTCCGCATAATCCGTTTCTTCGATCTTCAAATTTTCCCCATCATCCGGCGGCACCAGCAAAGCACTTTCCGAAGCATTATCCGCCAGCCCGTCGTTCAATCCGCCATCTTCCGCAGTTTGAGCGCGAGTAACCAGAATTCTCGAAGAAGAAACGGCGATAAACCTCAATCTCCGGGGCATAAATAGCGCATCAGAGAAGATTTGCCTTGAGAGACGAAGAATCTTTCTCCGGGAAGGAGATGGCCTGCACAGTAGGCAGGCCTGAAGAGCGGACATGGCGAGCCAAGATGAGAGCAGGAGAGTAGCCCGAGCTGTTCTTGCTCGAGGTCTGGTCAGAGCCGCTGCGACTATGTCTTGCTGGCCACACGATTGATTGATTGAAGAGAGCGAAGGGCTGGAGAGGACGGCAGAGGACGACGAGACCTTATCCCCAACTCTGATTGAAATTGGCGCCTTTCTCTCCTCTCATCCCTTCTCCCTCGTATGTTATACAGTTCCAGATCGTCCCGACGTTGACGGTTGATGGGACGGAACGGTTTTCGTCCCGTCCGACGGCCGTCTTCGGTTCAGGGACGTGGACGGAACATTTTTCGTCTGCTGATACGAAAACCGCCTCGTCCGTTCGTCCTGGGACGAATCTCCGCCCCGTCCCGCGAAAAAACCCTCCCCTGCTTCGTCCTAGACGGAAAAAAACCATTTATATTTTTAATATATTACAGGTCGTAAAAATACAAGGACTTTAATGCAAAATGTCACGAGGCCACGACGGTTTTTCGTCCTTCTCCAACCTTAATGCACGGCTTTTTCGTCCCAAGGGACGAAAACCATCCTGTCCGGTTGACCCAGGACGAATTCTCGTCCTGATTTTTTTACATTCCCTTGGACAGGACGATTTTTTTTGTACTAGAACGAAAAAATCCTCCCGTCCGCATCCCTGCATTATACTCGTATGCGTCTTTATTCTTCCTATGCATGAGAATGGGAATATGAGATTTATGAGGGATACAGAGATTGTTTAACTGGTTAAGTTTCCATTTTATATTAATGGGCTTGGAGAGACGGGACCTCCAAAATCAACCATCTAGCTGTGGAATTTAGTGGCTTTCCCATCCAGTCAGATATAGTTCCAGATCTTGATATCTCTGTATGTCCAATATCCCGCTATCGGATGTTGGCATCATCAGATATCCGTTGCTACAGTATTGGTATTCTACGTCTGCGTCCATCCAGTATTGGCATTGGAAGGGGTCTTGATATTGGCATTCTAAAGCTTATTTTGCTAATATTACCCTTTCCTATATCTTTCAGGACATGTATTTAATGTTTAACTCTATCGGTATATTAGGACGTAATTTTTTACAGAAACTAAAGTTTTCTAATTGTAGGTTTTGACAAGTGCCTTGACTCGTGATCGAGATAGCAATTGCCTTTCGAGCCTTGTAGGAGGTTGATTTTTTTAGTGACGACTAGTGAATAGCACTAAGAATGCAGGGTTGCAACGTAGTGGGCAAGGTGAGGTGATGAATATTCACGTGTCTCCCTATAAAGTCCATTACAATGCATACATATTATTCATTTTTTGAGTTTTGATTAAGTGCTAGAAACTAATTTTCATGCAACAAGAGATGGGAAAATCAATATAGACTTTATCTATAAAACATGGATGATCACATCACCTTGCATGGAACTAGTTCCACTCTTGACATGCTCCTTGGAAGAGTGCCTCCAAGCAGTTCATGTGTCTAGCCTCTAGATGCATCCACATGATCGATGTGACGATGGATCTCCTCTTCTTCTTACCCATCTCTTCTTGGAGATCTAGTTGATCTTATCACCATCAATTTTTCAATAGTGGAGTGAGTGCAATTGGAAGAAAATAAGAAAGGGGGCCACCTAAGTCTGACTTTAATGTGAACTTAAAATTGGTGCCCCTTTATTTATAATTATTTTGATAACTTTCAAATTTCCATAAAACTAACTCCATAAATCTTATGTGTGCGACCATCTATGCTTGTGCATCTCTCGGACTAATAACATTATTGTCCAATAATATCTACAGGCCAACCTTATCAATTAAATCTATTGACATAAATTTTGATTAATCGATCATTTATTTAACCAAATCGATGAGTTTTTTCGGGCCATGGGGTGCCAAACTACACCTATTCCTATAGAGGACAAATTATGAAATAAACTCTACCATGGAACCTCTATTGCCATTAGTTAATATATACGTATAATCTTAAAACCACAATCTGTCATTTCAGCTAGTACTAATGTGTAACATATGTCATTGGAGAACGCCTTCCAAAATGTCTCAGCTACCATTAACATGGATTTAATTTGTCTTCTTCCTCGAGTCAATCTCCTCGTATGCTAAGAACGAACAATCACATATTTACCACTCGATCATCTTCCTCTACTTCTTACTATATCTGAGCTAAGACATGTCTGAATCCTACAATTTAGGATTTGTACCTCATAAAAAATAGCAATCAATCTATGACATGCAATTAAGGCATACGTGTTGATTTAGATATGGCATGCAAGCCGATCACACATCCCATGTCTCATTCTATATTTATTTTCATTTATATGATACACTCTTGATGCTTGCAATAATTTCTAATGATGTCTGCAATTATTACTGAATTATGGTGAAATTTTAAAGCGGTGATCAACTATATCTAAATAATTATTTTAAATATTCATATTCACATCTTTTTCAGGAAGGATATTTACACTCATGCGATGAGTATGATTGATCCCATGTCCAATAAGATGTACTCGTTAATAATGGATGATGAGCACTAGTTGTGAAAATAGTTCATTAAATTGATAATTATGAACCCTTGGATGATATTATACCTAACTATCAATCAACTTGGTTCACGTCACAGTTATATTAAAATTTATTAGAATATAGATATTAAAGACATATTGTGGATGGATGTCTGCCTTTTGACTATTGTCCAAATGAATTCTTAAGGGTTTCCAAAACATAGTAGATTAGATGCAACACGTATATAAAGATTATTATGTGGTCAATATAAAATCTTCAATCCTTAACAAGCGAGAAGGCAGGTGAAGAAAGAGCTTTGACGAGATACTATAAATATATGAGAAGTGCTTGTCTAATAAGTTCTCAATGTATTAGTATGAACAAGGTCTGACCAAACATGGTTTGATAGTTTACTATATTCCAAGCTATCTTAGGAGTGTCATATAAATGATATATTATAATTACACAAATGTAACAACAAAAATATTCCATGAAAAAGTAGATAAGCCCGGTGGCAGCTTGACACCTCATATGGTGGCAGAACGACCAATTGATTAGGTTAAATTGTTATATGATTCATTAACATGTTAGTTATATCAAATGTATCAACCAATACAATGTTATTGGACTATGAGAGTTAATAATAAACTGATAGTTGGGTCTAGAGGGTCGCACATATATTTTTATTAGACATCAAAAGATAAGGTTTTTTAATAAAAAAGAATATCAAGTGTGAGTAAGGGAAATTCTTCCATCTTCCTTCTTGGTGCAATCAATACCAGGACATCCTTCCTGGATCAGCTGCAGCGCTCAGGGAGTAGAAGAGGAGGGGATTCAGTGTGTCAACAACAGAAATTGAACATCTTGAGGCTGAAAATTTGAAGGACTAAAAGAGACCCAGCCAATGAATCATTTTATTGTATATTCTACTGTCACAAAGGTGATTTGATCATCATTTTTTATGTGTATGTTTTAACGGACCGTTACAATTCTGTTTCAATTTACAATGCATGAATCATTGTTGGATCAAAGATATCACATATTCCGACATACATCACAGGGAGAACACAAATATTCTAGGGTTTTGAATACAAGAACATTAACATGAATGTCAATATCTTTGAACCTCATCAAGGATGTTGATCACAATTTTTTATGGACGATTGTCAAGAAAGATTGTATAGTTTATGAGACCATTGCAACAGTAAGGTTTGGGATGAAAGGTTGACTCAAGGACAAGATGGACGGAACGTGACAGAAAGATGATCTGAACATTCATCCATTACAGTGTACAATTTCATTCCATTTCTATCTGACGGGCTGGATGACACTAACGACGTAATAAAACAAATACGGTTGAGAACATGAATAAATCAGTAGCACTAGATGACCGAGCGGAAGGTACAAAGACTTACATTCTGTAACTCATTCCGAGGTCAGGATGGATGACTAATGACAATTAAGAATGAAACAAATGACTGACTGCTGTCCTAAACTAATGCAATAAATAAAATGGAAGAAATGCAATGAAACTATTATATTCAAATAAGCACAATAACATTATTTAGTTTAGGATACCACGATGAGGGAAATTCTAAGTTGAGGCATACTCGATGACGTTGACGGTCATTGACCAAATAGTTGTCAACGAATTCGTCATCCACACGTCATCCGGGAATTCCCGCTCTTTTTTCAATTTCCTCTCTCCGAGAGATGTCTATTTAAAGCTACGTGTCAATGGAGATTTGAACATTTGATCAACGGAGAGGTCATGGCTTCTTCTTCTTCTCCTTCTCATCGTGGCTTGAAGCGTCGGAGAAGCGATAACGATGAAGGAGAAGGTGCGGTCGATCGAACTCAGGGAAATAAGTCGCCTGTAGTGGTTTTTGCTCATGGTGCTGGCGCTCCGTCGTCATCGGAGTGGATGATAAGGTAATCTTTCAACCAAATTCGGCAAGGGATTATGCGTTCTCTGATTAAGTGCTGTCTCTTTGCTTGGCCGCAAGTTTATCAGGTTATTCTTTTGCAATAATATGGCATCTCAATTGTCTGTGCAAATCTTTTGATTTGCAATGTAAAACTTCGTGTTGTTCGCTTATCATTTAGTTTATTCGTTCATTTTGTGGTTAACTCTCTATATTTCGCTTTCACTTTTCGTTTTTCGTCATCTTTGCTTTAATATTTTTTGCTTGCACGAATTCCCGATGAAAAATCTCAATCGACACTATTTCAAGGGTAAGAACATGGTCTCTTTAATCGTACTATCTCTTTGTTCGTCCCCCAAGTTTATCATATGTTTTGTGCCCGCATCTGAATGTTAGCATATTCTTTCTGTGGCAATAACAAGACATCTCGAGTTTCCGTGCCTATAATTTCATTTTCAACGGAAAACTTCGCGTTTTTCACTTATCTCTTGATCCACTTGTCCATTTTCCCAAATGGAGGAAAAGTTAAATCAATCAATTTTGGCTTTCACTTCTCGTTTCCCGTCCTCTATGCCTTTTTGATTTGGTTGCATGAAGTCTTGAATAACAATCTCTATCGGTATTATTGCAGGTGGAAGGAAATGTTACAAAGAAAACTTCATTCTGCAGAAGTCATCACATTTGACTATCCATGTAAGAAATGCATCACATTTGACCATGTTCTTTTTGTTGTACGAATATCGTTATATCACCAAGTTTTGATCGATTTCACTTAGCGATGATTTCAATATTCTTGAACCAACTGACTTGTTTATTTGCTAATGGAATGCACAATCTGGTAGACTTTTCTGGTGGGCAGCGAAGAGCTCCTCCTAAAGCAGAGAAGTTGGTCGAATTCCACTCGAGCATCGTTAAAGCGGCAGCTGATAGATATCCTGGGCATCCTTTAATTCTAGCCGGAAAGTCCATGGGCTCAAGGTTTGTCCAGAATCATTCTATATGGTTTCATTCAAACCCCAGACCAAATCACGCAGAGAAATTCTAGTTAAAGGAGTAACCGTCGACTAAAACTCCGCTTATGAAAATTCAGAGCGTGTTAAGAAAAGCGTTATTGCCGAACTTCTGGTGTCATTGGTTCAGGATAAGCTGCATGGTGGCCACTGCGCCGGATATTCATGTTGATGCGATTATTTGTTTGGGTTATCCCTTGAAGGTATTTTCTTAATATACTGGCCCTCTGTGTTTAAGCTTGGTTTAAATGGTCAGATTTCCACGTTTCTTCTTACCGGGGAATTTTAAGCTTTATGTGTGACATTTTACTCTCGTTGCATTGCTCCGAGATATCAAATGTCAAAGTTTTTTTTGTTGCTAAATTAAATATTTTTTCCAAGTAAAACTAAATTTCGGGATTCATGAGTTCCGCTTAATTTCATTTAATTTTCTAATTTTGTGTACGCCCAGCAGCTAATATTCCACGAGATTCATGGGGCTTTATTTCTATAATAACTACTGATGGATGATTCCTTCTATGTGGGGTTCAGGGTTCAAATGGTGCCACACGTGAGGACACTTTGTTGCAATTTAAAGCTCCGGCAATCTTCGTACAGGTATTAAATATAACTTTAGTCGTGTTTTATGCGTTGTGCTTCTAGATGAGATTAATTTTAATTAAATAGAGTTTTAAGAACCGAGGATAGGGTCATCCTTCTCACCAGCTGTGATTAAAACTTACTAATGAAGGGTAGCAAGGATGCTTTATGCCCAGTTGACAAGCTGAGGGCGGTTCTCAAGAAGATGAAGTGCAATAATGAACTCTACGTCATTGAGAATGGAGACCACTCCTTTAAGATCGGTAAAAAACACTTGAAGGCCAGTGGTCTGACCCAGGCTGAAGCAGAAGAGGGAGCCGTTGATGCAATTGCGAAGTTTATTTCAACCTGCAATCAAAGAAAGTAAAACTCAGTGATCTGACATATTAGGTGAAAAACAAATTCGCCTTGCTGTTTTGAAGAACTCTGTGTTATACTAATCCCTGTTATTTCTTTGTCTTATTTAGCTCTGCTCTTTGAAATGCGAGTCCATTTCATTGTTCATGTCAATGACCAGTATTTGATATCCACAATGATATATCTACCATGTATCCATATTAAACAGACAAGGGCATGCCGTTTGGTGCAATTTTTTTCACCACACATGCAAAAAGTCAGTGGCACCAAACCCCCTGAGTGAGGTGCGGTGCAAAGTTTTGCTCAAACTTTGTCATTAAACATTATTTGTATTCATTTTTAATTTAAAATTATAGATTATTTCTGCAAGAACTTATGTCTTTACTTCTGGAAGAATGTTTATTTGCATCACCCCTTCGCTCCCTCTCCTAAGCACCGCTCATAAACTCGTGCCTTTTTTTTTGGTGAAGAGGCGCGTAGCAATCCATCATTCCATTACACAAGAACGTGATAAAGAACTAATGACCCGTTTAGGTGCTTCAATTGAAATACCATAAATGGTATTTTATGTAGAAATAGTATTCTTTTATTTTGACAATACCCAATACCGAAGAAAAAGTTCTAAGATTACTAAGGTGCGGCTTTAGAAGCGTCAATTCAATCTTAAAAAAATAGGTTCTTTATTTCTTGTCTTTTCTTTTCTTTAGAACGTTTATTCGTTTCTTTAGAAATTTCTTTACAAAATAAAAAAGTTAAAAAATATTGTACAATCATCAGGTATCATGTGCACAATAATTTTAGATAAATCTTTATAAATATTTTAATTGACATCCACCTCAATGTAGATAATAAGGAATATTTTAACAAAATAAAAATTTTACAACTAAATATTTTATGACCATCAGTTATTACGCAGGCATCAATTATTTTATAATAACTCTAAAATTTGAAGTTAAATTTATAACTATGACATCCCCCACTATGTAGATAATCATTAATAATTTAATTCAAACTAAAGAATGAACTTATAAAGATTTTGCAACCATAAAAATATTCTCTAGACATATCATTTTATAATAACTTCATAGAATCTTAATTTGAACTTAGCTTTATAATTATTGACATCTACCACTAATGTAAATAATAATTAATTGTTTATACAAACTAGAAAATGTATTAATAACTATTTTATAACCAGAAGATGTTTCGTAGACATGAATCTCTAATGTATATTAATAGAAGATTATAAAGATTTGTTAATAGATGATTGAAATCGATATCTAATTATATATATTGGCTCAAAACATGTCTGCATCACGGATACCTCGTGTGACACTATCCAAGTGTCTAGTTATGGCTTTGATGATAACGATGTTGTAATTTGTTGTTGGCGCCTTTGATTGGGAACTGAGTTCGATGGCCATCATGAGGAGTTTCAATATTTCTACAAAGTCTTTAATCACTTCCCGCTCCTTGTCAACCATGGATGTTTTCTTTAGTACATTCAATTCCATTATGTCAAGAATATCCCTATTCTTGACGCCAATAACCAACATGGCATAAATGCGATTCCAGCTTGTCTGGTATGTCGAAGGGGATATTTTTCTAGTTCGACATGCCAAGCTGCTTGTGTAATACTGTGTTGCGCCTTCTCATTTTGTTGACCTACATATTGCAGTGACTATCTCCATGAGCTGAAGTATAGTTTCACCCCAAGTAAGATGAACCAAATTCATCAAATGTGTTATGTTGTCCCGTGTCATTACCCCAGTAATATTATTGTCATCAAGAATGACCAGCTCCAATGCCATCTCTATCACACATAGACTGCTCAACCTGGCTTGGACTACAAGATTGGATGTGTGCAATACAAAGCCGGTGACTTCTACCCTAAATTTAAGGTACAAACAATTTAATTCTTCTTCAATAATAGTCATCATTTTCTTGTTATTTGATGCATTCTTGGTGGTCACTACACACACCTCCATAACATTGCTTTATATTTACATAAAAATTAACAAATAAATTCATAATGTAGTCACAAAATACCTTTGACTTCAACTCAAACTCTTCCAAAATTTGAAGGATACTTGCATTGATTTTGTCCCCACTCACTCACATAATTTCTATGGTGTGTCTACCCAATGCAAAGTCACCCCTCAAGAAGCAATTTTCTTCTTAAATGCCCACGCAACGAGCGTTAGAGACACTCTGTCAACATTGATCAATCTTCTTTAAATGCTCTTCTACATGTCCTTATTTTTTGTCAATTTTTTGTCCTTATTTTAACTATAGTTGCAAACAAACTTTGGAACAGAATAAGTGAAAAAGGTGAAAAAATAAGAGTGAAAGAAGAAAAGAGAAGATGGAGGGAATAGCATAAGAGATTAGGCATGTAATTGAAATGCATATATTTGAATTTTATATGAAATTAAGAGAAAGGAAAAAAATGAGATAAAAATGATGAAATAAATCCACAGTTGTAAAAAAATAGGAAGATAAGAAGAATAAAAAAGTGAGGGAAAAATATTCCAAGAGGAAAAGAGAGGAGGGAGAGAATAAGGATGAGAAAATAAATACTTTTATTGTGATGATAAGTATGGCTGATCCTGATAATTGGAATTAGTGTGGAGGCACTAAGGATAGACAGTGGGTGATCTTTAGAGAAAATGTTCACTGAAGAGATCCATATAAATTCCTTAATGATAGTATACCTAAGCGCTAATGAGGTTGATGTTGGGTTCTCTGTCTTGATTCAATGGATGCGGAAGCAATAATTGATTAAAAAATGATCTATGAAATCATACAGAACATGTACCTTATGGGGAACTTGTTCCACCCTTGACCTGCTCACTTTGAGATTGTTCTGAAGCAGTTCACATGCCCGGCCTCTACAAGTATCCACGCGATCACTTTGCTCTTGGACCTCCACCTCTTCTTCTTCAACTCTCATTGAAAATCCTGATGATATTCTCACCATGAAGACACTCTCCTTAGTTGATGAAAGAAAGGAGCATAGTAGAGAAAAGGGGGCTTTCAATTCTGGCAAGCCTGGGTGCTTGAAAATGAGTGGCCCTTCCCTATTTATATTTTACTTAAGTTTTTTTCAAAAACCCATTAAGTGAAATATATTCACCAATGCCCCTATGATCTTATGCGTGTGACCCTCTGCGCCCATATATCATTCTAGTTAATAACTTTAGTGGCCCAATAACAACTATTGGCCAACCTTATAAATTAAATATATTAATACATAGATTAATTAACTAAGGATCGATTCAACCCGTGGGGTGCCAAGCTACACCTCGTGCTCTAGAAGATGCCCAGTAGTTTTTGAACTCTCCCATAAAACCTTTATATATGTATAATCCATCATCCACAAGACTCTTGAACGACTTAGGATATGGTTGATTATCAAACCCTAATTCATCATTCGATTAGTAGTGATGCGTTGCGGGGATTATTAGAGAATGCCTTCTCCAATATCCTCACTACCATGGTCAGGGATTTGCTGCATCATCTTCCTAGAGTCAATCTCCTCTTATGCCGAAGGCAGATGATCACGTCTTGACCACTCGATCTCCTCCATGAGTTTCTTACTACATCCGAGCTATGACTTGTTTGAATCCCATGTTTAGCGGGTCGTAAGTTGTAGTCAAAATGTAGTCGTCCATCCACAAGATGTCCTCAGTGTCTCAAGTCAATGGATAACATATACAATCGCGACATAAATCAACCTGATTGATTTTTAGGTATCGTACTATTCAGGGATTCTTTGGATCAATTCATTGAACTCTTTCTCTAAAGAGCACCCACTATCTGACCATGATGTCTCCACACTAATAGCCACAAGATCAGTTATAGTTATTGTATAAGTAGGATCAGTTAGTGTTATTCTGTCCGGAAAATTTGATGTCCATCTTAACTATCCACTGAATATGAATATTTAGAATACATGTTTAAAGACCAGTGATTACTGTATTATGATCTCATCATAATTCACTAGTTCATTGCATGTATTCATGGACTTCATTATAAACATCACACTGGAATAATAATAACATAACAATAAACTTAAATAAAACATGGTGGTGTGATTTGTCTTGACGGCCACATAATATCCATCAGTTGATTCATGTCACGGTTATGTAAGTGGTATGTGGATTTGAGACACTAAGGACATTAGGCGTATGGATGGCCATGTTTTGACTAGGACGTTGGAGCCTTTAACCCTAAGATTAAAAAATGTCTTAGCTCAAACATAGTAAGAAATACACAAAGGTGATTGAGTGATCAAGACCAGATAAAAATCATAGGCCAAGGTAGTAGGGATAATAGAGAAGGCATTCTCCAATGATATCCATCATGCATCAATATCAAATGAATCACAAATTGTGGGGTTTCTTGACTAACTACACCCTAAGAAGTTTGGGAGTCTCTTACGAAAGAATGATTATAAATAGATGGTAACCATTGAAGTGTTATTCACAAACAGTTTGCAAACATTGTCCATGTTAAAAATCATTGTAGGTGTTCAAAATAAAACAGTTTGCGAATGAACAAAATAAAACCTCCATAGTTAATTATGCTTCAATATGCAGAAGTAAGATTAAGGATTAGAAGGTAAGTATAATAGAGATCATGACGAAGAACTAGTTTGTCTTTTGACACAAAAATATCATAATTTTCTTATGATCATAGAGCAATTAAGGTTCGCATCAAGAGTGACCGAGTTTTGAATAAGTGAATTATAAATTTTTGTAATTATTTTTCTGGGATTGTATATATTTATAGGAATCAATTCTAATTAATAAAAATTGTAACTTAATTCAAATAATTATAGGATGGGGAAAATTGTTAATCTAAATGAATCTAATTTATTCAATATTTATAAAATAATTTATGGATTACTAATGAATTTTACCATGATAAATAATAATTAATTCTACTTGAATTACCTTATTCAGGGCTTTTGGAGCGTGTATGATGTTGAAACGAGCATGTATGATGTAGTTGAATTGAGCAAGGTGATTTTAGCATTTTGAATTGTAGTTGAGATGGGGGACGATACGTGTCAGTGAGTGGCAGCAATGTGAGTGATGCAGATTAACTATCACCTTGGGCAATTTAGATGGAAGCAATACATGCCGGTGAGCATCAAAGTTGGTAATGGCATGAGTGATCGTGAAAACCTTGACTATTCTCGACAATGATAATTTTGGAAAAAGGATGAAGATGTGAGAGTAGAAAAAGATGAATATTAAACTAACATCATCATCACTTGCCTAACAGGCCAATCCATGCTTTGTCTTCATGAGCCAGGAATAGGATATCTTTCCTCCAATCCTTCAATCTTGAGGCTTAAGAACCGACCCAAACAAGATACTGAATGACAAAATCACCTTGTTAATTGTAATTAGGAAGAAAATCTAAGGGTTTTTTTACAAAGATATTTAAAGTTCTAGGAAAATAAATGGATAGAGGATCTACATATGAATTTTGGTTCATTAAGTATCAAAATTTGAAGTCGGAGCAATTTGGGTTGTTCATTTTTATCTATCCTCATCAAGATCACTAGTGAGGCAAAAAATCCTCAAATTTACCAAATATCGTGTGTTGAAATCTATGTTTAAGTATGTCTTCAAAACATATACTGACACCTACTCTCAAATTGGGTAAAAAATTTCAATCACTTGCGTCCATTTATGTGTTAAAAACATCACACCAATCCAAAGGAATTTGATTGCCATTGTGCCTTTTTCCTTTCATCAATTCTCATGATGTCATGTGTTCCTGCATTAGTCAGCATTTATAGTGAAAAAATAATGCTTCTATCTCTGTTGGATGCACAATATTTTATGTTAAAAGTTAATAATAATAAATTGTGTTAACAATACATCATTCACTATGGCAATTGATTGGCTGATAGCAAATGATTGGCCATTAGCAATTTTCTACTACAATCCAAACGAATTCAATTGCGACATGAAACGGAGGGGATTAAGTTTAATAAATTTCATTTCAATATTTTAGTATTAGCTTTAATTTGTATTTTTATCTTTTTGAATGTTTAAATTATTAACTAAAACTAAATGAATAAAGACAAACTAGTGAAATTAAATTCAAAATAATTCCTAGATGATTAGAAAATAAAATTTCCTAATTAACCTGATTCATTCAATTTTAATATAATAATTTTAAGAATTTTAATATTTAACTCTAATGTAGGTACCTTAGCCAAGGCCTAGGGAGGGATAGGTCACGGTTGACGCCAATGGATGTGAGTAGAGTGGAATTGGTGAAAGAGATACTCCGCTGGTTGTGATGGAGATGAAGGCAGATACGCATAGATAAGTGGCAGAGTAGGATCAAGCAATGATTATTTTACCATAGTCGAAGTGACGGAGATGGAGGAGGATATGCGCCAAAGAGTGGTGCAGTTGGAGGTGGCATGCATGATTGTGGAAATCTAGACTATTGATGATGATAACCTAGGAAAAAGGAAGAAGATGTGAGTTGGCAAAAGACAAAGATCACAATAATCTCATCGTCATGAGCCAAACAGGTTGACTGATGGTTTTTCTTCAGGTTTCTTGATTGGAATGTCACTCCTTCAATCATTTTCTCTCGAAATATAGACCATACCTGTACAAGATTTTGAATATCAAGTCACTCCGCCAATCGTAATTAAGAAAAAAATCCAAGGGCCTTTTTCACAAGGATTGGGGTTTCTATTTATAGACCCATGATGATGGAGAGATAGAGGAGGAAAATATGGAACTATCATCACAATTTCAACCTGAAAACCCTCCTCGATCATTAGATATTATTGTTTGAATATGGAGCAATCTGAGCCATTCAATTTTGTATGTCCTCAAATTTTCTCTCTGCTCTGACATGTATGGTGGATTGCCAGTGTAACGTGCTTCTAGAAGCAGAATAGGTAAATAAATTAATTAAAATTATTTGAACAAATTAAAATTTATATTTTCTGAATTATAATTTTTTACGAGTTTAACTTTGGAAAATTCCATAAAAATACTTGAAAATCCAGAGAAATCAGAATATCATTTTATAAATATGGTAAAACTGGTAGAATATTTTTAAAAAATCAAAATAAATATTTATGACTTTAGAATAATTTATTCATCAAATTAATGTCATAAATTTATATTAAAATATATTAAAATCAAGAAATATTAGAAATTCATTCTTAAAGTTAAATAAATCATTTAACCATTAATAATATGCATTTATTATCATTTCAAAGAAAATAACCATATAAAGTGCATGAAGTCATAACTAAAAGTAGCTTGGTATTTATGATAATCAATTAACGATGTCCAATCCACAGATGTGACCAATGATTGGTCTTCCAATCATTATGAAAAAGGAAATTTTGACGGTCAAGAAAGTATGTACACATGGTTGTTCTTGGTTGGCTAAAAGAGGAGCATCAAGGATGATGAAGTCCAATTTTGATAATAATACTTGACAGTGGATTTTTACTCACTTACAATGTCACATCACCATTTGAACACAAAATTTGGTGGAATATTTAAAAAATCTGAGGATTTTCTGACATGCAGGCAATCAGATAAGTGAATTAAATGAGAAGAGAGAAAAATTTAGCGGCCTAGAAAGGTTCAAATCCAAAACAAAGTATCTAAAAATCTAGGAGGATTTTTTGGATGAAATTTTTAGGGAAGCTTTGGCTCACTCTGTCTTCTCTATCCCTATATACCATCTAATTTTTAATAGACCTTCATAGCCATGCAAAATCATATTGGAGTTGCTCCCACATTTTAGGCCTAGTGAAATAAAGAAATTTTGAGATCCATCAAGATTTTTTTGAAAAATATAAGGATCTAGAATAAGTATTCTTGCTTTTGCATCACAGGTTATTCTCAACACTATACCATCTACATCCTCCCAGCCACATCCATCTTTCTACATCTTCCCATTCATATATATGTGTGTGTGTGTGTGTGTGATTCAAACACACCATTCATCCACATATCATTTAATCATAGCCATTATTCATGCCCTATTACTTCCATGATTACAAACATCTATATTCACTAATAGTTAGAAATGTATCCTCATCATCCTTATCATCTAATCATAATTATTATTTTATGAATTAGCTCTTCTCATTGCCTAATTAATATTTAAAATGATATCAAATTGTGTATAAAAATCCTTGTTCATCAATTGCTAGGCATATTCTTTTGCCCCAAATTTGAGTCCATCAAGCTGATGATGGAGATGATTAAAGCCATGGAGCGAGTACTTGGAGACTAGAGTCAACAACCACATGACATATTATAGAAGTTTGTTTCATGATCCGGATGAATGTTTCATTGGTTAAGTAGATTTTGGAGGTGGACCTTAGGTGGACACTTAGGGGAAAAGGACCTTGGAACTGCATTATCTAAATGAAGGGTCAATTCAATTGGGTAGTCTTGTTTATTCTCCAAGAGTGAGCAAGGTAACCAATGAAATATGTACAAGGTAACCAAGACGAATATATGTGTACAAGGTAACCAATGAAAGACAAGTTCCAAGAGTGAGTCAATTCACACTCCTTTGTATCTTCTAGAGCACAAGGAAACGCTTGGCACCCCACGTGCTAGAGACGCAATCTATCGATTGGGTTAAATTGATTGTTCATTAATTAATATATATTATGACATAGTTAATTAATTTCGAAGGCCAATTAGGGTTATTAGGCTAGTGGAGTTTTTAACTGGACTGATACATCGGCCTAGAGGGTCACACTCAAACTATATTTTGGACGTCAATATATTTGCTTAAAGTTTGGGGGGCGTATTAAAAATACCTACTTGGTATAGAAAGGGGAATGCCCTAAAAGAAATTCACTCATGCCATAATTGTTTAGGGATGTTCCCCTTCTTCTCCCTTCTTCACATTTATCCTTTCCATTCCTGATGTAATCCGGACAACATAACAATGATGGTGGACAGTGAATGGGGTTTGTCAAGGCGTAGGATGAGATTCGATATCCTTGGGATTGTATGGATATGTCTAGAGACTACACACTTGAGTAGCTCAACACATCTCGCTTGACGATCCAATAAATCAGAGATGTAATCCCTTCCCAAGTGATTTGATAAATTATTTTGTAGATTTCCTTTTGATTCCATTCCAAGTCTTATGTTTTAGGAACCTCTTTGTTTCATCTAGAGAAAGGCCATAGAACCAAAAAAAAAGTTCCGGAATAAAAGTTAGCCATGAAATTTAGTAAGAATCTAGTTCATCATGGCAAAACCAAACACATTAATACCATGTACCATCTTATTCATTGTTTGAAGGAGAAAAATGTTGCATTTGGTTATGTCAGAATTGAAGACAGTATGGCTGATGCGTTCACAAAAGTCTTGAGAAAAGTCTGTTTTTTAACAATTGAGGAAACGTTGGGACTCATGATGATTGAGTTAGCACATCGATTTTTGTGATGTGATTGATTATTAGAGCTAATGCCTACTTACTAGACCTTAGAAGCATTTAAATGAGAGGCTTCTAGTCCCTATTAAACGAAAATTTAATATATCATTTCTGATTTTCCTTTTGTGAACCATATTTATTTATAGCTGGTTTGAGGGTTTGGGTGAAGTTGAACCCATGGGTGCTTTTTTTTTTATTCATTTTGTGCCTCTTGCCCTATTTTTCCTCATTCTCTATAATTGAAACTCTGTGTGCGGTGACTCTAATTAGGTGCTAAAAGGTAGTAGCAATAGAGAAAGTAGCAGAACCATTGTAGGTGCATAAGTTAGGGTCGAAGCCAACATGGGCATCATCAATAAATAAGGGAGACAAATAAAGTAATAAATCAAGCTAAAATTACTTCTGGCCATGGCCATGGTAACAAGGTCATGGTGGATGAGGAAGCATGTGACTCCTTGGTCACTTTTTTGGGCATGGAGGTATTGATGAATTCAATGAGAACAAAGAATACACATTGGTCTCTTGATGCTAAATCGGCTCGCACTCTAGAATATTATCAATGTTTTAGTCACACTTACATTCCTCGTGATCCTCAAATGAACTGTTAGGAATTTTGGGCTACCCCTTGATCAGAAAAATCCATATCAAGATACAGGTCACAACCCAAAGATTATAACCCTCATCATATTTTAGTGCCTCATCTCATAGGTATCAAGATAACGGGCTACACATCATATCCCCACGGATCCAAATGTCATCATAGATACAAAGTCTATAATTTCCATGATAAACTCTTAATTGGTGATGGATCAGGTTTTTTAATACATCATCCCAATCTCTTAAACTTGAAAATATTTTCTACACAGAAAAACTACATGAAATCACTTATTTCTTTTGTCTATTCACTACTGAGAAGGACATTTCAATTTAATTTCATCCACAATATATTATTTCATTAAGTATTGATCTACCAGGAATGCACTCATCATGGGAAAGGTACATGCATGGGTCTACCAATTAAGCTCAATTTCACTGACCCCTAATCTTTTAGAAAGTCAATGCCCAAACATGTTCCATCGATAGCTTAGACACCTTATTTTTTTTAACTGAAATTTATCAAATTATTTTGGTTGTCTTCAAAATTTTTAACCAAACATTAGAAATGATCTCCTTGTTGGATGGCTAAAGATGTTAAACTGACATTTCAGTTTTTTTCTAATATATCTACAAAACATCTTTAAATTATTTGCTCAGATTTATGTAGCACATTTCTATTAAATCACATTTATATTTTTTAATTATATTTTTATTGAAAAACATAATAGTTACACTTGGCACTATCCAAAATAAGTGTTATTTCAATTTTTATTCCAATTCCAACATCTTGTGGAATTAAAATTTCATTCAAATATCATCTCTTTCCAGTCAGACTGGATGCGGAATTTTAGGCACTATAAAAGTATTCACACGTTGTGCCATTCAACAATGATTGTCTTCCTAATAGGCATAAAAGAATTCGAAGATAAGAAACATCATTTTAGCATTGAAACTACCTATGCACTCAATCATTCATCATTACCACAAAAATACTAGGATGAAGCAGCCGACACTTCCTCATATCTCATTAATTTCCTCATTTACCCTACTTTATCTTAAAATCTCATTGGAATGATGCACCATATTTCCAGTTTTTAAACACTTTGTGTATTTACTTCCCTAAACTATGATCTTATGTGCCTAACAAAATCTCGATTTTTTATGAACAATGTTGTTTGTTGGATATAGTCACCATCATTTTGGATATTAATGTTTATAAATTATTTATAGTGAATTATTGTTTCATGTAAAATATTTTATGATGAAAATTAATTTACCTTCATTAACATGGTGATGAATGAAAAATCTCCCTCAAGCCAGACATAACTCTTAGACCCTACCCCACTTCATCAACTTTCTATCTTTGTTGTTTCCTTACCTTTGCCATCACCTACTTCTCCCTTATTATTCCCATGACATTCCACACTCTCTTCAAATCAAAAATCTCAGGCCCACTCTTGCCATATCTCAATTATCATCCATCCTCCACTATCATCTACCTTCACACCATCACATATGCATCTAATTTCCTCTACCTCTACCTCCACCTCCACCCATCTCAATATTACTCTTGCTCTATATTCTCCCCTTCTACCTGTCACCCTCACCATTCTATTTAACTCTTTTACAGCCTCAGAAAACATGTAACCACAAAACATCCCCCCTTTGATTGTTTCTCTGCCTATTGTGGCTCTTTGAGATAGAATCTTTTGTTGATGCCACTCAACATTCTCAGTAGCTATATGCTATGACTGGGGAATACCAAGCTCTACATATTACCCACATCTGGTTTCTTGTGACCTCACCATCGTGTCCTCGGATATTAGGGAGTCTTGGATATAAAGATTAAATATGAAGGTTCTATCTAAATGTACAAAACTTTTTTTTTCACCCAAGGTTATAGAGAAACAGCTGGTATCAACTATACACATGCATTCAACCACGTCATGAAAGTAACCTCTATTTTTAGTCTTCATATGTTTTTTTCATCATTAGACAATGAAAAATTAGATGCCTAGAAAAATTTAACTTATGGCGATATTCGAGAAACAGTTTACATACCTCAATTGGGGGGCCTTTCACCATCCTTGCCTTCCTTCTCATGTCTATCTTTTGAGCAAATCCCTCTATGGTTTTAAACAGGCCTCCATGCATTGTTTACTAAATTCTTGAGCTATGTCTCTCATCTTGGTTTTTCTTTCTCTTACATTGTGGATTCTCTATTCCCTTAAATTACTTCTACTTTATTGTGTTTACTTGTATGCATGTGGATGATGTCCTTGTGGTTGGCTTTCGTCCCCATGTCACTAACTTGATAATTCATTTTATTTATCATGCTTGTGGGATCCATGACTTTGGCCCTACACATCATTTCTTACGCATTGAAATTATTCCTACTAGTAAAAGTTTAATTATGTCTCAATATGAAGACATTAAACAAGTGCATATGCGAGATTGTTATCCCACTAGTGCCCCTATGTGTGTGCCCCCTTCTCCTAGAGTGAATGATTCATATAATGTCACTCAGTATCATCTAATGGTTGGCACCCTCCATTAAATAGATCTCTTATCCTGATATATATTTTTTTGAATTAGGCTTTTCGATTTATACACAAACCATGAACTACTCACCGGAAGGCATTAAAACACTTCATTATCTCCTAGGCTAATTATAGCCACATGTTTCACAACTGTAACTCCTTTCTTTGATAATTACATAATGGAGATTGGGAAGGTGACCCGGATAATCATTCATCTAAAACTGGATATCTCACCTTTCGGGGATAAAATTTGATCTCATTGAGTTCCAAGAAGAAATCCACTGTGGGCCCATCCAACACAAAGGCAAAGTATAAGTGTGACTCTTATGCTATTGTTGAACTAAAATGGATTTAATATCTCATGCACTAACTTCTTCTAGTCTATGAAACCCTCATTCTCTGGTAAAAGTTATGGATCAACATAGCTTTCCAAGAATCTTCTCTTCCACAACTGTATCATAAATGCCGAAATCAGCTTTGACTTTGGTTGTGAGCTGCAAATAAACTACAAGTCATGTTCACATCCATAAAAAGTCAAAGCAAAGACATTCTGACCAAAGCCTTGCCTAAGCAATATTTTTTTGGATTGGGTCCTACCTCAATCTTATTAGTACCCTGAGCTTGTTGCAATGTGTTTAGTAACCAAGCAATTAAAGTCACAAGACATCAACTATTAACGCCAAAGGCTGAATATCCAAACCCACTAGTCAGTACCTCTTTGCATAGCGATAGCTATTTATTAAAACTTTTATAAAATAAATAATTTACCTTTGATTATCAATATGAAATATATGTTCATGTTCATCTATTGAATATAGTTTTCATTTCAAATCAAAATGCGGTAGATTCATGGCGCTCTCTAAAGCATCGTGAGAAATTGTGGATTGATAGGCAATCATAATTATGATTATAAGGACTAATTCAAAACAGATCGGGCATACTTAATATTAATTAAGAAAAAACATGTTTATATCAAAAGTTAAAATATTATTGTTAATCGTGATTTTTAATGATTATCATAAAAAAACTTTAACAAGTCAGGGAAAATATTTTTATTACCATAACCAAAATCGATTTAAAAACTTGTCAAAATGAAAAATGTTAGTACTATGAAGCATTAAGGCAGTCCAATAGAAAAATATTTTCTCAAGTTGGCATGATTTAAATTTGGTTTCTGGTCCAAGACAGTAGTTATTGGTCAAGAAAAAATTTGTTTAAAAATTAAATAATAGTAAAAGAAGTATTGAATGATAGTAAATCTTTGAATCACCCGGATCAAGAGACTCTAAAAAATATGGTGTTCGATGTCCCATAGAGGGCAGTCTGACTATTTTGAAAAAAAAGCTATGCTGATGCTTTAGGTTGTCTACTAGCAATACTAGTGAATCTGCTTCTAGAACTCTTTAGGGAGGATGAGTAAGGACATCAATTGTTTTCTCTTCTGCCTTCAGCCTCATCACTCCTTTCTTTTGTCCATATAAGCCAACCATTAGGGCACCAAATTTGTTAGTTGATTGATTGATAGCTTGGTATCTTACGTGCATATTTCCCATGAAAAGTCAAAAAAAGACCAAACTAGGCATGAAAATGAGCACATCAAATGTACTCATATGTATTTTTGATGTATTTAAGTGAGTGTGATAATTATGGTGAGGATGGTAATGATGGTGATGGTGATGAAGGGGATGATGGCTCCATCAATTTTAGAATGGAGTAAATGTGACGACGATGGTCATGGGTTGGGCAGATGGCCAATAGAGTGACCAAGTGATAGGTGATGGCAGCACTTATTGTTGGAAGATACTATGTATGATGCAAGGTAACAACGACAAGCAGATATGGGGCTATGCACTCAATACAAGTGAGTGGCATGTGTGAATAGATTTGGTGACACGCTCACTACATTTGAGCAGTATGCTGGACAAACACAAGATTGTTACATTCAAGAAAATTTTGTGTGGTTGTCTTGGCAGAGGGGAGAGGATGGTTAATCAAAATCAACTCCCACATAAGAGATGAATAAAGCTTCCCAAGTCAAAATTCACCCATTTTCTACATCAAGGGATGGGCCTTTATGCCTTTTATCATGGCACTTTTCGTTAGATGTTACCCTAAAAGTACCCCACTAGGAAAACTCGACTTCAACAACTTGTGGAATAACATGAGGCATTAGGTTAGAGAACCAATGGTAAGTGGACGATAGTGGGAGGCAAAGCATGTGGTGTGTGCATGGGCATGTGTGCGGTGATCATATGATAGGTTTGTTGGGTTCTAGAGGCCTAGATTTGGATGAACAAATCAAAATGATGCGCAATGGAAGACATTTGCGAATCAAACGACATCATTAAAACCATGAAACGATGTACCTTTGCACAAATCGCATCCCTGATTTCTTGGATCCTGGAGTGAGACAAGTCGAGTGGTTCAAGTATCAAATCTCCTTCTCGTTGATGAGCCCCGTTCTACCTCCACCATTGTCATTACGCCGTTTCGATCGCATCGGGCATGGAGAGGGCTGTTGGGAGACGGGAGAAGAAGGGGAAGGCCCCTGAACAATTCTGGCCTGGGTGAATTTCATTCAGGGCCTTCCCCTATTTATACTATATGGGTATTTTTCATAAAAACCCCCAAAACTTAAGTATATTTTTCGACGTCCAAAAGACCATTTGCGTGTGACCCTCTAGGCCCATGTATCAATCTAGTTAACGACTCTAGCGGCCCAATAACCTTTATTGGCCTTCCAATTAATTAACTATATCATCATATAGATTAATTAATGTCGGATCGATTTAACCCAATCGATAGGTCGAGTCTCCAACATGTGCAGTGCCAAGCTACACCTCGTGTTCTAGAAGATACAAAGAAGTGTGTATCAACTCACTCATGGAACCTGTTCATCATCAGTTACCATGTATGTATAATCCCTCATCCACTTGACGCTCCTTGGATGACTTAGGGTATGGTTAATTGTCAAACCCTAATCGGTCATCCGAGTTAGTACTGATGCCTTTGGAAATCATCAGAGAACTCTTCTCCGGTATTTCACTGCCTTGGCCAAGGACTGTCACCTCTTATACTGAGGGTGGACGATCCTATCTTGACCACTCAATCGTCTTCGTGAACTTCTTGATGTACCCGAACTAAGACTGTTTAGAATCCCATGATTAGAGACTCGTTGGCCATAGTCAAAGTACAACCGTCTGTCCATTGGACGTCTTTGGTGTCTCAAGTCTAAGGACCACTTACACAACCGTGAAGTGAATCGACCTGATTGACAGTTCGGTATAATACCATTCAGGGATTTGTATGGATCAATTCAGTGAACTCTTTCAACTAAAGAGCACCCACTATTTATCCTTAGTGTCCCCACACTAATGGCTACGGGACCGGCCATACTCATCATATGAATGAGGCTAGATAGTGCTATTCTATCCGGATACTTCGATCTCCATCTCGCGTATCCTTCGAATAGGAATGTTGAGAACACATGTTTAAAGACTAATGATCTTCGTATTACGATCTCATCATAATTCACTAAGTCCGATCATGTATTCATGGACTTCATTATAATCATCACACATGCACTATAATGAATATGTTCTACCAATGAACATCGAACGAGATGTGGAATCTGTGATTAGCTTGTCGGTCACATATATTTCCATCAAGGTTCACAACAGGCATGGGTGGGGACATGATGTTAGTGCAAGGTAGGACTTTTGTCATATACTTGGTTGACACATGGAGGAAGGTAGGTCCCTAGGTCTGTGTGCATAATGTGGCATGTGTTAAGAGGGTCTACACCTAGGTTGTGTGTTTCCCCATACTTAAACAACCATGCCTGAAAATAGATCCATGTGATCTCACATCGAGGACAAGGAGAGGAGAGGTCCTGAAAATGTAACCATGAAGACCATGGGTGGGGGGGTATGGGGGACTTGTTGTTGGATTCCAGGGTTTAATTGAAGTGAAACTTAAATGAGTTTTAAAGTAGAAGACTTAAAACGATATTATGAGGAAACTTTTGAATTGATGAGCAAGTCACTTTTGTGCAGATTAGATACATGATGTCTTGTTTCCTCAAGCAATATTTCTTTTAAGTTGTTTGTGTGTGTATCCTCTATACATCTGCATGCAATCTTTAGCCCATAAATCGTCTTCCATCTCGATCATCCCTAATCACAAATCCATCATTGACCTTACATTGTTCAAATTGCATTGGGAGGGCATGGAACCGATGGGAGAAGAGAGAAGAAGGATAGTAATCTTAACAATTTTAGCCAAGGTTGATTTTTTTTTCAAGGCCTTTCCTTGTTATGCTTAATCTGATTTTTTCCTAAAATCCCTAAAATTTATACATATCTTCTAACCTCCAAAAGACTATTTATTTGTGACCCTTTAGTCCCATGTCTCAGTCTAGTTAAATAATCTAATGACGTAATAACCTTTATTGGCCAACCTAATTAATCATCTACGTCATCCATTGATTTTCTACATATTTGTATGCACAGATTGATTTAATCCACTTGATAAATTGAATTTCCAGCCCATGGGGAACAAAACTACACATTGTGCTTTGAAGGTACAAAAGAGTATATTGTCTCTCTCATGTAACCCTTTTGTCATAAGTTACCATGAACATATAGTCCCTCATCTGCTTGACACTCCAGAGATGGATTAGATTCTGGTAAGCTATCAAACCCTAATCACTCATCCTAGTCAATATTGATACATTTAAAAATCATTAGAGAACTCTTATCTGAAAGACCATCGCCTTAGACAGGGATTTCATCACATCATCTTCCTTGTTCTTCTCATTTTATATTGGGGGTGGATGATTTATCCTCATCACTCAATAATCTTCATGAGATTCCTGCTACACTTGAGCTAAGAGGGTTTGGAGTTCTATGGGTAAGAACATATAGGTCATGCTCAAAGTAAAACCTTGCATGCACAATGTCTTTGATGTATCACTTATAAGGACAACTTACACAACCATGGCATTAATCAACTTGATTAACAGTTTGGTTTAACATTATTCAATTATTCAAACAGATCTATTCAGTTAACTCTTTCCTCTAAAGAACACCAACTGTTTATCGCTAGTGGCTCTTCAATAATTACTACAAGATCAACCATGATCATCATATGATGGTGACGAGATAATGTTATTCTATTTAGTTGTTTTGGTGTCCTTATTCAATGCCCTTTGATTATGAATATTTAGAATACATGTTTAAAGACTAGTGATATCATCATAATTCACTTATCCATAATTTTTAACCATCACACTTACATTAGAATGAATATATATTTTACCAATGAAATTTGAACAAGAAATGTAATGTGTTTTTATTTTGTTGGCCGCGTTTATTTGCATCATTACTGAGTGCCTAGAGGATGAGTGCGTGGGATGCATCACCAAAGTTAGTTACCTATTCACTCATTTAGCAAGACTTATAAAAAATTTATTAGTAAAACATAAATAAGATCTTTTGTTGAGTTTGATTCACCTAAAACATGGCCAGTTGCATAAAATATTTATACTAAGTTCTTCCATGGCCTTGCCCATTCATATCTTTCCATATTTTGCATCTTAAATTCTTGTTCCACTAAGTTAACATCTGTGAGTCCTCCATGTTTTGGTCTGCATTTATGCTATTATTAGAGAAACTTTTTTTATAGACCCATACATCCATTAGTCTCTCATGAATTACATAGATTCGTCAGCATGAGTTTCCACAGAAGTATTCCACTAGTTATGTCACCATATTTGTTTTATATTCATCAAGTCCTCCATAAAGCTTTATACTAATTCCCATTATGGAATGTCATGATGTGGACATCTTATAGTGAGAAATGTATCAATCCAAGCTTCACTAAAGTAATTATTTCCTTGAGTGCCATCCCAGATGGGTTTCCTCAAGGCAGCATTTTTCTCAAGTGAATAGAACTTATTTTAAAAGTATTTCTCCATTTTCTTCCCAAGACTCAAAATTTTGCATCTCACTGGAAAAGGGGAATATTTTCATCTTCAAGAATTTCTAAAGAAACTCCTAATTATTTGTACAAGGAGACGTTATCAGTAAAAACTTCTAGAAATTCATAAGGTTCTTCATTAACGTGATAGAACTACACATATATTGATCTTCTCCCTTTGATGCTCCTCTCTCTGGTGGCAGCAGAAGATAGTCTGATGGCTAGGATTTGAATAAGCCAAAAGTCTAATTTCATTAATTCAGCGATATCTTAAATACCAACCAATAGACAAGGGTATGTGGACCCCACTTACTAATGCAACTCATTCCTAGAATAAGTCATGTGATCCACTAACATGTGGGCCACTTGTAGTAGTGGCCCGCATACAATACTTCAAAGAAATAAAAAGAAAATCTCTATGTACCACTTTTAACATGTGGCCCATTTACATAAATAAATGATAAGAACTAGGGTTAGACATTTAGGACAAGACTCTGGTTTGACCCTTGGACCTAAACCTGCCCGAACAACCGGTCCACTATAAAATGGAGGACCTACACTCCTGGTTCTTATCACTGGTTAGACTAGAAGAACCAGGAGTGTAGGTCCTCCATTTTATAGTGGACCGGTTGTTCGGGCAGGTTTAGGTCCAAGGGTCAAACCAGACAGGAAGTTGAAGTAAATTATTAAATATCTATTTAATATTTTTTGGTAAAATTCTAAATATTTGTTCAGCATAGCCATGGTGTAGTTGACCCCCCCTAATGTAACATGTAACATGTGATCGGCACGTGTTACAATACATGGGGGTATGGGTGTGCAAAGAGATGCGATATGAATATGATGTGATCTTTAAAATCAATGATAAGTACGAGGCACCGCTGTTCAATTCGTACGATCAATTAAGTTGACAAAGTTTGATTGCATCACAATCAGACTTCCCAACGTCCTTTTGGACCAATTAGATGCTACGAAAATGAGAGGTAAAATGAATTACCCAACAGCGTCCAATCCTTTACAGTAGTGACTAGTGGTACCTCAAGAACAAAGTCCTATCTCTCGCAGGTGGTGGCTAAATTCTAATCAAAGATAGTACTCTTAGAGGCGACGGAAAATACTTTCAACAATACTGAAGAAAATAAACGAACTGCAAGCGTAGAGGAGACGGTAGAACATGATGGGCGATGAAATCCGATGTCCACGACAGGGAAGACCTTGAGAAGCAATTGGATGGATCCGGAGGTATCTGGATCAGAATTGTGGGAGGTGGTGTGGGGCGCGAACGTCGCCTGGGCACTGCGGTGAGCGGGTACTGGGTGACGCTTGGGCGCCACGGTGTGCGGGCACGAACGCGGGCGATGTTTGGGCGCTGCAGCCCACAGGCGCGACGGTATTTGGTGCTAGCGGCGCCCAGGTGATACGGCGTGCGGATGCAGGGCGATAACCATGTGTCACAGCGCGGGGTTCAGGCAGTTCTAGGGTGTGACGACGTGCAAGTGTGGGGGGGCGTGGTGCTAGCGCCCTGCGAGCGAGGACGTGCTTGGGCACTGCAGTGCGCGATCGTGGCCAAAATGGACACGTGAAGGAACACGGAGGCGGCGAGGCCAAGAACTCGACGATGGTGGTGCGGAAGTGCCTGGAAGAGCTGGCAACGCGGGGTTATAGGACGCAAGAAGTCCCAGAACAACCCCCGGCGAAGATTCTTGACCCGTTCGTGGGCAAGAGTCAGTCAGATGGTGGTGGTGCAACTGGAAGTGGTGGCGTCGAGGACGGCGGCAGCCTGGCGCTGGTAGAGGAGAGCGAGCTTCAAGAGGTCATGAGGCGACATTTCTTGTTGTTTCTTGAAGCGTGAATCGATCAAGAACTCCTGATTCTTGATGGAGATGATGATCAGACAGGTACAGTGGTGGGCGTTGGCGACGGTTTCCATGGAGGACTCAACGTGGAGAGGCCTGCAACGATCTCCCACGATCTAACACTGGAAAGCGATAAACTCTCCCAAGGGGAGGGATAGGCAGGAGCCAAAGATGAAGAAAAAAACCTTTCAATTTCAAATTCAACTCCAAGGTGTCCTCTTGGGCATGCCAGCCTTTATATAGGGTCGAGGGCATGCCCAATCGGGTCATAATGGAAAGGAACCGTCTCTTGACAAGCAGCCTTCCCAAAAAAAAAAAATTACGAATGATTCAAAAGGACGAGGCCCAAAACACGGGTAGGCCTGTCCATAATTCGAAAAGAAATTACACTTGAGATATACAAGAGAATAAAAATAAAAGATGCTCATTGACGTGTCGTTAAGCAGAATAATTGAACGACGGGTCGCGGGCATCGGCTCGTGCTGCTCGGTGTGGTTGCTGGTGTCTTCCTGTGTCGGTGGCGAGATGGTCCCCCATCACCCCCTTAATAAAGAGGAATTCTTCTTTGATATCGGGCTGCAAGAACTCATCAAAAGCTCTTCCTTACTTGAACTTTTCTTCCTTCTCTATTCATTCCGATAATTTTCCATGAAGAAAGAGAGGTGGGGAGGGAGAAAGACCTAGAGAGGGAGGAAATAAAGAAGGGAGGGGAAGGGATATTCCACCAGTGGTCCTAAAGCTTGTTATGTTTATATTCAACATAACCATGAACATATATTTTTTTTTACTTTGACATTGATTAGTCAACCTGACCTGACGGGGACTCGATCGAACCGAACCGGAAACGAACATGAACAGATTAGATCCCGACCACACTTTAGGTAAGGTTTAGGTCTCTTCTAGAAACCTGGATTGGCCCGGGACCGTCAAACCCTAATATGAACAATATCTCTAAGGGTCAACTACAAATGGTACTCCCTTAGCTAAAGGTGCAAAGATTCTGTTGTAAATTTAAATTTCAAATGGGTAAGAAAATTCCCTTAGCTTCATTCTTCGACAACCTTGATTCTGTGGTTCATTGTGAGGATGGTTCTGTTTTTTGTTGTATTTTCTTCTTCTCGGACAATGTGCTCTCCCTCAGAATTGTTGCAAAAGGTACCTATATTTTTGGGATTTTTTTGAAAACCTAGTTAAAATAGACCAGTATATGATGATCTCCTACTTTTCATACACAGATGAGGCTGAAGAAAACCATTATAAACTTTAGCACTACAGAGCAAATAATGTACTAAAATAATTTAAAATCATGGTTGGAGATCATCTAGTGCGAATTTTCTCTTTTCATTTCAAAAACCTTTTTTCCACGGTTTTCTCAAAAAATATAAAATGAGACCTAGCAGAATTTTCTTAACCTAAAATAAATCATAAATTTAATTTTTTCTTCCTCCGTGGGATAGGCGTCAGTTTTTGTCTATATTGCTCATTGGAATTCTATGTTTTTATTTAAATAATGGTAAAGTTATGTGTTATTAAGTTTCTGTATTGCCAGTAGGGGATGAAAAAGGTAGATTGTTGAATGATATTTAAGTACGTTTAGGAAAATATATGACCAAAACGAAGGGCAAAATTTACTGGAATTTGAATATTCATGACATACCTTTCAATGAAAGAAAGCATTTACAGGAATTCCCATGATGGGGAAGAGAATGGGATCTCTTATGGTAGATCGTTTGACTATAGTTATTGCATATTTTTACATGGATTTGATGAGTAATCAGGGGAATCCAATATCAAGGCTTTGTGAGTAATATTGATTTATTTGATATTTCTAAGTTTATTTCTGATGTGAAAGTATTTTCTACTGATGAAATTCATGGTATTACATCAATTGAGGGGAAAGGGTTGAACCAGTTTTAAAGAATATATTTTGACTGATTGTTATGGCCACTTTGTTTGGGGTGGATAAACTTTGTATTTCACGCTGTTTCAATACATGTTAATAACGTATTTTCTGCAGATTTGAATGATCAGTTCCATTACATATTCCATATTGGCCTGAATGACGTGCAAAAAAACAAGAAATTAAAGCCAGTTTCTAATATGGTTTGATGAGAAAGGACTTTACTTTGTTTAGTTTTTTTTAAAAAAATTCAAATGAATATTTATATTTATATATTTATATAAATTCAAACATGGATGTATTCAAATATTATCTAGTCATTAATAAATACTGATGGAATTAATTTCATAATTATGAAATGCATTTCACAACAATGATTAATTTATGTATACGTGTGTGTATTGCATATACGTACTTCTGCAAAATTTTAAAAACACATTATTGGGCCTTCCACTGGGCAAATTTTCACACAAATTTGCACCGGTCATCGAAGCACGTCTGTCATGCGATCGAAAAAATCGGACTGAAAAATTCACACTGCCAAACGGGTTCAAACTTCTTGATCAAGAATAGGGAACGGCATGTCCGGGATGTGACGCCCCGGACGTGACGGAACAGATGACGGAACGTGACAGACGGTGATGTGACGAAGCTTTCATCACGTCACGGTCACGTCACGCATCCCAGCAAATACAAAAAAACCGTCATGTTCCATCACGCATCCTTCTATTGGGCGTCCCGTCACATCCACATCACCGTGACGGCGTCACTGTCACCGGTGACGGAAAAAAAACCCTACTTTAGCTCTCTCCCACAGACTTTACCTTCTTCGTGAAATTGTGAGTCGTCACCCTCTCCAAACCATACTATTCCGGAATCCGGAGGACGTTTTCCCTTGTTGAGAGAGATCTCATTGCAAGTTCGCAACCTACGTTGGGCACGAAGCCACGAAGTATGCTACTCTCTCTCTCTCTCAGTTTATTCCCACCGTCCCTATCTCTCAGTCTCCCTTCCCGATTAAAAAAATATTCTCAGGCTATATCTCCAACTATTGAACTGCGGCGTTGGTTTGATATCGCAAAAATAAACATGGGACTTCTGTGCAAAATAGCAGAAAATCTAAACGTTCAAAAATACTGTTTTTACTGTATTTAGAAATAACGTCACGGCCGTTCCATCACGTCAAGCATCCTGGGCATCCCGTCACCGTTACGTCACTGTTATGCCCCCATTGTTATCCGTCACAGTCACCGTCAAGTACCCCTAAAACCGTCACCGTCACTGTCACGTCATCCGTCACGGTGACGTGTGACGTGACGGATGGCGCTTGCCTTAAAAATATATTATTTATATTCAAGAAGCAAGTTTGGCCTCCATATAAAAACAAGACCCACCCCTCTTTCTCCCCGACTTCGCCATCTTCTTCCTCGAACATCTATCTTCCTGGCTAGGGTTTGCGCGGAAGGGGGAGCGGCCATGGAGAACACCCAAATCTTCGTCAAATTCCTCGACGGGAAGACCCGCTGCCTCCAAATCCCTCGCGCCTCCATCTCCGGCGAGGCCGTGAAGCAGCGTCTCTTCTCCATAACCCGAATCCCTCTCCCCTTCCTCCGTCTGGTCTCCGGAACAAGAGAAATCCACGACGACACCGTCATCCGCCCGTCCGACGACGGATTTCTCCCGTCCTTCAGCCTCCTCCTCCGCCTCCGCGGCGGCAAAGGCGGCTTCGGCTCCCTCCTGCGAGGCGCGGCCACGAAAGCCGGCCAGAAGAAGACCAACAACTTCGACGCGTGCAGGGACATGAGCGGCCGGCGATTGCGCCACGTCAACGCGGAGAAAAGGCTGGAAGAGTGGAAGGCGGAGGAGGAGAATCGGAAGTTGGAGAAGCTCGCCGAGCAGTTCCTCAAGAGCAAATCTAAGGAGGTGAAGAAGAGCTCGTCCGCCAAGGTGGACAAGTACATTGAAAAGTATAAGGCGGATTCTGCCAAGTGCATGGAGGAGGTCGAGGAGTCGGTCCGCCAGTCGTTTGGACTGTACGAGAAGTCTAAGCGGAAAGCTTTGCCCGCCTCTGGGTCTGCATCCAAGCGTCTTCATATATGGTAAGTTATTCTATTTCGATTGATGGTAATCTCCGTCGTCGTTCTCGATAATTTCTTTACCATCTATAAAATCCAAGATTTCTGGCTCAGCATTCGAAGGCACTCTTCATTCTTCATTCGAAACTCATGAATTTCGTTTCTGGATGATGCAGGATGGGGAAGAAGAAGGTGGAGGGGAGCGAAAGTGAGAGCGAGGACGAAGAAGATGACGAGGACGCTGAGAAGTCCGTCGTTCTGGATGACGGGATTAAGAACGATGAGGGGGCGTCTATGTCCAGCGGTCAGTCTGAGCAAGAGGGTTCTGATGGGGGCTCTGGAAAGAGCATCGTGGAAGAAGAACAAGGTTGCGCGCCTAATCAAGAGGAAATGTCTTCAAGCGGAGCCGAGGAAGTCGATCTTCCTCAACAAGGGCCGGTAATGGGCTCTGCAACGGAAGAGCTCAAGGGAAATGACTCATCCCCTGCGCCTCTAGTAGAAGATTTTGCTTCGGAGAAGACTGAAAACGAGAGCCCAAAGGAGCCCTTTAAATTAGAAAATTTCAGCACTGCCCAAGAACTGGAGGTTGGTTAACTTCCCGTCTGAATTTTGACTTCATTCTAAACTGTGTTCTGATCGTACTGAAGAGATTGTTATTCTTTGCAGGTTCTGGGTATGGACGGGTTGAAGGCTGAATTGCAAGCGCGCGGGCTAAAATGCGGTGGCACCCTGCAAGAGCGAGCCGCCAGGCTTTTCCTCCTCAAGGCAACCCCTATCGAGAAATTACCCAAAAAGCTGCTGGCCAAGCCTCTGAAATAACTCTCTCGAAATATACTTGTTTTTGGCCCCTTGTGTAAACGGACTCGTCGAAATATACTAGCAATACATGAATGAATAATTCATATTTATCCGGGTAAATGAGCGAGGCCTCAAGAGAGTATCAAATATGCCCAATTTGAAACGGCGGGGTCATTTGAGAAAAAGTGACTTGGCGGGAAATAAAGCGCCTAAAAGGCAGCCAAAACCAGGCTCTCACTTGGCCTGTGTCGTTGAGCGAAGAGGGGGGACTGTTGGAGAGAGCGGAGAACGTCGTCTTCAGAGGGGCGACGTTTTCAAGTGGAGAAGCAAGGTTTTCTTTTCTAGTGGGGTATTGATCGTGCGAGGAGAGCAGATCAGACGATTAGGGTTTTCTTCTGCGGCATGGCTGATGCGTTCCCCGACGAGGTGGAGCCGACTGTGACGATCAACGAGTTCATCGAGGGCCTCGAGGCCGAGGAACTGGTAAGATCGAAAAAATTAAGACTAACCTACCCGTCGATTTCTCTCTGATCTTACTTTAAATTGGGGATTTTAAGGAAGCCGATATGGTTCTCGGAGGCGACTCGGGCGATGAATGCACCTATCCGAACGGATACATGAAGCGGCAAGCGGTGTTTTCCTGCTTGACTTGTGTTCCTGACGGCAGCGCTGGTGTTTGCACCGCCTGTTGCCTTTCCTGTCACGACGGGCACGAGGTACGAAGCAAATCCTATTCTCTTGTACCCCCAAATCGTATGAATTTGATGGAATCAAATCAACAAATTCACTGAAAAATGTTAGATGAAGGGAGAGGGTTAGAAGAGATATATACATCTACTATTCCGCCAGATGAAAGTCATGTTCATCTCTCGTATTGGGGGATTCTTTTGGGCAAAACCTCGATGACCCTAATAGGAAATTTTCCATTCAAATAAGCAAATTAGAGGCTAGCGTCTTCCTCCTTTGTGAATCCTCGACTGTCTGAAATACTTGTCTGAAATATCTGCTGATTGGATTAGGTCGTGGAGTTGTGGACCAAGAGGAATTTCAGGTGCGACTGCGGGAACTCAAAGTTTGCGGGGTTCTCCTGCAAGCTTTCTCCGAACAAAGATCCTGAGAACAGCAGAAACAAATACAACCAAAACTTCAAGGGTTCCTACTGCACTTGCGCTCGGGCCTACCCCGACCCAGAGGCTGAAGAGCAGGAGGAGATGATCCAGTGCTGTATCTGCGAGGACTGGTTCCACGAGAACCATCTTGGTCTCTCTCCTCCAGAAGAGGTTTCCTCCTCTCTCAAAACTCATCACTTAAATAAGCAAAGGGAGTGAAATGAAAATGAAAAAAAAAACCTCTAGGCATTGATGTATCCGATTAAATGCAGGTTCCCAGAGATGAAGAAGGAGAACCCTTGTATGACGAGTTCATCTGTCAGGATTGCAGTGTGCGGTGCTCCTTCTTGAATCTCTACCCTGCCTCCATCTGGGCGACGTCTAAGATTCCATCTCCGGAGGAGAAAGAAGAGGACGGAGCTGTTCAGGATGAGAATCCTGAGAGAGAACACAAGGAAAGTGTTCTTGGTTTGGACTTGAATGAGAGATCCCTAGGCGTGGAGAAGAAGAAGCCAATGTTTCTTGGTAAGAAGTGGAGGAGTTCTCTCTGCAGATGTAACTCTTGCAGTGAGTTCTACGTCAAGCAAGGCGTCGGGTTCCTCATAGACTCGGAAGATTCAATCGAGGAGTACGAGAACGTTGCAAAGAGGAAGAGGCAGGAGAAGATGCAGGAGAGGGAGGGAGCAGAGCTGAGCTTTCTCAACACCCTAGACCACGTTCAGAAGATTGAACTCCTCAATGGCATTGCCGAGATGAAGAACGAGCTCCAGTCCTTTATGGTATATACTACTCCTCTCTTTTTTTAATTCTCTCTACCAGGGTCTAATTTCTAAAATCAACTGTTTGATGGACTATTCAGGAATCTGTCGACCCGTCGAAACCGGTCACGTCCGCGGACGTCCAGGGAATATTTGAGAAACTTAAGAAGAAGAGACGACTGATGTAAGTGAAAGACGGGACTTCTAAATCAACCCTCTCCCAGTGCAAGTCCTTTTTTTGTATAAGAAAGTTGAGCTTTTCGTTTCTGTGGAATTTAAATCGTGTGGTGACAGCGCGGGAGAGGGAGAATGATTTATTTATGGACTCTGTGTTAAGAGTTTCGCTAATCTTGGGGATAGGACGCTTACTAGACGAGCTGTTGTGAGATTCTAAGTGAAACGGCCGGGTCGGCTGCGCCTCCGCTCCGCATGACTTGGTACTTGACGCTAATCCCTGGTGGACGGAAAATCGGCTTTTGTAGCTATGTGACTATAAGGGGGTTTGATGGGAAGGAGCGTACCTTCGTTGGGTTGTAGATTGGTGTTGACTGCCACTCCGAAGTGTCCGATTCTGGCCTTGGGCTGCCAGTCGTTGGCCTTTCCCACCCAGGCTTTGAGATCCAGAACCTCTGCCGAGAGGGAGACGTCATTCTTTGTCAACGTCAACGTCCCTCGTCGATGACGACAGGGTAAGAGAGAGAGGAGTGGTTACCGTCTGTCTGGCGGGACTTGATGTGCTTAAGATCGAAGATGGCGCCGGTCGCTGCGGCGTGGTGTTTGGTCACTCGGTGGGTGCCGATGTCTGCGTAGTCCCAAGTCCCCGCTTTGTAGCCTTCCTGGAAGAACAGCTCCGCGTGTCTCGCGTCTAGCGTCTGCATTGTTCCTGCGAGCGGCGGTCAAAGGAAAGTGAGCCAGATATAGTTCAGGGATATGGACGGGACGAATTTTCGTCCCCGAACGAGAATTCGTCCCGTGGTACCACCGGACGGGTTGGTTTTCGTCCCGTGGGACGAAAAAACCATGGATGAAAAACCGTCGGATTCACATCTGACTGTTGAGATCTCGCCACGTGGCCTCGCTATGACAATTTGCATCAAGGTCCCTGTATTTTTCTGCGTGTGCAAAATGATACATTCTCTCCCCCTATAATTTCCTTAAAAAACTTAATAAATCTATAATATAAAATGGGTTTTTTTCGTCTGTGACGAAAAGCCGGCCGGTATGATTAGACGGGACGGTTTCTATCGTTGGAAGAAAAACCGTCCCGTCCTTCGTCCATGAACTTACTCTGGACGTGGGACTGGGCAAAATTCGTCCCGTCCCGTTCATCGTCCATGTCCGGGACGATCCGGAACTATAGAGCCAGAGTGCTGGAAGAAGTTATTCAAAGGGTGATCAGTTAGTTACCTTCGCAGGTGTTGAGGTTGCAGACCGGACAACGAACAAGCTGTAGATCTGAAAATACAAAAATAAAAAGGAATTAGAAACTTTTTTGATAGTGAAATGAGGAGAAGAATGTAGCGGTGAGTTTGGCGCGCGTGAGGTTTACCGACGATCCATATTCCAGTTTTAACGTTCTTCACTACGCAGCCGCCGTGGTTCAGGATTGCCTTCTGGGGGTCATCGTAAGATTGTAGAAATCTTTTGGGAGTTACTAGTTTCTCTGTCAGAACCGCCGTCGGGGACTCGAAGTAGAAAGCGCCGATGCGCATCCAGTCTGTGGGTGTTTAAATTTGAATTTATTTTTTCAATTTTGGATTTGACGATTATGCTTTTCGAGCCGCATCAAATATAATCTAAAAAAATATTGCGAAACAGCTACAACAAATGCTACAGGAGAAAGTCTTCATTGTATCTATTTCTTCTAGATGAACGATTAGCACAATTCTCTTGTACTAAGAAGCAGATAAAGTGGCAGAAGCTATGGCTGTCGAAAATGTCGCAAGTTTTTGTGATGTTCTTGGACTTGGAAGCTATGTGTATCGAATGTAATATAACGAAATGATGACTCAAAACATACTTTACTGCTACGGTAACTGAATTGTTTGGCGAAAACCAGTAAAAAATACGTTACGAGCTGATCGCTCGTGTCTTTAACAAAAAATTTAAACGATTCTATTGAAAAAATTAAAGAGAATACATATACTGTCCACGTACCGATATGCTTTTCTTTTTGACGGTAGCTGTATGAGTGCTTTCCATCTGCAAAAGATGTCACAAAATAAGAGAAATTTTCTATCACAGAAGAGGGAGAAGCAAGTTCCGTTTTATGATTCATACCGAATGCCGACATATAAATTTTCATCCAAGAGGAATGGATAGCGTGTACTGCAGGAACCTGCAGATCCCGGAGGCAGGCGTACTTCCATACGCTCTCTTCCTTGATCAATTTGTTAAACCATCGGTTTGTCATCCCCAATCGTGCAAGGGTCTTTCCGTCAAGATATTTGGCGATCTCCGTCCAAACGTCTTCGTCATAACTGTAAACATGTATAACACGAACAATGAAATAATCGTCTTCTTGATTATGGATTCGAATTCCAGAAATCCTACTCTCTTTCGGACACGACCTCAAATCTCTCATCAAACGTTGTTAAAGCGCACTTCCGTTGACCTGCCAGGTAAGCTTTCTTGCTACTTTATTCAAAATATCCTTCAAGTTCAATGATGTTTTTTCACTCGATTGATACTCCTGAATGTTGTCCAATTCAGCATCGAAATTAAAGTCTCCTACGTGATCGTTTTCTTTTCGACACATCGTCATCGTTCATGTACTTAATAATTAAGAACAGTGAACCTTCTCCTTCAAACCTCTGGCATATGTCAGCCGGTTTAAACGTACCGACAAGTAAAAGACGATCGACGCGAAAGACTATCATGCGATCTAATGTAAACGAAATATTTGCTGAATGTACATTCCTTCTCGCGCAAACTCAGCTCTAATTTCAGATTATTCTTGAGAGTTGAAGTTGATTTAATGTTGAGAACGATTACAAAAATAGAGAAGTGATTAAACAAATATAAGACGGATAGGCGAAAAAACAACCGGACTAAATAACCTCGCGCAAATTGGAGCTCCTCTGCTTAACGCGTAAAGTTAACAGACAATCACTTCCATTAGATCACGGCAAGTAAATCGAACATCTCTATATTCGACAGCGGGAATTACAACAAGTTTTCATAGAAAAATCATGCAACCGTAAAAAAATAAGACGATTGAGCAGACATACCAGCCGAAGCTTGAATTAGAAGAAAGAAAAGTTGATCGCGGAGATTTGCAGCAGGCCAATGCTCGTTGTCTCTTCCTAGTGCGGTACATGGTACTCCTTCGCGTTCAGCCTTCTTTCGCACGCAACCTTAATCCTTTCCTCTGGCCTGCAACCTGGTGCAGGAACGAAGAGAACGGTACGACACTGGCGGAGAATTTTCAGTGAACTGACTGGTATTTATAGCCGCGGGAAGGACGAGGATTTCAAAAATTTTAAATTTCTGTTTCAAGCCATCAGTCGAGTCTAGAAGAGATCAGCGGCAGGTCATTCTCGTCATTTTCCGCTCTTCCCCACGACAATTCCTTTCTCCGTTTACCCGAAATAACCGTATCCTCCCTTAATTCATATTTTTATCCAATTTAAATGCATAACTGCTGTTAGTAAGATTATCCAATGGTAGATCCAAAGATACCACCCTCGGCCCAGTAGGCCCAAACGCAGAGAACAAGACGCTTTGTACGCACGTCAACCGTGCAAACTGAAACGCAGCAATACATGATTCTTCGGCTTGGTCTTTGGTCTTGAGAGCTGGGCCCAGGAGAGAGAGTTTCAGTAGTGAATGTGGACCGTCATCCGTCCTGATTCATTAGGACCAGCTTCACCGGGATAAGACAAACCATCCCGATGACGGCACGACGCGTCATCACAAAAGTTGTTAAAAATCTCATTTCGGTTTTGTAATATTAAAAGTACTGTATCATATTTTCAACAGAAAAAAATTAAGGGTGTGCGGGTAACTAAATCAACCCATAATTAACTACGTTACAACAGTTGATTAAGTTATTATAAACATAGAAAAGTATAACATTATAATAAAATGGCTTGTTCTTATTATAGCTCCGGATTGTCCGGGACATGGACGATGGACAGGATGGGACGAAGATCGTCCAGTCCGATGTCTGGAATCAGTGCAGGGTCGAGGTCGCGACGGTTTTTTCGTCCGAGACCTCTGGACGGGACGATTTTTTTGTCCGAGTGGACGAAAACCTTCCTGTCCGTTCGTATAGGGATGAATTACCGTCCCGGTTTTCGTCCTACCTTGCGGACGGGACAATTTTTTATCCAGAGATGAAAAAACCGTCCCGTCCGCGTCCCTGCACTAGTATAGTTCCGGATTGTCCGGGACGTGGACGATGGACCGGATGGGACGAAGATCATCACATCTGACGTCCGGAATGAGTGCACGGACGCGGACGAGATGGTTTTTCTTGTCCGAGACCTCGAGATGGGACGGTTTTTTCGTCCAACCTCGCGGACGGGACGATTTTTTTGTCCTGGAAAGAAAAAACCATCCAGTCCGCGACCCTGGAGTAAAGTCCTAATCAGCAGCAGTAAAATAATCAACATAGTTTAAACGGGACGAAAAAATCGTCCCGTCCGCGTCCCAGCACTTACTCCTAATCCGCTGCAATAAAATAATCAAAATAGTTTTTAATGGATCAAAACAACATAGTAAAAGGGTAAACAGACGTGAGATGGTTGGCGCGTCATCCGGTCTGGCCACGTCGTTCGTCAACGAACAGTTACTTCAAAGATATTTGACAATGTGGCGGGCGTGAGGAAAACGTTTCCTCGGCTCGTGGAAGAACACAGCATGCTCTCTTCCTCACGCAACCGTCACGCTCCCTCTCCTCTACTAATATTCCCTGTTCGCATCGGCGTGGCTCGTTCAAAGCCTCTGAATCGATACGTGAGGAGGCAGAGGTTGATTTTTCTTCTGCAAATCTCTCCAGTTCGATTCGTGTTGTTCTTCCGCGGAAGATCTGCTTTGTTTTGCTGATGGCTGCCTGTGGAATCCCTGTTGAAACTTTGATTCGCGGTGGCGGATTTGTGAAGCAGTTTTGGGACTTGAGGAACGCGGTTAGTCATCGCAGGAGATGCCTTCCGCTGAAGATCCGTTGTTTCTCCGATGGGAAGACCGCCACGGAATTTTCGCCACGCGGCGGCGGGATTGGGGGCCGTGATTCGGAAGAGGACTATGATTCGAGGGATTTGGGACCGGTGACGATGTTTAGGATGTCTGATTTCTCCTACTGCGATCGCGTCAGCATTGGCCTTGCTGGAAAGGTAACGATTGGATTCTCTGGTCTAGTTATGGTTCTGATCTGGTTATTTGATTCGTTTCGCTTTGGTTCTGCTGTGTAGGGCGACGAGTTGATCTTTGAAGCCGTAGTTCAAGATCAGGACAGGTCTGTTAGAAAGAAATCCAATGCGTTACTTGCTGTGTATTTGTACGCAATCTTCGTCCTCTTATAAAGCATTTTTCGTTCATTGTAGCCCGCTGTACCAGTCAAGAGTTGTTCTTCGTCAGCTCATCACGAACCAGGCGCAACGTAGGGGATGGAGGGCACTCGAGGTTGGTGTTCCTCCTGTTTCTTTACCAATCTCTCGTATTTTTCTTTACTTTTTCTCAAAATGAATTGCTCATATTTGTTGATTGAAGGTTTTGAAGAAACTCTCTCGTCGGCAACTCATGTACCATTCATATGCTACCCAAGTTTATGGCTACGTGGCTCAATCAGACGGTGAAGACCCAGGATCCTTCACCCTTGTCCACGGGGTGAGCATTAAACCCTTTGTTAAAGTTTATTATCGTTTTTTTTAATTCGTATTCTTATTGAAATCTGGTTTTGTAGAGAAAATTTTCTCCTGCATTTCAAGTTGAAATTCCTCATCATGTTTTTTTCTAATTTCATTGTGCAGTACCACGGAAGTTACTCTTTAGAACATTGGCTGCAACTTCCAAATTGGCTTCCAACGTTAGAAGCTGCATTGGCGCTCAATGAAGAATGGGTCAGGAGAGTTGGGGATGACAGAGTTGGAGGACCGGCTGTTACTCGCCAACATAGAATCACCCGTCTTCTGATGCGAGATCTCTTGATTGGAGTATGTTTTTTCCCAAGAAAATTATTTTAAATGATCTCATATTTCCAATATTCATCGCTTCTTTTGTGCATTCTTCAGGTAAATTACCTCCACAGTCACGGGTTGGCCCATACGCGACTGAGCCTCGAGAACTTGCATATTTGTCCTGTGGTTAAGCACGTAAAAGTGTGTGTTAATTCCGGTTAATGTTTTCCCATGTAACATTATAAAATTGTGCATCTCTGATTTCTTCGTCAGGTTGGGATACTGGGAAACGCAGTCGATTTCTTCGAAAGCAATCCAAACATAAATAGCGCTTCAGAAGGAAAGTTTGACCGGAGGCAACACATGATTGCGTTTGATATGAAGTACGAGCGCAGCATCCAGCCAAATTCCACCGCTAATCATTTTCATTACTTCAATACTCTCCTCTTTTTCTTACAGATCCGTCGGATTCATCATGGCGAAAATGGTGATAAAAGAGCTCATGGACCCTGCAGTATTCTCGACATTTAAGTCCTTTCTCGCCAAGGTAAGCACGTTGGACTCTGGGTTTTAACAGTCAACATCATTGTGAACGTCAGCGGACCTACTTTTACAATGATGATGACGTTGATGGAGATTCGGAGTATGGACGGAAGACGGTTTATTCAACGTCATCCTGCAGCGAACATCCCACCTCAGGGCTATAGTGCAGGGACGAGGACGGGACGATTTTTTGTCCCGGGACGAAAAAATCGTCTCGTCCAAAGATGCAGGATTTTTTCGTCCCATGTGACGAGAAAACCGTCCGTCCGGGGGGTCTCGGGCGTTGGACGGATGAATCTGGACGGAAAACTGCCGGACTCACATCTGACGGTTGAGATGTGGCCACGTGGCCTAGCAATGAAAATTTGCATCAAAGTCCCTTTTTTTTACTTGCGTGCAAACCGACGTCGCTCAAAAACAATTGTACAGATGGCCTTCGCATTCTCTCTCCTCGTAATTCCCTAAAAACTTAGAAAAATCTATATTAATATATTAAAAATATATAATAGGTTTTTTCGTCCCCGAAGGGACATTTTCTTACTGTCGGACGAAAAATCGTCCCGTCCTTCGTCCCTGCACTGAATCCAGAAGTCGGACGGGCCGAAATTCGTCCTGATCAGGAACTATCTGGTCCTCAGCCTCGTCTTTGTCGTGTTCTGATGTAGGGAAACGATCCATCCTGCTTGAGAGAGCACCTGCTGCCGATTATGAGCAGGAATTCCCCTTCTGGAAATCCCGGCTTGCAGGTTTTCCCCGCTTCCTTAAACCGCATAATCTGAAATCCGTGGCTTCTTCAAACTGAGCTGATTCCCCTCTGCAGATGCTAGATAGACAGTGGGGCGCCGGCTGGAACCTCCTTTCCTTGCTTCTTGCAACGAAGCCTTCCGAGAGAATAAGGTCCGAAGAACCGTAAACATCTTCAAATCACCCGCCCGGAACAACAAAATTGAACGGCTCAGATTTCCTCCGCAGCTGTCTTGACGCCCTTCGGCACCCTTTCCTCTGCGGCCCGAGATGGCGTATCGAGCAGTCGGCGAACACCATCAGATGGGGGCTCGGCTCAACCGCGGTGAAGATAGCAGAGGAGTACATCTACGGGCAGAGCCAGGCGAGTTTCCCCGTTCCGATTCTCCGTTCCTCTTCGTCTTATCATAAACGGGCCGCGTTGATTTCACAGAGGAACAGACTGGCCCACTTCATCAAGCTCATGGAGATGATGAACCCACGCCGGAACGTGGCGGTAAGAAATAATCCCCGTTTTTTTTTTTTCCCCGCGTGTATTAATAAAATAAATAAATGTCCTAGGACTGGGAAGAGCTCCTGCCGGGAAAATGGCGGTTGCTGTACTCCACGGGGAGGCACATCGGGCTGACTCTACGGCAGGCCACGTCGAGGGTCCTCATCGGGGAAGCCTGCCTGACCTTCGAACGGATACTTAACGGCGGCGCCGCCAACTTCTCCGCCGTCGCTGACGTGGCCTTCACGGCCATGCCGACGGACGGGTGGGCCCACGACAAGTCCGGCCTCGACGGCCGCCTGCGCGCCGCCGTGCCCGCCGTTCAGCTAACCCAAGGCCGGCGGGTCTTCCTCGACGAACCCGGACCGTCCGATGCGGTCAGCCTCCCGGCGGCGCAGATCGCGGCGGAGGAGGTGGCCCTAGAGGTGAGCTTCTCGGCTGCGCCGCCGTCGGTGGACTTCGCCAAGGCGGCGGTCCGAGAAGTCCGGATCCAAATCCCGCCGGACCTCTTCGACCCGACCCGGATCCTCTGCGGCTCGTACCTCGACGCCAGGCTGCTGGTCCTCCGCGCCGCCGACGGGTCCGCCCTCCTCTTCTCCCGCTCTCCGCGCTAGCCACGTGGCGAGCCGGGCCGGCGCCAACGCGCCGACTCTCGCTAGTATATATCGTTGACGAGACGGGGAAGGGTAGGAGAGAAGGGAAGAGAGAGAGATGTCGGGGGCGCAGGGAGCCCAACCGATGGGGTCGTTGACGGCGACGACGTACGAGTCGGTGGAGGGCGGGGAGAACCGGACGGCCATGGATCTCCGATCGAAAGAGGACGAGGGGGGGATACAGATCTCAAAGGAGGAGGACGAGCCCCCGGTGGGGACCGTCTCCGGAGCCGCCGGCGAGGAGGAGAACAAGCCGGACCTCGGCGTCACCGGCACCGGCTGATTACACCCTCCTTCCTTGCCTCGCCTGTATATAAATAAATAAAATAAAACAAAAATAAATAGCGAGTTAGGGAGATGCGATATGGCTAACCACCTTGGCTATTTCCGTCTCGAAGGGGTCGATCTCCCGCGGCCTTCCTTGATGCTCTGGTTAGACAGAGAAGCGTTGGTGTTAATTCGGATTATAGACCGAAGTTTAAGAACCAGGGTTGTAATTAATAGACCAGTTGCTTCATGGGCTCCTCCGCCGCCTGCGTCTCGCCGTCCGGCTTTGCACGGTCCAGCGCCTGAGAAACCCGATTCAACGCATAGTCTAGAGAGAGAAAGGATGAGAGAGAATGACCTGAATGAGAGATTCGACGCGACGACGCATCCGAGTATGCATGAACGCCTCCGAGCTCTGTTTGATTAAGAGTAAAATTAATGCCCGTGTTATTAAAGTTTAATGATGAATCGAAGCTTACTTTCACGTGGTAGCTGACGTACGCGTGGAAGGTTGATAAGCTCCAGACCGTTCTGTCCAGCTTTGTTGTCTCCGCATGCGAAGGCAGGATGACTGGAGAGGAGCGTAAATATTTTTTTGTTTGATTTAGTATGGTTTTGATCAGGGAATTACCGAAAGTTAGGAAACCGGCGTTGGCGTCAAGAGCGTGGGCTGGAGCTTCCTTCAGTTCCGGGGGAGGAGAAGTGGACCAGGTGCATGAAGGGGAGTTATTTAGCCCGCCCGTTCTCCTTGCCTCGACGAATTCCTGGAAAATTACAGATAAAATTAAAATGTCTTAATCTAGCACTAAAATAATGTTGTTCTTCATGACTCGGGATCGATGTAGATTTAATTTTTTACCTGTAAAAAGGAAATTGCTACAACTGTGTCGACTGAGTCTTTGAATCGCATCGGGTAAACGACGGTTACCTTGTCTGCCTGATAACCAGATGAAGAAAATAGATGTTTAATCCGTTGGGATAGATTCATTGGATGCGGTGAAGACTGGGAGTAGGATAATAAGATGATTATTTTATGCGAGGAATATCAGAAATTAACTCAAACTTTGGGTTGGGGGGGGTTAAAAAGGACTTCTGAACAGGATGGAAAGATTTTTAAAAAACGTGGGGTACTTCTTTTAATCTCGTTAGACCAACGTGAGGTAATGATATGAGATCTCAAACAAAATCAATCACAGACGAGAGTTTTACCCGTGGAATGACAAAGTAGGATTCCTTCGGCCGGTGAACAAGCGCCACAAAACTGTCCACATCAGGAGCAACAGTTTTCGAAGCTAGGTGCTTCAAAATCTTCTTCAATGGAGCTCCTAAAACAATTTCTCTGACAGATGATATCTTCATCAATACAGCGCGTCTTTGCTCTGAACGTAAAAAAAATCAGGTGAATTATGAAAGAAGAGTAACATCTTTCTGGATAACAGAAATGCACTTCAAAACACCACATAAACTAAGATGAGAGGCATATCCCTTCATAGCATTCCAATATTCAGAAAAAAAAAGTGTAACCACTACATAGTGTCTAAGGATAAGTTCTGATTCGTATGATCCCCAAATATTTTAGGGGTTTGGTCATTTGAGCCTGTTGGATTCAATTGCTTAGCGAATGTGCTAAAAGCTATAGCTGATAGCACGGCCGATATTTTTCAACTTAAAGCAGGATATTGTGCTTCAACACTCCCCCACAACACCTGCTGCTGGCCAATTTAAGGCCCAAGTGTTGCTTCTGGCTCTGATATCATGTTGGTTTCAAGCGCTTAATGATGATTCTAAAAGCTATTGAATCCAACACAAACCACTAGAGACATTTGGCTGTTTCACTTTGTACGTTTTCCGCTTTAAATAAGTGTAGTCAGGAAGTAGTGAAGTCGTCCTTCCCTTTTTCTTATCTCCTTTTCTCTCTCTCTAGGCAAGTCCATCCCACCTCTTATCCCCTCTCAGAGACAACCATTTGGCCAGGTCCCCCTTACTCACTCTCATCTGTGCAATGTCTCTCCCCCTTAATCTGTCCTAAATTCAAGATTGTTCACTCGTTACATCAATTCTAGGTACAATTATATAAGATGTCAATCAGGATGCAATCATTTGGTATCAGAGCCTGGTAGGGATCCTAAAGACAGAGAGAGGAAAATCATAATTGCAACTTCAATTACTTCTTCTTTGACGTCCTTCTAAGCGAGGGCTACACATTCAAGAGGAAAATGCAAACGGTGAGATGACATTACTAAAATACCTCTTAAAGGGTTTGGGATCATTTCAAGGTTCTGCAAGGTGACCGATATCCACTGTTTATGAATGAAGAATTGCTCTGTAAACTCGTTGTAAAAATCATAGCTTACACTCTCCTTAAACTAAACCAATGGGAATGGAAAGATATCTTACAAGAGACAAGAAAATAAAATACCAATTGAGGACTCGAAAAAGAACTTCTTTCACCTTCATTTTGTGGAAGCTTGGAAAAATTGAGCTTCATTGTGAGATTGTATCCATCCTTCGGGGGATCAAGAATTTGTACCACAGATCCGTATGCCGCCTTTATAGCTTCAATTGCGCCAAATGGGAGACCAGCGATGAACACTGTTTCCGGAGGTGGAGTAGGAAGCGAGAGCGATATCAACATGAACTGGGGACTTTTGACAGAGAACTGAAAGCAATCATTGGGCAAAGATATACCCTCAGTTCTCCGCAGAATTTAAATTCTAGACTAAAAATCAACAAAAAACCAAGAGGGAAAGTCACCTGAATGTGATATCGGACATCGTCGAATTCAACCGAGTGGCAGTCGAGATCAACGCCTTTCTCTGGTCCACTGAGGAAAAGAAAACCAAAAGCGTGAAAATCGTAAACGGAGGAGCGCTTGACATAAAATCTGTAAAATACTTGGAAAGTCAACAATTTCCCATAATCTGCTCATACAAGAGAACACGCTAACTCGCAGGACAAGGTAGATCCCGATTTCAGATTACAAATGTGATTTTGAGAAGAATACTCACTTCGAAGCTCTGCTTTCCAGAATTTTCAAAAGGAATCTCGACGAGGGTTGCAGCAGCATAGCCCCCGCTCCCGAGAAAATTGCAGCCGCCTGATTCCGCATCCCGAGCGCCAATTGTCACCCAAAATTCTTCCGCGATCGAGGAAAATTTTCCAGAGATCTCACCGCGACGATTTGCACCAACTCTCAATAATCGCTTTGTCTTCCGCTCCTGAGCTGTTTATATACATAAGTTTTTAACATGGAAATTATAATTATATTTCAAAACTCTATATAGTTTAACTCGGCATTTGCTCTGTTTATGCGTTTTAATATGTAATTTGAAAATAAATTTACATTTCAAAATTATACAACATGATTTTGATTCTCGGGTTTTTATATAGATGATATTTTATTAAATTCAAGAAACTATGCATGATATTTAAATATGAAAAACGTTCACATTTTTAAAAACTATGCATTATGAGTCCGATTATAGATTGTTTACGTGCAGGAAAATTGGAAAGTATATTTGCATTTCACAAAATATGTTTTAATACGAGTCCTCTTTTTGGTGGTTTATTTTACATGATATTTGAATGTGAAAATATATTTGCGGTTAAAAAATCTTTATAGTATGAGTCCGATTCTAGGTTGTTCATGTGCATGAAAATGATGTATGGTAAATATATTTACGTTTAAAAAACTATCTAGTATGTGCCTAATTTAGGTAGCCTTTTTACATGATATTCAAATATGGAAAGTGTGTATACATGATATTCAAATATGGAAAGTGTGTATACATGATATTCAAATATGGAAATTTGAAACGATAGAGGACGACCCACATATTGGTAGTTAGACTTAGAAATTATACTTGAAATTTTAAAAGCTAAACGGTATGAGTCCACTTCTAGGTTATTTATGTGCTTGAAATTAAAATATATAAAATACTTTTACATTTCAAAAAACTATTTAGTATGAGTTCGTTTTGGGTGTTTATAGAGATGATATTAAATATGGAAATTATTTTTAAATTGTAAAAAACAAATGATATGAGTCGAGGGATAAAGAGGACTAGCCTGGATCCTAATCTGCTTCGCGGAATGATCTCATAGTGTGTCGCAGTGGGCCAGGTATAATTTGACTGTTCGTACGTTCTTGATCGGGGATTCCTGTTCTGCGAGAGATCTGTGATTGATTCTGAAGGCCATTCTCCGCAAATATTGAGGTGCTTCGTTCCTATAATCATCCGTCCTTTAACCCGCGGCCGATTATTTGATTTCTGGTTGCATCGCTGGAATTTCAAGAGGTTTCTTCCGGGAAATATGAAAGCGGGATACGAGCAGGGCCACGATCGAGAAGAATTTGGGGATCAGAGGTTGTTCTGCCGTTTCACTCCAGATAATCGCCTCTCGAATATCGTATCACGTTTGTCTCATTCTCTACGTCTGCATGATTGCCATGCTTTTTAATGTTTCAGCAAAATTTTATTCCTTGGATTGTTCGGAGTTTCACATCTAGTATTAAAGACAAACTAGATTCATTCTCAGACTGGTTATCAGCTCTGCCTTTGACAACATCTCAATAAGCTACTTTTTGTGCAGAAAATTGCTGGGAAAAGTTAATTGAGTGGGATTTAATTGGTAAATTGCTTATTGTGCCAAGATCTATTCGCTTGTTTTGTATTTGTTCGTTCTGTTTAGAAGGTCAGAGAATACATAGTTTTTTTTTCTAATCGATTCATCCATCCACAGGGCAAGAGTCATTTGTTTGAGATAGGGGGATGGATGTTCGTGAAGCTCAAGCCTCCAGGCCAATCTACAATGATAATTGGGAAATGGAAAGAGGAGGAGAATTGGTATGGCTTTGCATAGAGGCAGCAGCTGAGAACGCAAAGAGCGTGGAGAAATGGCAGAGGCAGCGCAGGACGCTTGAGCGTTTGCCCTCCTCTTTGGCCAATGCGCTTTTCCACCTTCTCCTGCGCCGTCGTCTCCTCTACCCTTCCTTACTCGAGTACACTGCTACTTACTTTTCCTGCATTTTTATTTTTCCTTCTTGGTAGGTTTGCGATTGACATTACTGGTATTTCTGCTCCATTTATCTTGAAATATGTCATCTGGGTTTCGACCAGGCTGCTTGATAAATGCGTAGGTTAATCTAAATCGTGCAGCAGTTATTAAATTCCCTTCTGCAGTGAGAAGAAATTTCAGATGATAATGATCATATGTTTTTGGACACGTTGAAATCTGCATCTGTGGGCAATTATTGAATTCCCTTCTGCAGCGAAAAGCAATTTCAGACGATGATTATATGTTTTTAGACACATCGAACTCTGCATTACTAGGGACAATTATTTTGTGAAACAGTGATATAAATGACATTCTATGTATAGACTCCGTGGGAAATTCAGATCACCGATTTTTCGTTTCTTGCTTTCTTCACGTGTAGAGTCTTCCAATTTTGCGTGGAGGAGGTTGACTTTCGTGGGGAGAACTGTGTTGATGCTGAATGGATGGCGTATGTGGGAGCATTTCGGTATTTGAATTCCTTGAACTTGTCTGGGTGCAGAGGGATCAGAAACTCTGTCATTTGGCCAATTACTGGTGCGGACTCCATCATCCCTTTTTTATACAATTTTTTGTTTATTTTTTCTCATTGATACCACTCGGTACAGGGGTAGACAATCGATCAAAAATCGCAATCTGGTTGATTGGATTCACCAGAAATTAGATCACGACCCAGGGTTATACTTTCTATCAATTTTTTTATCAGATCACGAGCTAGAAATCTTGATTGATCAAGAAACAATCGATCAAATGATGTAAGTGGTTGGGTCAGACATGATCCGAAAATTTTAAAATAATAAAACTAGTGGAAAACAATCTCTTCACCTCTCTCTCACACACAAACACACACCCCCTTCCATCCACCTTATATGGCAGCTGTTTTTTTACAGAGGAAGCAAGGGGCAGTGTGGCAATGCTCTGGCAGAGGGAATCACACCATTCTGCTGTATTTTTATGGTAGGAGCAAGTGCTCTGCTGGAGTCTTATTCCCTCTGCCAAAGCAATGATGCGCTGCTTTCTGCTCCCTCCATAAAAAAACCTATGCGACGGCTGACAGGCGTGTGTGAGATGGAGATTAATCGCGCGTTCCAAACGGCAGTACTCAATTGGATTGATTACCCATTCCACATACTGGATTGATCATCAATCCACAACTGATCGGCCCTCTTGATTAGATCTGATTGATGTGCCTGTCCTGATTAGGACACTCTGATCAATGCTCAGATCACTATCTGCGCCCCCCAGTTTGCGAAAAATTCCAAACACGACCAATCAAATCTCAACCTATCTGATCATCGACCACCTATTGTAGCATCCAACTTCTACTTCTCACAGAGGTAGTCAGGTCAGCGCCAGCTGAAGTATATATGCATGTATAAGTTATTGCTTTGCTTCGCAGGGATGGTTAGTTTGAAGGACTTGGATTTATCGAGGTGCTCAAAGATCACCGACTCTGGGATTGAACAGATTTTATCCATCCCAAACTTGGAGAAACTCAGCATTTCACTGACTAGGGTCACCTCCAAGGGGATCAAACAGTTGGCTTCTCTTGTCAAGCTGCGGTCATTGAATTTGGGAGGGCTGCCTTGCACTGACCAGGCTCTGGGTTCATTGACTGTATTATCTCTTCTACTGATCTTTCTTTCTTTCCTAATATATATCAGGTTTTTTTGTTTTTGTTTTTTGTTCCTGTATATAGCAGAAAAGCCTCACTTTTTTCTTTGTTTTCTTGTTATAGGCGCTGGTGAAGCTTGAACACCTGGTTCTGTGGGGCAGCGAGATCACTGATAAAGGTTCTTTGGCGTTCACTAGGTTCCCGCTGCTGAGCAATCTCGACATAGCCTGGACAAAGGTCACCACCCTATCAGATCTACCCTCCCTCGTCTCTTTAAACATGAGCAACTGCACAATCCACTCGATTTCTTCTGTAAATCTCCTTGGGAAGCCATCCTTAACTGAACTACTAGTTCATGGATCTACGTTTTCTGATGTGGAGAAAGCTTTCTCTCACTTAGATCCTATAAATCTCTCGGTCTTGGATTTATCTTCCACTGATGTTTCCAGCTTCAACTTCTTGGCCGGAATGTGCTCGCTTGAGCGGCTGAATCTCAGCTCTAGTTCGATGGCAGATGACCTCATTTTCCCTCTTGTGAGTTCAGGGTTCAAGTTGGGGGATTTGAATCTCAGCAGCACCAAGATCACTGCTCAGTCCCTGAGCATTTTAGTTGGGAACCTTCCAAATCTGGAAAACTTATCCTTGTCTGAGACTATGATTGACGATTCATCACTTCAACATCTGGCAGGAATGCCCTCCTTGAGGACCCTTGACCTAAGCAAGACTGGAATTAAAGGTAATCTCTGCATCATCATTGTTATAATTACCACATGTCCTGATGGAAGTTTGTGAATGGGTCCCAGTTGAAATGGTTATTATTACCATTATCATTTTCATCCCAACCTGCACATCAAATTCTCATATATTTATTCCATTTTAAAATCACAGGTTTCATTCAAGTGCAAGGAGAGCATGCCAAGAAATCATCTCTTCTTGTACTGCAGAATCTGGCGAAATTGGAGGTGTTGAACTTGGAAGGAACTCGGGTTAGAGATGAAGCGGTTCATCCTCTAGGCCTGCTCAAGGGATTAAAAAGCTTATATCTGAAGAGTGACTTCCTCTCGGACGTCTCCTTCCATATGATGTCATCCCTCCAAACTCTGAGCATTATCGGATTCCAGGGGTGCGTACTGTCCGATAGTGGGCTCCTCTCATTTCGGCCTCCGGAGACTCTGCAAGTGCTGGATGTGAGAGGATGTTGGCTCCTCACTGAGGAAGCTCTCTCTTCCTTCTGTGGGAGCTTTCCAAATATAAAACTCAAACATGAACTCATCCGGTTGGATGAGTATGACTTTGAGCGCAGCCAGAGAAGGAGTCTCTCGAAGATGAAGTCAGATAGAGCTGGATTCCAGTTTTCTTCAATGGGAAAAGTAAAGGGTGAGGACAAATTTCTAGCTTTATACTACTTTTTCAGAACAAAAAATTTGTTGGGTTACTAATGAGATTGTTTTATTTTTTGTATTCTATGGCCCAGATGAGAGGATAAAGTACAAAAGGAAGGATTTGACAGACCTGGCTTCTTCTCCTCCATCTGAGGCAGTGATCATTTCTTTATCGCTCTTGCCTGAGGAGCTGAAGACAATGGGAGGGCATTCAGGGGAATTGGGCTAAGAGGAGAAAAAATATCAATATTACCAGGTGAGAAAGTATCTTAAGTCTTCCCTTTGTAATTGAATCCTGTAAAAAATATTATAAATAAATAAATATAGAATTAGCCAAGTTTTTTTTTGCTATGGGTAGCTTTCCACAGGGCGTTCAAGAATCCACTAGACTGATGACGCATACTGGGAACTGATCTCATTGCAAGAAGATATCGGCACAAGAGCCACAAAATAGTCCATATTCAGAGAAACTGTTTTCAATGAAAAATGATTCAAAATCACATTTGATGGTGCTCCCAATTCCGGAAAAAATCTATAATAGATATATTTATCCTTACAACACTTCCTTGGTTTGGACGAAAATAAAATTATGGGGAATCAGAAAACAATGACCACTTATATTTTTCGGGTAACTAAAAAGATCAGTGAGTTGAGGTAATTTTCTTGGGACATGTGACATGGCTACATCTCTGTCCTGACAATTAGGCCCACATGTTTCTAAAAAACCTCCTAGTAATTAAATATTTTTCAAGTAATAAGAAACAAATTTAAATCTCTCCCATGTCTGTCTCAACATCTGATTCTCTTTGTATGTATTACTCATGATTCCTCTTGCCTAGTCATTCTTTTTTTTCATGTCATAATTACATTGTCATTGGTTCTTAAGTTCAGAAGTTATCTGTAAAAAGTATAATGTGAAAAAAGTTACATAAACCTTTCGATTGTCAAACATCAATGCCCAATTTGATTTGCATAGCTAGATGTATATTTCACATATAAAAAAACATTGACACCCTTATTATTTTCATTCTGCGGATAAGGTTTCACTGTATTGTAATTTCATAAGAGTCCTACCACACCATATTACACACATTACTGTAGCAATTCTCAATTATATACTTATTCATATAAATATATAAGGTGTATCTCTGTTACTCCAGAGGGATAACATTTGATTTGCAATTTCCAAGTACTAACTTTATTTTGTAAGTAAAAATTTACATGAAATGAGCACTAATTGCATTATTTTTAGAAATAGGAAGAATTTTTCCTGTTATACCTACTTCATCAAAAATAAAATGAAGCTAGTAGCATAACTTTTACCACATCAACTGTAAATTATAGCAGGACGTATGGAAATGATATACATTTATCAAATTATACTTTTATAGATTTGATTCACATATTTTTGAAGTAACCATAACATAATTTAAATCAGTTGAGTTAATTTTGTGTATCTAACCTAATGATGATTATACTTTTGTCATGTTATCAATCGTAACATGCCAAAATTATATAAACATTAAAGTTTATATAATTTATCTAATTACACATAATTTAATGTTTGCTGATAATATTTAACTCATAATATAACTAATTATACATTCTGGAATGGGCATTGAATCCAAATTATATGATTGCACATCACACGTTATATACTCATCAATTTGTGAATATTAAGGCTTCATTTAAACAAGATAATTATTCGTCACAACATTTATGTTAATTTCTTTGACATCATGACACATTAAATTGAACTAAGCATTATTGAATTCCTCATTTGAATTCTTAATTTTTATATGTTCATCAAACTCAATACCTTTTTTATTACATAAAGTCAATAATATTTCTTTATACCCCCAAAATTGTTTCTTAATCCATTTGCGTATTTCGATATTTATTTATCCCATTTTGTCTCTCTATCTATCTCGATCTCTTTCTCACTAACTCTTTCTATACCTGTCTACATATTTATTACTGCGTAGGTACTTATAGCATGCATCCATATAATGTAATTACACATCATTTATCACCATTTTATACATTAAAGTGAGTCAAAGAACTCATATCATCATAATATTATATATATTTGCATAACGCATCCATATATATTTATACGATTTAAAGATAAGCATTTCAAAAAAATTATGTATGAAATGGATTCAAATATTATATGGTAATTTTCAAAAATATTATATTTTTCTTATTTTTTGAAATTTTCTAGGATCTTTTCATTTTATTTATGAATTATTGAATTTATGATGTCAAAAAATGCATTTCAAAGGGATATTATTATTTTATGAATGTTCAGATTATTGGATTGCTGAAACATATCGGCTTGTCTTTGTTATGAATGGTCCCAGATATGCTCATGAGACCCAAGATTGGTAGACCCAAGATCTGTAACATTACATGTTAAACAAACCATGGATGTGATACCAGTCTCAAGAGCATTGAAAATTATGCAGTGTCTGGCTCTGATACAACAACCTGAAAAATCTACAGAGTGTTATACTGCAACTATTTGGACTGCATGAAAAATCTATGACAAGCTATATATCATTGTCTTATACAGATTGGCAAGCTGCAATCCAAGAAACATGGAAGGATCCAAGAACATGTGAATCGATAAAAAGAATGAGAAATATATATCAGCTGAAATGGGTGTGATTTCAATTTTGGAGGTTTTATAAAGCCATGAAACCAAAAAAATAGATCACTTCAGAAAAATAGTAAAATCTGTTACTGATTATTCATTCTTCAATCAAAGTTCAAACCATACTTTATTAGAAATTGATTGTATTGACATATTTCTAGATTCTTTGATAGTAAGAGCATTTGAAATATCTTTATTGATTTTTAAATTTGCTATGTGAACATTATCGACTCCCACAAAAATTTTAAAATCATTTTAGATAAATACTAGTATCAAACATTATTAAGAATAGGCTAATGGCCACGTGGATTGACCTCAATTTTACATGCATGGAAATGATGATTTTAAAAGTAATTTTGAGAGAATCCTTTTTAGGATTTAATTTAACACATAATGATACTAATCAGAAAATAACATAAATTATTAATTTTAAAATAATAAATATACTTTTTCTTGATCATCGTTTCATGATTTTTTTTAGAAATGGGAAATCTATTTATCCCAACAAGTTTTGATTAATATTTTGGGGGTTTTATTCCTTGGTTTTTATATCCATCATGATTGAAATAGGGTAAATATTTCAGAAATATTGACAACAAACTAAACAAATCTCCAAAAAGGTATCCAAGGGTGATCTATATTTCAAATTATCAGTAGTTATATTGTCGCAGAGGAAAAGTTTTCTACATTGTCAATGCAGTTGTCTAAATTTTGTGCCTATGTACTAATTTATTTATTGAAAAAATGCGTTAAATTTTTTGAGGTTTATCATCAAATTAAAATCCCTTGGTGACACTTTTGTAACAAATCACTAAATGTTATGAGGTCCCATGATAATGGCTACTGTTTTGTTTTCTCCACTGTTATGTTTCATTGTGCTGAGCTTATTATCCTATTTCTGAATGAATCTAGTGTTGAAGTTTCCCTCTTTGAAGTCCAGTAGTCTGGTTCAGAAGTCAGGTATGAGAGTTGGGGGAGAGAAGAGTAACACAGTGTTCAAAGATGACTCCCTATTCAAGGATGCGTTTCTGGGAAATCCAGTAATGGCATGCCATCAAATGTTAGAATATCATTTACTGTTTTATTTATTTTCCAATTTGGTGAATTTGGATAATCAAAATATTGGGCTATTAAAATTTGTGATCCAAGAAACTTTTATGAGGGTCTCTTGAGAGTCCTTTTCATTTTTTTAATCCCTGATTTCCTTGTAGGTGCCCAAATATATTACCTGTTCCAAGATGAACAACAGAAGACTCAAGAGTGGCATGCGATGAGAAGAAATATCCTGATAGTATATAATATCAACCATAAAATTTATCTACACATACTGACAAGAAAATTAGGAAAAAATACTAAGTTCAAGCATGATCAACGTATGAAGTTACTTTAAGTTTTACTTTCAAATAAGAAGACAGATGGAAATTCAAATTCAAATCTGGATCAGGGAATTCAAGAAATGATATATAATCAATAAAATGCTTTGAGAGTTGGATATTTAACCAAGAAGAGTAAATAAAAACTGTAATTAAAATATTAGTTTCCCAATCCTCCAGTTCTGCAAAAGACAATGTACCATATTTCACTCTGCTGCTTCTGTATAATATGCACCTTTATTCTTCATCTTAACACTGCTGGAATCAATAAATGAGCAAGAAAATGGTCAATGAGTGCCACAATGAACAACAAATAAGGGAATCATAAGTGATTCTGCCAGTTTTCTTATTATTGTGTCCTCTATTTTCCTAATTTGTGATGGCATAGACTTCTTTAATAGACTCATGTAGTGTCACATCAATAAAGTTCTTGGAGGATACACAGGAAATGATAGATTCATAGAAGATACTTCTCTTGGAGATGTCACCTTAGAACCTATTATAATTCAATTTAATAATAGTGGAATTTGTATAGATAGAAAATGGTGTTGAAATTTTAAGTTAACTAAAAAATGGCATATAAATATGTACAGACTCAAATGACACTACAAAGGCACATATATAAATGTATACGTATATATATCAACACCCTTATTCATGCATCAATATTAATCATACATACATATAAATAATTCTTTTAACAAGGATAGATACTCCTATACCAATATAAATGAATTCACAATATTATATATCCTAAAATATAATATTTTAAAATATACCCTACCCATGTAAATGCTGATATGGTAATCTACACACATTCAATACAGGGAAGGTTTAAATCAAAGTGTCATGAGAACTATATTATCATAATTAGGTATCCTCAGTTAGTAGAGCATTTTTGCTAAACATAGTAGAACATCCATGAATAATAATGTGGATGGAAGGATATAGCTATGACATTTATATTAATTACACCTTAATCTTACCACTGACATTAGGATGTTGACTCCTAGACGCATCGGTTGACCATATCCCAACTGGTTGATGTGAAAGAAATATAGACATATATGACCAATCAACAGTTTCAATAAGAGTGTAATCCATCATTAATGATAAATGAAAATTATGATCAATCAAGGTTCAATCATTCACATGATATACATTATTACAAAATAACATAGAATGGGAAGATATGCATTCTATATTATTAATAAATAACATAGAATCTCTCTCAGGCATGTCGTGCGTCATGAATGTTAGGGTTTTGATGTTTTTTATGCCAGAATTGTTAGAGACGGATGGCACATCTCTTGTCGAGGGTGTGGATTTATAGCCATAACAACATTACTCTAGTCAAGAAGTCTAAAATTAAGGGCTTAAATGTTAGAGACATCAAGTGTCACTATTATTTACATGTTCATTTATGGTTTGGCATATCTACCCTATTCTAGATACTTCCACATTAATGGTATAAATAAGAGCATGTCTGCACTGTGACATTTATACCGTACTCTTCTATCTAATGTGGCCCCTTTTCTCACATATTGTATCTCTATTCTTTATCCTATAATGGAACAAGAACCAAAACTAGAGGCACTTACTTCAATGAGAGAATAGTTTGATGAAGATACTAATGGGCAACGTCATAATAAGTTCTCTGAAAATACTTCATCAAAGATCATTCTTTTCCTCCCTCTAAATCCCATCAAGGATAACTGCCTCTGGTGGAGACCTAGCTGATCACACTTACAGAGGGACAAGAGTTCATCCTCGTCATTGATGAAGCAATTTCAACAAAACCAGTTTCTCAGGAGCTTGGGTAACACCAGCTGTACTACTGTTTTTATATCATCATTATCAAATATTATGGCTTCCATTCTTCCGGGGAAAAAAAATCCAAAATAGGGGAGACACAAAAAAAGATCTCTAGCATCTCAAAAAAATTTACATGTCAAACTAAAATTCATAGCACTATTAATTGAACAATACGTTAGTATGATTTGAGCCATTCGAGAAAAAAATGTTACTTTTGGAGCTGTAGTAGATGAGTGGACCTTAATATTTCAACGGATATCTTTAACTTTTTATCTATATTCCCACAATATCCAATTTTGTGTTAATCTCTATATGTCTCAATCTCTGATTATATCTGTTATTTTATCTATCTACTTTTTGGGCATTTATCTTGCCAATATTTGTTATCTAATATCATCCCTCCTATTCTTTACTTCAAAAACGTTAGTCTCACAATATTGTTTTCATAAATAGATATATTTCAACACAGATTTATCTATCTGTCTCTAACTAGGCATATCTTGATCTAGTTGATATTTCACGTGTTTAATTCTGGTTATTTGTCTTCTTGTTGTTTCTTACCGATATTTATACAACAATAACTATTTGATAGAATGTGAACTTAAAGTCATCCCAGTTAAGGTCAACCCCTTCAAAATAAATATAGTAAAGATCAAACAACCATGGTTAACCTAATCAAATTATCACTCTATTAAAAGTGAACACAGAGTCCAAGTGAAAGAAAATTTAAATTCAACTCTAAGTTAAAGAGAATTCTAAGTCAAATTTGACTCTGAGTCAAAGGAAACCCAAAGTCAAAATCAACCCTATTGAACTCAACCTTGAGTCTGAAACAACCCAAGTCCAAGTCACAGACAAGTCAAGGACACTAGGAGACAACACCTATTTAAGTGAATTACTGTATTTTCATGTTTATCTCAGTTAAAATCATGTACATACATAATCTTTGAGTTTCAAAATACATACATAATCTATCGTATAATACACAATATATCATTTCTTGACACTGTGACACAGGGTCCATGTGGATTGAAATTCCAGGGACTACAAGAGACATTACCCAAGTTGAGAAGCACACCTAAAAGATGTATTAGAAGTTTTCACCTAAAGGAGATCTCAGTAAGGAGGCCAGCCTGAGTTGGGTGGTTGGCACTAGAGGAGTTCAAGACCAAAATGGAAGTGATATAGGAGAACCATGAGCAGTAGGGATCACCATGATGAAGTTATCTACATCATGTATCACCGTAGTCGTACAACCCAATTGGGAGACATACAGATTAGGTTTACCTATAGAGGATTGGAGGTTCCAAACACCTATGTGAGTCCTACGTTTGGGACTTTTATCAAATTGTCACAAAAATATGAATAGAGGGGGACACAATTTTTTACACCCATGTGAGTCATTCTTGTAGCAGTAAGCCCATACCACTAGCCTGATCTACCTCATTAGTGCATATCTGCCACCTTGATCACCACATTGTGTGATGGAAATCATTCCATTCTGCTCACTCGACTCACTATATTTCCCCCATCACCCGACATTATTAAAAAATGTAGGTTAAGGTAGTTTTATTTCAACTAATTATTATTCGTTTCTAAAAGATAACATAAAAATTCATAAAATTTATTCTATTAAGTTTGGATAAATTAGTTCAAGTAGGAAAGTTATTTTCTCACTGTCTTAAAATTATTTTGAATTAATTTTTATTATCTTGCTTTTATTTGATTAGACTTAAAATTTCCTTAAAATACATAAAATACTTAAATGATATTAAAATTATATGTCACTTAATCTATACTTCCTCCGTGTGGATTTAGCCCTTACATGACATGTGTTTGTAAAAAATATAAATATTATAGAATAAATCAGAAGCCTTAAAGGAAAAAAATATCTTGAATTTCTCGCTTAATAATTATGCAGGAGTTGGTGGTGGGGAGCGCTGAATGGATGATGTGACGACAGTGGCAAATGACAACACACAAGTGGTGGTAGCATTCTTGGAATGGTGGAAAACATGAGGGATGACAAACTAGGGGGGCAAGTAGGCGTACATAGAGCATAAAATAAAAGTTCCCACTGAGCACTTGCGACATCAAATGAGAGGAACAGTACGGCAAACTTTGAGAAGAAAACTTAATTCCAAAATTCACTAAATAATCCATTCCAAAATAACTAAAAGATATCATTCACTAAATATTCAAAATTTCAATAAATATTCCATTCCAAATAACTAAAAATTCAATATTTTATTGAAAAAACTAAAACAGAAACATGGTGTGGATCAAAGAGAAACAGAAAATTTTAAAAGATGCTAGTTGCCTCTTCTGATAATGGTGATGTCCTTTGAAACAATGATGCTGGGGTGTTCGTCCCACCACACCTCTCACGCTTTCTCTCTCTCAGTTTGAATTATTTGAATTGTTTAAACATATCAGCGATCAATTCTCAATTTTCTTTCATGCCTGGATGAATCTTCTATTTTGAACTCAAATACCAAATACACACAGTGATTTGATCAGATGTAATTGAATTGCACCATCTAATTTAATCAGATCTAACTTGCCCAACCAAAAGTTGATTCGATGCAATTTTATCCCAGAGGTCTAGGGACGGTCAATATTTCATCAACAATGATGAATTTGATTTTTACATAGAAGAAGATGAAAGTGAGAAAACATAATTATGTGTTTATATGTTTCATAGTATACAACAAATATTTAAATTATATTTCAAATTAAATATCAAAAAACCAGTATCAAATATTGTAAGACCCCAAAGTAGGCGACATTTCCTGCACAAAGGCCAGCGTGTTTTTTGTGAGGACACGTCCGTGTACTTGGACTCAGAATAGGGGATCATGGGTGGTGACACCCGACCCTGATCTTTGAAGCCAATGCCCGAAAGGTGCTTGTGCACGTCGGCGGGCATATCAAGGAAGACTGCGCGCGCTGCACGTGCAGTCTGCCGATAGCACGTCTGTGGGCGCCAAGCGCCGCGCGAGGGTGCGCGATGCGCATGCTAGGCGGTAGAGGTATGGACGTTGTGCATGAGAACTGCGTGGGTGTACGTGCACGGGTGCTAGGCGTTGCGCGTGGGCGTACGTGCACGGGTGCTAGGCGTTGCGCGTGCGTTGCATGTGCAGGGCGCGGGGTGCATGGGGGGAGACATCCGGCCAGGAGACTTGGCATTGGCGTACAGAGAGCGCCGAGACGGCTGGGGGGCACGTGGCGCCTTTGCAGGTAGTGCTGGGCGCGCGGTGCCCAGCTTGGGGCACCGAGCACGTGGCGCCTACATGGACCGCGTGCGATGGTGTCAGTGCCGGGTGTTGTGGCGCATGGAGCGTCAAGGCTGAGATGGACTGGGGGGACCTGCGTCGCCCGACCCCGGGGCACACGTGTAGCGGCGGTGCCAATAAGCGGTAACAGGGGGCTGCCGGCCTCAATGCGCAGGAGCGCCACTACCCAGGCGCGCAACGCAGCGTCTCGTTACTTCTATATCATCCATGGTCTTCCCCCATATAATGGCTACGACTACAATGTAAACTATTTGAATATAATGCAATGACCCAATTCTTGTAAGGGGCTGCATCCACACCCTCTCTCCTTAACCTCCAAGCATTCTAAAACTGTTGCTCAAGACTTTCACTACTCAGTGTTCCTGCCCAAGCACTGAGGCCGGTACACGTCAATCTGACATTGTTCCTAGCTCGAGATTTGACCGCTTGAGAGAGACATCAGTACAACCATTTTCCATTTATTTTTTAAAAAGTAGTGATTCAAAGGCGGTTTGGAATAATAGACAGCTGAGTGTGATATCAGATTACCCAAATAATTATCTTCAAAAGAAATGTATTTAACTATTTAAATGTAGATGATTTGATCGAGTGACGCCGCAGTGAGTAAGATTTTGATCAAATATTTGATCTCTCTTCCGCGAGAGACCTAAGATTTTCTCAAGAACACATTTCTCAGCCAATGTTAATGTGTTTAATCATATATTAAACGATCAAGGAATTGCGAGGGGTTGTTTCCACCAGCAACGAAATCGAGATTCGAGCAGCGTGACAAAGGCAACGGTGCAACCAATGCCTGGGGAGAGACGATCGAGGCGAAATAGGGGATCACAGTCCCTTCTGCCGTTTCATTCCAGGAAGCGCCTCTCTAACACCGTATCGTGTTGGTAATCTCTTCTCCTCCACCGCGAAGTTGTCCGTCTCGGAATAGAGGAATTTTTTTCTTTTGGAACATAGAATAGAGAAAATGTTAATCTTGACTTTCGCGTGCCGTTGCTCTGGGACTCTACCCGTATTTTCGTTGCTATCGTTCGTGATCATAGTTCTTGTGGTCGAGACTTTGGTGGATTAGTTGATAAAACGATTAGGATCAACAATAATTATCCACGTTGAAGAATTTCTGAAATAAGATGATGTTAGATGGGTTCTACCAGTTTTCGCCACTGAAAACCGAGCTATGCAGATTTATTACATAAAAGTGCCGTTTCTTCTCCTTAGGTTGAGTAAATTTTTTTTTCCTTTAATATTTGCTAGTTTCGCTTTCACACTTATATTAATGTTTTGTGTTTTCCGTTCGTTGGCTGCTTGGTCGTTCCCTGAAATCGGTTACTGTTTAGCTTACTTGAACAAGAATTTTCGACTGATTTAGCGACTCAGTATTTGTACTTGTCTTCCTCTCATCTAATCTTTCTTAATTTATGAAGAACCCTCGTTTTTGCCGAGGAACCATTGGCAATGAGATCTTGTTTTTCATTCATTGTCATACTTCGGTAACCGTGTTCACTAGTAACGTATTCGTTACGTTTGGTGTCTTCTTGATTTAAAGTTAACAATGAACATTCGTAGAAATTTATTTTGTTTGGTTTTTATCTTATACTGTTAGGTATTGTGACGTCAAGATTTCTGCTTTCAATGGTTTCCTTTTTGTTCTGGGGTCTAGGCATGCGAGGTAAGTCTGCTTATTTTATTCGAATAATTAAATATGGATGTGCTGAGGCTTTTAGATTTTACGAATTCCTTTTATTCTGGGTTCGTGAGAGATCTGCCTAAGGAGTAAAATGTTAAGATAAAAGAAATCGAAGGCTGTTCGGGTATCCAAAAGAGGAAGTAAAGGCTATGGCTTTTACTGGCACTAGCATATAGGACGTCAAAGCCATTTTGATAAGAGTATACAGAAAGGAGGTTCTCTTTACTGCTCTATCATCTTTTTTCTCTTCTCTTATTTCTGTCTCTCTCTTTCTCTCTCTCTCTCTCTATCTCTCTCTCTCTCTCGTTTCTGCTATCTCTTTTACTATCCACTTATGGATGGGGAGGCCTGGGCCAAAAAAGAAGAAGCTCATCACTGGCAACCCATGGACGACCTCATCACCACATTTGAGCGAATTTTAGCTCTCTCCTCGACCTTGCTCTGGGGCTGATACTGATATGATCCCCTTGCCCATTTGAATGGTACTTTGGGCCTCTTTTATTACTCTTTCCTTCGAAGAAAACAACTCTCCCTTTAAGAAAGCAGCAAAATAGTGAGGTTTTGGAACTTCTGGCAGTTAGTTTCTTAGTTGATTAGTCTTTCAAAACTGTTATTCTCCCGCATTTCCACCTCTCAGATCATCTTTGTCTCCCAGTAAAAGCACTAGTCGTCTATCAGCTTATGGTTGCCAGTTCCTACAACTTTTTGGCATGTTTGGCAAACTTTCCCACAGTTCTGGCTGTTTGCAGCTTCCACCTAGCAGCAGGTGCGAAATTTACTCGCCTGTTTTTGGTCAGGAATGGTGAATCCTTTTTTTTGGGGATCTACTCTTCTGCTGCTCCACAATTGCCTCACCTGCTCGACTGACATCCATGTTGGCCACATCTGTTTTGCTGGTCACTGCCCCTCATCCACCTGTAGTTCTCTCTTGCTGCCAGCCCTCTTACTTCCTGCAAGCAACTTACACGGCTCAAACAGAAACCCAGAAATTGTCTGCACGTGCTCTGCGCTATTGCCATCCAGGCTGCTGTATAGCCACCGTCTGCCACTGTCGCTTCTTCCTACTCACTGCTGGCTTCTCCCCCTGTGCCAACAGTCTTTCCTGTACCACACTTAGCCACCCCCTGCTCTGCTGCATATGGTTTCTCTTCCTCTGCTGTTGGATCAAGCGGCAGAATTCTAAGCAACACAGTGGCCTCTCTTCATCTTACAACTTCACTCAACCAGACTGCAGCCTGCAGCGCACAGCCTGATGGATCGATCTCTGACTCATTGTTGGCTCATTTTAATTATCAAGGAACCAGTGTTGTTGTGGTTTTCAAGGTATCGATTTGGTTCTCAAGAGGATAGCTCCATTTCAGTCCTTGAGGATGCAGTGTGGTTCTCTAGATATCGTTTTGGTTCTACAGGTGGTGCCATTACAGTTCACCAAGAGATAGTGCTCATCTGATTCTAAAGGTGCCATTACAGTTGTCGAGACTGCAGCCATTTGGTTCCCAGGCGCTATTTGAGTGGCTAGCATGGCTCTGTGAGAAAGACCCTTAAAGGCCAGCCCCAACTGGGCTCACTTCAGTGGACCCACGCATGGTCACTGGCCGCAGCTGACCCCACCACAGCCCAGGCCTCGATGACCTTACCGAATGCAATCCTGATGTGATTCAGCATGCGGTCCAGAGAGGGTCCAGACATGATACTGCTGCAGTTCAGTCATAGTTCCGCAGTGGCCTGGGCCATGGTGGGATTGGCTGTGGCCAGTAGCCCATGGTTGGGCTCGCTGAGGTGAGCTCTGATTGGGTTGGCCTTTAAGGGTCTTCCTCACAGAGGCCAGCCTGCCACTGAAATGTCGCTGGGGTCCAGCTGCTGTATAGCTGCAGTCCAGTCATGGACACTCTGCAGTCCAGCAAGGTTCCAACTTGGGGACCAGCAGAGTGCTTCAGCAGTCCAGCACGTGGTCCAACCATGGTCCATCCTGGTTCCAACCAGTTGTACTGGCTCTAGGTCATCCTCTTGTGGCAATCTTCATCAATAAAAAATTGTGGTCCAGCAGCATCAAGTTTTCCTATCACACCTTCAATGGACCACTACCTTAATGTTCATCTTTTCTCTATTTCCTTTCCCTTGCCCTATCTGTTTTCTCTATTCTCTTTATTGCAAAGCTTGACATGAAATAAGGGTGTCTGTTAATTTTGTCTTTAAACTTTCTTTTTGTTCTCTTATCTCTCTCTATAGTTTCTCTTGCTTTGCTTTCTCTATACTTCTACCTCCCATTGATTCTACATCGAGTTTGAAAATTCTTCTCATATTCTACATCCACATTGGCCAGGAAATATCTAACTGCAGGTGGATCTCTTCTTATGGTTGACATAGAGAATGTTGAGATTAAAGCACTTGGGCCACCAAAAACATGTTCTTCTTATGTCTAACCTTAAGGCACAATTCATTTTTCCTCAGAAATTGCTGAGAGATGTTTACTGTTTACGAATTGTAGCAACAAGGTAGCATTGTGCTGGGATATTTTACGCACTTCGTATTCCTTCCTGAGAATATTCCTGAATTATTGCCTAACATTTCCAGAAGATCAAGCAGGGCCTAGGCAGCATTTACTCCCCAGATTTAGGGCAATTATATTGGTCCTTTGGTCTTCTTCTTAGTATACTTTCCCTTTTCCCCGTTCTGTCATACAGGGCCATCTGAATTAACTTGGCTCTCCCCCTATCAGGTAACCATTGATGGTCTCCGAATTAATGTACTCAAACTTCATGTTTCTAAGAAATTGATGAGCTCTTTTGTTTCAATGTAATCGCTGCAGGCTCCTTTAAGAAATCCAGGAGTTTGATATGGTACTTTGGGTTACCAAATAATATCACGAATTCTTGGTGTATCCCGTTGTAGTCTATATGCATCTTTTGGGAAATTCGGTCACAACTAGGCATTTTTAAATAAGTTGAACTTTTTTCATGCCATAATATTTAAACACTTTAATACTGGGACGAAAGTTTTCTTCCCTTTTTCATTGGCTTGTTGGGATCAGGTTAGTTGCCTGGTGCATTGGTCTTTCAGCTATCTGGCCTCCTTAAACTCTACTTTAAGGTAGTTTTTGCTGTTTATTTTTAATTTCAGGTTTTTACGTTTTTGGTTCACATTGGGCGTTGGTGTAAGCTTCATATTTTTCACAATCATTACAATGGTAAGTAGAAAAAGCTTTCCTTATATCTTTTTCATTACTTGCGTTTTTAAATCTATGGGAAAATCTATGTTCTTCAGAGGAATCTGGAAATCTTCTATTAGTTTTTAGTAATCTGTGGAACACTGTACTCAAGCTAATCAACGGGTAATACATTTTCTATTGGAGCTCTCTCATTGTTTTCTCTCTCATTGTTTTGTTTCTGTTATGACATCGATCCAGTCTTGCCAGTAGCAAAAGGGGTGCAAACGACCCTCTTTATTTTTGGGCCAGAAAGGGGCCACCCCAAGCCAAGCTCATCCAGCAACATGATTCATGGCTTGCCGTGATTCATTAAAAGTGAAATACCCCTCAGGGAGGAAGGTGGCCAAAACCCTCGTAAGCTCTCTCTCTCACTCTCCAGCTCACCACCTCCCTCTCCACTCCAGCTCTAACCCTACTCCTTCCTCTTCCTCGTTCTTAATCGGAGTGAAGTCTGCTGATTGAGTCAAAGACTTCCTCTTGTTCCGTTTCTCTTTCCCATCTTCTGTTGTATTTCTGCTGCAACTGCCTGGAAAAATATTCAATTGGACGTGAAATAGAGATTTTTCTCTTTGAGAAACAAAGGGTTTTATCAGTTGCTCAAAATTTATTGCTTCTCTAAGGCTACGATACTGACATTATTGGAATTGCTGGAATTATGGACTGATATTAGGTATAGGAGAAATCATTGAGAACCATTAAGGGTATCTTCAGCTTTATAGCCCATTAGAGGCCATTTTAGTCATTCAGTGTTTAGGGTTTGGGTGCCCTTTACTCTTTAAATAGTTGTAGCCCTCTCTTTAGGATGGGGGTCAAGAATCAAGGTAAGATCGGTGGCTTGACTCTCTGTCTCGATCTTCTTCATCTCTGACTGTGCCCTCGATTATCTAGCATACCCCTACCCTTGTCATTGCCTCGCTTAATCTTCAGCCGGCTCCCCTCTAATCCAATCCCTACCTCCTGCCAATCTATTCTCTTTTAATCTTCGACGATCCCCATCCCTGTGATCATTTAACCTTCACCATGTCTTCAGGCGACTCTTCCCTAGTCGATCTCTGCATTCTCTGTTTGACCTCTCCTGCGATCATTCCTGTACTACTCCCCAACCTTGGGAACATGTACATTTCCCCTCTATCACCTTCCCCAATATAAACCTACATCAAGGATTGTATCAAAGGTTCAAACGTGCAGGAAAGAGGCAGCATGTGTGGTTAGAGGCTGCCAACTGTAATAAATAACACGATGTGGTTTAGTTGGTTAATCAAGTCTTTTCTTTTTCAAATTTTCATCATGGAGCGTGGTGGAGCTGGAGCAGTTGGAAGGACCATTCCCAACGGCAAGGAGGAAGATATCCAATCATTTCTCCCAACTATCTTTCGCTTTCTGCTTGTTCTCTGGTGAACGATTGTAGCAAATGGTACCTACTCAGTTTTCTGCATCGATTCTTCTTGGAAGTGCTTAAACCACGAATCTTTATTCGTTTTAATGCACACTATAACATATTCCTTCCTCTCAAAATACATTTGTGATAATTCACACAGCTTGGAAAAAGGCCAAGGATGTGTTGATTATCGTTTATAGAAGCCTCGTAGTTGTCCCCTCTTCCTGTTACTACAAATCAGAGCGACAATTGGGAGGAGCAAATAGATCCTCTTGCAGATCGTCAATATTCCCTCTGAGCACCTTCCTCCTAAGTGGCCAATTGGCCTTCTGCCTCAGGGGCCCTCTTGGGCCATTGCTACACCCCCTCTAGTTCTTCCCTTGTTTTATTCAAATCTCTAGCACCTGTTCCTAGTGTGCTTAGTGCTTTCTTGATCCTCCTTATTCTTTCTACTTATTCCACTTGACACGGGCCTCATTCCAAAGCACATGCTCTCTTCCTCTCCAGTTGGCAGCTTTTACAAGAAAAGCCATGAATGAAGTTATTTACTGCTATCTGTAGGCTAACTCGTTGTCTAGGTACCCGTTTTTATTTCATATCCCGTCTCTTGGCACATCCCAATCTGGATTCACATAGCTGTCCCTGCAGAGCTCCAATATCACACTTTAGCGCTTAGAGTAGGCTTAGGTGTATGTTTTTTTCCTCCCAGATCTAATATAATTGGATGGGATTCCAGGGTCATGGAAAAATTCTAGAATAATATAGTTTGAGTTTTTTTTTCTGGGCATTAGGTTCAATGTGGAGCCTGAGGAAAAGAGCACCCAACAGGAGTAACATTGGTATCTCAATTCTAGTGATAGTTTGGGTTATATCTTCTCCCTTAGTATCTCTTCTGTGCTCATTTCCACTACTTCATTAGAGAGCAAAAACTATTGGTGTTTAGGGTTCAATGGTGGTATTGGAGTGAGCAATGGTAGATTAGTTACACTGAGAGATTAACTATACCACTTTAGGCTATCCATGTGGGCTATATGGAAGAATTTAAAGTCAGCGTGTGATCAGTGATGCAGTGTTAACCCCAGCGTTCCAGAACAAGGATTTGTACTTGTTGAACTTACAAATCGGTCCCCACATATTTGTAAGAATGCAAGAACAGGAAAAGACTTGGCATGGAATTCTACTTGAGAAGAGCTGCATATCAAAGAGAAGGTGCAAGAATGGCAAAAAGGCATCAACCAGGTCTGCATGGATTCCATGTGCATTAGTGTTAGGCCCCTAACTAGGCGACATTCCCTGCCCAGAGGCCTGCGTGCTTGTTGGGAGGGCGTGTTCGCGTTATAGGCTCACGACATTAAAGGACTGAGTCATTATGGGTAGCGATGGCACGCGCGGGCGCCAACGTTACGCGCAAGCGCCAAGCGCTGCGTGGGAGCGGGAAGCGCTGCACACGGGCGTGGGACGAGCAAGCTGGGCGGCGTGCCGTGGGTGCAGCGCGCAGAGTTGTGCGGGGTGCCGCGCAGCGGCCGCACGAGCAGCGTGCGCATTGCATGGAGGCGGTGAAGCGCTCCTGCGGGTAGTGCTGGGCTCGTAACGCCCAGCTCGGGGTGTCGAATGCAGTAGCGTCGTGCAGACTGCGTGCGAAGGTGATGACACGGGTGCTGGTGGCGTGTGTGATCGTCAAGGCAGGGGTGATGTGAGTGATCGCCACGCCCGCGGGCGCGCGGCGCCCGGCCTGGGGCGCTTGTGTAGCGGCGGAGCGGCAGCCTCGAGGCGGTGTGGCGACACTACCCTGGCGCAAGGCGCCTCGTCCCGTTCTTCGTATCACCCCTCGTCTTCCCCCATGTAATGATCCCAATGATGATGTACTCTTTTATGATATTAATGCAATGACCCTATTCCCTGACGGGGCTGCGTCCCCACCATCTCCTCTAACCCTTTCTATGCGATCTTAAGCATTTGCAAAGACTTCCGCTGTAAGAGATCAAGGCTGCGCAGTGTTTTGCTCCGAGCACTGAGGCCGGCACACACCAGATTCGAGCAAGAGACCTAGCTCGAGATTTGACTGTGTGACAATTAGAGATAGACGAGATTTTGAAAAATGATCAACCAACTTACATCCTCTCGTCTTAGAAGAACAGCTACTCAGTGTTCCACGTGGGAAGCTTAAGCCGAAAGCAAGGATAGACCAGGGAACGAAAGCATTGGCTTATTCTCACAATCTAAATGTGAAGCCAAAGAGGAGACAATGTCTATTTGTTCCATTTGGACTCACATTTTGTGGTGTAAAAATTTGAGCACTGATCTCTTAGCTAAAATATATAACCGATATCTAGGGGTCTGCATCTCTTCTCAATATTTATGGAGGATGTTGACCTCCAACATGGGGAATCAGAGAAAACCAACGGCATTTGGAGTACTGGCTAAGAAAGAATATATGAACAAAGATGAGCTCCAGAGTAGCAAGCCGGACATACAACTAAAATAGACATAACCGATAGGAAACAAAGAAAGGGCTGGGCAAGAGCCAGGGCATCGTTTAGCCAATACATTGACTTTCTTTATATCAATCAAACAAGAACTAGGTGAAGGTTAGAAAGAGAAGCTTAAAATTGAGAAGCTTGAAGGATGACTCAAGGCAATTATCTTAAAAGATATTACCTTTCAGAGGAGGCAATCTAGACCAAGGAGAAGGTGCCTATTGAGAGAATATATTGGAACGGGACAGGTACATAACTTTGCTCGGTAACATAGTATTGAGTTGGAAGAGTTTTCTTAGATAACTAGAGGGGGGCCGTCTGTGAGGAGGTCTAACTAATACTTAGTTTAGAGTGTCCTGGGTCATTAATTGTGTCGCTGGTGGAATTGACCTGCAGAGAGATAAGGGTTTCCAGGAGAAAAACAAGATTCAATTAATTAAAATAAAAAAAAACCCCACTTTATTCTGGAGGGCGCTTATGGGCCTCATGCTTAGGCCCTATTTGCCATCAGGTGAAGAGTCCAAATGATCCTTATATAACAGGCCTTATGGGGATTAGACATGAGGTTAAGAAATTCTTTTAAGGAACGGGATAAGGGTTTTTGCTAAGGTTTCTATGAAACCCTAATGAGTCTTCCTTTTTTATCGTGCTTGAGAAAATGCTATCTTCTTTATTAATCTCTTATTTTTGTTGTTTACTTCATTCCCACCATATATCTCTACATTGTTCCCCATGTCCAGATATAAAGAATCCACAGCATCCTCAATCAAGAAAAAAGTTATTCGTCATTCGCTTTATATTTTCTAATTATTATTTTTTCTTCCAAGCCAAAATAAAGGCTCTCTTGGCCCACTGTGAGACTCGAAATCTGGGATCATTTAGTGGAATTTCCTTGGGTTTACACATATCTTTATGAACAGATACAACACAGGGAGAGGAAAACTAATATTGAAAATAAGATTAGCTCCAATACACATTTAATTACACTATCATGTTGTGGGAATTTAATTAGTTTTTCAAATCTCATGGAATCACATCAGAATATTCTCCTTCATCTACTTTCCAATGTATTAATACACTTCGCATAGCTCTCTGCCTTTGTAACTGGATTCCATTCAGTAGTCTGATACCTACTGGTTGTTTTTCCTTTATCCTGGCATTAGTTTCGACGTTTTGGTTGCTAGAAAAGCATGATTGTTGAAACATTTTGCTGGTATAAATTTTTTGTGAGCTACATTTTCATGGTGAGAAACAAGATGATCCATTTCCTCTTCTTGATATTATTTATGTCGTTTCCTGTAAATGTTAATATGTTTTTTTTCCAATGATTACCAGATTCTTCTGCAGCAGTTGGCATGCACCTTCCTGGAATTCAGTGGAAAAAGCTTTTGTAACTTACCTTTTGATTGGTTGACGGGCGTTCCGTCTTTGGTTAGTACATTCATCTGCTTGGATCATGGCTTGCTTTGTTAATCTGGGTTACATGAATTTTTTATTTCCATTCAGGCAGCTTCTCTCAAGTTGTTATCCCTGATGGATGGGGCCATCATGATTTTATCGACACTGATTTCTGTGTTTGTTCATGAATTTGGGCACGCCATAGCAGCCTCAAGGTAAAAAAATTACATTCTTTACCACAAATGAAATGCATGTGTTGTTTATGTTGGAGAATAATTTATTTTGGATGACATGTTTTTGTTACCAAGTTTTTCCACAAAAGAAACACTGTTATCAACCTCATTCCTTTATATTTATGATAAATACAGGTCGTGTTTGATATTAACACTACAAACGTGGATATTCATTTATTTATTTTATTTTTTGAAGGAAAAAGAGGGAAGATGTCACGATCTATTCCCTATAGTATGCCCACTAGGGGCATTCTCATCTTGCACTTTCCTTTAAATATGTAGCCCTCCTCGTTGGAGGGCAGGATTTGAAGTTACAAGTAGTGGCACAAAACAGCCTAAAATGTTTGTGAACTGTATCTTCAACATGATGTTTCCCGTACATATACTGTCTCTCTCTCTCTCTCTCGCATAGAGAGAGCGAGCTATGAAATCAGACATCGTGAGCCACTCTTTTCCTTGCTAATCTTAACCCTCTTTTCTCTCGTTTTGACTCCTCTATTGGCTCTTCTGGTTGATATGATCCTGATAAGATCAACAATGTTGTATATTTTTTGAATATACTTCCCTCCAAGAATCCGCGACTGAGTAGTCGTTCACAATTACAGTAGGTATAGAGCTGTGAAATGGGGAATGCGGTGTAAGTAAATGGAATAGGAATGTTGCCGAGACGACTCCTCCTCTCCGGGATGAGTTCCTCCTCGAGCGCGGGCGCCTCCTCCTCTCCGGGATGAGGTCCTCCCTCCAGGCGACAGAAGCTCCAACTCCTCCCGCTCTGGCCCTTCCGTCCACTCTGGAATCGGAAAAAAAACAAGAATGCACGAATGACCCCTATACCTGTTTGGGGTCTTTATTTATATGGTGGCGCCAGGTACTTCTTGTTTAGTCTGCTTGGTCAACCTGGCGTTGACTCGACCACTTTCTCTTCCTTCTTTGGTACTCTCGTGAATAAAATCTATCAGATCCCTACCTCCGATTTGGGTTAAATAGGCAGATAGATGATTATACAATTTCATAAGATAGCTTATTCTATACTGCTAAAGCGATAACATGTGTTTCTCACGTGTTACACAACTTTTGGCTGGTATAACTGTTGAAATTACTTTGTAACGTGTCTGTATTTAGTCGTTCTATGCTAATGAGGAAATGATGTTTTTTGCTTGTTCAACTTTGAGTCGTTCTCTCATGTTTCTGTGACCTAGAACTGGCGGCAAACGCTAATCAGGTATCTGTACCCTGTTGTCTCATAGTTATCTGTCTGAGGAAGTCTTGACACTGGAATAACGATGAGGGCCGACAGGCCTAAGATGAAATTTAGGCAATTCTAGGTTGAATACATTCCCAGTTATTTTTCCTGAGGTTGGAATTGGATCTGCTTCTTGGATCTTGGGTTTGTTGCATCCCAATTACTTTGATGCAGAATATCAATTATGACGATGACGTCAGCTGCTGATGTCATCAACGTCAACTATCATCGAAGGCCAGTTGATGAGGTTAATTTTTTAAAAGTAGATTTTACTAAGTTGACAACTGATGTTGCCAAATGGCATCAACCGTGTGTGATGCACCACCATCCTCAACAACAACAGTCAAGTCTAACCTCATCAACATTATCATCATCGTCAATCTTACTAAAATTCGTCAACTTTTATGAGGGTCATTGACGTTGACGATGAAGTTGTAGAGTATCAAATCCTACTATGGCTTTTGAATATTGGAGTAATTACAGAGAGTTTTGTATTCTATAACTCACGTGTAGCATTCTGGAAGGAGAAAGAAACTAGGAATGATGATATTTCCTTGCTCTGATGTGTTTCATTTTCTCTCACCTTGGGATCAATGCACAGCTTCTACCTAATGACAAACATGCTATCTGAGAAGAATTTTTTGAAATTTAGTTAGTCCTATTGCTAGGATTCTCTAAAATAGCGGACATAAGCGCATGAATTTCAGGTTATTTTGGAATCTAATTTTTAGATCTACTTGTAAAACGGATCAAAATTCGTGCCAGCATACTTTTCATAAACTTTTTGCATGATTCCATTTTTTGTATCCTCTATTCGAAGCTTTTATCCTTTGATTGAACTATACGTTCATTTATCGTGATTAAATTTGTTCATAATGAACTCTGGGAATAAGCTTTAAGCTCATTATGCTCCCCTCTGATTCCATTTTTTAGCTATTTTTCTATCACATTAACAACTGCGTGATTTATTTAGATCAGAATGATGTCTTTTTCTCCTTTTTTGGGCATTTTTTGCTGGTTCATTCTTCATGCATTTAGAGCTACGTTGCATAGTTAGTTTCGTAGTTACGTCGCTTTATTTCTTTCCTTTTCTTTGTATGCCGCTACATAAATTTAGTGCTTCATTTTTAGATTCTCATTGCCGATAATTTTGGCCACACCAAAACAAATGGCAGTCAGGGTGTGCAAATAGAATACGTTGCAATATTTCTGTCGATCATATTTCCCGGTGCGTTGGTTGCTATCAACGAGAGTGTGCTTCAGACTTTGCCCTCCTTGGCTGCACTTCGGGTTTATTGTGCCGGCGTTTGGCATAATTTTGCTGTGAGTTTTCCTGGAAGCCTTCTCGTTATGCTGCTGTATTTTTGTAGTTCACTCCTTTTTGGTATCAGACCAAATACATTTGTTATTATACACTTTGGTCTGCCATCTCATCATCATGTTTTCCCTACTCAGAATAAACTTGGTAAGACATGATTACTAGTAAAGCGGATCATTAGACAACCCCTTTCAGCCAATGGGGGAAAGAGGGTTGAGATTTTCATTGGTCACGTAATGAATGATTAGATCCTTTTTCATGAACTGAACTTATTTATCAGCTTAGAATGCACTAAAATATTAGTGACCTCCTACTTGAAAGGAACATTAATTATCAACTTTTGTCCACTTTGTTGAAACTTTGGCCGCAAAAGTTAAAACATCCATCATTATTTTATATTTCATTGTTAGCTAATAATTTTAATAGTTTTTTTTCAAAATAATTTTAATTTTAATTGGTTTCATTTTCCATTTAACGCCTGTTATTCGTGAATTTTTTTTTTCACTGTTGTGGTCTGATGGTTTCTCCCATATAATTTTACAGTGATTAATTTTTTTTTAAAAATGGTTGCAGCTAGGATCTTACAAACTTAGAATGGCATGGCGCTGTTGAGTGTCTGAAAGGGCAAAATACTGAACTTGGTGAAGAGAATATGAAGATAGATCACAAATTACATAAGGCAGGGCGATGGGATTGGCCCCGCCGTCCAGGGAGAAGAATTAGGGTAGAGAAAGGAAAAATATGAATTCAATTAAAATTGAGGGTTCCGTCTTCCTCTACATGGTTCGGAGTCCAAAGAAAGGGAAACTATGATTATACCATTTTGTTATTAAAAAAAAATGATTATACCATTTACTTTTGACAAGAAAGGGAAAATACTATGACTTCTTAAAATTGTTAGTTCTTTTCGGAGCTGGGAGGGAGGATAGAATTGGAAGCGGACCTTGATTATTCCTTTATGATTACGTTGCATCTAGTTATGCTTTCAGTTCACATTAACTTAGTGGGACGACCATGTAACATTATACCAGTTGAATTTTAAAGTCTCTTGAGTTAGTGGGAATTATATTTAAGTTCCAATCAACAAAGGGAGTGGTAGCACATGAATGAAGATATTTTATGTCTCCTGTCTATAGAATTTTATGTTTCCCAACTGAAGATAGAAGGTTGATTATGGCTTCGGGGGTGATCTTCCCTTTTCCCTTATAACAAAGAATTTTTTTACCTGCTTTTGACTTACTTGTCCATTGCCTACAGTTTTCTGCAGTGTGTGGTTTGACCTTGCTTTTGCTGCCAACGGCATTATATCCAATGTATATACATGGAGAAAGTCCAGTGGTATGTATCCCTATCCCATCTCGAAAACTTGCGTTGCCTTCACATTACCGTTAATGATCTAAACTAGAATTTTGTGCGGTTGCAGGTTCTAAACGTGCCTCCCTCATCTCCATTAGCGGGATATCTGTCTTCAGGTGACATTATTTTGTCATTAAACGGCCAAGAAATTCATAGCCCTATTGAATGGTCTGAGAAGGTTTCGGATCTGGATCCCAGATTTCGTAATCTCCCTTACAATTCATTGCAACCAAGTGGTTACTGTATCCCACAATCCTGGATAGAAGAGAAAGCTGTTTTAGCGGTGGAGGGTGAAAAGGCTTGTCCTGGGGACCTTGTGGCTTTTAAAACTACTGCTTCAGATGGAAATAACTCTCGTCAAGGATATTGTTTTCCCCCACAGGATGTTGTAAAATTGAAAAAATGTGGGTCTGGATGCAAAAATACTGCGTCAGAGGTTTGCAAACTATAATTGTATTATTTATTTTTTTACTCCTTTGAAAACAATTTACCTTTTTCTTTCACTGCTTCAGGATGAATTCTGCTTAGGACCTGTTCAGAGCCCTTACTCAGTATGGGTAGAAGTGTCATTCTTAAGATCCCATGACTCAGAGTGTCTGAAAGTTGTAAAAAATAAAAGATCATTGACGGTTAGTGGTCTTGAATCTGGGCCAAAGACATGTCGTGAAACCTTAGTTTTTGTTGGGGATATTTCTGCGGCGAATTTGATCAAGTTATCTGCGTATTATCCCCGGTGGTCTGTCGGATCATTGAGCATTCACCTTCCCGACATTCTGGAAAGGGTTTTTTTATCTATGCTGCGCGTCTCTGCCAGCCTTGGGCTTCTCAACAGCATGCCAGTGCGTAACATTCAATATCTTTTTGCTTGTAGCTGATTTATGTGAAATTTGATCAGCAGTGTTTGTTCCATTGAAAAACCCAAAATTTTGTTTGCTTTTCAGGCGTTCTATCTGGATGGGGAGTCCATGCTAGAGGTCAGCGTTGGTTGTGTTACTTGGCTTAACCCTCCAACTAGGCGGAAAATCTTTTGGTCGATCCTCTTTGTGGGATCTTCTTTGATTTCCATCACTGTTGTAAGACTTCTTTTCTTGATTTATTATGGATAAATATGACGGGTTTCCATCCGTGGAAACTACTGTTCATATTTCTCATGCGTAACTATCTAACTTATTGTGTGTACATTATTCTGGCTAGCAATATGTTCATCAACTCATCCATAATGTAATTTTGCCGAGTCTGAAAGTCGACCATCAACCCATCCATAATGTAGCTTAATCTCCTACATGTAAGTTTGACTTGGAACTCCGAAAATATTTTGGAGCTTATTTGAAAATTTGACTTAAATGAATCTTCCTATACAAATGATTTTGAACATTTGAATTTGGCATTTTTATCATATGAATTATGGCAGAGTAATAGTAGGAGCAGGGCATATTTTTTCAAAGAAAATAAACCTAAGGAATCATAAATAGAAAAGTTAATGAGATTAGGGAGTTAGGCATGAAAAGGATGTGGACGTCACGACTCTTGAGTTTATGGTAACGCTTAAAAGTTTTCACAAGCATAAAATCAAAATCAAAATAAATATAAATCAATAAATCCTTTCCTGCTGGGTTCCATTATATGAGAATTTGTTAAAATTTTTTAGGCGGTCTTATAAGTGAAATCATTGCTCAATAATGAATTAATTAAATTAAAAATTGATATTATTGAGTATATTGCCTAGAATAATATATTTATAAAGAAAAAATAATTTCATCGAAACAACTCGAGTAACAAATTCTGTCCATAGCCATTCCCTGGGGTTAAAAATATAAAAATGCAGTATTAAACATATTTCATCGTTAGTTTTTTCTCTTTGAATATAGATCATATATTTTTCTTCCAATTTGTATTTGTTTATAATATTTCCAATAAAAGAGAGAATTAGTACCTTGGTTTTGTATCCTCAGATAAATGCACCCTCAAATAAATGTTTTAAATGTTCTAATTGATATCTAGGTCCACTAAATTTATGTTTAGATTGTCTTATTTCACATTTATATTAGTATAAATTGATCTGTTATTCTAGATAATGCCATCTAGGTTTCAGATTGGTATGACTGTTTCCGGAAGAAAAATCATCAAACGTTTAAAATTAATATAAAATACTAACCCATTTTTAAATTACTGTCATAACCTCATCTTCAGCTTGAAAAGCTATCATATGGTTGTTTCCACACATAGTAAGTAAATTTAAATCGTATGTACTCTGTTCTTGAGTGTGAATATTTTCTTGTCCTAAATGAGGATTAGAAACTAATATGATACTTACAAATATTTTCCAAGGGGGAAGCATGGCTGGAAGAATAAAATGTGAATATATATATATATATTCGCTAGTGAGGATATATATATATATATGTGAATATATATATATATTAAAATGACATCAGATTCACTCTATCATAATCATAACGAGTAAGTGACATTCCCATTTAGTTTTTCTCTAGCTTTTCTATAGATTCCGTTCTGATTTTTTAACAAACATGAAACCAGAATGGTATAGGATGACAGGAAGCTGAAAAAATATGCATGTCGATATTCGCTGATTCATCTGATAATTGATAGGCTTAAGAATGCTTATTTTCCACATTATAGTTATGGGAAATAAATTTTGGTTTGTATAGATGAAAATGATGTTGTTGACTTTATCCTTGTCCACCTGTATCAATATATATATTCGCTAGTGAGAACAAGCGGGTTGAGAATTAAAATTTTATTATCACTTTCATTGTGTAATTTTGAATTGTTTTTCCTAGTTTGTAGGTCCAAGATCTTGTCATTCTAGACCAAGCTATGGCCAAAACGAAGTATCTTAAACCAAGGAATGGAATAAATTATTTTATTCAAGTTTATTAACTTCCTCTAGATAAGGCCAGTAAAAACAACTTTCAATATTTTTCTCGTGTGTCAATAGGTTTCAAGATATCCGATACACTATACAATTTATCTCCTTAGTGAGATAAGTAATATTGGATGAATTTCTTAGTAACATGTATTTCAAACCGTTTAGTGCATCCTCTGTGCACATGTAAACCAAGTCTATGATTTATACCACATCATGCATTCTTTCCATTTTGTTAAGTTCCATACACATGTATCTCCTTTAGGTGCTTTATATATTTGATATTATGAATTTACCAGACTAAATATGCTTCAAATCCCATGTATACATTCATTCAGATACTATTATCTTCTCATTCTAGAAATTTCACTTGATATTTTTCGTGGATTAGTGATAAAATACTCCAGGATCCTCTCTAAGTTTTATTTTACCAGTGTCAATCTATATTTATTGAAAATTGAATACTATTTCGTTGATGAGTTTAGGAAAAAGCTTGTCCAAAAGTCATTTTCAAAATATCTTGTAGAACTATGATAGAACAAGCGTCAAAAATATAGGTCCCAGGTTTCAAGCTTTAAATATGCATATGTAAACCTAGTATATAATACTTTTATTTGCTGTAGATTTTTGTCATGTTTTAAGTCAATATTAGCTAATATAACACAAAATTACTAGTAGACTATTGGTTGGTATTCTTATTTATCAAAGATTTTAATTTAAGGTTGGACTACTCATTTGCCTCACCCTACTAAACCCTCAAAATACTCTCTCTTGTTTATTCATTCCGTCTAGACAATAACACACTTCTGAAACCCATTATCCAGTTCGAATACAAAATCCCCATCTCAAAATTTCCACTTGATTTCATATATTATCGGGAGAGTAAAAATCATGTTGATAAAACTCTTGGACATTAGAAAACTCGTAGGCTATAAAGAAGCATTCAACATTCATAAAGGTTGTTTTTTATATTGTCAGGTGTCATATTAATTGAAATATTTAATGTAATGAAATGGTTTTTTGTGGATATGACACTGGAGGCGAAAATTTAATAATTACCGAAGGTCAGACCAGTGGAAGAGGAAAATGAATGTTGGATTTTACTGACCCATTTAGTTTTATGTATATAATTTTCAGGAGAAGATAAACAATATATATTTCTTCCATCACCTTTATTCTTTATTTATGAACATATATATTTATTTTTAATTAAATATTAAAATTAAAATTTGATGCATATATAATGCTCAAGTTATCTTCCACATCTAATGATTTCACTATAAAAGATAAAAACTAGAAGATGAACCTTCTTGTAAGTTAAAGTAATTTATATGATTATAGGATAATTCTTTTGAATTTTAGTTTTCTGCATTTATCATAAGAATAATTAAAATGATAAACTACTTACATTTAAAATATTTATACTTTTAGTGATGAACTTGTGAGTTCAAATTTTTGCATGCCTATCTATTTTGAGATATTGATCATACTTATCATTTTCTTGCATCCCTGAATTTGGAACATGAATCTTTATAGTTAAGGTGTTAGATATTTAGTTTGGGAATTAAATATCATATAATGATAAATAACATAGTCCCAATTGTGAATGCCATTTTTACTTTAGGAGAAGCATGAGCAGAAGGATGCCCCAGCCCACTCTAGCAGCCATTTTTTTACAAGCATTTTTTTGAGGGACGGTTGGTCTTCCGGCAATGCTCTTATGGACAAAATTAGTTATTTTCTGAGCTGTGACTCTAATCACTATCCCAATAACAGCCATGACAACCATTCCAGTTGGTCCACCAATAGTGGCCGAGGTAGAGGATTCAGACATGATCAAAACGATAGGAAAAAGGAGTAAATTAGAATCGTCTACAATATTGATGTGAAGTGCCTTTGAGAAAGTGGACGAATAATAGGGAGCATGTTCTGCTGTAATAACAGACAACTTCCTCTTAATCACTTCAATACTGGGTTTACCTAGCTGAGGTATATGCAAAAATAAATTTCATTTGGGCAGCTCCCAAGAGTGGTAAGTCAGTCGTAGGTAGATGATTAAGAAGAAGTTCTGGAAGATAGTTTCAAGATTGGTGAAGTGATGCAACAGTGATAAGTCTCCTTGCTTAAGAAAAAATAATCACTCAGATAGCTTCTCACAGTATCCAAGTAATAATGGATGAATGCACCATGGTCCACTCATCTATTGAGGGGAAGTTGATGACGATGGAAGCAACATAAGTTAAGAGAGAGCTTCTCCCGTGACCGAATGAAGTTCTGAAACCTTATCGTCCAAGATGCATAGTTTATATCGGTAAAGATAACTGGGCGGCAATCCCTGATAGGACAGTCAACTGGGAAGCGGCCATTGGACGGGTTATAAATATTATAATTGGTGAGATTTCTCTAGCAGAAGAAGCGCAGTCCTTCGTCGTTGGCTATGTACAAGTAGGGCCATAAACAACAGCAGACGCAGTCACTGAAGGAAGATGCCAAACAGGGTATTTTGCGGTAGCATGGCTATGGCCAGTTCATGTGACTTCATGGCATGCAACAGTAGGAGTAGATACCTAAAAAGAACTTTGGACCATTTAGCTGCCTTGTCAGTACTTGGGTTAGGATAATGACTAATCAACTTAATGAAGCATTTTAAATGATTACGTTGTATATCTAAGATAGATCTCAGTAATACTTTCATGGATAGAAGTAAAGATTCTACGGTCATAAAATAGAGATCGCAATGTGAATATTCAATGTTACGGAGGTAAAGCACTGAAGTAAAAATATCTGACAAATTGCATTCTTGATCCTGCTTGTACAGATTATTGTACCTCGATTTCATGATCGACCTCAACTCCAGCATTGTTTGTTTTTATGTAAATATTGTGATATATTCATGTCACAACCGTCGAAGTATTTACTCTGTCTAATTAATGATACCCAAATTATTCACTATTTTATGATGCAGATTGAGTAGATTTCCATATTAACAGAAGTATTTTCGACTGGTCAATGACTTCCTGGAGTTATGGGTCCGAATGTAAGGAAATGGCACGTTCTAATGTTGAACCGGTCTGACTTGACATACATTGCTTTGAGCTCCTTACATATCAATATATTACCCATTTTTCCCCAGACCTAGTATTTCATCAATTCATCGAGTATGTTGAGTTTCGACTAATTAGAAATAACCTTTAGTCCAAGGTGTCAGCAACATGCTGAGGATGACATTAAGTTCATCTTGTCTTCAACTTTTATTTAATAAACTTGTAGCTTTTAATGCATATACTCCAGTTTTAGGGGATTCGTATAAAAGAGATTTGTAGGCCAACATGCTGAGGATGACATTAAGTTCATCTTGTCTTCAACTTTTATTTAATAAAAATGTAGTTTTTAATGCATATACTCCAGTTTTATGGGATTCATATAAAGGAGATATTTAGCCCAACATGCTGAGGATAACATTAAGTTCATCTTGTCTTCAACTTTTATTTAATAAACTTGTAGTTTTTTAATGCATACTCTACAGTTTTAGGGGATTCATATCAAAAAGATTTTTAGGAGCATTATGCATTTCACCCATTTAATATTAATTGTGAATATTGATATCAGCATTTTGATTATTTGGCTTTCTCATAAGTAGTGAATAACTGAAAAGAAAATGGAGTGGTTTCTATTCATTTTGGGCCTAGTCTTCTATATCTTGAACATAGCCTATGGATACGTCTTGTGTTTATGACACCATAAATTTTAGGTCTGAAATTGGACGCTTCCTTTTTCATCTTGGACCCTTGTGATTAACGCATGAAGTTAAAATTCATGAATTTGTCTATTGTCGAATCTCTACATCCTTGCCATTATTCAATTAAGTATCGCCTTTCTCAATCATCTAAAATTTCACATTGAATCATTTGGTATTTTTCACAAAAAAAGGATTTTACAAATTATGAAAGGTTATTCTCAAAATAATGAAATTTGGGACAACTTTGAGATGTTAAAATGACAAAATTTGATAATCCATTGGAATGATCCAAATATCTGAATCAAAGTAAGAATAAAATAAATAATCATGATGGAACTCAATATAAAAATCCAAAAGAAATAGCTTTTTGTCTTGTGTCTCCTAAAACATTTCTCGTGATATAATTGGCAATTAAAATTTATGTGATGTGAAAAACAGATGGAATAAATGGATTCATAACAGACCTTTTAAAAAAATGAAAACCAGATGATCTAATCACCTCTGCATGGATCAGATCTGAGATTTCTTGGTTTGTCAATAGATTTGTGTCATCAATAGTATGTTGACATATCCATACATCCTCAACGCATCTAATATCATCCTCCATGTTGATAAGCCCCATTATTTAGCCACTGTTATAATTTTTCCATTCCAATCCATGCATTCCAATCGCATCTGAAGGAGAGGGCACCAAATGAGAGAAGGGATAATAAGCATGTGCACCTGAATAACACTTTCTTGGGTGAGTTCTGTTCATAACTTTCTCCAATTTATGCATGACAATAACTTTCATGAAAACCTTTAAACTTTGAGTTTATCTTTGAACTTCCAATAGACCATTTGTGTGTGACCCTTTAGGCCCATGTATATATATAGTTAATAACTATAGTGGCCCAATAAAATTTATTGACTGATCTTATTAATTAACTACATCACTTTAACTCAATTGAGAGAATGAGTCACCAGGCTATGGGTTGCCAAGATCCACCTCTTGATCTAGAAGATACAAAAGAGTATATAAACTCTCCCATGGAACCTTTACCATCATCAGTTACCTTTTACATATAGTCCCCCATTCGCATGTGGCTCCTAGGACAACATAGGATATAGTCAACAGTCAAAACCTAATCAGTCATCATTGATTAGGGTTCACATCAATACATTGATTATGTACAAAGCTATCCTAAAATTTAGTATAAAACCCCTTAAATGAATTAGAGATTAAAATACCTATTTTAGTACTCATAACTTGATCATGTTCTATTGTCTACACGTATGATAATTTAATGTCCAAAATTACGAATTTTAATCATCTGATTTTTCTCCATTTTCTTTATTTTTGAAAGTTTACATATTTTTGGATGTATTTTATCATGGTCATGATGCTCATAATCTGGTATTTCTGAAACATAATAAAACGGCAATTAAAATTTTGTCATAGATTGGCTCAAGCTTGATAAGGCATGTTAACAGAGAATATAAGGTTGACCATGACAATGTACCAATGACCAAGAAGGTTGGCGGGGTAGAAAAATATGGGGCTGGTGGGGTCCTAAGGGTGTCCAAATAAGGGCCCCAGTGCAGCCCCTGGCTTTCACCTTGGTTGCTACTTAGCATCTTGTGACCAACTTGGAGTTCAGATCCAAGTGATCTAACTTAGAATTATTAATGGGTCAAATTATTATATTGTTAGATGTTTTTGAATATCACATATCAAACAACAGCTTAAGACATCCCATCGTTTCCATTTTTTATCCATATGGGACAACGCTAATCCGTTGTCGACTGATAGGAAAGTCCCAAAACTCTCTTCATTTCTTAAACATTAAGCATTTGCATGATGTGTTCGAAATCTATTTTTTCAATTTTTTATTTTCATTTCATGTGTTAAAATGCATTTCTTAAACATTATCCATTTTGGGGGGTCTATAAAATGTTAGGCGTCCTTTAAAAAATATCTTGGTTATTCCTTCTCATCTCCCTCGGATATGAAAGCTCTCACACTGCTAGCCGTCAAGAGATTTCATAGTTTTGGTCTTGTTCCAAAAGATGGTGTTCTTAGCTTTTGCTTCCACTAAGTTATATTAAATTGGATTTTTCAGGTTAAAAATATGGTAAAACACGACTCTCATTTTAGCCAATCCCCAATATTTTTATCATTTCAAGACATCTTTAGGCAAGTTTTGACAAAGTTTCAACTGTTTTTAAAAGTTAATTTTTGGACGACAAGTCATACCATTCATCCACGTCGATCTACATAGAAAACAGCTCCACAAAAAAAATCGAAGTTTGAAAAAGTAAAATTTTTTCATATTTTTATGTTTCATCTTTTTTCCAATTTCAGAAAAAGTCAACCCAGACAGCATCCCTCTTACGCAACAACCAGAACCTGTGAAGAAAGATGACGAACAAGAATGGACATTCATTTTATAGCAGCCCGCTCATTTGTACTACATTTGGATCAGATTCTAAGCATCAGCCATGTATAATAATCTGATTGTCCGAAAAGAAAGAGAATGGGAGAAAGAAAGAGCATCTCAAAGGCGCAAAAGTCGGAAAATATGAAGGAGATGAATAAGAAGAATGGTCATTCATTTAATGGCAGCCAGCCGCATGGTAGCATGCTCATTACATTAACATGATAAAACAATTCAGCTAAGGCCCATAAGCAGCCATCATTTGTGCTACACCTGGTACAGATTCCAAGCACACTGTCCCCCCCTTCAATAATTAGATGCTGGGAAGAAAAGGGAGAATATGGGAGGAAGAATCGGCATCCACTGTGAGGCAGCTAGGAGCAGGGGGAACACAGGCGGAGCTGACAAGGAAGAAGCCTCTTAAAAATTAAGGCCCTTCCATTATCCTCTGGAAAGCAGAGCTCGCTGGAAACCACGTCAAGCCGTGCCTGGAACGGCCGACCATCCGACATCTGCCGCACGAACCGAGTGAAGCGGTTCCAATTCTGGCTCTCGAACATGTTCTTGTTCATCCTCACAAAATTGAAGGAAACTGGGTTGGCCCCCATCCTTGAGCTCCTCACCACCTGCTGCAGAGAATCTTCATCCAGCCTCGCCACCGAGTTCTCGCCTGCCAATGGTAAATTGCACATTCTAGCAGCCCTCACTAGCTGCCTCAGCACCCCCTCGGCACTGCCGTCTGCGTTGATGCTATGATCCCCCTCGTTGTCTCTCAGGTCGAAGCAGGCGCAGCAGAGGGCCATTCTATACCGGCTGAACATGCGAGCAATGGGGAGATAGCCGTCTCGGGTGCCGGTGTTGTAGTACCCAGCCATCAGCTCCGACGAGCGGGATCTCGTGGCATAGTGCCAGTGGACTCCGGCAATTTTCGCTAGGATCCTCGCCCCAGAGCCCCAGAAGATGGCGTCCGCCGCAATCGAGAGCCTCTCGCCGTGCACCAAGAGCATTGTAGAGTACCACTCGAGGAAGAAATGGCCGTAAGGCGTGTTCCACGAGCCGTCTTCAGCATTCAGCAAGAGATTGCCGGCGACAAGAGGGCCCGGGGTTCCCAAGTTCTTACCGATGCCCACTGCGCAGGCATTCAAGGAGGCCAGCATATACTGTGACGGAAGAAATTACGTGGGTGAGGGACGGTTGTGCACCAGTCATCTATAGAGATGCGAGACCGAACCTTGTCGTAGCACTGGAACTCTCCAAGCTCTTGAATGCCTTTTGTCTGGCTCAGCTTCTCTGATGGGCAGAAGGGATATCTCAAGTCTCCACCTGGGCCCATCCCAATTTGAACTTCCTGTGGGAAAATGATATGCTTATTACGACAATTAAACGTTTTACCAGCATCATTGAGCAAGGAGAAGACTGCGACTTACAGTAATTATAACCCCAAGAGAACTCTTGAATGTATCTCTGAAATTCCTCATGAAATCTGAATAAGCCTGGATGGGTGTTCTTCCCTTTAGGACGGGGAACATGTCGCAGCCCAAGGAGATGTACTCCTTGCTTCTTCTTCCAAACCTATCCGAGTACTGGAGATCAGGATTCAACTCCATTTCCTCGAGAACCCATCTTGGAAGACCAAACCTGGGAATATTAAATCAGGGGAAAAAAATTCAAACACAAATGTTCTCTTAGAGATTAAGACGCATCCACGTAATTTGGCTGAGAAAAATCGATGGGTTTTGTCAAAAACTGATGATAATGACCTCGGTAACGTTCTCCAATACAATTTTGACAGATGAATTCAAACTGAATCTGTAACCCTACATCCGAACTGAGACCATATTTGGTATCCAAAGGCCTAGTATTCAATATCTGCGACTCGTAAAACTAAAAATATGAAAAAAAACGAAGATAGATAGACCCAAAGAAGAGCTTCATCAAAAGCTAACTTGACAAGAGGGTTTTCGATAAACTGCGGAAGAAACAAACACGATGTCACATTACCCATTAGCTCCGCAAAAAAGAAAAATAAAAATAAAAATAAAAATTAGGGCAAGGAATATGCACACTTCCACGAGCATCCCAAAGAATCCCTTGGGTCAATCGAGATCAAGAATCGAAGCAAAAAGATCCGAAATTTGGGGAAAAATTCAAGAAATCGATTAGAAGGGGGAGCAATGACAAACCAACAGGGATCATCAGGACCGGAGCCGGACTGGTGGAAGGCGAGGATCACGCGGACTTTGAGCCCAAACCTCTGCGCGAGGGCGACCAAATCCAAGTAGCCGGACCAATCGTAGAGGCCGGGGGCGTCTCTCTCGACAAGCCCCCACCAAGCTTCAACGGCGACGCCCTCGACGCCGGCGGCGGCGAGGGCCATGAAGGACACGGCCATGGTCTTCCTGCGGCTCATCTTGCCGGCGGGGCCGACGGCGTCGGGGGGGAGGGTGACGAAGACGGGGACGGGGACGGGGTGGGGAAGGGCGAGGCGGGTATCGTCGGCGTGGGGGTCGCCGAGGGAGGCGTTGGGGGCGGAGGAGGGGCGGGAGGAGAGGAGGCGGGCGGAGACGGCGAGGCGGGGGGAGGAGAAGAGGCGGGGGGAGGGCCGGAGGAAGAGGGAGAAGGGGGGGTCGGGGCGGGGCAGCTTCGAGATGGGGGAGGGAGGAGGGGTCGGGAGGGCTGCCATGCTCGAGCTTCGGGCATCTGCCCTTGGTCTCTCTCTCTCTCTGCCTCTCTCTGTCTCTCTCTCTCTGCGGGGTTAAGGGCTGCGGGGATCGCCCATACTGCTGCTCCGCGTCGTCGTCGTTCGTGCTTGCGGGTTCTTTCTGGGTGCTTGTTGCGTGTGCTGATAGAGGCCTCACCCTCACGGGAGGGGATCTCTGTTATCTCTCTTTCTCTCTCTTGGGCTCTCTCTCTCTCTCTCTCTCTCTCTCTCTCTTTTGGGCTTTATCTCTCTAGATCTCTCTCTCTCTCTTTCTTATGGGCTTTCTGTGATTCTGTCTATCTCTCTTGGGCTCTCTCTCTTTTGGGCTTTCTGTCTCTATTCTCTCTCTAGTTCTCTCTCTCTCTCTCTTGTGCCCTCTTTCTTGGGCTTTCTGTCTCTAGTTCTCTCTCTAGATCTCTCAAGCTCTCTATCTTGGGTTTTCTCTCTCTAGCTCGCTCTCTTTTGGGCTTTCTGTCTCTAGATCTCTCAAGCTCTCTATCTTGGGTTTTCTCTCTCTAGCTCTCTCTCTCTTGGGCTTTTCTCTCTAGATCTCTCAAGCTCCCTATCTTGGGTTTTCTCTCTCAAGCTCTCTATCTTGGGTTTTCTCTCTCTAGCTCTCTCTCTCTTGGGCTTTCTGTCTCTCTCCTGGGCTCTCTCTTGGGCTTTCTCTCTCTATATCTCTCTCGGGCTTTCTCTCTCTCTTGGGGCTTTTCTCTATAGTTCTCTCTCTCTTGGGCTTTCTCTCTCTAGTTCTCTCTCGGGCTCCTTTCTCTCGTTATCTCTCTATCTTAGGCTTTCTCTCTCTAATTCCCTCTCTGTCTTAGGCTTTCTCTCCCTTGTTCCCTCTCTATCTTAGGCTTTCTCTCTCGCTCTCTTTTGGGCTTTCTGTCTCTAGATCTCTCAAGCTCTCTATCTTGGGTTTTCTCTCTCTAGCTCGCTCTCTTTTGGGCTTTCAGTCTCTAGATCTCTCAAGCTCTCTATCTTGGGTTTTCTCTCTCTAGCTCGCTCTCTTTTGGGCTTTCTGTCTCTAGTTCTCTCTCTCTTGGGCTTTTCTCTCTAGATCTCTCAAGCTCTCTATCTTGGGTTTTCTCTCTCAAGCTCTCTATCTTGGGTTTTCTCTCTCTAGCTCTCTCTCTCTTGGGCTTTCTGTCTCTCTCCTGGGCTCTCTCTTGGGCTTTCTCTCTCTAGATCTCTCTCGGGCTTTCTCTCTCTCTTGGGGCTTTTCTCTATAGTTCTCTCTCTCTTGGGCTTTCTCTCTCTAGTTCTCTCTCTCCCTCGGTCTTTCTCTCTCGTTATCTCTCTATCTTAGGCTTTCTCTCTCTAATTCCCTCTCTGTCTTAGGCTTTCTCTCCCTTGTTCCCTCTCTATCTTAGGCTTTCTCTCTCTATTTTAGGCTTTCTCTCTCTAGTTCCCTCTCTGTCTTAGGCTCTCTCTCTCTCTCTATCTTAGGCTTTCTCTCTAGTTCCCTCTCTGTCTTAGGCTTTCTCCCTCCAGTTCTCTCTCTAGTCTCTATCTTGGGCTTTCTCTCTAGCTCTCTCTCTCTCTCTCTAGCTCTTTCTCTCTCTGTATGTGTGAGTAGGAGAGTTGTGGTTTGAGCGGACGCGGTTGCTTGTGCCTTGTGGGGGCGGCGGCACCGCCAGACTTGGAGGAAGTTAGAAGAAAAAGATTGGAACAAAGATCAATTGACTGATCGTCTGGCCCGTTATGTCTATCCGTCAAGCCTTTTTTTTAATAAAAAAATCAACTATTAAATAAACCATTTTCTCTCCTTCTATCTCACTAGTCACTACATCTCTCTCCTTCTCTCTCTTTCATTATATCTTTATCTCCCTCTTCATCTCTCTCTCACTACATCTCTCCCTCGCACACTGCAGATCTCTCTCTCACTACATCCCTCCCTCACACACTACAGATCTTTCTCTCACTACATCCCTCCCTCACACACTACAGATCTTTCTCTCGCTACATCCCTCTCCTCCTCTCTCCATCTCCCTCTATCTCACTACATCTCTCTCCCGCTCACTACATCTTCTCTCTCTATCTCTCTCCCTCTCCCTCTATCTCAATACATATCTCTCTCCTGCTCACTACATCTTCTCTCTCTATCTCTCTCCCTCTCACTACTCTTTCTCGCTCTATCTCTCTCTCCCGCTACTACATCTCTCTCTCTCCCTCACTACATCTTCTCTCTCTATCTCTCTCCCTCTCACTACTCTTTCTCGCTCTATCTCTCTCTCCCCTGCTACTACATCTCTCTCTCCCTCACTACATCTTCTCTCTCTATCTCCCTCTCATTACCTCTGCTTCTCTCACTACTCTTTCTATCTCTCTATCTCTCTCTCTCCCTCTCACTACATTTCTTTATCTCTCTCAATTTCTCTCTCACTCTCACTACTGCTCTTTCTCCCTCTATATCTCTCCCTCTCACTAGATCGCTCCCAATCACTACGTCTCTCTCTCTCCCTCTCACCAAATCTCTTTCTCTCTCCCTCCAACCACATTGCTTTATCTCTCTCTATTTCTCTTTCCCTCTCACTACAATTCTTTATCTCTCTATTTTTCTCTCCCTCTCACCCAAACTCTTTATCTCTCTATTTCTCTCTCCCTCTCACTCCAACTCTTTATCTCTCTATTTCTCTTTCCCTCTCACTACATCTCTTTCTCTCTCCCTCCAACCACATTGCTTTATCTCTCTCTATTTCTCTTTCCCTCTCACTACAATTCTTTATCTCTCTATATTTCTCTCCCTCTCACTACAACTCTTTATCTCTCTCTATTTCTCTTTCCCTCTCACTACAACTCTTCATCCCTCTCTATTTCTCTTTCCCTCTCACTACAATTCTTTATCTCTCTCTATTTTTCTTTCCCTCTCACTACAATTCTTTATCTCTCTCTATTTTTCTTTTCCTCTCACTATAATTATTTATCTCTCTATTTCTCTCTCCCTCTCACTACAACTCTTTATCTCTCTATATTTCTCTTTCCCTCTCACTACAATTTTTTCTCTCTCTATTTTTCTTTCCCTCTCACTACAAGTAGGGAACCGCACGTCTGGGGACGTGACGCACATGACGTGACGGGACGGATGATGAACCATGACAAATGGGGAAGTGATGAAGTATTTGTCACGTCACCGTCTCGTCACGCATCCAGAGAAGTTAAAAATTTCCGTCACGTTCCCGTCAAGCGTCACGGGTTTGTCATCCCGTCAAGTCACCATCACCGTGACGCCGTCCCCGTTACCGGTGACAGAAAGAATGTGATGTTCCTAAAATCCTAAGTCTGCATCTGCGGTATAATACAGATTTATTAATAAGGGGAATCGTAACTGCATCTACTAGAACGGGAAGAAGGGTTGCCTTCCGACGATCTAAAGTCCGATCTTGACACCATTGCTGTGGTTCTTGTTCTCTCATCAATACCAAGGATTCATCATTCTGGTACATTTTTTCATTTTCCCAGTGCTTTGTGTTTACTTTACGGTCATGGATTACCCTTTGCCATTTGTTCAACGAATCCGCCTGCTCGGAATGTTTTCTTTCCTTTTCATGATGCACGAATCGGCTCGGGATAACCCTCGACTCGGGAATTAGAGAAAAAAAAAGTTGACTTGATGGGCAAGAAAAAAAACGCTCTTTTTTTTTAAAGTTATTATTTTCTATGTTTTCTTCTTGTTTCGATCCGTGATGCCTATATGAATTAAATCGAGACTTACCAGAATTCCTCGGCTTCTTTTGGAGTCACCAACGGATTCAAACCCCGTTCTCCGCCGAGTTCTTCTCCACTCCTGATCTCTTCCCTTCTTCTTTCACTCTCTCAAAGATCTCTCTTTAGATCCACTGCTGACTGGAAGAATAAAGACAGGAATGAAAAGAAAAACGTCGATCCTTCACCTTCTAGTTTCAATTGTCAGTTTTGAATCTGGTGAGAAAGATAAGAAAAAAATACAATGCTCTTGTTTCTTCTGCAAAATACTTTATTCTGCTAGGAAAACTGGCAATCACCAGTGAAAAAAGGAATGCGGTTTACCACTCTATGGGATGCCCATTCCCAGTCCAGTAAATTGAAAATTCTTGGAGAGGATAAAAATTTAACATGGGAGTCTAAGTATCGGAATCACGGTTGTGCTACTTTAGTGCATATGTTGAATTGATGTGGGTTTTTCTTAGTTGATTATATTATTTTAGCATGATGCTTGTATCTTGCCCACAGGAATCAAAGCTAGAGGCTTTATATTTGGCCCCCCAATAGCACTTGCCCTGGGAGCAAAGTTTGTCCCTCTGAGAAAACCAAAAAAATTGCCTGGTATGTCTTCTATGCGCACAAGTCATATTAGTGCACCATTGTTCGAAAAAAAAAGTCATACTGGTGCACCAACAATATTTTTCCTAGCAACAAGATTAGTGGATGATTTTATTCCGAGTTTGATTGAATATTTTATTTCAATATCCATGGACTTTATATCTTATTATGGAAGAGGAATGGTACATTGTTTTGGTAAGCATATTCTGGTTTACTAGCTTATTTGACCAATTATGTAAAGCAAAACCTAATTCTAAGAGTTCATGTTTGAAATTTTTTGGATATTCTGCATCATCCTTTCATGCGAAAAGATTTTATGACTCCCTCACTCTCTCTCATTATTTCAGTCTATCTATCTACCTATCACCCTCTCTATTCCTCTCTACCTAAATCTATCTACTCCCTTCTGACACCACTCTCTCGTCCTTTATTTTTCCATCTTTCCTGACTCTCGCTGACCCTCTCACTCTATTAGTGTATCTTTCTATCACCCTCTCTCAGTCTAAATATTTATGACTCTCTCTTCGTCTCCCTCTCTCCCTCTCTCCCTCTCTCCCTCTCCCAGCCTTTCTTTCCACCACTCTCTCTCCCTCTCTCTTTGACTCCCATCTACTCCCTCCTCCTACCTCTCTCACATCATCTACCTTTCCATCTTTTCTGACTCCCTCACTCTCTCACTGGCTCTCTCTCCCTCTTTCAGTCTATCTATCTACCTATCACCATCTCTATTCCCTCTTTCAGTCTACCTATCTTTCTATCACCATCTCGATCGTTCTCTCTCTCCCTCTCTCAGTCTAATTTTCTAGGCCTCTCTCTTTCTCTTATTTTGAGTTAATATGAAAGTAGGACAACTTTATGTTGAGAATTATATTTAGTTTAATTACGTATGCAGATTTTTATGACTGTACAGCTTGTTTTCAAGTTATTATGAATCTACCTTTTTTTTGAGATACTATAAACCTTCTAGGATTTTATCCTTGTCATCTTTTAAATTTGACACTAACTGCATACTCATGGCGTTGAATTTCTTCACTCTTTTATTTTTGGCCTTCTTCTCTCTTTATAGTTTCATGGAAACTCCATCTGGCGACGAGTGTGTTGACTTGGCCGTACAATCCTCGGATGAGGACGTACAAGAAGCGGCCCTACCGGTGGTAGGGCTGTCAAGTCCCAAACGTAGAGGGAAGGCTGAAATACTACGGCACTTCACGGAAGTAGGGTCCGGCATGTGGGCGAGCTAGCTATGCCGCAACCAAAAAGTTGACCCATTGCGCAATAGGTTGAAGCGGCGATTAGACGGGTCTACAAACATCTTCTGGAGGCATCTGGAGTTCAGCCATAGCAGCAAATACCGTGAGCTGAAGTGGACTAATGTCAATCAACGTACAATAATTGAGGCGTACGGACATGGTGGTCCTGTCAAGAAGACGGTGGAGAAGACTAAGGAGGTTATAGCGCAATTTGTCTGTCTCACGGACTCTCCATGGGCTATAGTAGACAACATGGGGTTCAAGATTATGTGGAAGTACGCCGCGGAGACGACAGTTGACTCGCCAGGTTCGAAGGCAATAAAGGATGCGATGCTAAGCTATTTGGGACCATGAAGGGAAAGGTCGTACATATATTGGCAGATGTCCCCAGGGTCTCCTTGACGGTTGATGCATGGACCGCCAAGAATTCTTGTGATCTTCTCGGCATCAAGGTTCATTGGGTGAACAACCGGTGGGAACTATGCAAACGTGTACTTGCTATATGCGAGCTAGTCGGCAAAAACAACGAATTGAATATGAGTGTGATAGTGATCCAAGCGTTGGAAGACTTTGGATTGAAGACGAAGGTCGGAAGCTCCTACTCTGGCTTCTATTTAGGCTCGTACTGCCATATTAAAAGACTAACATTTTATCATGCAGGTTGGTTCGATCACTACCGACAATGCATCTAGCAACGGGCAAATGATAGCGCTGCTTGCAAAGGAACTCAAGCCGATTAACAACCCTTTCACTGAGGACTGACATGTCCGTTGTGCTGCTCAAGTGTTGAACATCATCGTCCAGGCTGCACTACAGTCATTGCGTATATCAGTGACCACACATCCTCCTAAGACTGCTGACAGCAGCGCATCATACTCAACATACGAACCGGATTACGACGTTGATACAGACGACTTGGATGCCACGCGAGAGGCTGCGACAAGTCATATTGAAATGGTCAGCCATGATAGTGGCCTCGTCCTGGGGGATGCGATTGCCCGTGTTCGGCAATTAGTCACGAGCATCCGAGCATCAACACAATGACGACAATAGCACGTGAAGACGTGCAATGACATAGGAAAGAATCACAAATAACTTCCTTTAGATTGCCCGACGCGGTGGAACAGTACGCATGACATGTTGCATGTTGCATTGGAGAAGAGAGAAGTCATGGATTTTATGGTGTTATAGATCATGTCGGTGACCGATAAGAACATCAGAATCTCACATGGGGAGTGGGAAATGCTGGCAGACTTCTAGGACATTTTAGGGCCCTTTTATCGGATGACAAAATATGTTAGTGGCTCGAAAACAGTGAGAGTCGTGGAAGTGATCCACATCTTGAAGGCGCTGATGCGACATATCGACAAGATCTTGCTAAAGTTTGATATGTCTACAATTTTTGCATCGGGAAGAAGGATGACTACCGCACAAATTGCGTCAAATATAAGAGGATGATTTTGAAAAACTGTGCAACGACGACAGCTGAAATTCTTGACCCATTCAACAAGGGAGCGTCACTTGAGTCTAGTGGCATTCAGGAAGCACTAGTAGTAGTGCCCCAACACGGTGAGCAAGACCTAATCTGTAGCGACCCCGAGAATGAGGACTGGCTCGCAGAACTTATTGATGGCGTAGCGCCAGCTAGAGAGAAGGAACAATGAGTACCAACTCCAGCCGAGGAATTGGAAGCGTAGCTACAATCAACAGAGAGGAAGGACAACGAGACAGCGTTGGGATGGTGGGCATGTATTGGTGCATGAACCTGCCCACGGCTTTCTACACTTGAGCAAGAATTTCTCTCAGTATGTGCAACCAGTGCCCCAGCGGAATGTTTATTCTCGGCGGGACGTGCAGTTGTCACTTTCAAATGGGCACGTCTTAGTGCTGAAAGCATCGAGCTTCTGGTTACAGTGAAGTGTTGGTTACGTGTGGAGAACGCTTACCTGTGCGATGGAGACAAGGCGGATGACTTTCCTGACGATGAAGACTAGTGTAAGTATTTACTCTTAGTTTATGTTTATCAATCCAATCATCTAATACCCTGAGTGAACAATTTTACAACGATTTTCAGGCTCCATAACAGTTTGATTCGGAAATTTTTGCTTAGAGTGAGATCGCAATTGTCGCGCATGAGGTATGCTATTAACCTGCTAATGTGATATATATGTTGCTATTTTCTTTATTTTCAAGTCTCAATAAAACACTCATTCATTCCTAGTTGTTTCCGGATTTTCTTTTACCACGTCATTGTTTCCTATCTTAAAACCCCGGATTATTTTACTCAAACTCCCTCCTCAACGTAATATTAAAGTGCGATTTGGAACAACTATGTGAAATGTAATATTAAAGTGCGTTTTTTATTTAACTTCATTTCCTAGGAGAAAGAGAAGTAAATTTTCACCTTTGTGTGCATATTTTATCTCAGGGTACGGTGAACATCATCAGTTATGTCCTTGCACTATCCTGCGAAAATAAAACCAAAGGAGCAATGAACTTCAGGGCAGCTCTTCTGGTGGATATCAACCTCTTGAAATTTTCAATCCCTGTGACGATTCTTACCAACTTTATTGACATACTTTTCTCAATTATCAGATCGATCTTCTTTATCTTCCTCATCATCTTGTTCGACTTACGCAAAAGATGATTCATCTGCCCTTCTATGGGATGATCTTTTCAAAAACCCACATAAATGGTTGGACAACAGATCTAAGGTCTGTTAAATTTTTTGTAAAAATAAATAAATAAATGCAGGTTCTGGTTGCAATTATTGAAACTTTTTTGTTTCAAGTGCTTTCGGTGGACACCTTGATATGGATGAAGATGTAAATGGATAGTGAATTATCATGTTTTGCAATGCATAGATTACTTCCCTCGATTACTATTGTGTTCCTTAGAACGAAGAAGCAAATGTGAGTAAATTCTTACTTCCCTAGATTGTGGGTGTAGCCAAGACAGCCTTTCATCTGGTAGATGATATTGGAAGAAAGGCCACCACCTTAGCCAATAAGCCCGGTGCATATTTCTCTCTGTGATTCAATTTCCACGTTTTCACCTTTTAATAAATAGTTGAAATATGGATTTTTTTAACAAAAAGTAGTGAGCATCTTTTTTCTGACTCCTTGGAAATTAATGATTGAACTCGCCTCTTTGTGGGGAGATATTATTCGGCAGGCATCTTATCCATTACATAGAGTATTTTTTGCGACTCTGTTTAGCAATAGATTGATATAGAGAGAAGATGGGAATTTTTTGCCACTACTTGGTGAGGCATGATAATAGAGAATTATTGATCATTTGGTTTGCCTGAATATTATGATCAAACAAGAAAAGGCTATTTGAAACCTTTGTACCAGATTCCGTTAATTTATTTTAGTTTTGCAAATTTATGTTATAAGTAATTCCATAATGGCCTATGACATTTCCGTACTTGTCGGGGTTTTCAGATGTTTCTTCAAGTTTAATTATTCCATAAGTTCCATTTTGAGTACTGTTTTTTTATTACATAAGCCAAAAGAAATTCTGAAGAAAAATAAAGATAAATCTTTTCGCCTGGTTGACTAGATTGAACCAAGTTATTCTGATCGAACACTTGATTGGTCACCTAAGTTGAATCATTATAATATGTTCGATTCTGATTCGCTTATCTAAAACAATTAACTTACTCCATAAGTTATAGCAAGAAATTCCAACCTAACATTAATGCAACTTTTCATGATAACTTGAGTCAGTAAATTAGCAAATAACTTGAATTGGGGATCATGATGACTAAATTTTGTAGTACTAGTCATTTCAAAGGTTTATAAAGTTGATTGAATTAGATGTGGTTAATTAATGTTTATTTTTAATTTGTGAAGGAACATACTACAGCTTTTAAAGATGAGACATATTTTTCATATTGACATTTTAATAAGGATATAAATCTTCTATCATATCAATACCATGTTAAAATTGTTCTACCATCTGCTCTGATCCTACCGTTTATCATTTCACTTTCCCTTAGGGTGAGACATATTTTTCCATATTAAATAAATGAAGGCTATAAATAAACAAAGGCTATAAAAAAATTCTTATTTTTCCAAAATATTTTAACTGAATATTTTAATTCCGAACCAATCACTTAAATATTAAGTTACTTATATGATGTCAACAATTTTGATATCCTAACATATTAAAACATAAGACAGTAAATACTACATTTTTCCAGCAGGATATGAAATTAATAAATTCTTGTACTCAGATAATTCATCATTTAAATGTAACCAAAATTTTTAAATCTGTAAAATAAATTTATTCAATTTTACTGGACTTTGCGTTAATAAATCATTAATTTCTCAGTCAGTAGATTAATTGGTACAACAAATTACTTACATCCCCTGACAAGTGGCGACAAATTAATAAATATATAAATGTCTTCACTTTTATGTCAAAAAATTATTCATTATATAATTTAATTTTTCAGTCAAGAACTTAATTAATAAATTACCTACATTCAAGATTTTAGGTCAATAATTTGATTATCATAACATATTAAACCATATCTCTCATATTAAAAAAATTAATTATTACAATCTATTTAGTAATAAAATATAATTGTATTAAAATTCCGTTACGGACGTCATCCGTGACGGACTATTCATGACGTCACGCGTCCGGGTAACTCCGTCACCGTCACGGGCAACCCGTCACACGTCACCGTCACCGTCACGTCATCCGTCACGTGCCCGTCACGGTGACGCGTGACGTGATGGATGACGTTTGCCAATCCCTAACTACAACTCTTCATCCCTCTCCATTTCTCTTTTCCTCTCACTACAATTTTTATCTCTCTCTATTTTTCTTTCCCTCTCACTACAATTCTTTATCTCTCTCTATTTTTCTTTCCCTCTCACAACAACTCCATCCCTCTCCATTTCTCTTTTCCTCTCACTACAATTATTTATCTCTCTATTTCTCTTTTCCTCTCACTACAACTCTTTATCTCTCTCTATTTCTCTTTCCCTCTCACTAAAACTCTTCATCCCTCTCTATCTCTCTTTCTCTCTCACTACAATTATTTATCTCTCTCTATTTCTCTTTCCCTCCTCACTACATCACTTTCTCTCTCCCTCTCACTACAGCTTTTTCTCTCTATCTCTCTCCCTCTCACCAAATCACTACGTCTCCCTTTCTTTCTGTATCTCTCTCCCTCTCCATCGTTCCCTATCTGTCTCCATTGCTTTCTATCTATCGTCATCTCTCCCACTAAGATTCACTCTCCAATTTAGTGTTCGCCCATCCGATATCTGTCCGATATCTGATATCGGACAACCGATATCCGATATCGGCAATAAAACCGGGACGGTGCCTGATATCGGATATCGGATATCGGTCGATATCCGTCTTTGAGGTGTGGACGGATATCGGTGACAGATACCGATGATCTACGGACGAGACGGATCTCGGATGCCGGATATCAGTTATCAATATCCGGATATCGGTAACCGATATCTGGCTATTTTTTTAGAAATCCGTCGCAATCCCATATGGTAGATTTCTAATTTTTTTTTAGGTTTAAAATCGGTCCAGCTGTTTTTCATGTAAAGCCTTGTATTACATTGCGTGCACAAATGAATGCTGCATGTGAAAAAATTAGAGTAATGCCCCTATGACTTTATATTGTCCAAATTTGAGAAGGAGAACTATACAAAAATCTAAAATTATCTAGTAAACCCTTAGAATTAATTTATTTTCAATTTTAATCGTGCAATGTGTAACCTTTATTTTTTAATGGGGCTAAGGAATATCTATAATATTTTTCTTTAAATTAGAAAATAAGGATTTTTTTTATTAAAGTTATAGGATGTATGTGGAAGATCTTTACATATCCACCACTAAATATGTGTTAAAATGAAGAAGCTTTTTTGGGAAATGTTGAAAATTGTACAATTGGAAATTATACAATTACTTATTAACTATGTTGGAAATATGTATATTACTAATATTGTAGTCTCCACATTGGGTTAGTGTAAATTTTTATTGTTGGAAAATTGTAGTAATTTAGAGGAAAATGTTGAAATTTTTAACAAAAAATGCCCACACTATCTGGATCTTTAACATGGTTTATATGCCTAATAGTTATATTAGTGAATTAAGTGAAAATTTAAAATATGTATATTACTAAGTTTGCAAACTCCACATTGGGTAAGTGTAAAATTTTAATGTTGGAAAATTGAAGAAATTTATTGGAAAATGTTGAAAATTTTTAACTGCACACTATCTAGATCTTTATATCTAATATTTATATTAGTGAATTAAGTTTAAATTTATAATATGTTTTATAAGTTTTCAGACTCCACGTTGGGTAAGTGTAAAATTTTAATGTTAGAAAATTGAAGAAATTTATTGGAAAATGTTGAAATTTTTTAACCCCACACTATCTAGATCTTTAACATGGTTTATATAACTAATATTTATATTAGTGAATTAAGTGTAAATTTTAAATATATATACTACTAATTTTTCAGTCTCCACATTGGGTAAGTGTAAATTATTATTGTCAGAAAATTCTAGAAATTTATTGAAAAATGTTGAAAATTTTTAACAAAAGATGCCCACACTATCTGGATCTTTAACATGGTTTATATGCCTAATAGTTATATTAGTGAATTAAGTGCAAATTTAAAATATGTATGTTACTAATTTTGAAGTCTACACTTTGGTTAAGTGTAAATTTTTAATGTTGGAAAATTGAAGAAATTTATAGGAAAAATGTGAATTTTTTTAACAAAAGATGCGTGCAACAAAATTGACTACTTCTGTAACATTTGACTATCAAAATATGCCCTTCGCCTTAGAATTTCCGCATGACTCCGTCAATGGTTTGTGCTTACTTGGTCATCACCTGCATAGCAAAAGAGAACAAATAAAACACGATGATTATGTAAAATATTCATATAAGGTAGTCAATGTAGGTGATGTGTTCCTCGAGCAGATGCGACTACCCCATCCTAGCCATCCTCGCCATTCGAATCCAGTTCCACATCAGTGTACCATCGCTTGTTGTCCGCACGCAGCCAACACTTCATAGTGATGAGTGCTTTGATGCTTATCGGTGACAAATGCACTCTCTTGTACGTGACAATAGCGTTGCCCGCCGAGAACATGCGCTTAGCAGGAACGCTTGTTGCACATACAGACAACAACTCCCTTGTGATGGAGGCAAGTAAGGGAAAGTGTTTCCCCCCTGTGTTGGCCCACCAAGATAGTGGGTTGAACACTCCCTCATTGGGCACGACCTCTGTTAGGTATTGGTTGAACTCGTCCAATGCCGACCTCATTGACACAGGTATCGGTTGGACTTTTCGCATAGTGCTATGTAGCCACGAGTCCAACTCTCTACCTTTTGAGAGCTCATATTCAACCTGCCCACCCACTGCATGCCTTGGTGAGTCATATGGTAACAAAGACAGTACATACGCAATTATTGCTTCTCTAACACCCTGACGTAACATTGCCCTTTTGTGGAATGGGTCCATCAATGCCGTGTCGGTGATTGCATCATCCGCCCACAAAATTTTTGCATACTGCGCTAGCTTGCGTTGCATCGCCTTACACGCTTGCGCCATGTTAGAACGATCTCCTTCATGCATTTGCCGCACGCAGGTGAAGAAAGTGCCATCTTCGATCTTTTGGACTACCTCCTCCATGTGGTGAATGAGGCCGTCTATGGGAAATAATACATCACATATGGATGACGTCACAATCTTGGAAACATAATCGGTGGATACAGCTAACCACCCTAGGATGCGAGATAATTCTTTCACCAACTCCCACTCGTCCTTCAACATCTTCGTCACCTTCCCCTTTCGGCCAAAATTATTCGACATTTTATTAATGACATCACGTTTCTTCACGGTGGCGGATAACATAGCGTAAGTGCTGTTCTAGGGTGTCGGACAGTCCAACACGACCATGTTAGAGTCCTCAACTTCGGGGTCATCTTCACATGCCCCATACTCCTCTCTCTGTTGCGTAGAGTTCCGAATACTGTGCATTAGTGTCCGCACCTTCACAACTGCATCATGCAGATATAACAACTGGCGTGCTCTGTCCCTGTTGTTAGACGTTGATAAAATATCTCGATGATCATTGTCCTCGTTGCTGTCATACTGGTCTGTTGTCCTGCTCACATCACCTTCATCGGGCTCTATTACGTGGGCCGAAGGAATGCCTTTTTATTGACGTTGAGAAAATCATTCGATCCAAGTCCTTTTTATTGTCGCTTGTACGACAATGTTCAAAATGTGTGCAACACACGGGATGTGCCTTCTAGCGCTAAACGTCGGGTTGACGCTCTTTATCTTCTTCGCAATCAATGACAACTTCCATTTATGCGCAGAGGCATTGTCATTAGTCACAGCGTAAACCTGCATAAATACCGGTAATGTGTAAAATCACATGTTTAATTACTAAAATAAGTATGATGTCAAATGATTACCTTTGGGCGCAGACAGAATTCTTCAAGGACTTGGAAAATGATGGACTCCATGGTGTCCCCATTGTGCTTGACGAGATCTGTAGGATGGTGAGTACCCACTCTCGGTACACCCATTTCTCGTCCACCCAATGAACGGTGATGCTTAGAAGTCCAGTACCATTCTCTGCAGTCCATGTGTCTATAGTGATTGACACTCGGTCCACGCTCTCCCATAGCTTCTTCACCTCTTCTTTCATGCCGCCATGCTTCTCACTAGGGGGATCTAAGTCCAACTATGAAGCAAGGACTTGGATCGTCCATGCTTCATGACCTTCTCACTAGGGGGATCCAAGTCCAACTATGTCGCGTAGCGCCACAGCTCCTTGAATGCGACATTCTGAACAATGCTCCAAAGTGAATCAGTCAAACATATAAATCCTGCAATGACATTATTCATTTCATCTGGCATATGCCCTCTTATCGCTCCTCATCGGCTTGGCTCTCCCTATTGTTTGGTGTGCATTGCCTTCGTTATACGCGATTGATCATGGTCGTCCACCACCAAGCCCTTAAGCTCAGCATGACGTCTATGATGGCAAGATTGGAAATGTCTCCAGAATACGTTGGTGCTCTTGTTGGCCTGCCGCTTGATCACTTTCCTCTTACTGTGCAGGTTCTTTTCACAACATAGTAAGCATGCATAGTACCCATCACCAATGTTTTCGAAGTAGTTAATGAGGACTGAACGATTCGAATGAGGGTGACTCTTTACAGCACGGGATGTTCCCGCGTCCGTACCTTCAGTACCTTCTGGACAACTGGGTCCTGCCCTAGAGCAGTCTTGGGGTGTGGCACTACTTCTAGGTGAGTTCATGGTTCTGACAAGCATAATTTAATCAACAACGATTATTTCATACATCAATGCATGTTGATGAGCTATGCTTAAAACTATAAAGAAGGTATCGCGATTTGAAACTACATCCACAGATAATATGAGATACAATGATAATAATGCAATAAAGGAACATAACACTTTAAAGAAATTGAAGAATCTATAAAAAGCAATGACCGTGAAGAAACTATGAGAAGTGAGGAAACTATGATAAGTGTGAAGTAGGAGGGAAGAGAATTGAAAGTTTCTTCGGACATCTTTTGTTGCTAAGCTATGCTTAAAATCACAGAGTGAGAGAGAATGAGAGAGAGGGAAAATGAGAAAGAATGAGGCTGAGAGAGAATGAGAGAGGGGGAGAGTGAAAGAGTGAGAGAGAGGGACAATGAGAGAAATAAAGTGAGAAAGAATCATGATAACTTGCAAATTAACATCATTACTTGATGAATTTTACATTATATTTATGTGTTTTAATGACTATATTTGCATGTTATCATATAGAAATAAAGATAAATGACTTATACTTTGATTTTATTATTTCTAATTTTTTATGAATTTTTACATGGAATTTAACCTCATTTTAGTGAAGAAATATTTTTTACAGGGCTTTAAATACTTGGCTAAAGGTTGGTCAAAAATTGCGGCTCAACGGGAAGAGGGCCGACGTGGCTTCTTCGTAGCCATTCAAATAGATGTATTAATCTCCAATGATTGCGGACGGCGGACGCGCACAATGACGTGTCGACACGTGATACGAGGATGGGGAAAATGATAAAATCAATGCCAGTCAATAGAAAATTCCTATTTTTTTTAAGAAGATAAAAGAGATCCAACGGCCCAGATTTATCCTCACTAAAACCTTGATATCTTGAGATCTAGACGTCCGATTGGGCTGAAATTTTGAGAGTAGGTTCGTCTTTTCTCCCTCTACAATCAAGATGGTTGGATCTTTAAATAGAGGTCTGGAAAAGGGCGAAAATCACTTTTTGAAGCTCTCTCCAAGGATTTGGCCAGGAAGGACACAAGGGATGCTTTGGAACTCAACAGTTCTTGATTCTCCACTCAAAGTTGTAAGTTTCTGATTTGTATTTTAATCTTCTTCTTGCACAATTCTAAAATGTCAAGGCATGGGCGAAATGTACATGCCCTAGAAGTTTGTTTTGAATGAAATTAGCACTGCAATTTGATTCTGATTCAAGATCTGATTTTTGATCTTTCATTCTACATCAAATTAGAACATTTCTGCATCATTAGAATTTTAATTTAGGGTCGGATTTCATCTTTTCCCAAATTCTTCATTTTCTCTCTCTAGGTTAATTTGTCTAGTTTCTCTCTCTAGATTTCGATTTTTATTGTTTAAGAATTTAATTGAATATATAAAAAACCTAAAAATAAAATTTGATTCGAAAATTCATCCATCTTGAAGTCCAATTTAAAAATCCCTTTCTTGATTATTTAATTTCCAATTTTAATTCATAAAAATTGTCCTGAAATTTTATAATAATTGGGAAATTAATAATCTGAATTAATCTGATCTTATCATTGAAATACTTCTATCTTGAGCTTTTTGACCGAAATATTTAAAATCAAAATTAAGTTTGACTTGATTTTAATTAATTAAAAACATTATTAAGCATAATTAAGATTTGTTAATTGAAAATTAATTAATCTTTGAATTAATTCATTGAAATTGGATTACAATTCTTATTTGTTGCCTCCCTATGGTTCGACCCCTTGCTTGCTCTATATTTTATATTTAGTGATTAAGGTAAATTATAAATTTTATTGTATAAGTTTAAACGTCAAATCAATGACATATTTACACGCATTTTTAGGCTTATCAAATCACAGAGAGAGAGAGAGAATGAGAGATAGGGAGAATGAGACAGAACGAGACTGAGAGAGAATATGAGAGAGGAAAAGTGAAAGAGTGAGAGAAAGGTAGAATGTGCAAAAATAAAGAGAGAAAGAATCACAGTGTGAGGGAGAATAAGAGAGAGGGAGAATGAGAAAGAATGAGGATGAGAGAGAATGAGAGAGAGGGAGAGTCAAAGAGTAAGAGAGGGAGAATGAGAGCAATAAAGAGAGAAAGAATCACATAGTGAGAGAGAATGAGAAAGAGGAAGAACTAGAAAGAATGAGACTGGGAGAGAATGAGAGAGGGGGACTGTGAAAGAGTGAAAGAGTGATAGAGAGGGAGAATGAGAGAAATAAAGAGAGAAAGAATCACAGAGTAAGAGAGAATGAGAGAGAGGGAGAGTGAGAAAGAATGAGACTGAGAGAGAATGAGAGAGACAAAGAGTGAAAGAGTGAGAGAGAGGGACAATTAGACAAATAAAGAGAGAAAGAATCACAGATGAGAGAGAATGAGAGATGGGTGAATGAGAAAGAATGAGACTGATATAGAATGAGAGAGAGAGAGAGTGAAAGAGTAAGATAGAGGGACAATAAGAGAAATAAAGAGATAAAGAATCACAGAGTAAGAGAGAATGAGAGAGAGGGAGAGTGAGAAAGAATGAGACTGAGGGAGAATGAGAGAGACAAAGAGTGAAAGAGTGAGAGAGAGGGACAATAAGAGAAATAAAGAGAGAAAGAATCACAGAGTAAGAGAGAATGAGAGAGAGGGAGAGTGAGAAAGAATGAGACTGAGAGAGAATGAGAGAGACAAAGAGTGAAAGAGTGAGAGAGAGGGACAATAAGAGAAATAAAGAGAGAAAGAATCACAGAGTGAGAGAGAATAAGAGATGGGAGAATGAGAAAGAATGAGACTGAGAGAGAATGAGAGAGACAAAGAGTGAAAGAGTGAGAGAGAGGGACAATGAGAGAAATAAAGTGAGAAAGAATCACAGAGTGAGAGAGAATGATAGAGAGGGAGAATGAGAAAGAATGAGACTGAGAGAGAATGAGAGAGACAGAGAGTGAAAGAGTGAGATAGAGGGACAATAAGAGAAATAAAGAGATAAAGAATCACAGAGTAAGAGAGAATGAGAGAGGGAGAATGAGAAAGAATGAGACTGAGAGAGAATGAGAGAGACAAAGAGTGAGAGAGAGGGACAATAAGTGAAATAAAGAGAGAAAGAATCACAGAGTGAGAGAGAATGATAGAGAGGGAGAATGAGAAAGAATGAGACTGAGAGAGAATGAGAGAGAGAGAGAGAGTGAAAGAGTGAGATAGAGGGACAATAAGAGAAATAAAGAGAGAAAGAATCACAGAGTAAGAGAGAATGAGAGAGAGGGAGAGTGAAAGAGTGAAAGAGAGGGAGAATGATAGCAATAAAGAGAGAAAGAATCACAGAGAAAGAGAGAATGAGAGAGAGAGAATGAGAAAGAATGAGACTGAGGGAGAATGAGAGAGAGGGAGAGTGAAAGGGTGATAGAGAGGGAGAATGAGAGAAATAAAGAGAGAAAGAATCACAGAGTGAGAGATAATGAGAGAGAGAGAATGAGACTGGGAGAGAATGAGAGAGAGGCAGTGTGAAAGAGTGAGAGAGAGGTAGTGTGAAAGGGTGAGAGAGAGGGAGAATGAGAAAAATAAAGAGAGAAAGAATCACAGAGTGAGAGAGAATGATAGAGAGGGAGAATGAGACTGAGAGAGTGCGAGAGAGGAGTAGTGAAAGAGTGAGAGAGAGGAAGAATGAGAGAAATAAAGAGAGAAAGAATCACAGAATGAGAGAGAGGGGAATGAGAAAGAATGAAACTGAGAGAGAATGAGAGAGACAAAGAGTGAAAGAGTGAGAGAGAGGGAGAATGAGAGAAATAAAGAGAGAAAGAATCACAGAGTGAGAGAGAATGAGAGAGACAAAGAGAGAAAGAGCGAGAGAGAGGGAGAATGAGAGAGACAGAGAGAGCAAGAGACACAGAGTGAGAGAGTGACATAGGAAAATAGAGAAAGAGTAAGAGAGAGGGTGAGACAGACAAGGAGAGGAAGAGTAAGAGACATAAAGGAAGAAAGAAGAAGATAAAGATAGTTAGACAGACAAGGAGAGAGTAAGGGAGACTTTGTAAGTGAGTGAGTGAGAAATATAGACAACGAGAGCGAGGAAGAGGGAGGGACTGAAATATGCATAGAGAGACTGAGAGAGTGGGAGAGTGAAAGAGTGAGAGAGAGGCAGAATGAGTGAAATATAGAGAGAAAGAATCACAGAGTGAGAGAGAATGAGAGAGGGAGATTGAGAAAGAGTGAGACTGAGAGAGAATGAGAGAGACAAAGAGTAAAAGAGAGAGAGTGGGAGAATGAGAGAAATAAGGAGAGAAAGAATCACACATTGAGAGAGAATGAGAGAGACAAAGTGAGAAAGAGTGAGACTGAGAGAGAATGAGAGAGACAAAGAGTGAAAGAGTCACAGAGTGACTGAGTGACAGGGAGAAAGAGAGAAAGATTAAGAGAGAGGGTGAGAGAGTCAAAGAGAGAGAAATATTGAGTGATGGAAAATGTTTGGGATCAGATCTACTCAGAGAGAGGGACAGTGGGGCACACACACACTTAGGAGATAAAGATACTGAAGACCGAGATATATGAAGAGTTAGGAGGCAAGAGAGTGAGACACATTACAAAATAGAGCAAGAGAGAGACTGAAAGACAGAGACAGCGAGATTGAGAAAGTGAGACAGAAAGAGTTAAAGGGACAGACTGACAAAGAAAGAGTCAAAGAAAGAGAAATAATGAGACAGAGCAAGAGACAATGAGAGAGAACGAAAGACATGGAGAAAGATAAAGAGTGAGAAAGAGGGAAAGATAGGACAGAAAGAGTAAAAGATAGAGTGTGTTTCAGAATCAGAGAAGGAATAAGAGACAGTGACAGAATGAAATACAAAGAGAAAAATAAAGAGTGAGAAAGACTGAAAGAAAGAGATATAGGGAGAAACTGAAACATGAAATTAAGATGCAACCCCATGTATAATTTATATACATTATACAATTCTCTTCACCTAGAAAACTTAGTATAGTGGGTAATGAACATACAACATGCAAAATCACGGATGAATTAAAAAACAAGGAGATATAAAATATGAATGCACAATTGCACATAGTCGTGAAAATAACATATTAACATGGTTACTGTCACAAGATAGCAAAAAATGCAATGGTAAGAACTAGAATTGATGAACATAAAAATAAATTGAAGCTACTGAATACAAATACTTTAATTTGAAATAAAATTCTTTGAATACATGCAACCATAATGGAAATTACAACATTTTAATGAACATGAAGAAGATGAGAATTGAGAATTGGCGGATGAAGAAAAATATGAGAAATAGCAGAAGAAGAAGAAAAATAAATTTCCTGGGAAAAGGGAATACCGAGAAGAAGAACTTACCCCCCTCCGCCGTCTGCCAATTTGGCCTTTGTCGCCGTCCGCCATATGCCGTCCACCGTTTGCCAGACCCTCTATTTCGTGTATTTTTTATTCAAATTTTCGAATCAGAAGAGATTCAAAAGTTTCGAATCGAAATACATGAATTAATGTTTTCGATGTTGGATATCAGAATTCGATATCCAACATCGAAAACCGATGTCGTCATCCTTCCCCCTGAGACGGAGGCGGATGACAACATCGAGATGGATATCGATATCGGATATCGACACTGTAGCAACCAATATCCAATATCAGGATATCAAAAAAAATGGATACTGGAAATTCTCTTTCCGGTATCCGATTCAGCATCAATCCCGATACCGGCATCCGGTACCGGTATCGGGACGGGCAAACACTACTCTCCATATCACGCTCATTCTCACCATACTTCTCTTTCTCTCTCCGTCGTTCTCTATCTATCTCCATCTCTCCCTCTCTAAGACAGACACAGTTCCTCCACCTCACTCTTGGAATAACATATCAAGTTGACCAATTATATTGACTAACTCGGCTGATCTGATCCTTGAACAAACTCATGAACTGATAACTTCACACACTCGGACAGATCATCATGATGATCAAGATCCAAGACAGATTATTGGGTTTGAGAAAGTATGGTATCTGAGATGAAAAAGCATTGAGAGACTTTTCCTGCATTTGGAATCAAATTCTTATTTTTTTTTCATAGTGAGTAGGAGTGAGAAGAATCTTACTTTGATAAATATTCAACGGCCTTCAGGATAGACCTTTCCTAGATTTATTGCTCTCTCTTAGTAAGGGAAAGGTAAGTGGGGTGTTAACATAGCTAAACCTAGAATTGTGCAGTTTATTTACCTGATTTTTTAATTTTTTTTATGACTCTATAGGGAGTGAAGTGAAAACTTAACATTTTAAATGTGATCAAGTTATGAAAATAATCATGAATTCACTAGTATGTCGTGAAACATTATGTGCATGCTTAATATCACGAGAAGATGTAAAAGTATTAATAGAGAAATTGGTTTATGATTGTAGACTTGGTCATCAACCATTGGATTTCATGATGACCGATCCAATTCCATACACAGAATTTCTGAATGAAAAATTCAGTTTGTATGAAAATTAAAATGTATACATGAAAGTCAATGCATGATAAAATACATAATGCTTGAAATTATTGAGCATTATTTTACAAAGTACTATAATACAACATTTTCTAGAATCATATGATGAAATCTCCATTTCTATTTATTTTAAACACTTTATTAATTTTTATGGACAAACAATTAGCGTGCTCTTGGGCCGAGCCGGAATTCTTTAAAAAAGGCGCGAGTTTATGAGAGGGAGCGATTTATGAGCAATATATATCTAATGATAATTAAATCTCCCTTTGTTAGCCATGGGAAAAATGGCTAGCGGTTAGTTATCAGTCAAAGTAGTGATGAGGTTTTTGCTTGCCACTTGGAAGCCTTCAAATATGTATTTTTGTTCCATGCTGCCTAGCCTTTCATTTGAGAATTTGGCGCTCTCTCTTAAACTTCGAGTTGTTTATACTGTCAGAATAAATATTTTTTCCATCTAGAATTTTTTTCCACTAATTGTCGCTTGTAGAATAATGCTATCAAATTGGATTTCCGTCTCAGTAACACTCGCAGCCTTGTTCGGGAAAATTTCAGGGAGATATATTGTTTCTGCACATGAGTAAGGCCCCTATCCGTGCCGGTGAAATCGTTGTGTTTAACATCGATGTAAGTTTTCATGGCCCATGAAAAATTTTCATCGAATTCGAAAGAATTATTTGCTCTTTATTTTCCCGATGAATTTTTTTTTTTTCTGTTTCTTGGTCCTTTTATGTCTATATCTACCTTAAATATTTATTGCACTGTTGAAAGTAACTATGCTTTGAGGTTACCTGTGAAGTACCTGGGACCATTTTGGTCAGAAAAAGTGAAGATATAATGTCATTCTCATAGAAGATCTTGAATTGATTTATCCAATTTTGAAAGGGATTTTCCGTCCAAATGGGAACTGGGATATTGTTAAGATACCGAATTATCGGCACTCTTTCTTCCCGGAATAACCGTTGTAGATCGTGGAATATAGCGAGAAGCGAGATGACGGTGTAAATAAACGCTGTATCAACTGGCGAAGACACCAATAATCCTCAACTGAGAGAGAGAACTCTCTAGGACAGAAGTAGAGCAACGTTCGGGAACTAGTTACACCGACGTTACCAATGTGATAGACCAGAGAGATAGAGATCAGACAGGAAGAAGGATAGAGAGGGGGAGAAGAGAGGACTGTCGTCCGAATAAGCGCCGACAGCTGCGGAAGGAGAATCTCCAGACGACGAGCACGTCCGTAACAACCAGCTGCCTCCTCCCTCCATAGGTCTGCTACTCTTATACTCACTCTTCCAGTCTTCCCGCTCGTATTCTGTTATTCCCACGTGTCTTCAGTTCCCACGTGCGGAGTCCTTCTTTAGAGATTACTATCATCTCAAGATTTCTTTAACCTTATCTACCAATAACTTGACATCAACATTGTAATAATAAGGATTGCATATCCTTTTGGATTCTTCCTTTGAGTTTCACTCTATTTTGCAGTCGAAGTCATACTTATAACTTGTAATAATAAGGGTTCGCCCGTCCCGATGCCAGTATCGGGACGGATGCTGAACCGGATACCGGAAATGAATTTTCCGGTATCCGTTTTTTTCGGTATCCAGATACCGAATATCGGTATCAGATATCGGTTGCTACAGTGCCGATATCCGATACCGGCATCCATCCGATACCGGCATCCGTCTCCGTCTCAGGGGGACAGGTGACGGTACCGGATATCGGCTGCGGATATTGGTTTTCGATATCCGCATCGAATTATTTATCTCTCTCTCTCTTTCACTCGTTCTCGCTCTCGTTCTCTCTCTATCTCTCTCTCTCTTCTCTCCCTCTCCCCCTCCCTCCCTCTCGCTCTAATTTTTCATGTCTCTCTCTCTTAAAATTTGAGAAGCACATTTAAACCAGGTTTCTCTCTCCTAAAATTTTGATCGGCTGGGATCTCACACATCGCAGAAATAACGTGGGCAAGGGGTACGACAGGATATTATCACTTAGTCATACAACTTAGTTATTATATACAAGCGACTATTTTTTATTTGTTCCATATGGGATAGAGGGATTCTGGTTTTGTGTTAAATTCGGAATCCCTTTATCCCATATGGAAGAAAAAAAAAATTGCACACTATATAATAACAAGCATTGAACATATATCAAAATCGAATAATGCGATATATAGTAAGAAGCATAATGTCTGAAGGTCGATTATTTTATCGGTCGATATCGGATATCGGTTTTCCAATATCCGGATATTGAAAACCGGTATCCGGCATCCGGTATCCGTCTTCGACATCCAGATATCGGAGAACCGATATCCGGTATCCGATATCGTATTCGTCCTCACCCCCCCCGATATCCGGTACCGATATCCGTCTAACCCCTCATAGACGGATATCACCCAATATCCGATATCCGATATCCGGAACTGTCCCATTTTTTTCCGGATATCGGATATCGGTTGTCCGATACCGGATATCAGACGGATATCGGGACGGGCGAACCCTACTTATAAGCTAAGGGAAGAGCCTGAGGGGGTTAATTTCTACTAGTGCACCCTGAGGGGGTTGATACCATCTAAGTCTTGGGCCAGGATACAACTATTTTTTAATACAGTTATGAGGGCTTCCCTAGTTCTGTCTAGGGTAGGGAATACCAGTTTGATTCTGAAATATTTTCAGATAGTATTTTAAGGCCTTACTGCAGTCAAACCAAAATCATGTATCCGTCTTCTCTAGAAACCTTAACTTCTGTTCCCCTGTGCACCATTATCATCATTCTATACCAGTATTGATTCCATTAATTTTGATTGCTTATGGCGAGCTCCATCATTTCCTCATTCCATCAAGTGAAACTTACAACTTGGCATCTTTATCTCATTTCTCTACTTTTCCTTTTTCTTCTCTTTCCTACATATTCTCAGCACTTTCCTTACTTTCCTTCATAGTTTCATATTCATATGTACATATTGCTCAAAAGATAATCATATTCTCTTGCAAAGAGTTAAAAAGCTATTTTTCTATTACATAAGAAGAAATATGAAAATACCCAATAGCTAATATCATTTTGATCACTCTATTTCTAGAGTGATTTTATCATCCTGGTATATTGGAGAAAAAAAAATCCCTTCAATGCACTTTCTTGAAAGACACTTTGAGTCTCTACCTACTAATAGGCATTTTTTCTTACTGAAATTTCTACTAGAGGTTCATTGTCTCAGGGTTTATTTTATAAAATTATAATTCTAAAAAAAATGGAAAAATAAATCCTTATTTATTAATATGTTAAATGAAAATAAGCCATCTCTGATGTATCAGAGTATATGGCTGAAGAAGGAGATTTGATGGGAAAAAAAACTAATAAATAATTCTGTTTCTTGAACAATCAATAGTCTCAAAGTAAAACATCTGATATAAATTTGGAAATTTAGACTTTGAAACACGAAATTTGAGTTTTCTCTGATGTATACATAAATTTAAATATAAGTTTTCCATCAAATATTAATTTATCTTCAGATTTTCAAATACTCCATCATTTTTTAATTATTTACTAAAAGTTTCTGTCTCATGATATCCCTTCATGATTACAAATTTTGTATCATAGAATATTTAAAATATTTTTGTGTGATCGAATTTATTTTGAATATTATGGTCTCTATATGTGCTAATTATTTTTTATTATCAAACTCTGAAATATTCCTTCACATCATTTTTTATCTTTAACACTCTGATGAAGTTTTATGACTATGTTGAAATGTAATAAAAAAACGTTTTTCATATTACCCTCTGATATCAATGTTAAACATATTTGTAAAGTTTCTAATTTTTTACTGATTGCAATTTTATAAATTGATTTTAACGTAAGTTTTCACTTTGATGTTGAATTTTTATAAGTTTTTTTTGTTGAACCAAGACCCAAATGGAACCAGTAAAATATTGGACTAGGGCTGGTTTAGGGATGGGAACTGGAAAATATCAACTTCTACCAAGGACCAGGCTCAGTAAAAAATATGACAAAGACAGGGACTTTAATCATAAAATTATTTTTTACTTTTTCTATATATAGTTTCATTCTGACTCTACATATAGATATGAATATTAAGTTGGTATCTAATTTATAAACTCAACATATCTCAAAAAATACATTTACAAGAAGGCTTACCATGTTGCTATGAATAAATTGTGGATGAGTGAGGAAGGGAATCAAGTAAAAGAGACCCAATTGGGTAGTGAAAGGTTTTTTATCACCCTATAGCAATAAGATCAGCATAACAAGAAAAACATAGTATTTAAGCTTACTGTAGGAAACTAATTGGATTTCATAGATGAATACTAGTTATGGGGTTTAAACTTCCAGTATTTTTGGAAGTAAAATTTTAGATTGAATTGAAATTTAAGTAACCCCTTTTCTGGTCCACTTGGTCAATCAATTAAACTATTTCTTGATCTCTCTCCATGTCTCTTTCTTCATCACAGTGTCTCTTTTTTTGTGTTCTATGGACATGATTGCCATTAAACTCTGATCATTTGTTCAGCCAAAGACGATTAATATTCCTTTGAAACATTAAGCTCAACTATAAAATTTCTCAGTTCCACTAGAAGATGTGTTGAGCTGATGAACCTCTAGGCATATCCACTTGATATTCAGCACATTCAATATCCAATTTAATCTTGATGATACATGTTATTTATCCACCATCATTGTTTTATCATCCCAAATCACATCTGAAGTATAATAATATTGAGAGCCAAGTAGGGACGAGAGAAGAAGGATTGGCATCTAAAGAAGTCTGCTGCAGATAAATTTTTTTATGGGATTTCTTCTATTTATACATAATAATAATTTTTTCATTAAAATCCTAAAACTTTAATTATATCTTATGACATCCAAGTTCTCATTTGTGTGTGAACCTTAAGCCCATATATTATTCTAGTCAATGACTATTGTGTGGCCCAGTGACCTTTACTTGTCTACCTTATTATTTATTTATTTCAAAATATAGATTAATTAACCAAGGATATATATAATTGAATCAATGGGTTGGGTTTTTAGGTCATGGGCTGCAAAGCTAGACCTCGTAATCTAGAAGCTACAAATGAGTACATTGAATCTCTCACTGAGACTTATTGTTACTCCTTAATTGTAAATGTATTGTCCCTTATCCTCTTGATGCTCCAAGGACTTATGGTATCATCAACTATTATTCCCTAATCAGTCATCTGAGTTATTAATGATACTTTGGAAATCATCAGAGAACTCTTCTGTGCTATTCCACCTACCTTGGCCAAGGATTTCTTCACATCGTCTTACTTGAGTTACCACCCCTTATACCGAGTGCAAACAATCCAATTTTGACCATTCAATCATCTTCATGAACTTCTTCTTACATCTAAGCCAAGGTAATTTAGAATTTTTTGAATAGAAACTCATAGGTCATAATCAAAGCACCACCTTCCATATGCGATAAATTTTCAGCATCTTAGGTGCAAGGACCACTTACACAATAGTGACAAAAATCAACCTATTTGATATATGGTATAATACCATTCATAGATTCATATAGATCAATTCAGTGAACTCCTTCCCTTGAATATCAGACACTATCTGTCATGAATTTCTCCACAATAATGGATATAGTACCAGCCATACCCATCTATGAGTAAGACTAGATAGTGTTATTCTATCTATAGATATTTTGATGTCCTTGTTGAGCATCCTTCGATAAGGAATAATAAGAATAGATATTTTAAGTCTATTGGTATTTTTATTATAATCTCATCATAATTAACAAAGTCAGATCATGTATTCAAAGACTTGATGATAAGCATCACACTTGCATTATATGAATATATTGTATGAATGAAATTTGACCGTAAGATGGAGTATGTGACTATATTTCTAGCCACTTCTAATTCCATCCCTAATGTCCCTGTCCTTGGCTAGGGTAGCAAAATATTATATAAGGTTTTATTTGGTAATTTATTTCACATATCAGAACTAACTAGAATGATTGAGTAGGTTTTGAACCCTAACAATACACTAAAGCATTCAAGAGTCTCAAGCATATGATGGATTATATAAACATGGTAACTGATGGGAGTAAATGTTCCATCAGATATTTTTCCTAACCACGTGGCCAAAGGTCAATTTTTGTGATGTGTCCTAGTGAAGACGTCTTAGAATAATTTTTCTTCATGGATAAGAGGGATGTGTTCTAGCTTAATTTTCTACTCAAAGTTTATTATGGTAGGCTTTTCATTAATTTATTATCCCCAAGAAAAAAAGGAAAAAATAATATAGATTGACTTTTAAATCAATGTTGGAGGAAAATATCATCTCTGATGTAGCAGTATACAATGTATGATCAGGTTATATGGTATCAAAATAGAAATAAAGTTATAACATGGTTCTGTGAAAAATCAGTACTTTGAAAGTAATGGATACAATTAAGACTAAATCATGAAAGTTGAATTGAGTTTCCATTAATATATCTCCCTGTGTTTCATGAATTCTTTGTCTTCCTGTTTCCATAAGGTTTGTATTTCTCTTGTCCTTTGGGTACATCCTTTGTTCCATGAATCAATGTTTTTAAGGAATGTTTCAAATAGTTTTTTTTTTCTGCTCAACGCTGCACATAATTGGAAGAAGTTTGCATCTTTTATTCGCATTACTATCTTGAAAACTTTTACTTATAAACTTTTATCTTATAAGTCACCAAAATTTTTTGAGAATACGTCAAACCCAATTTTTATAATTTATTCTTCAGAAAAGAAGTCATTTCCCTTTTTCCTTATTTATTTACATGCATACTTTTTTATTATGATCATCTTATTCACCATTGGATAAAGTCAAAACATATATTTTGTTTAGAAGTTTTCAGAAATTGGTATATCTTCACCTTTTCTTGGTACCGGGACATTGACCTTGTCTTGCCATTTTGCTAAGTTACTCATTTCTTCAGTAATCTTTTGAGCTCATTATTGTCTACAAGTAAGTCTCTTTAGAATTATAAAATAATAATTGAAACAAAAAAAGTAGATATAGAAATAAAATTTATGAGTCATTTTATGGAATTCGATGAATGATTTTTGACAACATTCAACTTCGAGGTGGCAATAGATCCTTTTGAATGCATGTACATATTGTAAGTTGTTTTTTAGAATAGAGAGTGAGAGAGAGAGAAATAGAAATAACCAATACTTTAACAATATTAAATTCAGGCAATAACTGATCCAAGATGACTAGGACTGAGGCTGACGGGGACGACTAAAGGTCACCTTAGGATTGATAAATCAAACCAGTAATAATCACGATTGATTCAAATTGCACTCACATCAGCGGTGGCCATTTCCATTGCGCCAACAAGTTCCATAGCTAGTGCCACCCTCTCCCCGACTACAGGGGAAGCAGTCGCTAAGCAAACAGCGTCCACAACAGATGTGCCTACAGCTGGGCTGACCACTTCACAGACCACAACCACTGCCATGGACCACTTTGACCATCACTCAATCATCATAGACCTATGCCTCTGTTCATTTGTCCGTCACCATTCAACCCCCCCCCCCCACCGACTGAAATTAAATCTCATTAATAGGAATATTAAAGATTTCATGCATGACATTTCTCGGGACTAGCAATAATATAAGTGTGGCAGTATATGCTAACTTGAAATTTACAGTACTAATTTCATACATATTGCATTTATATTTGCACAAAAATGACTAGAATTCTATGTCTTCATTGTAAAAAAGAAATAAATTTATCATTAATATGCCTGAATTTTCCTATTTTTTTCTGATTTTTATGGATTATTTTTGAATTTATTTATCAGAGAACATGAAGAAAAGGGCTCTAAAACGGCTCTCGGTAGTATTTGGAGGCGGAAATCTCCTATTTTATTGAAGTTTTTGGTATTTAAACTTGTTGTGTGAGAATGGAGGGCTTTTGTGCAATTTTTCAGGTAAAATACAAGCAGAGGAGCATATATACAAATATTTCACCAAAGTGGAGGGGTTTTTGTGAAAATTTCTTGTAGAGAGAGAAGGCCAAAAGGATCAAACACCTTATATTTCTCTAGATTCAAACCTTAATATTTGAAGATCCAACTGCCTGATTAGGCTACCACAGTGTTACGTCACTTTGGGTTCAACGACACATTCATCGCTCTTGTGGATGCGTGCATTAAAGAGAATCCTTCCTCTCTCTTGGTGAACGGAAACTCCACCGGCTTCTTTACTACCATGTGAGGACTATGCCAAGGTGATTCTATCTCCCCCACGCTTTTCATATTGATGGACGAGGTCTTCAGCCGATCACTCATACGAGCAATCACTCGTGGCCTCATCCAACCCTATTTTACAAAAAGGGGATGCCCAATCATCTTGCACTCTCAATTTGCAGATGATGCCATCCTTTTCCTCAATGGATATAAAAAATCCATTAAGTAGCTTCTGAGTGTACTCATCGCGTACGAGGGGGCTTTTTGTCAGCTCGTCAATGCCTCAAAGAGTATATTTTATGGTTGGTCCATCTACCATCGTAACGCGCTCTGAGATTATCCAACACTATACCTGATACTCATGCGGATGCCTCCATATCGATTATCTCGGATGCCATATCTTTCTCGGACCCACTCGGCATCATTATTTTGATGATTTGCTGGCTGATAATTCATATTTTGGGGTAATTAGTGATGAGCTAACTTCACTAATTAGTGTCGTTGGTTTATCCGAATTAAAACAACCAAAATTTATAATAACCTTACTAGTGTAGGGAGAGTAAGGGTCGATCCACAGGGAGCAAGGGTTTTTCCTTAAGAATTTGTGCTTTAGTTATATATTTTTTAATAATTTTAGAAGTAGGTTTACTACATATGAAGATAAATAACTAACTAAATAAAAATATAAAACAAAGAAAGTTAAAATATTATTATAATATTATAATAATATTAGTAGGCAGAAAATAATTTTTTTGAGATTTTTAAGGAGTATTTTAAAGCCAAAAGAAAATAGGAAATGAAACAGTCTGGCGCTCTGGACTTAGTCAAAATTTGGCCAAGTCCGGATGCCAAATGGGGAAAGTGGCTTGGTGGAGGAGAGAGAAAAAATGAACTGCACTAAATTCACTCTAGAATGAGTTATAGAATGAATTTTAGAGCGTGGTTGGATGCATTGGAACCGTTTAGATATTGGCTAGCTGATCTAAGACTAACAAAAAGACAAAAGAGGAACAGAAAAGAGTGAAAAAATGAGAAATAAGAAGGTAACCTCTTTGTCACACCCGATAAGGTCCAAGGGACTTCTTCTTCCCCTTTCCACCAGCTTCTTCAGCCCTGGATGCTTCCTGCTCAGCCTGGCACTCACCGAGGTGAATGGATCTATGACTCAATTGCACTTAGGCCACCAAACATTACTTTAGATTGAATCACAAGATGAATATTACAATAGGGTGAAGGGGTTTATATAGGGAGAGAGCAAATGAGAGCCATTGGATTTTTAATACAATGGATGGACAGATCTTCTTTTCAGGGTCATAATCCATGTCCATTATGGTCCTCCAATTAGCATTGAGACCTTTGAAATACCCCCTGGACGTTCAAGGTTTCTTTCCTTAATTAGCATTAAAGGTGCTATCTTTAAGTCTCCACACTTGGATGTTTTGTGGATTGAATGGCTGGATCTTTTTCTCTGGCTTGGATCCACGTCCAAGGTTGTCCTCCAATCAGCATTTAAGCCCCTGAAATGTTCATAAATAATCATGACTGGACCTTCCCCTTGCCCTCCTTTCTTTGGCCCAACATTCCTCTCATAGTGGGCTTAGTGGAGCTTCCTTAGTGGGCCTTTAGACTAGAGCCAACTGTCTTGCTTTGGGTCTTCTTTCTTGGCCCAGGGTTGTGGCTGAGCCTGCTCCTCTGGTCCAAATAGCTTCCTCTTCATTTAATTATCCCCTTTATTCATGAAAGTTTCACCTAATTTCTGCATCTTCCACATAAACTAAGAGAGTGAGATTCATTCCACTTAACTCATTGAGTTAAGTGGGGTTAGTCCCACAAATGATAATAATTAACTCCAAAATAGAAAAAGGTGATTTTATTTCATTATTTTTCACAACTAAACTTAAATGTTGATAGTATATCCAAATAAAGATAAATAAGTAGATAAATTAGCTAGAATTGCACATATATATTACTATCATTTTGGATTTATCACTGGCCAAACTAAGAAAAAAATTAGATTGATGGAAACTTTATTTTCTATCACCTGGTGGACGCATCCATCTTATTTGACATGTCCTCATGAGTATCCCGTTGCATACCCTAGCGGTTCACTCACTATCGCTCATAGTCCGCTATATGGAGTGACTATGCGCACGTTTCTTATGGTCAAGGCACCTCGAGGGATATAGTCACCGACGGATGAGGGGGGTCTAGGGATCGAATTCCCTCAAGATGTTCATGACATGCATCAGAAGAAGCTCGTGGGGCATATGTGTACCCCACACTTCCCATTAGGGAGTTTCATCTTGGCAAAGTACGGCGATTGGGCCCGTCGAGAGTCAGACATATGAGGACATCGTAGATGGTAGACTTGGCAGCGATACTGGCAAGAGATAGCCAATGTCAACCGTTGGCATGTGATAAGTCCAAATTTAGGGGTTTATGTCGTTGTTTTGATTCAGACTTAGCCAAAAATATTTATGAAACTTTTCCACTTAAATACTCTATAATTAATATAGGGCAAGTAAGGGGTCGATCCACAGAGAGGCAGAAATTTAATTTCAGAATTTTTTCTAAAGCTTGGGATAAAGAAAATGATTTTAAACGTGAAAAATACAATTTTTTGGGATTTTACTAGATTTTTAGGTAATTTTCATAATTCCCTATGATTTAAGTTAAGCCAAAATACAAGGAGGAACACAATATCATATTTTTAGACTACTTTTTCTATTTTCTCTTAGAAAATTAATCAGAAACAAATATTTTTAGAATTTTCTGGAATTAATTTACATAAAAAAACAGCTATAAATATTAAAAATGAGAGATAGAGATTTTTTAAGAATTTTTTTAGGTGTTAAAATGACTTCCAATAGATTATATGAATTTTATAGATTTTTCCTAATTTTTCAGATTTTTCAATGCAGAAAATAATTTTTCTGATTTTTTTCTATTTTTTAATGATTTTTAAATACTCAAAATATGGTATTTACCTACTTTGGCGATCGTCAGAGCGGCGGCGGCAACAGCGGCGGAGTGGCGGCGGCGATGGCGGTGGCGGCGGTTGTGGAGCGGCGGCAGCGACGGCGCCAGCTGCGGAGTGGCGGCGCCGGCGGCAGGCCAGATGGGCCGACAGGCCTGGTGTGGCCCCTATAGGGCTGGCCTTTGTGGGTCAGCCCACTAAGCTTAGCCCAATTTGGATAAGTGAAGACTTAGCCAAATTGGGCTTAAGCCTTATTAGGCTTAACCCAATGGTCACGACTTAGCCGATTTGGCTAAGTCCTGCACAGGGCTACCCTGTGCCATGCGGTCGTGTGCGCTGGCTGCGCGCGGACCGGCGGGTAGAGGGCTGTCCCTGCTACACGGGCACCGCACGGTGGCGGCTAGAAGACAGAAATTTTGAGTTTTGAAATGATTAGAAATGATTTTTTAATGTGATTTTTTTGGGGTTCGAATTAGCGCATGCTTGAGGATCTAGAGAGATATAGGGAAATATTTTAGAGGGAGAAAAAAAAATTTAGAGAGATAAAATGTCAAAATGAGAGGATAGAGAGAGAAAATGAAGAGATAGAGAGAGACAATGTAGAGATGGTGTAGAGAGAGTTTGAGAGGGAATTTGAAGGTGTAGATGAATGAGATTTTTTATGGAATTTTTAGGGGGTGAACTATGGATATGGATTAAGGTCTAGAGCGAGAAATAAAAGATTCTAGAGAGAGAAAGAGCTGAAATGAGGAGATAGAGAGAGAAAATGAATTGAATCACTTGGTGGGGGTTAATTACATGGTTAGAGACTTCTAGTTAATTACAATAGGATTCAATTTATCAATTGTCATCTCTAAAGGATCACTTGGTGGGGATCACTCAACCCAGGTGTTGATGACATGTTGGCCGTTAGGGCAAACCCTAGCCGCACTAACAAGCCACCTTCGACCCATTCCTCCTCAAGTCTGAACAGGGAACCTAAAGCCCTTAATGGACCACCTATGGCAGTGAACACTGATAACATGCAATTTATGCACAATATTTTTCATGATAATTTTTCATTTAAAAAATGAATTATCCAATGATAATGGATGTTGTCATGTTTTTATATCAATTTTCTAATTATGATATCGTTTCATTCAAAACCATTATTTGCATTATATCAAACTTATTTTGAGCTTAATTAGGACTTGAATGGAAAGGAGAGTTAATACAAGCTAATCTACAAGGCTGATGTGATGTGCTGACGAGGTAGCAATAGACACTGGTGCAGACTCATGAGAATGTGTGGCACCAAGGAGAGCACACAGCACATAGGTGCCACGCGTGCGTGTGTGTATGTGTGCTTACGTGTGTGAGTGTGTTGTAAGACACAAAGTGGGATTTAAGTGAATTTTCCAAATGATGAAGTCCCTCTTGCTTTTATTCACAAAAATCATTTGGATATTATGGTCATCAAGCCACATCATACCACCATGTTTTTATTTAAGCTCATTGAATAAAATATTAGTTCATTATTATTATGGTGTGATGTTTATAATGAAGTCTATAAGTATGTGCAACGACTTAGTAAATTATGATATGATCGTAATAAAGTGATCACTGGATTTTCAACATATTTTCTAAATATTCTTATTTGATGGATAGGAAAGATGGACATAGAATTATCCGGATAGAACAATACTACCTAATCATAGTCATGCAATAAGTATGGTTGATCATGTGGCTATTAGTGTGTCTAAACTAGGAAAAATAGAAGGTGCTCTTTAGAGAAAGAGTTTATTAAATTAATCTTAACAATCCTTGAATGGTATTGTAACTATACGTCAATCAAGTTGATTCATGTCACGGTTGTATAAGTGATCCCTTGACCTGAAACACCAAGGATATCTTATGGATGGACTACTATATTTTGACAATGACTTAGAAGTCTCTAACCATGAAATTCAAACAAGTCATAGTTCAAATGTAAGAAGAAGCCCACAGAGATGATTGAGTTGGCAATATGGGATCGTCCATCCTCAGTATAATAGGATATTAACTCAAGGAAACCATTGCAGGTAAATCCTTGGCCAGGGTAGTGAGGATATTAGAGAAAGCATTCTCCAATGATCTGTGTTACGCACTAGTACTAATTGAATGACGGATCAGGATTTAACGATCAACCATACCCTAAGTTGTTAATGAGCCTCACATGGGTGAAGGATTATACATGTACTGTAATTGAGGATCGTAAAGGTTCTATAAGAGAGCTCGAACACTACTTGGTATCTTCTAGAGCACGAGGTGCAGCTTGGAACCCCATGGGCTCAAAAATTAATCTGTCCAGTGGGATAAATCAATCCTTAGTTAATTAATCTATATGTTGATGCATGTGATTAATAAGGTTTCTAATAATTGTTATTGAGCCATTAAAATTATAAACCTAGAACGCTATATGGGCCTAGAAGGTCACACGCATCAGATCATAGAGGTATTGGTGGAATATATTTTACTTTATGGGTTTTTAAGAAACAATTTAAGTATAATATGAGGGGAAGGGGAACCCATTATAAGCACCCATGCCTACCAGAGTTGGGTGCTCCCACCTTTCTTCATTATAAGCACTTCTCCACTCAACCAGGGAGATAACCTTCATGGTGAGAAGATCTTCAATATTTTCAAGAAGAGTTGGAGAAGACCTGGAAATCCAAGGGGACGTGATCGCGTGGATACTTCTAGAGGTCGGGCATGTGAATGGCTTTAAAAAATTTCAAAGGAGCAAGTTAAGGGTGGAACAAGTTCCCCACAATGAACCTATGATGTATTCATTTTAAAAATCCATTTGAAATCAATTATAGCTTATGTTGCATAAAAAACTATTTTCTATCATTGAATCATTGCACCAGAAGTCAACAGTGGTATTAGAGCAAGGTTCTATATCCCATGGTTCAAAAAGAATGGAAAACCATCCAAAATAATGTCCAAAATTTTGATTTTGGATGTTTTCCAATGCCAATGGCGGCCGACACCAGAGCCAATCATGGCACTTGGCAGCAGCCCCAATGCTTATGCCAATGGTGGCCAGCACTAGCACCAATCATGGCACTCGGCAACAGCCCCAATGCTTACGCCAACGGCTGCCAACGGCAGTGCTAGCCACAACAACGGGTGTTGGTGCAGGGTGATGAGCATAATGACCATGTGCATGCTCATGTAGCTGTTGCAGCCGCGCCCACATTACCACACATAGCTGCTAGCAGTTGTTGCATAGGAAACTATCGGCAACTGCTAGCAACTGCTAGCAGATGTCACATGGCCCAAGACCGGGTTGAACTTGAACCAAATTTGGCAGCCATTTAAAGCGGCCAATGGACTGGGTCGGCTAGATCGGATCCAGATCGATTGGGTAGGTCAGTGATCAAATTGGATCTGGGTCGAGCAATTTGTTTATAAGGTCAGATTCGATTCGATCCGACACAATCGGATCAGATCGGATTGGATCAAATCTGCAATAAGAATATATTCAATTCCAAGTGCGGGAACTGGGATTCGAACCCGCATCACACACTTCTACCAAGTAGAGAAGGTGGCGCTATCACTACGCTACCCCATATTCTTGTTACTATATATAGATATACTATATTTAAATTTTATATATGTAATTATTTATTTAAATAATTTAGAAATAAATTATTTAAAGGTGAAATAAATTGAAGAAATTTCTAAAAATTCAATGAAATAGTTTTTTAAGTTTTTTAAATTCTAAAAATTTATTTTTATTTCAATAAAAATAAAAATTATTTGAGGTTGATATAGTTATTCAAATATAATTTTGGGTTTATTTAATGTAATAATTAAAAGTTAAATGATTATGGCCTTTAATAAAGTTCCATGTATTATTAAAAAATTTGAAGTAATTATTTATTGATTTGAAATCATGAAAGTCATTTTTATTTATTAGAATTTTTGAAGTATTTTAATATTTGTGTTATATTACATTTTTCATATGATTTCTTTTTTTGTGATATGACTATATGGTATGATGAATAACCTAAGACGTCGAAGGACTTGACATAGGGTCACCTAAGTTAGTTGACCAATGAGATTAGAATGTGGGGTTGACTATATGAGATAGTCGACTCACACACAAGCACAAATTCATATACCCCACATAGATTAAGGCACATCTTAATATGGGATACTATATAATGCATACATCATCAAAGAGACCAAATTAAATTCCTCTATAAAATCTGATTCATAAGGCAAAAGTGACAAACTTAAACGTGGTCCGCCTTTCTTGTAGTTTTAGGATCCAAGTCTCTTTTAAGCTAAGTTGGTGGAGTCCACACCAAGCCCACTTATTTGGGAGGAGGAACTAAGAACTAGTTTATAACACAAGGTCGGGATAGCGGAACCGTGTAGTTTGGTGGGGGTGTACTCCAGGATTACATGCAAATCTATTTTCATCAAGTGTGTCATCCTCGTAACCTTTTGATGTCTACGACATCATTGTCATCAATGTCTCATTCATCCTTGTCACAGTCACATCTCTCCATCACAATGATCATCTTCCTCATCTCCACTGCCACATGCTCTCGTCCGTTTGGCATTAGTAACTCAAAATATGCTGGTGAAAATTCTATCAATATTTCTAAGGGTTTTCCTTTTGATTCCTCTACAGTTCAAACTCAAACTTTTAGAAAACCTCAAATCAACAAGTATACTTACCTTATTAGTCACAAAGTGAAAAATCCTGAATAGGTGAGTGAAAAGGATTTTTGTGTGTTTAATTCAATAATGTTGAATGTATTAATACATTATATATGACTGATCAAGTCAAGTAAGGTCAATATCTGATTGAGTTAAAGCCAAAAAGATTCATGATACTTTTTCACGATATCAAAAATATTTGTGGATATTATCATGTTTGTATATTATTTTTTATTTTTCTTATAATAATATTTTGAGATAAAAAAAGCAAATCATCATATGAATACATTAAAATCTAAGTCAAATTCACCTTAAATTTTGATCTAAATTATACATTCACTCAAACACTGTAAAAACACATGGTATTAATTATAGAAAATATAGCTAAATTTTAAAATAATGGACCTTTATAGTAAAATTTTAATGTCAAAGATGGTTGAGTTACTACGTTCACCTAGTGATAAAGTATATCTTTATGATTATGAACCAATTAAGCCACTGACTCATCATCTTATCCATCTATTTGAATCACTTTACCACATGTGAAGGTCATTTGTCTTTTAATGCATAATTCATGGGCTGGCCATGGTGAAATGGATGTTGAGTTTAAATATTATAAATTAATTTTTTTATAGATACATTTCCAGAAATAGCATTGGTTCTGGATCTAGAGCTTTCTAAAAGTTCGGCACCCATTTTTGTAACAAAGAGAAAATTAGACGAAAAACTGAATCAATATACGACGGGGGAAGTAATAAAAACACGATTTTTTGTCTCTGGTGAAGATAGAATTCAGGACCCCCCACAAGGAGGATGAGACTCATCTTCCAACTATACCACCATGTATTTTTTAGTAATATGAATAAACCTGTAAATGCTAATAAAAATATGAAGACAAATACAATTACAAATTGTATAAATATAAATCAGAATTACAAATATAAATTCAAATTTAAATACAAACAGAAATAAAAATACAATACAAATATGAATAGAAAAACATAACAAAATGGTTTTCCACCTTGTAACATGAGTGATTAACTCTATTAATTATTCCTTTGAGTTGAACTTTTCCCCTTATTTTCTAACTTTGAAATTGATTTTGGCAGATACTCATGACCAATTTTCAAACTTAAACCAGCCTTTGATCGAACCAAAACTTTACTAAAGTTTAGATATAGTTTTAGGTTTTTCCCAAAAACAGATACTGAGACAGAAACTGTTATTCCCTAAGTGTCACACCATCAACCTGTCATTGATCCAACAAAGTCCTCCCCACTGTGGCAAACTTTTTTATTTACCCTCCAAAATAAGGTTTCACATATTTGGCTTGATTAACATGTGTTAGAAGTAAATGTTCCATACATCAGTGGCTAGCACTATACAGCTGGGTTATTCCTACCCATTTTGTAGTGGATTAACATTCCATCAAGAAGCTGGAAACAAGACTCACATGTTATGCACGAAGTCAGGCAGACAGTGCGTAGACTCTTTGACTCCAATCTTTGTCAAGTCTGAGTTCATTCTGAGAATAAAAGACATTTGATCACCAGGTTGAAGGAGGTTTCCAAAGATAGAGCCACATTTACCCCTACATTTCTCAGGAGTTAATCCAACCTATCACCTCTGTACTTCATAAACCTGGGTCACTAACAGAGATTGGGTGTCAATCGGTGAGATTAAGGCTTTTTTGGCTGTAATCTCTCATTCTCCGATTTAATTTATTAATGATATGCCTAAAAATGGGATCAACATACTTCAATGGTGATGTCGGACGTCGTCTAGGACGTCGAGACTGAGTATGATGGCTCAGTGCCAATAAGGGATGGTGGTATCGAACATCGACGGTGTAGTCATCCGACGAATGCAACCCTAACGGGTTATGTCACTATGACGTGATGTATGGGCGTCCTATGTGTCGTACGTGCAAGCTCTGACTCGAGGGAGGCGCCGAGCTCCAAGCTTGGACGGGGGTCACCGGGGGATGGCAACGGTGGCCTCTCGAACCTCGTCGAAGCGACGAATGCATCTACGGCCGAACAGAATCTATCAGTAGGACTTGCACGTAACGGACGTACTCGTCCGTACCGGTAAGACACCCAAATATCGTAGTTTTATCTCAATTATTACTCCCTCACCTACCTAGCCCGAGCGCGATGGAATCAAGACAAAAATATACTACAAAAGGTAAATAAATGAGCGGCGGGAGAGAATGGCATACCTCGTCGGCATGTCTCGCGGTGCAGAATTTCGTCGACATCGGCAGCACTTGAAGCGGGTGTGGCAGATAGTCGCCAGGGAGATCACGGTGGCTTGACGAGCCGTGGGCGATGCCGGAGCTATGGGTAAAAGTGGCAGAGGAGAGAGACCGTGGAAAGGCCACAGCGAGCCGGTTCGGGCGTAGTTCTGACCCCGAAGGCGTCCCTATAGTGGATAGGCACGGGCGGGGTGAATTAAGAGACGCGAGTAGAGGCAGCGTCTTTGCAGAATTGATCCACGTGCAGCGGGTCGTGGGGATGGCAGCGAACGATCGAGGACACAAAGCGACGCCGCTCTGTGAACGTTTCTCCGAATACCTGGTGTGTGGCCTATCCTCAAGCTGTCTAGGGCACGGCGTCTGTCTGCTAGTCAAAGGGGTGAGAGCTAGCTATCTGCTTTGCAATGACCACCAAGTCAACGTCCTGGAGTCGCGTTGCTAAAGAGGGAGGGACCAATATGGTGCTCAATCGTCCCAGCAGAAGATCTGATCACCAACAGGCAGACGAGTTCTTGCGATGCCCTGTCGCCGTTTCCGTGCGTTGCTATAAGAGGGGAGCCACAGCAGTGCGGCCGATGACCAGCGGTGCAGAAACACAGCGGGAGCAGTTGTGGATCCCAAATCGTGGGAATTTTCCCGCGATAGAGGGCCGGGGAGGAAGAACAGGATGGGAGAGGAAGGGGGATCGTTAGATCCTCCCCTTATCTCACTTCCTGACGGGTTCTTCCTGCGATGCAGGAATTTGGACGCCGTGATCAAAATTGGGGCCGTGAGGAATTTGACCGCAAAAGAGGGGAAACCAGATCGAAAGAAACGTGGGGAGAGAGAGGGGAATCGTTTGATCCCTCCTCTTACGTCCTGGTGACGAACTCCTTTCCCTGGTCACTTCAGCGTTCTCCTCTCCTCCCCCCCTCTGTTGATCCTCTCTCGAGAGTCTATGCAGCGCCAGGGAATTTCCTTGGACCGGTGGTCATTGGAGCAAGGAATCACAAGAGCGTATTTATTCGATTCGAGCTTGAGGATGACTTCCGACGGGTCTGGAGCTGCACCACATGGACGATCAATGACTCCACGATGCATACCTACCGCTGGACAGCCGAACAGACACGGAGCTCACGCGACATTTTTCCCCATTCTGTCCTGGTGTGGATAGGATTTCCTGGCCTACAACCACATTTATTCACACCTACGTCCTTGGAATCTCTTGCTAGCACGGTCGGCACTTTTATACGTGCGGACAAGGATGTCCAACTTTTTAGCCATCCCGGCAATGCACGAGTATGTGTTGAGGTTGACTTACTCGCCCCCCTACATCGTATGATACTCATTCAAAATGGCGATGAGATGATCCGTCAGACCGTGGTGTACGAAAACCTTCCGAGGTTTTGTACACACTGCACCGTATTAGGTCATACCCTCCACACATGTCGCCAAAAGGCGACGCAGACTTCTACCACTGAGGAGGAATATCTCCAACCCTTGGCTTACGATGACTACATCGCCGCTACGATCTCCGTCACCCAAGGGCGACGAGCTACCGCGAGACCGTCACTCGGTTCGCGCCCAGTGGTTACATCGGCGCAACTCACCATTGTATCACCTTCTCTCCCACGAGCCAGCAGGGCAGCTAAGCCTCAAACGGCTAAGCCTGCCCCCTCTACTTCAAAGTGGGTGAAGAAGGGTGCTGAGAAGCGCCCCAAAACCCCACCACGGGCTCGAGATGCCTCCTCCCGTAAGGGCAAGGAGGTCAGTGTCTCCACACTCACCTCGAATACTTTTGCCCTATTGGCGGTACCCGAGGACCCTGAGGCTAGCATCCTCACTACGGATGATCGTCCCATTAGTACCATCCCTCCCACTACCCGACCTACTGCCTCTCCTAGACCAACCCCCCCCCCTCCCACGCCCCCCCTATGTGCACCTTCCCATGTTTCTCCTCTCGCTCCCTCTCATCGCCCATCTTCCCGGCTCAGCTCTTCTCGTCCCCCACCTTCTTCCTCGAGCCACTCACCTTCACACACCCCGCCCCCTGACCGCCCCTCACCACCTCACACCCGACCCCCTTCACCCGCCCCATCACCCCATGACCCACCTCTTCTCTCCCCACTACCCTGTGTTTCTGCACTACCCTGTGTGCCACCCCTCCCATCTCCACCACCCCGTGATCCACCTCCCTCCACCCCCTCGCACCCACCCCCCACCTCCACACCCATCCTTCACCCATCACATATACCCTCCGAGCATGTGGACTTCTTGACAAACTGTCAAGCTGCATTCACTACTTCGGAGGACATGTGTAGCGGTACCAGTGGTCGGGATTCCATAGGTGAGGAGGACGATGTCTCCCTCTCGGAGGACTCTGATATGGATACCTCCCCTTATCCGAGACGCCGCTCGGATGCCTCCCCTTCACCTCCACGCCGCACATACAACACCCGATCTCGGGTGCGTCACGAGAGCAAATAGATTTATGATTCCCAGTCTCATTTGGAATTGTAGAGGGATTGGCAACCCTCTCACTCAAACACATCTGCTCTCCCTTATCAATAGGCATAACATAAGTATAGTGGGACTTCTTGAGCCGATGATTACATCGGATCAGTCTCATTACATCGCAAGGAAACTCGGGATGGATCATGTTTATTGCCATTCATCGGATAAGCTCTAGCTTCTTTGGAAGCGAGAATATCCGATTACATTTTTGGCTGAAGGGACACAGTACGCCACCTTCGACGTATCATGCCCCCCAAAGCCCTACCTACTTACTGTCGTGTATGCCCCGCACAGACCCATCGAGCAAGAGGCCCTATGGGAGGAACTCGCTCAACATATCCGTTCTGATTTACAATCGGTTGATCGACCTTGGCTTATAGCCGAAGACTTCAACTGCATACGGGACATCACTGAGCGACAGGGGGGCCGCCCACCTCGGTTACGTTCTATGCAAGCCTTCAATAACTTTATCCACGAGGCTTCACTAGTGGAGCCGCCTACCATAGGGGAAAAGTGGACATGGTGCAATGAACGTCAAACGGATGCGCGTATGTACGAATGACTTGATCGTTGTTTTACCAATAGTACCGCTTTGATGCATTGCACGTTGACGATCGAGATTCTCCCGAGATTTTATTCGGATCACACACCGATCCTTCTCCTCCCAGATTTGAGTCAATGGGTCCGTCGACCACCCTTCCGATTTCAGAACATGTGGTTAGAACATAGAGAATTCCATAGTTATGTGCGTAGCCATTGGCATGGTTCTATTTCTACATCACCTATGGAGAACTTCAGTTATCGACTGAGGAATCTCAAGCTTCACCTCAAATGGTGGAATCGTCATGTCTATGCAGACGTTCATTCACCGGTCGAAGAATTAAAGAAGGAATTAGTTGATGTTGACCGCCAACTACAGGAGTGCTGGACAGATGATATGGGAGAGCGCCAGCTACGTCTCAGAGAGCAGCTTGAGGATGCCATGCGACGACAGGAGATATTTTATCTCCAGAAATCTCGTATCCAATGGCTGCGAGAGGGTGACAAAAATACGCGTTTCTTTCACGCCTCGATCTGTCACAGAGCACGCCCGAATTATGCGACCCTACTAGAGACGTATGGCCAGAACCCTGCCCAGCTAGCAGCCGTCGGAGTGGAGTATTATCACTCACTCCTCTCCTCACAACCCACAGTTATGAGTGAGGATCTTCTTTCCTCTATACCTTACCTGGTGACCGACCAAGACAACGCACTTGTGCTAGCCCCCCCGACACGAGCGGAGATCAAAGAGATAGTTTTTTCCTTGGGCCGTAACAAAGCCCCAGGACCGGATGGATTCACCGCTGATTTCTATACGGCATGCTGGGATATTGTAGGCATTAACTTGGTGCTAGCGATCGACCAAGGCCTCATCCAACCATACTTTATAAAGAGGAGTTGCCTGATTCTCTCGGACTCACTATTCGCTGATGATGTCATATTGTTTCTCAATGGATCTAAAAAATCCATTACGGAATTTATGAGTGTCCTTACAGCTTACGAGCAAGCTTCGGGTCAGCTCGTCAACGCCTCGAAGAGTAGCTTTATCGTGGGACCTTCCACCACTATAAAGCGCTCTGAGATACTCCAGCTTTATACACGATACTCACGAGGACACCTCCCATTCGACTATCTTGGATGCCCTATCTTTCTTGGCCCTACTCGTCGTCACTACTTTGATGTCGTGCTAGGCAAGCTCAGAAAGAAATTAGAGGGATGGAAACTTCGTTTCCTATCCCCAGGAGGACGGATCCAGCTTATCCGACATGTCCTCATGAGTATCCCGCTACACACTCTTGCGGTCCACTCACTCTCTCTTATTGTTCTCCGCTCTGTGGAACGCCTATGTGCGCGCTTCCTATGGTCTGGTCACCTCAAGGAAGAGAGCCGCCACCATTGGGTTTCTTGGGAGAAAGCGAGTCGGCCGACGGATGAAGGGGGTCTAGGGATTAGACGCCTCTCTGACGTTCAGGACATGCTTCAAAAGAAACTAGTATGGCGTATGCGTACCACACACTCCCCATTGGGGAGTCTCATCTTAGCCAAATACGGTGAATGGGCCCGTCGCGAGATAGATATTCGGGGCCTTAAGAGATGGCAGACGTGGCAGCGACACTGGCTTGAGATGGCTCAAGTCACACGTTGGCATATCGGCCGAGGGGACATTAGCGCATGGTACGATACCTGGCATGCTGATTTTCCACTCGCTTCCCACCCACAGTTTGTACCACACCGAGTGAGACTCACTGTGACCCAATTGCTTAGAGACAACATGTCACACCTATAAGAGCAGCACGGTCTTCCCTTGGACACCCTACCCGATGTCCAGACTATGCCAATCGACTCTAGTTCTGATAGTGCTATCTGGACACTCACATCCAATGGAGCCTACACATGCCGCTCCTCTTGGGAGCATTTCCGTGTGAAATCCCCCCTACAACACTGGGGTCGCCGCATCTGGCATCCAGCGATCCATACGCGCGTCTCCTTTTTCCTTTGGAGACTTTTACACCGCGGCCTCCCGACTGATGACCGAGTAACTTGGATCGGATATTCTCTTAGTTCCCACTGCCATTGTTGTCCCACCCTCCCACACACGCAAACGATGGACCATCTTTTCTTCCACAGCGAGACAGCTGTGGAATGCTAGCGCCTCATCACCGATCGCCTTCGTCCTCTAACCCCGTCTGAGTGTTTTGGCAAGTTTATCCTCTCATCAACCCGCTCTGCACGGCGGCCCATCTTCCGCATCACCATAGCTTATCTTCTATGGGAGATTTGGAAGGGGCAAAATTCTTCTTGTTTTGCAGGTTCGCCCATGCGCGCCGTGGACATCATGCGACGAGTTCAGCTGTGGCTTCAGCGCATCCAACCTCTGCTTCCCTCTCGAGACGACCGCTGAGCACTCGCGAGAGATCTCCTCTGCTCAATTGGCATCCCGGCGACCCCCGCCGCCACCCGCATCCAGTATCGAGTTGTTTATTGGCTCACACCGCCAATAGGCATTCTCAAACTGAACGTGGACGGTGCGGCTAAAGGGAACCCCGGGACTGCAGGGGGAGGAGGTATCCTCAGAGACCATACGGGGAGTATACTCTTTGCTTTCTCTTCTTTTTATGGCATACAAACTAATACAGTTGCCGAGGCTATGGCGATTCGTGATGGTCTACTCTTCTGTGAGGAACGAAACCTTCACAATATCGTCGTAGAATCGGACTCACAAATATTGGTTGATATGTTTCGTCTAGATACATGCTCCCAATGGCGACTCAGCCATGCGTGGGAAGACATCATGCGATGCCGCTCCCGCATAGTCTGCTTTCGTCATCAGCTGAGAGAGGGCAACCAGACAGCCAATGCCCTCGCCAACCATGCGGTACACGCACGCACCCCCTTCTCTCTTTTTCATACTTGGCAGGCGCTCCCCCCCACGGCTCGCGGCTGCTATCGCCTCGATCGTCTTGGCATGCCCACCATCCACACACGGCGCATCCTCGTGACACCAGGCCCGCGGGATTGGAGGATTGCGTGGACTGCTAGAGCTAGAGGCGTGGACAGTGCCCGCCTTGACTAGCGCGTCAGCACGAACTTTCTCGATCCCTCTCCACGACGGAGAGGACACATCCCGCAGTACATCGTCATCGCGGAGCGGCTCCGGCGGGACGACGGCGAGTACACTTTCCTGAGCGCCTGCGAGGTATCATCCATGTATCTCTTCTTTCCTTTAAAATGGGCGTGGACGAGTTGGATCCGAGTGTAATTGGGATATATATACTCGTTCCTCACCTAAAAACAATGAAAAACACTCCACTTTATAAATAAAACCCCCCTGGGTGGCGTCCAGGGCACGGATGGATCGGTCTGTGGGCACAACCCCGGGGTTGGCCGTACCCGGCACCCTATTTTTTGCCCAAAAAAAAAAAAGATCCTCTCTCGATGGAGGGAGGGGAGACCAGAAACAAAAACAGAGCTTTTCTTCATTAATCTCTGGTGTAAGGGGCCAGTGCGTTCCCCTCTTCCCTTATAACGGGGAAAAGGTCAAACCCCCCCCCCCCTTAGTGGGTCAACAAAGAAAACAAAAGATTCATTAGGGGCCCTTATAGAATGGGCCCCCATTACACATAGAAGGGGTGGAGGGAATTTAAAATAAAACAAGGGAAAGGGGAAAAGAAAGGCCCCTTCCCATGACGATGATAACGCAGGCACGATATGTGTCGCGGTGCGACGAAAATGGGACAATGAATACGAACAAAACACAAAACACGACAAACAAACCGATGAAAATAAGATAGGATATTCGAGCATTATCACCCAATCTTCGACGATAGTAACGGGCGGCCTCAGACGGCGTTGTCAATGATCCTTGATGGCGTGCGCCTTCACATGGACTGGATTAATTTCTTAGTGATGGTAACACATTTCCTCACAGTCTCGCTGCATTTTGAATTCAAAATTCATGCAAGTTACAAATCCTAAGGCCTTTGCTAAACGAAAGAAGAGAGTCTAAACCTTCCTTCGCGAAAAATCAACGCCGTCGTTTGAGGCCATCATCTTCTTCATCTTCCTCATCAGAATCACCACTCTCTCGGAACCGTGGGTTCTTCTCCTGCAGAAGGCAGAGACAGCAAACAAGATGTAAGCTTAAGATCATGACAGAAAGCAATGAAATGAAGATAGACCTGTCGAGAATCAAGCTCTGAGGCTTTGGGTGGTACAGTGTCACGGTCCCGCCGTGCCTGTCGGTCATCCTCCCGTTGACGCTTCCGATGGTAATCTGATTAAAGTCAAGTAAAGAAACTCAACTCTGGGGTCTGATGAAAAGTCAACCTTGGAATCATTCTTTAAACTATGTTTGTCATGTCCCAAATAGCTGATGACAAACAGTAGATGAATACTTGATGACATGGTCCACATCAGCAGTCCATACATTGGAAAAATTATTAGCATCATCATTATTGTCAACTAGGCTGGTTGGAGTTGATGACAACCTTGATAATATTTTAAGTAGAATTTTACTAAGTTAACTGCTGACGTTGACAGACAAAGTCAACTCTGTGATACCCAGTCATCAGCAATGCCAACCATCAATGGTAACCTCACCAATGTCAACCATAAACCAGCCTAAAATTCATTGACATCAACACAGTCAATGATGTTGTCGATGACATTGATGCTGATAGGCGCCAAATGCTGCAGTGAACAGGGTCTTACCAGGTCTGTAGGAGCCGCCCGATCCTCTTGCTGTTGCGCACACCAGAAATAAAGTACCAAATTAAAACGATGAAGTTTGATTTTTTTTATTCAAATTAACAAATAAACAATATTTCATAACTGAAATCCAAGGGCAAATAAGTAGAAATAGACCCACAGTTAGGTACAACTGACGGTGGGAAATATCCCAATGAGCCGGTTCCATAATCCACTAATTCCCTCTGGGCCTCGAGTTCCTTCTGCACCAGCTTCCCATACCCACCTCGACGTATCCCAAAGTCAAGGGAGAAAACTTCTTGAAATGGATTTCTAGATAACCAAAAAAATTATGGTTTTTTTTCTTTCCCGGCAATGATTTTTTAATTGCCAACATAAAGATAAATTTAATAAGGATATCAGGATCATAGTCCGTTCGATATTCATCCCTCACCTGCAAAAACATGAAGAGAGAAGTCAAGAAAATCTAACCACAGAACTTGTCACAGAATCAAAAATGCTTGGAAGAGGTAGATAGAAGGAATCCCGGAACAAAGAAAGAAGACTGACTTGTCCTCCGCTTCGTCCACGACCCCACTGCCTGCCTTCTTCAAAACCCCAGTCAAAGTCAACACGGATAGGGCGGTCATCCAGAATAGTCCCACTTATATATTTTACTGCATCCTCTGCATCTTCTCTTGAGTAATATCTGATTGAAGAAAAAGTAGCACCATGAACATTTTTAACAGTGTAAAGATGTTAATAGCCTTGACCCTTCCCTAACATTCCTTCAAATGCTATGCATACACCTCACTTAAACAAGAAACGACAGCATATTATGGCATTCAGCTTTTTAGAAATGAAGGTTTTAAAATGGTGGCATCGTACAAAAGTGTTAAACATTCCGCTGACAAAAAGAGTGTTCAAAGTAGATGGTCCATTTTTGTTACAAAATATAGGGAGCCAAATCTCCACCAGTTACTGAGGGAAAAAGGGGAAAAATAAAGCAGGTTACCTAGAGTCTAAACAATTGTTTTTTTCCGGATGATCGGGTCCATCACTAACAAGAGAAAAATAAAATGCATCAATTTGGACAGGTATCAACCATAGCTTAAGTCCAAAATGTCACATCCGCGAAGAGAATTGAAATTCCCTGCATTCAAGGCACGTGGCTCCCTGTAATGCATTCTACAAGATGGAAAATGCCCCACTTGGTCAAAAATAAACCCTAGATTTTACCTTGAAAGGAAAACTTATCCAAGAATCATCCACAGAAATGTAAATCAATGCACTGGATTACCTCAATAGCAATATTTTCTGTATAATTAATACTCATCATGAAATACATCAAATTGAATCACATTCCCGGCTCACGCGGAGCCTGATTTTATGAGTTTCAGATCATCAACTTCATTTACTTTCTATATCGGGAGAACATGATGAATACTGAACTCGATAATTACCAAAATAAAAGCGCAACAGATTGAAAAAAATGAAGAAAGAAAAAACTAGATATCCCGCATGATCCCAAGGGACCAACGGTCGATCCATCAAACAACCGCTTGTGGCAAAGGTAGCATTAAGAAGATCAAGACGCTTACAGGACAAAGCAAAAGCCGCACGGGGTTTTAGAATTCTTGTCCAGACCCATAATTATCTTCTTAATCTCGCCAGCTCGCGAGAATAGCTCGTAAACCTGTTCCTCGGTCGTGTAAAAAGACAAATTTCCAGTATACAAAGTAGTCGACGCTTGCAACGCCTGGTCGTACTCCTCCTGCGTTCCAGGAAACCTTCTATCCCGATACGCCGACAGTTTGCCCATGTCCTACGGATCCCAACACGGATTAGGTCGTCAGAAAGGAAATATAAACGCAAAAAAAACACTGAGAAACCCCACTACACAAAACAACAATCGTTCTGCTCGACATGAAATTGCAGATCGAGAGAAGACGGATTGAACGGGCGTCTAACCTTGAACAACGATGCCATTGTTCGTCCTGCTGCTCACGACCCAGAGAAGAGCGGAAGAATGTCAAGAACATAAGACAGAAGAGAGAACGGGGCAACGCTGAATAAATACTACCGGGTAGCAATTAGCTGAAAGTTTTAGTGATGGCAAGTATACTTTATTTATTTATTTGTTACTGATTACCAAAAGAAGATTGTAATGATGGATGCCATTATGAGACTAATCTATCACTTGTCCATCTCAAGATAAAAAAATGGAAAGGAAAGAAGATGTTTACTGTGTCTCTTAAACTTGAAAACTTGATATTAATTAACTTTTTTCTCTCAAAACTTTGAAAATTACTCTCTCATTACTTGCTCATTGAGGATTTGACCCTTGCTCGCTCATTAATTGAGGAAAAAATTATAATTTTTGTTGATAAATTAGAGCCTAAAAATGATAGATTTTACCCCAACTTCTGGTTTATCATCAGGTGTTGATGCTGAGGAGCATGTGTAATTTAGTTATTAAATTTAATTCTGAATCATTACTATCTTCTCTCCTTTTTATAAGTGCGGAACCATAATTAAAGGAGGACTTCAGCGGTGTTTTTTTCCCAATCCACCTTCAATCATTATTTCGGTGTTTGTGAACATTACAAGATATAAAAAACCTGAATTCACTAAGGATATTACGTCTGATAACTAAGGATATTACGTCTGATATGAATGATCAGGAAGAAATGGACATTCCGTAGATGAATAGAAGATTGCACGATAATAATGAGCCAATTTGAAATAAAAAGAATACTTCAGTGCATGAAACCTTAGGAGATAATGGTATAATTAAAGTGGATAATGCATGTTGGAATTCTTTGAAAGATCCTAGTGGTTTACCTTCAGAAGATTAGTATGCTTATTCAGATGAATTTTGTAAGAGATGTACTTTGTATCGTCTTCCAGGAATTTATAATGAAGTTATGATGAGGATGTTTCACTAACCTTGAAGGATAGAAAAAATTAATGGTTTAGCAAAGTGGGTGTGATATTTGAATCATGGGATGAAATTAGAAAAAACTAAAGAAATTTTGTTCTATGTCAAAAACTCATACCTTGAAACAAGTCATTCTTGATTTCATGCTGAATGATAAGCCATTTAGAGAAGCTAGACATAGAGTTGATATGATTGCAGAAGGTATATTTTTAGATGCCAATGATAATAAGTTATTTAAGTGATAGACAAATTGGTAGACTGTGATGTTCATAACATTGGATTTACTTGAAATTGAAGGATTTCAGCTCCTAACGAGGAGTATTGAATATGAAGGACATGGAACAGAAAAACTGATAATGAAGTTATGAATAGAGATACTATAAAAATTGTTAAACAGTTGGCAAATATGACAGAAATGTTACAGAAGACTTTACTTGGAAATAAAATTTATAATGTGCATAATTGTTCTTTCAATGTTTTCTTAGTGATGACCATTTTCAGCGAGAGTGCCAAGGTTGGGAAGAAATGAATGCCATGGACTTCAACCAGGGGAAGAACTAGTGAATGGAAGGAAAAATCAGAGTAGCTTGAACCACAACCATGAATCCAGTCCCTCCCTCTAGCCTGGCCACAATATTCTCAGCCTCAAAAGTCAACTAGAATCATATTTTTAACCTCAACTTTTACATCAGCAAGAAACTAATTAAATTTCTAACGATCCCACATTACAAATGATTGGGGATATGATGGAACAACAAGCCAAGATGATGGAAAATCTTCAGAGATAAGATAAAAATTATCAAGAATTGAGGAGCATGGATCAAATGCAGAGAGCTACGCGAATTAAAATAGACACTCAAAAAGTTCAATTTCCTACTCAACTGTTGATTACTCCTAGTATTTTATTTCATGTTAATATTTAATTACATCTTTCATGCCATATTCCAGTGAAAACTATGAGGGTACCTTGGGAAAATCCAAATTAATGCATGGGAAATAACTTCCTGTGCCTTATAAAAATAGTGTGGATTATGAAATTTAGAAGGCAGATGATGAGAAAAAATATCCTAAAGGAAAATACATTGAGAGGGAGTCAAACAAATGGATAGCCTCCTAAAACTTTCCCTGATGACTTAAATATTTCTAAAAAAAGTCAGAATAACGGACTTACTGAATCTTTTTAAGGAGGCTTATTTCATATTCCTTCATAAGATGAAATTAAATGTATGCGTACTTTTTCTAAGTATGTTTTACAATTGTGGCCACCTAGTAGGGAATAGAAAATAGTTAAATTGTAACAAAAATTTTAGTTCTATCTTCCTGGATCAGGTTCCTAAAAAAGAGATCATCCAGGAACTTTTTTCCTTACATGTAAGACTAGAGGCAGGACGCTTTCAAGATCCGTTCTAGAGTTAGGTGCAAATGTGAACATCATACCTAAATCTCTTTATGATAAAGTAAATTTTTGATATTTAAAACATATATTTTTAGAATTACAGCTTCCTAATGGATTTATTAGACAGCTTTGTGGTAGGTAAGATGATATCATTAGGAAAGATGATAATTTCAGGTTTCTTTTGGAATTTATTATGACATATATGAAGCATACCCAAATGTGAGTCGTTATCCAGTAATCTTGGGCCAACCTTTCCTAGCTACAGTACATTGGGATAAAGGAACTGTGGAACTTAAAGTAAGGGATGAAAAGTGGAAGTGAATATAGGTAGACTCATGAAGTATTCTCATGTTGACCATGAGGACCTTCATGTGTGTGACTTGGTAGGAGATAATGATGAGTTTTAAGGAAATGTTCTTGATTTTGAAGAAAATGATGAACAGAACATAACCCCTGAGCTTCCTGAACTTTCTCCCAACAGAAAATCTGAATTAAACATTTTCCTTATTCACTGAGATGATTTCCAAGATCCTAATGAAACTTTACCTGTCATTATTTTGACTAGCTTGACTATTAAACATGAACATGATTTAACGGATGCTCTGAAAACACATTAATCAGATATAGCAAGAATTTTGATGACCGTAAATAAATTCCCTCTCGTATTTGTGAACGTAGGACTTTTATTGGATAGAATTCCCAGATATCTAGAGAGAACCAGAGGAAATTCAGCCCTCACATTCAAGACGTTTTAAAAGCGAAAATTCATAAAAGGTGGCAAGATGATGTGATTTATGCTATTTAATATTTTTATTGGGTCAGTCAAGTGCATATGGAAACCAAGAAGTCTGGATCATTTAACCTAGGTTAGGTGAAAATAATAATAAAGGGGAAGATGTTCAAACTAGGTTTGCTTCAGCATGGAGAGTATTTATAGATTATAGAAAACTTGACCCAAATATGAGACAAGATCATTATCATATATATGTTATTTGTATTTTCCTGATGGTTATTTAAGCTACTACCATATTAATATTCTTCCCAAGAACAGGGAGAAGACTACTTTTAGCATTCCAATAGGAACATGGGCTTTTAGAAGAATGTCATTTGCATTATATAATCATCCAACTAAATTTCAAACACAAATGAATGACATATTTTATAGTTTTTTAGGTGATTTTCTTTAAATTTTATGGACATATTTTCATATTTTAGACTTTCTTTGGGACTTTGTTAGATAACCTTGCTAAATTATTACATTTTTCACTGAAAACAATTTGAGTTAAGCTGAAAAAAATATCATTTCATTGTGTGGAAAGAGAAAGTGTTCGGACATGGAGTCAGCAGAGATGCACTAGAGGTATACAAGGAAAAATAGCATCAATCAAGAATTTACTTATTCCCATCAAGGTAAAACAATTTAAAGAATTCCTTGGCCATGCAGATTTCTACAGGAGATTCATTCAAGACTTTGCTAAATTTTCTAGACATTTTAGGAGTCTCATGTTAAAAGATATGAATTTTATAACTGGTGAAAATACCAAGATTGAGAAGAGTGTTAAAAATACAAGCACTTATTCTGCAAGACCCATATTGGAGTTTAATATTTTAACTAATGTGTGATACATCAGATTTGGCACTGGTAACAGTCTTGGGTCAAAGAAAGGGGGAAAAAGTCAGTGGCCATTTACTATGCTAGTAAGTCCTTAAACCATGATTAGGTCAATCTTCTACAGAAAATGAATTACTAGCTATTGATTTGACATTAGAAAGTTTTGGATATTATTCTCTTAGCAGTAAATCAATAGTTTTTTTTAGATCATGTCGCTTTAAATTTTTTTACATAAAAATGAGGCTAAACCAAGGCAAATTAGGTGGATATTACTATTTAGGAGTTTGATATTGAAATTACACGTAAATGGGATGCAAGAATATTGTTGTTGATCATTTTTCTAGAATTGATGTGACAGATTTGACCTGTATTGGACATGAATTTCCCGATAAGAAGTAACTAATCATTACTGGTAAGGAACTACCTTGGGATGTGCATATTATGGATTTTATTGTGACGTGATAACCAACTACACCACGACACCTTGGTGGATTTTATTGTGACAGATAAGATGCCTCAAGAGTGACTCTCCAACGAGAAAAAGTTCCTCAAGGGTAGTCGATTTACTTTTGGGAGGTTACCAGAACTTTTTTATCAATGAGTAGCAATAATAACAAGATTTTAGACTTTTTCATTCACACCTTGGAGGAATCATTATTCAGAAAATTTAACAGCTCATAAGGAATTAAAAAGTGGTTTTTATTGGCCTACTTTGTTTAAATTAAAAGCATGTCTTGCCAAACATCTTTATACTTGAATTATAAATACCATATGCAATTAAAGCCTTTCATGGAAGTTAAATTTTTTTACTTCTGGGAATTTATTTTTGGACCTTGTCCTAACTCTCATGGAATTGAGTATTTTTCCTGGATGTTGACTATGTTTGTAAATGAGTAGAAATTATAGCTACTGGCACAAATGATAGGAAAGTGGTGAAAACTTTTTTTGATAAACATAAATTTACAAGGTTTGGTTATCCAAGAGCTATTATTAGCTGTGGTGGTTTTCATTTTACTAACTTCCAATTTATAACTTTTTAGAAGACAATTGGTGCAAAGCACAAAGATACTGGTCCCCACCGTCCCCAATCAAACATACAGTTTGAGTTTTGGAACATGGGAATCAAAAAAATTCTTCAAAAGGTAGGAATACCTGATTGTAAAGATTGGTCAAAAACTTAGATGAGGCTTTATGGCCATAAATAAAAAATCATAAAACCCTCTTGGGAATGTGTCGTTCTTAGATAATTTTTCTGGAAAGACAGGTCATCTACTTGTAGGGTTGGAGCATAAAGCATATTGGGATATTAAAAACTCTAATTTTTTCTCTAGAAGATGTAAGAAAAAATCATTTGTTTCAACTCCATGAATTAGAAGAAATCAGGAATCAAGCCTAAGAAAATTTGTAGATACATAAGTCATGATTATGAAGGCCTTCCATGATTGAACTTAAAAATATGAAAATTTTAAGAAAATCAAAAGTTATGGCTTTATAATATTATGTTATAACTATTCTCTGGAATATTAGAATCAAGGTAATTAAAGTGTTTAAACACTTTAATCACCTATCTTGGGACAAACTATTAATTGTGATTAAAGATTTTGGAAGTGGAGCGGTGATGATTATGATCCCAAGATAGAGCAGGATTTTGCAGTAAATGGAAAAAGGTTGAAGCCCGATGTAGAACCTGAACCCGTTCATGATTCTATCTCTATCCCCCTATAAGAGCATCTTTAAGAATCCAAATGATGACTTAACAAGTCTTGAAAATTTCCTAGCTAAGAAGTTACGACCAGCTCCTCGCCAGCTACCCCAACTCGACGGAGCCGAGTTCTTCCGACCTTGGGAGGATTGATGGCGCACGCCATCAAGGATCATCGACAACGTCATCTGCGCCGCCCACCACCATCATCGAGAATCGGGTAAAGATGCTCGAAATATCGGATTTAGATTTTTGTCATTTTCTTAGTCGTGCCTCGTGTTTTCTTCGTATTTGCCCTGTTTTCGTTGCCCTGGGATGAACCTCGTGTCCGTGTTTTTGTCATTTTTGGGAAGGGGTCCTTTGCCAGTTTGGACCCCCTCCCTTGTGCCCCTTGTTTTCTTCTTCTTTTCCTTTTATTTTATTTTATTTTTCCCCTTATTTTGTAATGAGGGGGCCCATTATATAATGGCCCCCTATTTCCCCCCCCCCCCTGTTGACATCTTCCCCCTTTATAAGGGAAGAGGGGGCGCCTTAGATTCTTAGACCAGGAAGAAGAAGAAGCTTGATTGTTGAATTCTCTCTTGGTCTCACCCCTCCATCCAGAGAAAAAGAAGAGGGGAAGTAGAGAGAGGAGAAGGCGAGGAGGGAGCTGGACTGAACACCAAGGAGGAAAAGGACGATCTCCCTCTCCTTTTACCGTTCGGGCGCCTGAACTCCCCCAAATTACCGTGGGATTTCTACCCCCACCCCCCATTACAAGGTGAGTTATGGAAACAGCCTTGCTGACCAGTGTGCACTGAGCAATTCCAGCTGAATATTGCATTCGGTGATCGGAGATATCACTCAATTGGGTCCAACGACTGCAATTGAACGGCAAAGCGAGCAGAGGGTGGGAGACAGAAAATTCCATCCCCATCGCCGAGCAGAGAGTGACGACGTGAATCTTCCGGTCTTTGCCAAGGCAGGTGATCTCCCTATTTCGCTCAGACCCTCAACGCAGGACCCCAGGTTCCCGCCACAGGACTCCAGATCCCCGCCGTAGACTCCAGGAACCTGCCGAACCTGGAGAGTAACCTCACCATAGTCACTGACCGCCCGAGAATCCCCTCCGCTCAAAGAACATCCCAAATTCCGATCTTGTCATGTTGACGAGGATCACGCTGCCGCAGTTGCACTGAAGGGGACTTCGGGAGTTGCCTCCCAACTTCTGTCGACCGGCGGCGGAATCTTGTGTCGACCCTCCCTGATCGACGCTGATTGGGTCTGATTGCAGCTCGACTGTTCACCAGACAACCGCTATCGTGCTCACCGCCGATCGCCAGCCGTCTTAGGCATTCGAATCAGCAATCGCATCAGCCGCAGCCGCTCGCCCCTGCTGAACGACCGCCCGAGTCGACTACCACACCGTTGCTCCATCGGTCCTTGCAGGTTTGCTCGAGCTGTGCCTACCCCGTTGGTCCCCTCCGCCGACCCCTCTCCTCCGTCCCTTTACCAAGCGCTTCGGCATGATCTTTGCCCTTTGAGCCACCGTCAGCTCTCCGGCGCCTCTCCGCCACACCCGCTTTCATCGCCGCTGACCGTCAACGAATTCTGCACCACGAGCCACGCCGACGAGGTACACCGTCCTCTCCCTTCGCTCATTCAATTATCAATTGCAGTAAATTTTCGTCTTGACTCCACCGCACTCAGGCTAGGTAGGTGAGAGAGGAAAGAATTGAGAGAAAACTACGAAGCAAGTGAGCGTCTTACCAGTACGGACGAGACCGCCCGTTACTGATTGATTCCGTTCGGCCGTAGACGCCTTCGTCGCTTCGACGAGGTTCGAGAGGTCACCGTCGTTGTCACCCGACGACCCGTCCAAGCTTGGCGCTCAGCGCCTCCCTCGAATCGGAGCCTGCACGTATGACACGAAGGACATTAATTCATTGCATCAAAGTCACATCGACCCGTTAGGGTTTATCTGTCGGACAATGACACCGTCGACGTTTGATACCATAATCTTTTATCGGTATCAAGCCATCATACTCAGTGCCGACCGGACGACGTCCCCGACGACGTTCGACATCAGTATTATAGGAAATATATAAATGTATGAATGAATCACTGTTCTCTAGGCTCTTCGTCCAAACAAGGCATTTGTGAGGTAGCATAATGTTATGACAATGCAAAAACACTTGAGAAAACTTGATTTCAAGTGGTTTCACAACATGCATCCTAGAATGTCAACAGTATTATAAGAAGGTTTAAGTTTTCCAAAAAACCTCTCAAATCCCTTGATTTGTTTTCTTACCATTCTGCCCTTGCTTCCCATTGATTGAGAGCTCAAACTTTAGATTTCAAATTTCCCACCTCGGAGTGAAATCTGAAGGGTAAAAGATTTGGAGGGTTACCTCTGACTCATTGGGTCATTGTGGGGTTTTTAAAGTGAGGACTTAAATGGGCCATATTCTAAGCCCACATTCCAGCTCCATGATTAATGCAAAAGTTAATTCATTCATTTCCTTAACAAATACTAGTATCTGTTACTAGAAGATCTCCATTAATATAAGTAAATTCCTTCAAGCTTATCAGGGTTAGTCACAAAATCCCTTGGAAGATGATCAAGTATCAAGAAACATGGTAAGATTTTTAGACTTAAAAAATGAAATAGCATTAGTATTAGTAACTATTTCCTCAGCTTATGCTAGGCAAAAGGTGGCCGAATGAGGGTATAAATTTAGGATAAGTACCTAAAATAAAACATCTAAGATCACATAGAGATAACAATTCTATTAGTGAGATTCATAGCATGCAAAATTTGAGATAAAGCTTTTCTTATTAAGGCAATACGAATGTGATAGTAGATATTTACAATGTGAAGGATTGGATCCCCAATTTTTATGAAAATGCTTGTGCACTAAACTTAGATTAAAAGGTCCATGTACGTCACAAAATAAGGTTTTGCTTAATCCTGAGTAAACGAGCTCGAGATGTTCTCAATTGGCGAAGCCTCCAAGGTGTTCTCAATTGGCGAAGCCTCCAAGGTGTTCTCAATTGGCGAAACCTCACTAAGGGGTTCTCAATTGGCGAAGCCTCTAAAGAATAAGGTATTCTCAGTTGGCGAAGCCTCACTAAGGGGTTCTCAGTCAGCAAAAGCCTCTAAAGACTATGGTGTTCTCAATTGGCGAAGCCTCCAAGGTGTTTTCATTTGGCGAAGCCTCCAAGTCCTGAGATGAGGATTTCTCAATTGGAGAAGCCTCACACCCAAGACTTGCCAGTCATTTTATTTTAATTATAATTTTAAATTTGATAATTATTTAAACTTTTATAATTGCATGTTTGCCTATTTAACTATAACAATATAACTATGTTTAAATCCTTGTCCAGAGGCTTGTTTTTTTCTAATTACCTATGATATGTGGGATATATGGGTTTGATTTACTCAATTTTCTGTTCTCATTCTTTTGGAGCCTATAATAGAATCCTAACAAGTGTATTTTGTGACAAAGTTAATACAATTGGACGAAGTTACAAGATCATTGAAATCCAAACATCTTTTGGGAGGTATCCCAACCTTTTATCCATAAAACCCCGAAGGTACATTGGTTTCTATTCCTTCTTTACGGCAAACATGAGGGAGAATAGATATATAAAAAAAACTTTTGAGCAAATAGATATGTAAAATAAGGAACCTGAAGTTTAATAATGGGATAGATTCAGATGCTTCCCTTCATTAGATACATTTTGCTGCATAAAAAGTACAACATAATTTTCTTTGACTACGAGTATCAAGTTCCTTTCACGTGATGGAAAATAAATATTTCTCTTCAAACCAAGTCCAGAATATGTATGTAGCCTCCTATGGACTTCACATTTGAACCCATCTGATTCAAAACAATGACAAATTGTTCTTTCTCATTTGAATATTGGCTAATCAAAAGCCCAAAAAAAGTGGTCGAAATATACTCATTGGCTCATAAATCAATCAATCAGCTCGTATCCAGAACAAAATTTGTGTTTCACGCATGGAAATCATTGGAAAATAAATTAAATTAGGGTAGGTCTTTGAGTCACACCTGATTGTCACTCATGTAATGGAGATTCCTTGTCCCTTTGTTTCTTGAAAGTTAAATTCTTCGGTCTGTAAATGACTAGATTCACAAAATTCTTGTTCATAGGGCTAGTAGCTTACCCCTCGTCCCCTTGAACACACTTGTGCACAAGATTATTTACCCAGCATGTATTCTGGTGTGTTGTAAAGATCCTGACAAAGTCATAGCTCGATGGAGTAATCTATGAGAAGAAATGAACCAAACAAGGTTCTGAAACAGCCATCTTCAAGTCATTCAATTTTCAACAAGCATGGCACACACAAGTCGTTTTGAAGGAGCTATTTGAAGTGCATGATATTAAACAAAAGTTAAAAACTGAACGGCTAATAAGAAAGAACGAGACACTTTTCAGCAGAAATGGGTATTGCAATTTGATATTAAACATAAGTTCTTTATCTTACCTCTCATGTAAAAACATGAGAACAAGAATATGACAGAACAACAAAACAGGAAAGAAAAATAAGACTTTACTCTATGAGATGAACAACGGTCAGAGAAAAAAGAAGAAGCGGGTCCAAGACTCCCAACCCCTTTTTAAGTTAGTCCTCAACCTTCACAAGCTCGTACTCAACCAGAGAGAGATTGTTGTCCTCCTTAACTGCAAACGTGGCAGGCTCAGTGACTTCCACGCGTCCCCACTTATCAACAGCCAGCCTCATCGACCCCTTGAACATGTCAATCTTGGCGTTGCGTAGAATTACCGTATTACCCGGCTCCATCATGTCAACTGCAGTTAGAAAAATACCCATGAGCAGTAAATCCAGGTCAAATCATCCACTATATATACATATATATAGAACAGAATACTGTATTAAAGTTGAAATTCTAGTATATCTAGATCAGGGAGGGGGAGGAGAGGGAACCTCCCGTCTGAGAACAAAGGTATAGGCAAGGAGGGTTTGTAGATTTTGATAGAGTTGATGAGAATAAAGCAAAGAGAATCCTTTGCGATCTAAAGAAAAAGCAGATTTACAAATGCCTCGATCGGGGTGGTTTTAGGTAGAACGATCTCAATGATCGCAAATGTTCTTCCACGATCGAGGCATCCGATAAGCCGTCCGATACAAATCCAAAACGCACGAAATTAAAAGCCTTCCCACTTGACAAAGAGGTAAGAAGTTGTTTAAATCAAAAATAAATTCTCTAAAATCATTGTAAATAGAATCAATCCGGCGCAAATTCTACCATTTTTTGGGACCAAGAAAAAATGGAACACTATCTCGATCCAAAGAATCATCGGGCAAATAATCAAACGATAATGGAAAACTATCCGGAGAATCATCGGCAAGTAATCGAAGTATAAGAGACGATCAGCCTATCAAATCGCCGATCGAAGACGCAGGATTCGCCACATAAAAGACTAGGTAACATCATTTCAATCCTCGCGGGCAACAATTTAAAAAAAAAGAAATTAAGACACGATCCGGAGAACCAACGGGGGAGTAAACTAAACAATAAGCGACAATCAGCAGATTGATAACGAAGGCTACACCACATAAAAGACCAGAAGCATCATTTCAATCCACGTGGGCCACAATTTCGAAAAAAGAAATCAAGGGTATCGAAATTAATCGCGTTAGGAACGAGTAAAACGATCAAGAACGAAAAAAATTGCAAAAAAAAAAAAAACTAATCAAGAACACGAACCCTGCTCGTTCCTAGCAGTGAAAATAATCGTTCCGGTCTCGTCGCCGACCACGGACTCGGCAATCCGAGTGCCCCGAAGGTGAGACGACGAGGCCCGCCCCTTCTGCAGAACCATGTTCGAGCTGACGACCTTGACCGTTAACGTGTGCCCGCTCGTGCCCGGCTTAAGCTGGTCCACCTTCACAAATACCGGCTTTCTCTTCGCCGGCGGCGCCGCCCCCTCTCCCTGCGGCTTCTGCCCCGCCGCCGCCGCCGACATCTTCCTCGCTCGCGCAGATTTGATTGAGAGACGATCGCTTCTCGCGCTCTCCCCGCAACCCTAACGACTGACTTGTCTCGCGAATCGCGATCCAAAGGGAATTTCGCGCACATACGGGGATGAGGGAGGAGCGCGGTACGGTGTCCCGCGGAGTAGACTATGTCGTCCGTTAACGTCGCCACGTGGCTTCCGGTGCTTCGGGCTGTGACGAATAATGTGGAGGTTTATAATGTCCCGCGGTGTGATTTTATAGGGGGTTATTTTATTGGATTTTTTGGATTTCAAGTTTGAGTTATTTCGGAGTGGTGTGTACAAGGACAGAGAAAAGAAAGTGACAAAACATGTTAGATAATTGTGTATTGAGAGTGACACTTGGCGTACCAGATAAGAGTATGGGGTTCATTACCTCCCCATGCATTATTGTCCCATGCATGATGAGAATGAAAGATCTGAATAGTATATAAACAGAAAAATATATATATTTAGAGAGAGAGATTACTTAAATCAATAGTTTTACAATTTAATCTCTCTCTATCTCTCCTCTCTCTATGTTTCTCTCTCTATATCTCTCTCTGTTTCTCTCTATATCTCTATCTCTATCTCTCTTTTTGTCTCTCTCTGACTCTCGCTATCTCTCTCTGTGTCTCTCTCTTGTCTCTCTCTATCTGTGTGTGTGTGTCTCAGTGTCTCTCTTGTCTCTCTCTATCTGTGTGGGTGTGTGTGTTTCAGTGTCTCCCTTGTCTCTCTCCATCTGTGTGTGTGTGTCTCAGTGTCTCTCTTGTCTCTCTCTATCTCTGTGTGTGTCTTGTCTCTCTCTTGTCTCTCTCTATCTCTCTCTATCTCTCTATGTCTCTCCTTATCTCTCTCTATCTCTCTCTATATCTCTATATCTCTCTATCTCTCTATCTCTCTATCTCTCTATCTCTCTGTGTCTATCTCTATATCTCTCTATCTCTCTGTGTCTCTCTCTATATCACTCTATCTCTCTATCTCTCTGTGTCTCTCTCTACATCACTCTATATCTCTCTCTCTCTGTGTCTCTCTCTCTATCTCTCTCTATCTCTCTTTGTGTCTCTCTCTATCACTCTACCTCTCTCTATGTGTCTCTCTCTCTATCTCTCTATCTCTCTATGTGTGTGTCTCTCTCTATCTCTTCTCTCTCTGTCTCTCTCTCTATCTCTCTGTCTCTCTCTCTATTCTCTCTCTATATCCCTTCTCCCTCTGTCTATCTCTCTATTTTGTGTCTCTCTATATCTCTCTCTGCCTCTCTCTCTATCACTCTATCTCTGTGTGTGTGTGTCCGTCTCTATCTCTCTCTATGTGTCCCTATCTATCTCTTCTCTATCTGTGTGCCTCTCTCTGTATCTCTCTCTATCTTGTGTCTCTCTATATCTCTTGTCTCTGTGTTTCTATCTCTCTTTGTGTCTCTCTCTATCTCTCTCTGCCTTTCTCTCTCTATCTCTCTAAGTCTCTGTCTCCCTCAATCTCTATCTCTATCTCTCTGTCCTTCTTAGGTCTTTATTTGTGAGGGATCCGGGTGGAAGAAGGGGATGTGGCATGTTCTATTGGTAAAATTCTCTTTGAATTCTATAGTGGTTGTTTATATCAGGTTGATTGCATAATATGTGAACATAAAACTATTTCTTCATGATTTACATTTTTTATTTATTCAAGGAATTCATTACTAACATCAAGGACTTCATTCATGGACTTCTTATCAATCAATATAAACAACACATACTAACACCAATGAGCCCCACTATGGATTCACCTTCATTGTTATGGCTTTCTAATTGGGAGAACATCTCCCTAATGAGAGAAGAGATAAGAAGGATGTGCACTTTAAGAATTCTGACCTGGGTAAATTACATTCATTTCATTCTCCTATTTATAATTTAGTATTTTCATCAACCATATGTATTCAAAAAACACTAATATGAAGTATATATTCTAATTTCTAATAGACCGTTGATTGTGACCCTCTAGGCACATGTATTAGTTTAGTTAATAAATATAAACATATTAAGCTTTATTCATTGTAGATTATCAATATATACTTTGATTAATCAATAATGGATTTATCTCATTCAATAAGTGGAGTTTGTCGCGCATGGGGTGTCAAGCTATATCTCATGCTCCAAAAGATACAAAGGAGTTTGGAAACCCTCTCATGGAACCTTATTGTTAATAGTTATTGTGTATATATAATCCCTCATTCTCTTGACACAACAAGGATAAGTTAGGGGATGGTCAAAGGTCAAACCCTAGTTGGTCACTAATAAACTCAAAATTAGGGCTTAATTTATCATTGGTCCTTTTCAATTTAATTAATAAAAATAGAAACCTATACTTAAGTAAATTTAGCTAATGATAGGTATGGATTCATAAGCTCAAAGTTAAGGCTTTAACTTGTCATTAGTATTTTTGAGATTATTCAATAAAAATATAAACATGTACTCACTTAGTAAGCTTAGCTAGTGATCAGTACGGATTGTCTCCACAGGGGATGGTGCTAAAGGATTTAACATTCTTCTTATAGTGATTATTGAGATGAGATGAGATGAGATGAGAAACATTCTAGTTACGAAATTGAGTGACTAGAAAGTACGAGGTGAGATGGTGATACTAAGTCCAAGAAGGTAATTAGTAGATAGTGATAATTAGGATTTGAGAATGCAATAATGAAATGACTACGATAAGAAGAACGATGGGAGCGAGGTATAGAAAAAGTTGAATACATCAAATGATGAATAAGTTAATGATAAGATGATGATGTGAAGGTAGTAAGATGTGATTTAGAGAATGTATGGATGCGATGACGAGACATGGTAGTGAAATTAATACAACCTAACGACAATATCGAGAAAGAACAACATAAGACAAGGATACTTACCATAGATCCTAATGTTTTGCTAGGATCATGATAATTTGCAAGTGCAGGTAAGCTCCCCGTCTTCTCTATTTTTTTCCCACACACCTAGTGGTGGATATTATGTAGCCGTCAAGCCAATCACACCACCATGTTTATTTACGTTCATTGAATAAATTATTACGTTCATTATTACTCTAATGTAATATTTATAATGAAGTCCATAAATACGTCAATGACATGGTGAATTATGATGAGATCATAATACAGTGATCACTAGACTTTAAACATGTATTCTAGATATTCCTATTCGATGGATAGTCGAGACGGACATCGAATTATCCAGATAGAATAACCCTAGCTAATCCTACTTATACAATAAGTATAGCTGATCATGTGGCTATTAGTGTGGCGACACTAAGGACATATAGTGGGTGCTCTTTGGAGAAAGAGGAGAATGACTCACGGAATGCAATGCAGAAAAATCCTTGGCCAGGGTAGTGAGGATATTGGAGAAGGCGTTCTCCAATGATCTCCGTTACACATCAGTACTAATCGAATGACGGATTAGGGTTTGATGATAAACCATACCCTAATTCGTCCGAGAATCTCGCGCAACTGATGGATTATATATATATATATGGTCACTGATGATAGTAAAGGTTCCATGAGAGAGTTTTAGACTACTTGATATCTCCTAGAGCACTTGGTTTACCTTGGCATCCAATGGACTGGAAACTTAACCTATCGATTGGGTTAAATCGATCATTATTTAATTAATCTATATGTTGATATAGTTAAAATCTCCTTTCACCCTTCCGAGATAACATGGTATCAGAGCAAGGTTCATAGAAACCTTTGCTTCGAGGGATTAAAGGGCTGCAAAAGCACTCGGACGCTCTCCCGCGAAGATTGATCATTCGTCGGAAATCGTCCTCCCGCGGAAATCATTCTCTGGCATTCCTTTTTTATTCTACGGAAATCGACTCTCTGGCGGGAACTGCTCTTCGGCGAAAATTATTTCGACTCTGGTAAGTACTTAAAGATTGCTCGATCATCTTGTTCGGTTTCGACGGAAATCATTTCGATTCCGACCGTGAAACCATCTTCTTGCAATCTCGGTCGCGAGTACTGAAGAAACGCGATCTTCTGTTGAACCCCTCCTCTCGACAAAAGTATCGTATTGGTGGGCCGTATCCATTCGGCGACTATTTTTTTCCTTCAAGAGGAGATTCAACAGAAAAGTGCCGTATCCATTCGGCGGAAATCGATTCAGCGACTACACCTTTCTTTTTCTTCAGTTAAGTGCCGTATCCATTCGGCGGGCTTTTTCTGAGGGCCGTATCCATTCAGCGTATGTGATTCCGTCTGGCAGTAATCACCTTTTTTCTTCTTTTTACACAATGGGGGGGTACACGTATATGTCACATGTAGCGCTGCAATTATTGACTTTCATATTTCCCCTTTTTATTATTTTCTCTCTTAGCTATCGAATTGCATTTATTATGTTTTAAATCACATCTTTTTTCCTATTGGTCCACGTTGTCCCTGCAAACAAAATATATGGAAAGTGTCAAGTAATGATCGACGCATTATGGCATCATGATTCGGGATGACATAATTGCACCTTTTTGCAATGATAAATGTACCTAATCATTACATATACTCTTGATTGGTTTTCGATTCAACAAATCAAATGGCGATACGTGGCGGGCGCATATTCAAAGAAAAATATATTAATAAATCATTATAAAATAAATATGAAGTAAGAAAATATAATAAATATATATGTACTTAGAAAAATCCTATATCCATGAATACAGGGTCAAAGAATTCATAAAAAAACATATTCTGAATCAAAAAATTAAGTTCTTTAAGAATATGATGTCAAAAAAATCCATAAAAATATTATTAAATCAAAAACATAACAATATCAGTCTAAAACATCACCCTAAAAATATATTTAATCATAGAAAGTTGATAACACACATTTATAATTATTTTAATGCATAAACGAGTGTAAATTTCCCAGAAATAACCCAATAATTTACATGTTTTCATGAAACAGCTCCAAAGGGAGCGTCGGTTAAGGATTTAATATTCTCTATATAGTCATTAAACATAATGGGGAAGATACGTCTAAAAATACAAGGTTAGGAGATGATGAAATTAAGGCTAGGAGGTTATAGTTATCGATAAGAATAAGATGATTATAGTAGGTGTGATGTACTGATAATGATGATATTATATGAATGAGCGAGACAACAAAGGGAGTGAAGATGGATCTATGGTAACATAGATGATGAGAAAAACCAATGTAAAGCAAGGATACTTAAATAGATACTTACATTTAGCCAATATTATGGTGAATTTTAAGTACAGGTACACTCCCCCGAGGCTATGTTGCCTCTTCTCAAACACCAAGCACACCAAGCACACCAAGCACACCAAGCACACCAAGCACACCAAGCACACCAAGAACCATGCTGATGGATCTCAGAAACTAGGTATCTTACAATCATCCCACGTATGTGGGAAACAAATGTAAGGATAATTTTTACAATGATCCACAACTCAACTTACAGATCAGATGACATGGATGGAAAGAGGGGATAAAAAATGAAGATTTCCTTTTTAACATGTAATAAAAAATGAAGCTGTCCATAAATTTCAGCTCAATTGGCCTTCAGGATTGTAGATATCAACCTCTGAAGTTGGCGTAATCTTTGGTGCCCTTTTTATTACATTTTCTCAATCCTCATTGGTGAAATTGTTCCTTCACTTGTTGTTTAATGATTTTATAAGCCTGCCAGATTTCCTTCTCCTCGGCTTCCATAAGCTAAAACTCTAAGAACGCCACGTCTCCTGCATGGAAAGCGAACATAAAAAATACATTTTCCTCTTTAAAATTACATGCTAAAACATGTCATTCTCGTTAGGAAAGATAAGAAAGATCGATTGTGTGACATGACAACACAAACTACGACACCATATCAATGTTTTTCCCTTTTCCCTGTCACCTCTCGCCTTTTGACTTTTTAATTTAGGAAACTTTATCCAAATAATGATTATTTTCTTGATCTTGGCACATGTAGTGACTGCTATTTTACTACCATCTTTTTTTTATTGGTCCACGTTGTCCTATAGATTGAAAAAATAAAAGTATGTCGGCCACTTGTTGGATGTTATGGTATCAAAATTTGTAATGCCACGATGGCATAGTTTCAAAACCATGATTAGTCCAATTTGATTGAATCAAATATCCCACTAGGCTAGGCAGGAAAATAGGACTAGAAAATATTAAATAATAACCATAAAAAATAATGTACAAGTCATAAAAGTGTAATAAATATACTTTCCAACTTAATAATTAATATCTCCGTAAATATAATGTCATAAATTTTCTAAAGATATTTTTGATAGATAAAATTAATTTATTTAAGAATATGATGTCAAAAATCCCTTAAAATACCAATAAATCCACAAAAACTAGAATATCAGTATAAAATAGGTAGCGTATATATAATATAAATATCATAGAATTAACCCAATAATTTGTGCAATATCTGTCATCCTAGTTAGCGCTCATGCGGAAACAATAATTTGCTCTCCATAAGAGTTTCTTCAAGCCGTTCACGTGTCTCGCCTCACTATCAATCTCACTCAATGGAGTGTGTGACCTGTGTAGAAAGGAAGAAAGAAGGGGTGCCCAGGTTTGGCTGGCATGGACACTTGAAATGGGGGTATCCTCTATTTATACTTATTAAGGTACTTTATATAAAAGCCCTTTTTAACTTCAACTATATCCATCAACACTCATTGATTTTATGTGTGTGAACTTCTAGGCCCATGAATCGATCTAGTTATTAACTTTCATGGCCCAAGAACACTTATTAACCAACATAATTAATTAAATATCTTGACATATAGATTAATTGATTAAGGATCACTTTAACCTAATGGACAATTCCAGCTCGTGGTGGGCTAAGCTATGCCTCTTGATCTAGAAGATACATAGTAGTGATTGAACTCTTTCATGGAACCTTTATCATCATTAGTTACCGTAGTCATGTATAATTCTCCATCTGCAGTAAACCCCAAAATGACTTAAGGGTATGGTTAATTGTTAAACCTTAATACATCATTCAACCAATTCTTAGGGATCATTGGAGGATGTATTATCCAATATCTCCACTACCTTGGGTATGGATTTACCACATCTTCCTCCTTGAGTCAATATCCTCATATACCAAGTGTGAACTGAGCTAGGACATCACAATCCAAGAATTATCTTGACCGTAAAATCACCTTCGTGTACTTTCTACTATATTCAATCTAAGAATTATTTAAATATTATGATTAGGGATTCTTAAATCGTAGTCAAAATTTAATGATCCATACACAAGATATCTTTGGTGAGTCATGTCAATGGATCACTTATACAAATGAGATATGAATCATCTTGATTGAAATTGATGTATAATATCATTCAGGGACTGACACATATAATTTAAGTTAATTCTTTCCTTACAGAGCACTCGCTATCCGTGTGATAAGATAGTTCTATTCTTTACATATTGTTTGATGTCTATCTCACTTATCCGTCGAATAAAAATATTGAAAATAGATTTTTAGAGATCAGTGATCACTATATTACAATGTTATTATAATTTACTTAGTCGTTGCCCATATTAAGGGACTTCATTATAAACATAACAGGAGAATAATAATAATGATTAAATATTCATTTCAATTGAACTTAAAATAACATGAAAGTGTCATTGTCTTGACAACCACATAATTTCCAACAATGAGTATACACTATATGTTGTAGTATCTCCACACTAATGGCAAAGGGATCGACCATACTCATCAAATGAGTGAGACTAGACATTGTTATTCAATCACGATATTTTGATGTCCTTCTTGAGTATCCTTAAAAAAAGGAATACTTGGAATACATGATATAAAAAATTGTGATTTCCATATTATTATCTCACCATTATTGACTTAGTCATAACATGTATTCATGGACTTGATGATAATCATAACATGTGTTAATTGAATAAATTGTAACTATGAATATTTGGTGTGATGTGTGAAGATGCATATATTTATAACCTTTCTATATTTTCAATGTGAAAAGATTAGGAATGATTTAAATTAGGAATGGGATAGCATTTCATTTGATATATTCATGTCATTAATCATCATTCTATACACTTATTTGAAGATAAGGAATTTAAACTCAATCAGAACCATACAATGAATAATATTTCATATATAATGACAAATAACTTTCCTAAGGAGAAGCAAGAGAATTATTGGCAAATGGCTATCACACTGTTTTCATGAGATGACCTCCTCTTCTTATGGGGTTAAGGGGAAGGTAGTTGGGTCACATGGGAAGGTGAATGGGACTTTGTTACTAGGTATATATACAAAAAGTGAGGGAAAATACTTCAAGAAGATCCATAATTAATGGAGTCCAAATGCTTATTTTTGGAGGCCCATAGTAAGTAGTGCCCCAAGATGGAGATTCTTCTAGAAGTGGCAAGATCTACATAAAGGGCCCTCGAGACCCACAAAATCCTTTTAGATATTCTTCCATCATAGAATCCTTCAACAAACTCTTCTTCTACTAGTATCTACAAAATATCTATATTACACCTTTTTTAGAGGTGCAGATCTTCAATTTCATCTTGTTAGAGTTTTCTTGAGCCACACATTATCTTCTGATAGATTCTATAGTTCCAAGAACCTACATAATATCTCTACTCAGGCATGTAAAACTTCATACCTTTTGTTGTATCTTGTTAGTGCTGTCTTTCCTAGTTTTAAGTTGTCTTTTTCAATAGTATTGTCATTATGTAAAACCATGAACCTTTAGTGGCCGATACAAGGCCACTTTCTAACATGAGGTCTGGAGAGACTATTTCTGTAGATTACGTAGACTTGTGGCCTATATAAGGCCTCAAGTAAAATAAGGCTCATGGATGCAAGTCATGTTTCTGTTCCTCTCCTGCTCTAAGGATGCATCAATGAAACAGCTCAATCACAAGTACTAGAGATCTGTTGAGAGAGACCCATGATTCTCGCTTTTCTTGTTTTAGGAGAAGGATCATAGACATTAATCTAGTAGTTATTGTGTATCATTTGTACCAAATTACATTGGAGATCCTTTGTACTCAATTCATTTGGAGATCTGTTGAGCAAGAAGTTCATTCATGTTTTATTCTTTTACTTTGTTGGAACTTTCCTTCAGATATCCTCTAGTGTATGGGAGCAAGAGAATGGGGGTGGATACCTGACCTCTCTGGGCTGACAGGGAAAAAGCCAACATTCACAAAAAAAGCAAAAATATAGACAAAGGAACATAACCACATAGACCAGGAAAGATAGAATGAGAGACACTGAAAGGGAGAGGAAAATATAGAGAGGCAGAGATAGAGAGATCATTAACTAGACCATCGCTGGGATGGGGGCGGGCCAGGGCGGGAATTCAGAAGGTCAAGGAGGGAGTTAAAGTCAACGGGCTGGCTACTCTCTTCCATGTGGCGGACGGCACCGACAACGAGGTCCCGAGGATAACCCATGTTGATGGCCTTGTCAATCAGCTCAGCATAAGGGTGACCACGGCCCATCGCCGGCGCCGCCGTTGCATATCCACCGCCACCATAATATCCACCGCCGTAACCTCCGCCCTTGCTCATCCCAGAATACGGTGGCGCCTGCAGCGGCCCACCCCCACCATACAACTCATGTGGCGGAGGTACGCTCTGAGGTTGACCTCGCTGGTATGGAGGCGGCGTGCTCTGGGTTTGACCTGGCTGGTAAGGCGGTGGCATGCTCTGTGTTTGGCCCTGTTGGTAAGGCGGCACGCTCTGGGTTTGACCGGGCTGGAAGGGCAGTGGCGCACTGTGGGTCTGACCCGGCTGGTACGGTGGCGGTGCGTTCGGGGCTTGACCTGGTGGGTACGGTGGCGGCGTGCTCTGGGTTTGACCTGGCTGATGTGGCGGCGGCGGCTGAGAGAAATGTGTTGGAGGCGCCTGCCACTGTGAGTATGGAGCGTAGAAAGTCGTGCCGCCACCAGCAACCTGGGCGTAGTTACTGGCTGGCGGAGCAGCCGCTGGCTGAGGCACCGGCGCGGGCGGCTCGGGAGCTCTGGGCGGCGGCGGAGGAAGGGCGAGCGCCAGCGGCTGGCCTGATGGCTCTGGAGGCGCAGCGGGAGCAGTGGTCGCGGCGCCACCGTCTGACGGCTCTTTGCTGGCGAGCTGCAGCTTGGCCAGCTCCCTCTGCGTCTCGGCCAGCTCTTGCTTGTCCCTTAAAATCTGCACCGACCTGTGGATCTGTAACATCAAGACAAATTAATATTTATAGTTCCAGATCGTCCCGGACGTGGACGATGGACGGGACGGAACGAATTTTGTCCCATCCAACGTCCAGAGTAAGTTCTGGGACGGAGGACGGGACGGTTTTTTGTCCAACCATAGAAAAACCGTCCCGTCCAGTCATACTTGGATGGTATTTCGTCCCGTCCAGTCCTCCCGGGACGAATTTTCATCCCAGCCCTTGTCCCGGACGGAAAAAAACCATTTTATATTTTTAATATATTAATGTAGATTTTTTCAAGTTTTTTACTGAATTACAGAGGAGAGAGAATACGAAGGGACATATTTACAATTATTTCTGAGCGGCGTCCATCTGCACGCACGTAAAAGTACAGGGACTTTGATGCAAATTGTCATAGTGAGGCCACGTGGCAACATCTCAACCGTTGGATGTGAATCCGACAGTTTTCTGTCCAGATTCGTCTGTCCATCGTCTGAGACCTCCGGATGGACGTTTTTTTTGTCCCATGGGGCAAAAACCGTCCCGTCCAATGGTCCCTGGGACGATTTTTTTGTCCCGGGACGAAAAAATCGTCCTGTCCGCGTCCCTGCACTATATCAGTATTAGTATTCTCTGGTGGTGCTTACTGTTTATTAACATGCAACTTACTTCCTGGAGATGCTTGTCGAGGGACTTGAGCTTTTGATCAGATTCACTTTGATCACGTCCCATATCTGAGCGCAGGTCTCCAAGGGAACGTTCTAGGCTGTAGCAGTGTTGCTCTAGCTGGGACAGCCGCCCGGTGATCCCTTCCAGAACTCTCAGAAGATTGTCTGCGTGTTTTTTCATGCATTTCTCCACAGATGTGAGCACATCGCGGTTGTCAAACTCTTCCCGTTGGCCGTATACATCCATCAATGATCTCCCTGTTCTGTTATCCCTATATTCCTGTATCAAATTGGAGAAATGTTCATTAAAGATTACTCCCCAAGTTGCACATGTCGCTTGAAATTCTGGAGAAATCTGAGTGACATAAAACTATACATAATAATTGCTTTAATTTATGAACACAATCACTCAAATCAGTCGAAATAGCAAAAAAAAGGTCCATAAGAAGTAATTCGAAACCTCTGGAGAGATAAGATCAGACAAACCCTACCCCAAGAAAAACGGGAATTAAACCGCAGTACATGGACGGAGTTCATAAAATCGGAGAGGCAAAGGTGAAGTTGCGACAAATTAACGTTGCGATACATGACAGCGAGAATATACGGAGAAAAAACAGCAATTATGCCATCACCGCACCAACAATCACCATATAGAATTGGAGAACAGAGAAGATCAGCCAAAATCCCGAACAACATGATAAACCACGAATTAACTGTTGGCCAAAAACAATTCTAGCTAAACGAAATTCGACGCCAGGATCAAACCAGAGAACGAAATAATTTCAGGAGACTTCATAGGATAGACGGCAGACAAGAAATCCTGATAAAACTGTCATCAATCAATAAATATGAAACAAATAATAAATATCACCTTTCCGGAGGGATCCATTCGCTTCCCGTTGGAATGATCCTGGTTACCGATGTCATCATACGCGCAAAGAACGTCGTTCGAACCAAAATCGAAGGAATGCGATAGAGCGGAGGGACGACCAGAAGATCCACCAGACGCCATGGTGGTTGCGGATGAAGGTCTCCTCAGCCGACGATCAAAGGCGATCAAAGGCAGAGAAAGGGGGAAAACGAGGACGAACTCCCGACTTTTCTTAGCGCTCAAGTTTTCTGTTACTCGGCCTCCTTTTAAATACCCCAAATGCGAAACTTGTCCCTTTCGTGGGCTCCGGTTAGGTAAATCCGGATAAGGGAACAGCTTAAAGCTGCACAGGAGTTTTATCTCGTCAGCCCAAAGGCTTGTGCAAGGATGACGGAACGAGGACGAACGGAGCTTCGTTCAGTCCCAGGACGAAAAAATCGTCCCGCCCAAGGGAATGTTCGAGAATCGGGACGAAAATTCGTCACGGGACGACCTAACGGGACGGTTTTCGCCCTGTGGGACGAAAAACCCGTCCCGTCAGAGGTCTCTGATGATGGACGGTCGGAGGACTAAAAACTGTCAGATTCACATCTGACGTTGAGATCTAGCCACGAGGCCTCGTTGTTACATTTTACATTAAAGTCCCTGTATTTTTATGCGCTCACAAACTGACGCTGCTCAAAAGTAATTGTATATATGTCCCTCAGCATTCGCTCTCATTCGTATTTCCTTAAAAAACTTATAAAAATCCATATTAATTGAATGAGACATTGGAACAAGTCCACAATGAGGCAACAGTATGTTAAAATGTTTAACATACCTTTAATGTATTAAAATATTAAACTGATTTTTTTTCGTCTAGGACGAGGGACGGGACGGTTTTTCCCTAGACGGGATGGTTTTCGTATAGCCTGACAAAAAAATCGTCTCGTCCACCTCCCTGCACTAAAGCCCAATGTCGGACGAGATGAAATCCATCCCAACCCGTCCACCGTCCACATCCTGGACGAACCAAAACTATGGTCATCAGTCAAGAATTCTGCCTTAGATGGGGTTCAGCAAACGTCTCTTATCACGACTTCTTTTACGAAGAGGTGATGGCCGACGTGACAGATGGGCCATCTAGACTATCATCAGGACATGAGACATGACAAATTTCCAAGATGACGATGATGGAGGCATCTGGAGGGGTAGGGAGGTACATGGTCAGGTTCCAGTCTAAGCTTATCAAAAACCTAAACCTAGATCTGAAGTTCGGTCTAGTCTCATTTTGGTCAAGTTACCTTGTCAATGTCAACGTCAATGTCAAAAAGTCAAATGTCAATCTTTATAAACATTTTAAGAGAATCTCTGAGAATATTTAAAGTCAAAATTAGAAAATATTATGATCTCATTTACATATATTCCACCGAAAGTGGTATCCCTTTTTGCTGCTTAGCTTGCCTTTGCTCTACAAAGTTGTCTCAACGCATTTAACTGGACTTTGTTTAGTTGTCGCTGTGGGTGCCAAGTGGTGCTTGATATTGTGCACATGAGAGAAGCGATAATATTCACCATGGTTGAAAACATACGTAAGAATGCATAAAATAGAAAATAAAAAATGAATTTACATTTTCAGTCTTCATTTTTTCTCCACTCACATGTCATCTGCTTCACTATCATCCCCTTAGTACTCCACTTCATCATTGATGCCCAGCATTGCATAGTCATGAAAGATGGATATCATGTCCACAAAAAGTCATCCTCGCCTAATGTCATGATCCCTCGTCCGTTCGAAAAAGGCACTTTGATATAACACGAAGAGCGCCGGGATCTGTCGTCTCATGTTACAACACAGGCAAGACAAAAATTGAAATGTAAGTGATACAATGTATGCAAAGGATGGTGAAAAACCAATGAGAAAGACGTGGAAATTGCTGATTAGAATGACAATCGACTAAAGATTCGGGAGTGGACCATTCACAATTAGGCTCCCAATGACCCTCTCGGACTAACTAAAAGTCCTATGAGGTGAGTGGACAACGAGAAGTCCAAAGATGTCCACGTCGTTTTCTGCCAGGGACCTTAGTCTTTATCACAAGAAACCCCTAGCTATCGACAAGTAGGTGGCTAGTTCTATATTTCAATATTAATATTGAGCATAGAGCAGAAGATGGTGTTGGGTTTAATGCATTGGTTCGTCCATGGAAAACACATTCCATGGATGCAGAAGTGTGTAGATCGATTCATAATCGATCTTTAAAATCAACATATTGAATGTACCTTTTGGGGAACTTGTTCTACCCTTGACTTTGCAGCTCCGAGATCGTTCTGAAGCCGTTCACGCGTTCGGCCTCTAGAAGTATCCACGTGATCACTCGGTGCTTGGATCTCCACGTCTTCTTCGATTCTTCTTGGAAATCTAGAAGATCTCCTCACCATGAAGACACTCTCCCTTGGATAAGTGGAGAAGAGAATGGAGAAAGGGAGATGCTCTCAAATCAGGCTTGCATGGGTGCTTAAAATGATACCCATTTCCTTCTTTTTATATTTCACTTAAAGTTTTTCTCAAAAATCCTACGAAGTAAGATATATCCACCAATGCCTTTTGTTGGTTTCTAGAGGCCTAGATCTGGATGAACAAAACAAAATGATTCGCAGCGGAAGACTTTTGCAAATCGAACGGCATCGACAAAAACTATTAAAATGAAGTACCTTTACACGAATCTCATTCATGATTTCTTCAATCCCAGAGCGAGACGAGTTGAGCTGCTCAAGTGTGTAGCCTCTAGACGTATCCACGCGGTCATCGGCACGCCGGATCTCCTCCTTCTCATTGACGAGCCCCGTTCTATCTCCGTCGGTGTCGTTACGTCGTCCCGATCACATCAAGGATGGAGAGGGGGTGTGGGGAGAGTGGAGAAGAAGGGGAAAGGCCCCTGAACAATTCTGGCCTAGGTGAATTTCGTTCAGGGCCTTCCCCTATTTATACTAAGTGGATATTTTTCATAAAACCCCCCAAAACTTAAGTATATCTTCTGACATCCAAAAGGCAATTTAAGTGTGACCTTCTAGGCCGATGTGTCAGTCTAGTTAACGACTCCGACGGCCCAATAACCTTTATTGGCCTTCCAAATTAATTAACTATATCATTATATAGATTAATTAATGTTAGATCGATTTAACCCAATTGATAGGTCGAGACTCCAACACGTGGGGTGCCAAGCTACACCTCGTGTCCTAGAAGATGCAAATGAGTGTGTATCGACTCACTCATGGAACCTGTTCATCATCAGCTACCGTGTATGTATAATCCCTCATCCACTTGATGCTCCTTGGACGACTTAGGGTATGATCAACTGTCAAACCCTAATCGATCATCCGAGTTAGTACTGATGCATTCGGAAATCATTGGAGAACTCTTCTCCGATATTTCATTGCCGTGGACAAGGACTTTGTTGCATCGTCTTCCTTGAGCTGTCACCTCTTATACTGAGGGTGGACGATCCCATCTTGACCACTCAATCGCCTTCGTGTACTTCTTGATGCACCCGAACTAAGACCGTTTAGAATCCTGTGATTAGAGACTCGTTGGCCATAGCCAAAGTACAACTATCCGTCCGCAAACGTCTTTGGTGTCTCGGGTCTAAGGACTACTTACACAACCGTGACGTGAATCAACCTGATTGACAGTTTGGTATAATACCATTCAGGGATTCGTACGGATCAATTCAGTGAACTCTTTCCACTAAAGAGCACCCACTATATATCCTTAGTGTCGCCACACTAATAGTCACAGGACCGGCCATACTCATCATATGAGTGAAGCTAGATAGTGCTATTCTATCAGGATACTTCGATGTCCTCATCGCGTATCCTTCGAATATGAATGTTTACAACACATGCTTAAAGGCTAGTGATCTCCGCATTACGATCTCATCATAATTCACTAAGTTCGATCATGTATTCGTGGACTTCATTATACGCATTACACGTGCACTATAATGAATATGTTCTATTAATGAATATGGAACGAGATGTGGAATGTGTGATTGGCTTGCCAGCCACATATATTTCCATCACCTTTATGACCTTGTGTGTGTGACGCTTAAGGCCCATGTATCATTCTAGTTAATAAATTTTAGTACCCTAATAAATATTTATTGACTAACCTTATTAATAAACTATATCAACATATGGATTAATTAAATATGGATCGATTTAACCCAATCGATAGGTTAAGTTTCTAGCCCGTGGGATGCCCAGCTACACCTCATGCTCTAGAAGATACCGAGTAGTGTTTGAACTCTCTCATGGAACCTTTATCGTCATCGGTTACCGTTTATGAATAATCCATCATCTGCGCCAGACTCTCGAAAGACATGCTATAGTTGATCGTCAAACCCTAATCCATCATTGGATACATATGCGTAAGGGGGATCATTGGAGAATGCTTTCTCCAATATCCTCGCTACTCTGACTAGGGATTTTCTACATTGTCTTCCTTGAGTTGATCTCCTCTTATACTCAAGATGGATGATCTCGTCTTGACCACTCGATCATCTCTGTGATCTTCTTACTACATCCGAGCTATGACTTTTTTGAATCCCATGATTAGAGGCTCGTAAGTCGTAATCAAAATGTAGTCGTCCACTCGCGAGATGTCCTTGGCGTCTCAAGTTAGTGGATCACTTATACAACCACGACTTGAATCAACCTAATTGACGTTTTGGTATAATACCATTAAGGGATTCATACGGATCGATTCAATGAACTCTTTCTCCAAAGATCACCCACTATCTTCCCTTAGTGTTGCCACATTAATAGCCACATGATCAGCTATACTTATCGTCCAAGTAGGATCACCTAGTGCTATTCTATCTGGATAATTCGATGTTCGTCTCGACTATCCATTGAATGTGAATATTTAGAATACATGTTTAAAGACTAGTGATCACTGTATTATGATCTCATCATAATTCACTAAGTCATTGCACGTATTCATGGATTCATTATAAACACCACACAGAATAATAATGAACAGTAATATTTTATTCAATGAACTTAAATAAACATTGTAGTGTGATTGGCTGGATGGCCACATAATATCCATTGGACGACACTTAAAGAAGTAATAATACCACAAATTTAAAGTGGGAGAAGGATTGTACCTGATGGGTCGAGACCCGAAAGACTGAGGTGAGGAGTCATTTCGCAGAAGATGACGGACGTCGTGGGCCACATGGGGATGCAAGAGCCGCAGTCGCGGGTGTAGGGCCACGCAGGGGGCATACGTGGGCCACATGGGGCGAGGAAGAGGGCGCGCAGGTAGGGCACGCACGTGCTGGTCGGCGAGCGTGGGCGGTGATGGAGATGGCGGTGGCACTGGTAATGTTGAAGACATGGCATTCTTGGATAAAACTTCAAGAACTCTTCAAGAAATGACTGTAACTGCCCAAGAAATGGCATAGACGGTGTTGTCGTTCTTCCACAGAGACGTGTCTCAATGTGGTGAAGCTGGCAATTCTGCGACGTTCGGATATCCATGATCTACTCTAGAAAACGGTAAAGATGACTCCCAACGGGAAGAGGCGGGAACCCAGATGAGAAAATATCTTTCAAATTCAAATTGGCTCTTACGGCTTCGTTGGGCATGCCACCCTTTATATAGGGTAGGGAGGATGCCCAATTGGGCTGAACAAGGGGAAACCGTCTCGTGATGAGAGATTTTCCCTTAAACGTACATCAAGGCAAATAACGAAAGTAATAATGGACAAGGCCCAAACACGAAGGCCCATCCAACAATTTAGAAAAAAACCAAAATACATGGAAATAAAAGCAAACGCTCACAATTCATTGCTAGGCCGTGTACTTAAAGCTGGGGTTGCAGATGTCGACTCGAGCTGCGCGGTGAGGTTATTGGCATCCCGTGGCCTGGCTGGTGCGATGGTCCCCCATCACACTCCGATGGAGCACTCGAGTCAACTAGAAAGGAATAACTTTGGAATCAGTACATGGCATGAATATTTATGTAACCCAAATGTATGCCACCATTGGAGTGCAGACTCATGAGAGCTAACAAAATTTTTCCTTAAGGTAGTTATATACTTATGCTGTAATAAATCTTGATACTACACTTTGTCTCATTTTGTTAGGTTTGATCAATGCAAGCGTCATCACAACCTTAGTAGGTGTATCCTCCATATATGTCTGGTTGCTTGAAGTTGATGAGAAGGGAAATATATCAAGAATATGGATGCCAGTGTTGATAATGAAATATTTTTCATCCTTATGGATGAAATAAATCTTCAGTATTGAATTTTGACATTGTTGCAAAGGCAAATATTGGCTTCATTCCAAAATAGATTTATACTACACTAACTTCTCCTTCATTATAGTGTACATACTTTTCAACAACCTTGTTCGTTGAGTGCTAAACGGTACGATTGGGCACCTTGATGAGGATTCCCCAATGCATCAATTGCAGAATGCAATTGATTGAGTAAAAGTTTATACACTTATATTGAAGATTAAGCTTTAAGGGCATTTTTTGCACAATGCTTTAATGTGTGTTTTGATGAATGTTCAAAGTGATGCATGCCTCAATATGGATTGTGATCAATGCACAATAGGCCCTCAATCAAGTAGTTGACTGATTGTATGTGAAGATAAAATAAGAGCCTTAGATATATTAAAAGGCTCTTAGTTTGACCATACAATGAACAAGTCAAATCATGTATTTAGGACTTGTATTTTTATGAAATGAAGATAAGCATAGTTTTACCACTGTTCAGGTATTTGTGTGAATTTGTCTTCATTTGATTTGTTGAATAACTTGTTCAAAATATTAATTACTACCTTCAAGTATTTAATGCTAAATTTATTGAAGATTTAATTAAAATTAATTACATAAAGATATTATTATCCAATGATGATATCTTTATTTAAATGATGTGGTCAAAATATCTAAAATTTTAGTATTATTTTAAATATCAAGCCCGTGGCATGACGACTAGTTTTTGTTCTTAATTCTTTAAAGTTATTTGAATTGATGGAAAAATTGTAAATATAAAAAAATAAAATTAAAATGGTTATTATTTTATATTGCTTAATCATAATCTATGAATATGACTGTCGGAATTTTGTCAGATTACCATTATGCCCTTTCAGATTTTCAGGTCTATATATGCAGTTTTGAGCCCTAATTTCAAACCCCCTCCTCCTTGCCCTTTGAAAATCGCAGCCCAAAAGCTAGAGAGATCTCTCAATTCGTAGAGCACTTTTCAAGCATTTTTTGAGCATTCTTTAAAGAGATCATTTGTTTCTAACATCAATCCAAGTCCATAGAACTTGGAATCATGGTTTTTGGTGCAAGGTATTTCAAGATTCTCAAAAAGAAGGCTGGAATCTGAACTTCCCATATCCTCGACCCTGTGATAATTTTATAATTTTTAGCATATTTTTTATGCTGATTTTGAGATTTTATTCTACATACAATTGTTGATAATATCCATTAAAAAACCAAAAAAAATTTGAATCGCGTCATTAGGTTGAGTTTGGAAAGAGTTAAAGGGGTTTAAAGTTTGACACTGAGGAATCAAGTTGTGAACAAAGGATGATGAAAAATTGTTCTCTTGAGATTTCTCTGATTTGTTTTGGAATACCTTGTGTGAGATAACAGTCGTGAGAAATTTTGTTATGAAACCATTCCAGGTAGAATCATTGAATTTGGTGCAGGATGGAAAAAGATATTGGAGTTTTAAGCATCAAAGGTCAAACAAGAATCAAGAATTTTATCCAAATAAAAATGTGGAGGAGAAGAGGACTGAAGAAAGAACAACCACAAACAAGGGGGTACTACTGAAGGGAAGTCATAGTTATATTTATGAATCTTTATATCTGAATTAATAAAAAAATTACATAAAATGTTTCTTGTTGAAATGCGTAAAATTAGTCCTTATCTTGAATACTATTTTTAGTAGCCATCAATACTAAGTGTTGTTGAGGAGAATACATTATTCAGAACTATACTGTTATTGCTAGATCTTTGTGATCACTTAGGGTAAGGCTTTTTGGACCATAAGAAGAAGGCTTTGGGGGCTAAGTTGAAGTGGATTAAGCAACGTCATTCCGTGGGAGCCTTTGAGGGTTGAGGATGACAAAACTTCATCGACCTTTTCTTTTTTCTTGGTATCCTTGTTCAGCCCTATTTCTGAGTGATTTGCTTGGGGGGAATTCACACAAACTTGGTTAGGGCACATCATCACCTTGGGACGGATACCCCCGAACAGCATTCAGGATTAGCTTAAGCTGTCTAAAAAAAATAACTATGTCTCTCATTTTCCCTACCTCATTTTTAAGATAGAAAAAATCCTAGGCTAATTAAAACGAAAATATAATATATATAGATAACCTAATTCACCGCCCCTCTTAGGTTATTTCTTGGCCACCTAAACTAACATATATAACAGAAGATGTTGTAATTATGTGTGACTATGGAACAATTTAAGTGACCTCACAAGAGGTAGCAAGTCTTATAAAAAAAAATATTTTCACGAGATCCCGTTCTTCAATCAGGATAGAATTATTCATTTTGTTTGTAATTAAATAATCAATCCCCATTTTGTATAATACTTCCTCTTCTTCCACACCGCTTCAATCATATCATGTGTGGGGTTCCACATGGTGGGGGCATCTTCAATGTTAAAATTTGTATGTTCCATGCCCAACTCACATTGTAAGTTTGAATAGTGATGAATCTTTTAAGGTGAAGCTCCAGCTGCAATGAACAGTTTTCAAAGGCTAAAAAGAATTTCTCTAAAAAAAATTTATATGGTATTCGTGGTACTGTTACTTTCATCACCATCATCATCCTTTGATCTTATAACTACTATAAATGTGCAAAAAATGTACCTCACAGTTTAAGGAGTCAACAATCATTAATGGGTAAGTAAACATTACATATTGGATATTTCTAGTGGTTCCACATTACGAAGATAGCTGGTTGATCAATGGTAGTTAAATATACACTGTTTTTCATATTTATCAAGGTGAATAAAATATTTTATTGGGCCCAACTTCTTCCACTGTTTTCAGTTATTGTGAGGAGAAATTCTATTAACTTTTATGAACAATAACACTATATATTTTTTTTGTTAATTTTGGGAATTTTTAAGAGACATAAAAAGATTTATTAATCTCAATAAAATTGTTCATTATTTGTGGTGTATACAATCACCATATTCAGGATTTCCCTCCCATTCTTTTCTTTGACTGAGGCTGCTATATCCTAGAAAGCCGCTATCCATAATATTGTAACAAGTCATGGTGAGACACACTAAGAAGAGGGTTCAGATTAGTGTTTTTCTGAAATGTTCCTTATCCTTTTCAAATTCAGTCATTATATTCCTGGGAAATTTCTTGCTACCCTTCTCACCCACAATACAAATTTTAATAAACAGAAATTTTAGAAATGTTCTAAAATATTTGATCTAGTTGCAAAAGAAAGGAACTTTCCATTATTACTTTAAATGCAGATAGTTAAAGATTAGAATGAAGACCTTATAATGGGAAAATTTAAATTTCAATGTTGTAGAAAATGATAAGTAACATTTAAAGATTAAGGCTTAGTGTTAGTGAAAATTTCTGAAAATGTGTTTTTGGTGAATGTCCAAAGAAGGTTGGGCCAAATAAACTGTCAGTCCATGGGTTTGATATCAAATAATAAACAATTATTCGTATCAGGAAGCATACATATGAAGAGAACCAATTTCAGATGGTTCAAGTTGCAACATACACACTTACACTCGATCCTACTGTCATGTATATAAAGACATCTTGTGCCTGGCCATATGGTTAACAGGTCGAATGAACACTATAGGCCTTGAGATTTTGATGATATGTTAATAATCATGTTCTATGTTGTTTGTAAAATGAACATGTTGACCACACATCATTTCTCCAATGAAATGAAATGGCCAATGTGGACTTATTTACCTACCATATATATTTATAGCCACATTAATTGATTATTTTATAGAACTTATGTTGGGATCTAGAGGCCTTTTTTTTTTAATGGCAAAAAACACGGTGCCGGGTATGGCCAAACCCAAGGATTGTGCCCGTAGACTGATCCATCCGTGCCCTGGACGCCACCCATGGGGGTTTTATTTATAAAGTGGAGTGTTTTTCATTGTTTTTAGGTGAGGAACGAGTATATATATCCCAATTACACTCGGATCCAACTCGTCCACGCCCATTTTAAAGGAAAGAAGAGATACATGGATGATACCTCGCAGGCGCTCAGGAAAGTGTACTCGCCGTCGTCCCGCCAGAGCCGCTCCGCGATGACGATGTACTGCGGGATGTGTCCTCTCCGTCGTGGAGAGGGATCGAGAAAGTTCGTGCTGACGCGCTAGTCAAGGCGGGCACTGTCCACGCCTCTAGCTCTAGCAGTCCACGCAATCCTCCAATCCCGCGGGCCTGGTGTCACGAGGATGCGCCGTGTGGGGATGGTGGGCATGCCAAGACGATCGAGGCGATAGCAGCCGCGAGCCGTGGGGGGGAGCGCCTGCCAAGTATGAAAAAGAGAGAAGGGGATGCGTGCGTGTACCGCGTGGTTGGCGAGGGCATCGGCTGTCTGGTTGCCCTCTCTCAGCTGATGATGAAAGCAGGCTATGCGGGAGCGGCATCGCATGATGTCTTCCCACGCATGGCTGAGTCGCCACTGGGAGCATGTACCTAGACGAAGCATATCAACCAATATTTGTGAGTCCGATTCTATGACGACATTGTGAAGGTTTCGTTCCTCACAGAGGAGTAGACCATCACGAATCGCCATAGCCTCGGCTACTGTATTAGTTTGTATGCCATAAAAAGAAGAGAAAGCAAAGAGTATACTCCCCGTATGGTCTCTAAGGATACCTCCTCCCCCTGCTGCCCCGGGGTTCCCTTTAGCCGCACTGTCCACGTTCAGTTTGAGAATGCCTATTGGCGGTGTGAGCCAATAAACAACTCGATACTGGATGCGGGTGGCGGCGGGGGTCGCCGGGATGCCAATTGAGCAGAGGAGATCTCTCGCGAGTGCTCAGCGGCCATCTCGAGAGGGAAGCAGAGGTTGGATGCGCCGAAGCCACAGCTGAACTCGTCGCATGATGTCCACGGCGCGCATGGGCGAACCTGCAAAACAAGAAGAATTTCGCCCCTTCCAAATCTCCCATAGAAGATAAGCTATGGTGATGCGGAAAATGGGGCGCCGTGCAGAGCGGGTTGACGAGAGGATAAACTTGCCAAAACACTCAGACGGGGTTAGAGGACGAAGGCGATCGGTGATGAGGCGCCAGCATTCCACAGCTATCTCGCTATGGAAGAAAAGATGGTCCATCGTTTGCGTGTGTGGGAGGGTGGGACAACAATGGCAGTGGGAACTAAGAGAATGTCCGATCCGAGTCACTCGGTCATCAGTCGGGAGGCCGCGGTGTAAAAGTCTCCAAAGGAAAAAGGAGATGCGCGTATGGATCGCTGGATGCCATATGCGGCGACCCCAGTGCTGTAGGGGGGATTTCACACGGAAATGCTCCCAAGAGGAGCGGCACGTGTAGGCTCCATTGGATGTGAGTGTCCAGATAGCACTATCAGAACTAGAGTCGATTGGCGTAGTCTGGACCTCGGGTAGGGTGTCCAAGGGAAGACCGTGCTGCTCCCATAGGTGTGACGTGTTGCCTCTAAGCAACTAGGTCATAGTGAGTCTCACTCGGTGCGGTACAAACTATGGGTGGGAAGCGAGTGGAAAATCAGCATACCAGGTATCGTACCATGCACTAATGTCCCCTCGGCCGATATGCCAACGTGTGACTTGAACCATCTCAAGCCAGTGCCGCTGCCACGTTCGCCATCTCTTAGGGCCCCGAATATCTATCTCGTGACGGGCCCATTCACCGTATTTGGCTAAGATGAGACTCCCAAGAAACCCAATGGTGGCGGCTCTCTCCCTCGAGGTGACCAGACCATAGGAAGCGCGCACATAGGCGTTCCACAGAGCGGAGAACAATAAGAGAGAGTGAGTGGACGGCAAGAGTGTGTAGCGGGATACTCATGAGGACATGTCGGATAAGCTGGATCCGTCCTCCTGGGGATAGGAAACAAAGTTTCCATCCCTCTAATTTCTTTCTGAGCTTGCCTAGCACGACATCAAAGTAGTGATGACGAGTAGGGCCAAGAAAGATAGGGCATCCAAGATAGTCGAATGGGAGGTGTCCTCGTGAGTATCGTGTATAAAGTTGGAGTATCTCAAAGCGCTTTATAGTGGTGGAAGGTCCCACGATAAAGCTACTCTCCGAGGCGTTGACGAGCTGGCCCGAAGCATGCTCGTAAGCTGTAAGGACACTCATAAATTTCTTAATGGATTTTTTAGATCCATTGAGAAACAATATGACATCATCAGCGAATAGTGAGTGCGAGAGAATCAGGCAACCCCTCTTTGTAAAGTATGGTTGGATGAGGCCTTGGTCGATCGAGACCTCCTCCATCAATACTAGCACCAAGTTAATGCCTACAATATCCCAGCATGCCGTATAGAAATCAGCGGTGAATCCATCCGGTCCTAGGGCTTTGTTACGGCCCAAGGAAAGAACTATCTCTTTGATCTACGCTCGTGTTGGGGGGGCTAGCACAAGTGCGTTGTCTTGGTCGGTCACCAGGTAAGGTATAGAGGAAAGAAGATCCTCGCTCATAACTGTGGGTTGTGAGGAGAGGAGTGAGTGATAGTACTCCACTCCGGCGGCTGCTAGCTGGGCAGGGTCCTGTCGTCGCATGGCATCCTCAAGCTGCTCTCTGAAACGTAGCTGGCGCTCTCCCATATCATCTGTCCAGCACTCCTGTAGTTGGCGGTCAACATCAACTAATTCCTTCTTTAATTCTTCGACCGGTGAATGAACGTCTCCAAAGACATGACGATTCCACCATTTGAGGTGAAGCTTGAGATTCCTCAGTCGATAACTGAAGTTCTCCATAGGTGATGTAGAAATAGAACCATGCCGATGGCTACGCACATAACTATGGAATTCTCTATGTTCTAACCACATGTTCTAAAATCGGAAGGGTGGTCGACGGACCCATTGACTCAAATCTGGGAGGAGAAGGATCGGTGTGTGATCCGAATAAAATCTCGGGAGAATCTCGATCGTCAACGTGCAATGCATCAAAGCACTACTATTGGTAAAACAACGATCAAGTCATTCGTACATACGCGCATCCGTTTGACGTTCATTGCACCATGTCCACTTTTCCCCTATGGTAGGCGGCTCCACTAGTGAAGCCTCGTGGATAAAGTCGTTGAAGGCTTGCATAGAACGTAAACGAGGTGCGCGGCCCCCCTATCGCTCAATGATGTCCCGTATGCAGTTGAAGTCTTTGGCTATAAGCCAAGGTCGATCAACCGATTGTGAATGAGAACGGATATGTTGAGCGAGTTCCTCCCATAGGGCCTCTTGCTCGGTGGGTCTGTGCGGGGCATACACGACAGTAAGTAGGTAGGGCTTTGGGGGGCATGATACGTCGAAGGTGGCGTACTGTGTCCCTTCAGCAAAAAATGTAATCGGATATTCTCGCTTCCAAAGAAGTCAGAGCTTATCCGATGAATGGCAATAAACATGATCCATCCCGAGTTTCCTTGCGATGTAATGAGACTGATCCGATGTAATCATCGGCTCAAGAAGTCCCACTATACTTATGTTATGCCTATTGATAAGGGAGAGCAGATGTGTTTGAGTGAGAGGGTTGCCAATCCCTCTACAATTCCAAACGAGACTGGGAATCATAAATCTATTTGCTCTCGTGACGCACCCGAGATCGGGTGTTGTATGTGCGGCGTGGAGGTGAAGGGGAGGCATCCGAGCGGCGTCTCGGATAAGGGGAGGTATCCATATCAGAGTCCTCAGAGGAGAGACATCGTCCCTCCTCACCTATGGAATCCCGACCACTGGTACCAGCACATGTCCTCCGAAGTAGTGAATGCAGCTTGACAGTTTGTCAAGAAGTCCACATGCTCGGAGGGTATATGTGATGGGTGAAGGATGGGTGTGGAGGTGGGGGGGGGGTGCGAGGGGGTGGAGGGAGGTGGATCACGGGGTGGTGGAGATGGGAGGGGTGGCACACAGGGTAGTGCAGAAACACAGGGTAGTGGGGAGAGAAGAGGTGGGTCATGGGGTGATGGGGCGGGTGAAGGGGGTCGGGTGTGAGGTGGTGAGGGGCGGTCAGGGGGCGGGGTGTGTGAAGGTGAGTGGCTCGAGGAAGAAGGTGGGGGACGAGAAGAGCTGAGCCGGGAAGATGGGCAATGAGAGGGAGCGAGAGGAGAAACATGGGAAGGTGCACATAGGGGGGACGTGGGAGGGGGGATGGTTGGTCTAGGAGAGGCGGTAGGTCGGGTAGTGGGAGGGATGGTACTAATGGGACGATCATCCGTAGTGAGGATGCTAGCCTCAGGGTCCTCAGGTACCGCCAATAGGGCAAAAGTATTCGAGGTGAGTGTGGAGACACTGACCTCCTTGTCCTTACGGGAGAAGGCATCTCGAGCCCGTGGTGGGGTTTTGGGGCGCTTCTCAGCACCCTTCTTCACCCACTGTGAAGAAGAGGGGGCAGGCTTAGCCGTTTGAGGCTTAGCTACCCTGCTGGCTCGTGGGAGAGAAGGTGATACGACGGTGGGTTGCGCCGATGTAACCACAAGTCGCGAACTGAATGACGGTCTCGCGGTAGCTCGTCGCCCTTGGGTGACGGAGATCGTAGCAGCGATGTAGTCATCGTAAGCCAAGGGTTGGAGGTATTCCTCCTCAGTGGTAGAAGTCTGCGTCGCCTTTTGGCAACATGTGTGGAGGGTATGACCTAATACGGTGCAGTGTGTACAAAACCTCGGAAGGTTTTCGTACACCACAGTCTGACGGATCATCTCATCGCCATTTCGAATGAGTATCATACAATGTAGGGGGGCGAGTAAGTCAACCTCAACATTCACTCGTGCATAGCCGGGACGACTAAAAAGTTGGACATCCTTGTCCACATGTATGAAAGTGCCGACCGCGCTAGCAAGAGATTCCAAGGCCGTAGGTGTGAATAAATGCGGTTGTAGGCCAGGAAATCCTATCCACACTAGGACGGAGAGGGGAAAAATGTCGCGTGAGCTCCCTGTCTGTTCGGCTGTCCAGCGGTAGGTATGCATCGTGGAGTCATTGATCGTCCATGTGGTGCGGCTCCAGGCCCGTCGGAAGTCATCCTCAAGCTCAAATCGAATAAATACGCTCTTGTGATTCCTTGCTCCAATGACCACCGGTCCAAGGAAATTCCTTGGGCGCTGCATAGATTCTCGTGATGTCATCTATTAGCGCCCGCTTCGTAGCGAACCTCCCGATCAGTGTATAGGCGAATGGCGGTGCCATTCGCGTTACCTCCTCGTTGGAGAAGATAACTAAGCGTACCCCCTCAGAGTCAATGTAACCCCTACTCAGGATCGATTCATCATAGAGAGGGGGGAGTGTAGGTTTTGGAAGTGAAGTAGTGGATGGTGTATGTGTGACGCCCGCCACTCTCGCTGCCCAAGTCATCTTCGGGAGTGATCCCGCGCCGTTAGAAGATACTGTAGCCTGTTTGAGGGGGTCCTCGTTGGTGGGGTGGACATGGGCTCCCGTGTCCGGTTGATGCAAATCCCTCACGACAATGCCTGTCCATGCATCTAAATCGGTGGGGGCCGGGGCAACCAATACGGCGAGTTACTGGAGTCATTTTTGTTGACTTGGTCAAGGTTGACCAAGGCACAATGTGTGACTCGAGTAGACTCGATCAAGTCGAGGTGCGTAGGAGTGACCAAGGGGTCAATCTGTGCAGGGTTGACCGTGCCGTCAATCTGTGAATGAGTAGAGGTCAATTCTGCACTAGGATTGTCCAAGTGGGCAGTTTGGTCAACGTTGACCGTGGAGTCAACTCTGTCAGCGTTGACCTGGGGGTCAAACTGGACATGGTTGACCATGAGGTCCACCACCACATCACGACCCGAGATATCCGAGTCGGCATGGGTGACTTGGGCCAGTTTGACTGAGTCGGCTCGGTCAACATTGGCCAAGTGCTCAGTTCGTGATAGGTTGACCAAGTCAAACTGGTCAACTCGTTCAATGTTGACTTTTTGGTCAATGTGGGTCGGGGTTACTCTGTCCATCAGGTTGACTCGGTCAATATTGACCGAGTCAACCAGCTCTGTTCAGTCAGTATTGACCGAGTCGACCTGGTCGACTCGGTCTGGCTTGACCTGGTCGACCGGGTCGACTGGGTCCTTGTCGACCTGGTTGACTCCTGCGTGAATCGCCAAATCGACCGGGTCGACTGCGTCGTTCGCGACCCGAACGACTCGGCCTGTACCCACCGAGTTGCCGGGTGCTGAGTCATCTGAGTCGACAGCGTCGACTGGGATTGACTCAGCCAACGTGTCTGCCTCGTTGGCAGATCGATGCGGACGGGGTGATGTGGTTAAATCCTGGTCGTCAGTCGAGTGGTCCAACAGTTCATCTAACGGTGATGACGTCTTGGAAAGGTCAAAAATGGCGGGCGCTGGTGGCGTGGAAGGATCATTAAATGGGGGTGCTGACTCAGGCGGCGTGGAACGGTAAAAAAAGTCAGGCGTCGACGGTAAGTTCACCGCCAACAGTCCCTTTTTTTGAATATTCGGGGGGTCCATCGGTAGTCCCCCATCCGGACCGTCCTCAGCGTGACACCTGTCGTCACCGACGGTCTGGAGAAGCGGACAAAAGACGCCCGTAGTAATGATGGCGGGCGTCGGCACTAAATCTAGTTTTTTTGGGTTTTTTTAAAATTTTTGTTTTTTTTGTTTTCGAATTTTTAGGAACGTTAGATCCATCCAGGCTGTCAATTCCGACGGCCTGGATGGATCCATGCGGGAGTGCCTCTAGCTCGCCCATCGATGACGTGTCATGCACGTCAGATGGGCAGCTGTGTTGGTCCCGCTGGCTGCCTGACGTGTTGGACACGTCAGGCGGCCAGCTTGGGACCACAGCTGAGTCAGCAGCCCGCATCGGATTGCGGGCCGCGATTTATAGCTTTGTATTTTCTCGGCGAGGGCGGCTTAAAAAACAAAAATTACACAATTAAAAGACGTAAAAATAAAAAATAAATTGTACCATAATATTCTCCTCCCCAAGATGAACAGTTTAAGCCCAAATTTCGTAATATTTCCTGTTCTATATCGTTCGTATTTTAAAAAATAAAATTCGGAAATGAAAACTTACCTCCGATCTTGAGTTCTCTCTAGAACGAACTATACTGATCCGTTTGAGGCAATTTATGAATCGATTCCAATAGATTTCAGCCTTCGAAATCCAATGAAACTGGTTTCAGCTCATTCCAAGATTGGGCGCAAAAGTTATGAGCAAATCATCTAGAGGCCTAGATATGGATGAAGATTTCACAACGATTTGTAGTGGAAGACTTAAGCAAAATCGTAACGGCATCGATAAAACATTGAAACAAAGAACCTGTGCACAGATAGCATTCGTGATTTCTTGGATCCCAAAGCAAGCCGAGTCGAGCTTCTCAAGTGTGCAGCCTCTAGAAGTATCCACGCGGTCCTTTGCCCCTCGAATCTCCTCCTTCTTGCTGACGAGCCCTGTTCAATCTGTGTTGTCATCGTTACGCAGTCCCGATTGCGTCGAGAGTGGAGAGGAAGTGTGGGGACAAAGGAGAAGAAGAAAAAGACCCCTTAAAAATTCTGGCCTGGGTGAATTTTGTTCAGGGGCTTCCCCTATTTATACTAAGTGGGTATTTTTCATAAAACCCCCAAAACTTAAGTATATCTTCTGACATCCAAAATGCCATTTAAGTGTGACCTTCTAGGCTGATGTGTCAGTCTAGTTAACGACTCCAGCAGCCCAATACCTTTATTGGGCTTCCAAATTAATAAACTATATCATCATATAGATTAACTAATGTCGGATTGATTTAACCCAATAGATATGTGAAGTCTCCAACACTTGGGGTGCCAAACTACACCTCGTGCTCTAGAAGATACATAGGAATGTGCATCAACTCACTCATGGAACCTATTCATCATCTGTTACCGTGTACATATAATCCCTCATCTACTTAAGCTGCGGTCAATCAAACCCTTATCGATCATCTGACTTAGTACTGATGCGTTCAAAAATCATCGGAGAACTTTTCTTTGATATATACTACCTTTGGCCAAGGACTTCATCACATCGTCTTCCTTGAGTTGTCACCTCTTATACCGAGGTTGGAAAATCCTATCTTGACCACTCAATCATCTTCGTGAACTTCTTGATGCACCCAAACTAAGACTATTTAGAATCCCATGATTAGGGACACATAGGTCATAGTCAAAGTACTACTAGCCGTCCATAGGACGTCTTTGGTGTCTCAACTCTAAGGACCATTTACACAACCGTGACATGAATCAACCTGATTAACAGTTTGGTATAATACCAATCAGGGATTCATACACATGAATTCAGTGAAATATTTCTACTAAAGAGCACCCACTATCTATCCTTATTGTCTCCGCACTAATGGCTACGAGACCGGCCATACTCATCATATGAGTGAGGCTAGATAGTGTTATTCTATCAAGATACTTCGACGTCCTTCTCGTGTATCCTTTGAATAGGAATATATAGAATGCATGCTTAAAGATAAGAGATCTCTATATTACGATCTCATCTTGATTCACTAAGTGTGATCATGTATTCATGGACTTCATTATAAGCATCACACATGCATTATACTGGATATGTTCTATTAATGACTATAGAACGAGATGTGGAATGTGTGATTGGCTTGTTGGCTACATATATTTCCATCATCTTAAACATATACAAATTAAATTTAATATTTCTAATATTATGAAGAAGATAATTTTAGATAAGTACCAGAATTTTTGGGAAACTTTTAAAGTTAAATTCTTGGAGGAACTGCAGTGACTGGTTTTACCTTTTATGGGTTATGAGATGAACTAAAAAATTTTAATTATGCCAGCTCAAAATGAAAGCCAGTACCCTATACATTTTCTCTTTGTCATATTAAATACATTTGATTGTTTTCTATTTGTAAAAATTACACATTTCTCCCTTTCAATTTTAAAGTCTATATTGACATATTTAACCCTAATTTCAGAACACCTCTTCTCTAAAGTCATACCAAGTCCCCAAGAGTTTTTTATTATGTTTTCTGGCTTAGGTTACAAGGGAAAAATTGTAACATAAAAATTGTGGCGTCACTAACCTTGGCCATAGAATCATCACTTGTAGATTCATAAAACCAGTTATTAATTTTTTATTTAATAATAAAGTTATATTTAAAATCAAGGAAATCTATGACATCTGGACTTGTGGGATTTCATGAAGGATTAAGAATTTATTTGGAAAAAATACAACATCGAGAAATTTTAGAGAGAATAAAATAACCAACAAGAAGAATTTTTGCGATATTCAATCATTGATTAATCATGAAATGAACTTCTGCTTATTGTTCAGGTTCTCCTGAGTATGTGAATGACCTAATTGTATTCTTTATTGTAGTGGTTTGAAATTTAATGGCACAATGAAGGAGGAAACATATAGAGGTGCTCCAATGAGATTTTGGGTGAGGAATTTTGATGTATATATCTGCAAACTGGTGATGACTTTGATCATGAGGAGTAAATTTGCGTAAACATAGAAGAGGACATAGTGAAAACAAGGAAATGAGATCATTGCAAAATAGGTAAAAGGAAAGTATTTGAAATATTTCAGTCAAAATACGAAAATACTTGAGTTAATTTAAATGTTGAAATATTCTCCATTGGATGATTAATTTTCATCTATTGAGTACACTTTGCGGGCTGAATCAAAGGAGGTCAAGTGCAGTCATTTGGTGGATGACTTGGGCATGAAGATGACATGAATTCAGGAACATTTTATATTCTTGATGTCTTTGCTAGGCCTTATTTCCAAGTACTTTTCTTGGGGGTCGGATTCACACAAATATGGTTAGGGCTCATCATGACCTTAGGCTAGATGCCCATGAAAAACATCAAGGACTATACTAAGCTGTCTAAAATCTGAGCCTACCGTATCCTTTATCTTATTTACAAGATAGGTGGACCATATATCACCTATTTATCTTTATTAGAGCAAATAAAATTTAAATCATCTAATTCAGGCACCTCTTAGGTCATATACCTTAGCTACTTAAACTGACAGTCTGAATTTAGCAAAGCCAAAGGTCATAACTAATATTCAATCACAAAAAGCAAACAACTGTTATGCATATTTGAATTATATGTTTTAGGAATCAATGAATGAAACATAATCCACTTCTGGTTCATATTTATTTCTAAATTACACCAGAGTTTTAAATGTTTAGCAAGAATCTTCAGAGATCTATTTAATGTTTAGATCTGCATAAAGTTGTAGAAAGAGATTTAACTTTTTAGGGAGTAAAAAGTTGCAGAGATTCAATTTTGAAATTTAAACATTAAATAGATCACATATTCAACAATGTAAAGAATTGTGGATAAAAATCTGATTTGGTGCTATAAACAATTTTTGAACAGGGATTATGAAATCAAGAATCGGGTAATCAGAAAGGGACCTAGAATATCAACTTCTTAAATCCCGTAGATGTATTTATACTTCTGAACCCAAAAATATTTCAAATTTATGTACAGTTTTAGAGAACAGATAACTGATAAAGATGACAAGATTGTTCAAATATTTTCAGCCAAATTGTTTCGATTTTATATGCGGTTCTTAAAAATCGAGCATTCAAGGAAACTATGAGGTGTGTATGTGGTAACATGGTGTATGAACTATTTTATAATGGACTATGTAGTATTCATTTGAATGGTTATGTGCGTGGTGACTGGAGTGTATACAGATATGAGAGATAAATCACAAGTAGATATGCTTTTGTTCTTGGCTCAAAAGTTTTTCCATGAAGATCAAATAAGCATGAGACTTTGTATAGTCTTCTTCAGAAGTTGAATATGCGGTTGCAGCAATTGCCAGTCAATAGAGCATTTGACTCAGGAGAATTCTAAATGATCTCAGTATGGATGAAGAAAGATGATTTGACTTATTTCGTGACCGCAAGTAAAAAAGGATTACGGCCGAGAATCATATGTTTGATAAAAGAACACATGATATAGAGATCAAACATAATTATATCAGACAGCATTTCCATTCTGGAGTGATGGATATCCAACGTTGCTCAACTCATTATCAAGTAGCTGACGGATTCGCCAAGGCTTTGGGTCAGCGAAGATTTGCGAAATTCAGAGATCAGCTTGGAGTGGAGATCTCAACATTACTGAAGATATGTCACTGACGTTTACTTCTGGCGGTGGCGGGTCCACAACCTTAGATCTAGTCACCGAATTGAATGTCGTATAACTATGCGTTTGTTTTTCTTAATCGATTGTTTGCTTTCTTCAGTCTTAAGTCAGCCTTCTATTTGATGTGGAATGAAGTGGCTCTCGTTTAGTATTTTGTTCTGAAACTCCATGTGTAAGCAGTAATGAGGATCTTCCCGGGTTCAACAAGAGTTACAATTGCCACAACACCAACTCTGGAGTTTCACCGGTCATTTTGGAAGATCTTACAAAGGATTGATGGTCAATCTCAAGAAACTTCAAAGAGGATTTCACATAGACAAGTCAGTCGACCCAGAAACATACATTTGAGACAGGATAACACTTGTACACTAGAACTGCGAAGAAGAACAACACAGGTTTCCAACACCAGATAAAGCAAAACATCCACTGAAGTCAATGTCCCAGGGGAGACATGACTTATTCATCATCATCATCGACTTTCTTTCTCTCCGGAGTCCCGCAGATGAGATTAATCCGCCGTTTGCTCAGCCGTGGTGGCTTCTCGGCGATGGCAATGGAGAGGTCATTTGGAAAGAGGTCTCCCAGAACGAAGGCGTGGATGATGGTGGAGACCAGAAGAGCAGTCACAGTGACCGTGGAGATGGCGGAGAGACCGAGCGAGAGCACCTGGGTGAACGGGTTCTTCACTACGGCCGAATACTCGATTGTCGCGATGGCAGCCCCCGTCATCGGAAACGTGTACGCCCACCACGCCAGCGAGAACCTGCACAGTGAATAAGTTAAGTTCATCCGCTTCGACTCTCGTCTTAACCAGAAAACACTAGAGAACTCACCTGACACCCCTGAAGAAGTTGATCCGGACAACCTGCGAAGCAGAAGATATGAGGGTAGTCTACTCAAGGAAATCAAGAAGTATAGAGCGAGAGAGAGCAAAGACTCGAGTAGATGTATTGATCCGCAGGCTATGCGGATCAATACTAATCCATCGTTATTCAAGTTAAAAGTTGATGGCATTGATAGAGATAATTATCATGCCGTTTGGCTTGATCCTAGTCCAAATATAATCCAGACTGCAAGATTTAATCCTCCTCTAGACGTAATCAAGACCGCTAGATTTAATCGTATCCTCTAGAGTCGTTGTTTACCAGTTGATTGTGTCGCGAATAGAACTCCATTATAGTGGAGAAATCAAAGAGGAGAAAACTTACGAGAGAGGCGTAGAGGAACATGGCGATGAAGTAAGCGATCCTCGAGACGGTATCAAAGTGGCCATGGATAGTCGCCCAAGCAACGCCAGCGACGCTGGGGGCCGCCACGAAGAGGAAGAAGACAGGGTGCAGTTCCTTGGGTAGAGTTTCATTGGTGGGCAGCCTCTGGTAAAGAGTGACGAAGAGGACGATATAGTGGGCTAGGCCCACAGAAAAGAAGAAAATAGGCCCTTCCTTGAGACCCATTGAAGCTCCAAGTAAAGCTCCCACGAAATTACCGACAATGGCGAGGTGATTCGAAGGGTTGGCCACCTTAGATAGCCGTCGCTCGCCGCCGGACATCCACTGACCGTAGATCTTCAGCTCCAGACCGAAGATCGGCGCCATGAGAACGTACCAGAGCTCAGAAGGAAGCTTGTCAGTGATAGACGGCGGAATTCCGATGCACAAGAAGAGGCAGGCGATCCACGGGGCGAAGAAGAAGTTTACTCGTACAGGGTGATAGTATTCACGTCGAACTGCTTCGAAGTAAAAGACGACCTTCATTGCGTACGTAGTGGAGACGCAGAGCGTCAACGCTAAGGCAGTGCACCAGAGGGCGAAGTTCACGAATTGGGTAACGTGGAGGAACATGGTTGGTGGGGAGGTCGCTAGGGTTTTCCACAGAATTGCCTGGCTGCTAACCCCCAGGCATATCCCAAAGGATGAAATGGGGAAGCGGAGGAGGAACGGCCATAACTTGTCTTCAGGAAGGACAGAGTGCTCCAACGGCTGCTCGTAGAGATGAAAACAAGGAATAAGAATTACTGGTATTAGTCATGACGAAAGATAAAATCACAAGTTCTTTGGATGTCGTTTTCTTCTTGAGAAGTGATTTAACGTTAAGTTAACATTAACAGAACATGTTTTAAATGTATTAGCAATAATAAAGGATGAAATTATTCTTATAGTATTCTTTTATCATGTTAACTGAATAAGTACTATTGATATTAACGATAACGAAGTATAACATTAAGACCATTTTTGAATGTATCTTTTGTTTATAGAATTTACGGAAAAACTAGTACCGATATTAGTTATAACTAAAAGACAAAAACACAATTTTGTTAGTATAGTTCGTTATTATATCTTTGATGAAATTATGAATAAGACTATGTTGATGTGAAGAAATAAATTGGTGCACCTTCAGCTTGTCGAGTTCTGGGCCGTGCAGGGCGTCGAAGTACCGAGCCACCGGTGGAGCTGCAGTGTGTTCGCCCTTGGGCGAGTTGCGGTCCTCATCTTCTACGTCGTGGGTTCGCCCTCGAAAGCCAGATATCTGTCTTTCTAGTCTGCCAGACCAAGTTTTGAAGCTGTCAAAACGTTTGTCTCTGAACCCATGGACAGCACTCAGTCTCTCATCCCCTCCAAAGAAGCCGTTTCGCATCGCCTCCGCGTTAAGTCCCGTGGGCGTGGAGGGCATCGAAATTGTGACGTGCGGAGGCTGCATGAACATAACAAATCAGACTCCTTTACCGGATGGAAATCGACTAAGATAAGCTTAGACTTACTGAATGAGGGTGAGGGGTGGGGTCTGGGTAGTCAAAAAGGCGTTCTTGGTTCTTCTCTGCGACTGGTTCTTCCAAGCGATCCTTGACTTGAGCCCCCATGGTTAAGGGCTCCGGTTGGTTTGGTTTCGTTGAGATTATTACTCCTCCGCTTTCCATGGATACCAAACTATGCGAATAATAAATGTGCAGTTATTCAATAGCGGAAAATTTACCATGAGCATCATCATCATCATCATCATCAGAAGAAGAGGAAGAAGAAGAAGAAGAAGAAGAAGAAGAGGAAGAAGAAGAAGAAGAAGAAGAAGAAGAAGAAGAAGAAGAAGAAGAAGAAGAAGAAGAAGAAGAAGAAGAAGAAGAAGAAGAGGAAGAAGAAGAAGAAGAAGAAGAAGAAGAAGAAGAGGAAGAAGAAGAAGAAGAAGAAGAAGAAGAAGAAGAAGAAGAAGAAGAAGAAGAAGAAGAAGAAGAAGAAGAAGAAGAAGAAGAAGAAGAAGAAGAAGAAGAAGAAGAAGAAGAAGAAGAAGAGGAAGAAGAAGAAGAAGAAGAAGAAGTATAATAATAATCAGAAGAAGAACAACAACAAAAACAAGTACAATAACAGTAATAACAAAATTAATGATTAATGATAACAATAAGAACAGTAATAGTAGGAATAATACCGTCTAGAACCCAGACTAGAAAGTTTAAACTGTGGCTAAAAGGTAGATTGGATTTGTAACGATGCTGCGGACGCTGCTCCCCAAATGCAGCTTCCCCAGTTGAAACTGGAGAACGTAAAGCTACAGCACCTCCTGGGAGGAGGAGAGCAGTAGGACCTTCCTCTGATGTGTGGAGGCAGATAAGCTCTCTACACAATCATCCAGATTTATAGACTTCACAGAGAGAGAGAGAGAGAGAGAGAGAGAGAGAGAGAGAGAGAGAGAGAGAGAGAGAGAGAGAGAGAGAGAGTGGCGACACTTGGCTGGCCTTCCCACGATAGTGGACGAGACGGCGGACAAAGAGGTCGAGATATGGAAAGATAACAGAGACGATGGCTGACTCATCCACTCTTCTGGATGACTCAACCTCTTTCCTGCCTGCGCAAGCCGATAAACCTTCAGTCTTCATGATCATTCGCCCGCTGACTCGATCTCTTAGTGGGTTTGCACAAGCATGGGCAAGTGGTAGAGATGGAACGCACGATGGAGGAACTAAAGGTGGAGAAGCCATTGGGGAACGCGCATTTGATTTCAGAGAACTGTAAAAACAAGTCGGTTGACTTCGACCTGCCTGACATCTTTTGCCCATTATTGAGATCGATCCCCTCTGTTTTGATTAGAAAGGTACAGATGAATGTGTGGCGGAGGACGGCCATGGATGTACCTGCTGTACATTTCTAACTACTCCCACGACAATAGCATCGACTTCACCCATGTTAAAATTATAACTTTGGTCTTTCTCTTATCATTTTACTGTCCTCAAGAACCTTAGCGTATTGGTACTGCCCACGGCAAAGTTGTAGGAGGTTACACTGACATAACATGGAAAATAAACGTGTAAAATCGCTAAATTGCTTCCATTTTTCTAAGCTAGTCAGGCAATGGGTAGGAGGATTCAGTTTACCTTATGACCCATGTCTAAACTACATTAGACATAAGAGGGTTAAAATGGACTCTTCTTAGTATCTTGATCTCGTGATACATTTTCTTGTACAGAGGGGACTTTTCTTGAGTTAATGAACTTATATTGTACCTTTGAAATAATTATGTTAATATGCAAAATTAAAGTAGTTACGAATATGTGTTTATTAATTTCTAGATAATTGTAGTATCCTATGAGAAAGGGATCAAGCGGGCATTTTATATTTTATGTAATTAGTAAGTAAAGATGTGTACCGTGTTAATATGTTCAAGCGGGAATGATACAATTTTTTTTCCAAATTTTGACCTACTCCCAAATTTGTTCCTGGGTACTTTGTTTCTCAAGAGGTTTACTTTGTCACTATGCCCCTACCAAGTGACTAGCCCACCAGTGACTTATTCCAATTAATGAGGGAAAACTAGACGACTTAAAAAACTTAACATCGTCATTTGGACAGTTAAATTTTCTCATCCATGGCATCTAACATCTTGGTTTCTGTAGCCCTTCCTAGATCATTCTCTTTTTACTTCAGTCACAAAAATCTCCGGCTGATGCTTCTCTACCAATAGATCTAATTTTTTCCCCTCATCTAGAAACAATTTCTCAAATGTTGTTTTCTGGTAAACTTTTAGCAAAAGAGAAAAAATGATCTACTTTCAGATATAATATGTGATGTCTCCTTTTTCAGTTTCTGTAGATGAAATCAATTTTTTTGTCATGTTGTAGTCTCCTTGACTCTATATTCGTTAACTTCCCTTTCGGTCATTAATGCATGACTAAGAAAAGAAAACATCCGACATCATATCACCATAAAATTTTAATATGTTAAAAAAAATGCATAAAACTTTTGAAATATGTAAAAAAATCCATCAATCTTCACAATCCAATCACACAACTCCTCAAGAGTTAACCACATGAGTAAAAGTTCAAATGTAAAAGTTCCCTTAAATAATATGATTATAGTTCCCAAATTTTAACTTAATGAAGTATTAAATCAACATCTCATAAATCACCCTCAAGACAATGGTTAAGATATTATTCCTTCACATCTTCATCCAACATTATCTCCCAAAGTTCTTTTCTCAATGAAATCAATCCCATAGTTTATTCCAAGTATCTAATCCAACTCAAATACAGATACCAAGTATTACACGATGCATATGAAATATATTTTAAAATTCATTGTGAGTTCACCATGTCAAGATATATGAACTTCCAGAATATGGTTCAAGGTAAGTAGGGATTATAAATGATCAGTCCAAGTTAATCACATTTAGACAAGTCATATGATTTTAAGATTATATGGAATAAAAACTTTGATATCAGGATGAAATATATTTTATAATTATATAAAATAGTCACAATCTGCTACAAAGTTTTTGCTCTAAATTCAAAAGTATACCAAATATTGATATAATATAAAAATTATGCATCAATGGTATCAAAGTAACATCAATTTTGGCGATTCATTCTATAATTTTATGAATGGTAGATAAAATGTTTTTAATTCCAACTCTGGTTTGAAGTTAATCTAATTTTTTGATATATTTACCAACATTCAGAAAAAAATAGATCCTAATAAAATCAGATCCAAATATAACTTTATTTCAATTAACTATATGAAAATATGATCTGATAATAATGCATAATGAAAATATTTTTAGCATATTTGCATCACAACAGAAAACTTTAAACATATGAGAACATCACTTTTGATCACAAAATTTTAATTTTTTTCTCTAAAAGATTTATAGGCAAAATATTTGATAAACATTACTGTGTGAATTATTAATGCAGTAGATATTTAATGTAGAAAGAAGAAAATATTTTTTTTGAAAATCAACTTAATAATATGTGTAATGGATGAACTGATTTATCGAGAATTTGAAGATTACCTAACGGGATAACAGAGTTAACAGATACACTTTCAATTACTAGGCATGATTCCTTACATGAAATTGATAATTATGAATATCGATAAATGATTTGGATAGCATTTAAATTTTTTTATTTAAATTTAAGATCTGTATTTTTCAAAAGAATGAGGAATATTTGTGAAATTAATAAATTTTCTTAGATTTACTAAAAACATTATAAGGAATTTGATGAAGACCTGAATCATGGGACTCCAAAAAATCATACCTTGGATACAGTAAAAATTCTACGAAGTGATTATATGCTTAAGATGATATTGTATACCCTTAGTAGGAGTGGATACACATTGTACGAAAATGGTGCATTGATGTTTTTGCTCACAGTAGTGGAAGTTTCAAAGTACTTTTTTGAACGATTTCCTACTGCATCAGTTGAAACTTGGATGACCATTTATGGTTTGAAATTTGACAAGGACCTTAGTAGTTATAGTATTGTCAACCATATCTTGGGTTATAACATTACCGTAATGATACTAATTTTTTAACGATAGGTAGCCGGCACATTACCTTCCAAGACATTTGGTGTAATGTAGCTTGACACCTAAAATGTAAGAAGCTCAATCTATTGATTGGGTTAAATTCATCCATGATTAAATAAATCATGCATGTTATATAATTAAATATATGCACTGGAAACTGAGTAACTAGAACTATTGATCCATTAACTAGATGCATAGTTGAACAAAGAGATAAATTATAAATGAATAAGTTGGGAGTTTGATGAACAAAAACACATTATATAAGGGCCCTATGAAGGTAAGGTTTAGGGAAGCACTAAAATCCCTTACCTTTAGTCACACTTACCTTATCCTCTCTCTCCCTCAACCCCATAAAACTGGTGATAGTGCAGAGATCGCTGTGCTAGAAGGCAATATCAATTTTTGAGGCATACCACCTGTAAGGAGAACAAATTGATTGTGAAAGGGAACACATGGTTACCAATCAAGATTGAGCACATGTACAGCTTATGGGATCACACTCAATGAACCCACAAGTGATGGATCCAAAACTGAGAAAGGTAATGGCCCATTGTTTTTTCTTGTGGTTATTTTCTCATATCCCAAGATTGTTGAGATTTATTAAATTTTCTGATGTGGAAAGCATTATTATTTACTGATCATCACAAATATATCTAAGAATGGTGTTACAGAGGCCTGAAGATTGTACACCCCTGGGTAGGCATATGATAAACTCAAATTTAGGGTAAAATTACATCGTTGTGGATTTATGAGTTTAACCAATAAACATTATAAACATTTACTCATGAATAATGTGACTAGTTAGTGATGAGCAAGGGTTGTCTCCACAAGGAAAGTATATTAGGGTTTAAACACACTTTAAATGATGATTCAAAAGGAATAAGAGGAGATACATAAAAAGTAGGAGAAAGTGAGATAAGAGAAATGGTTAGTTGAGAAGGGGATAATTACTGTTGAGTAAGAATAATGAGTATTGATGTTAATGGTACATAGTGGATATGAACAAAACAAGTGAAAATAGGAGAATGAGATGGGCAAATACATGAAGGATTAATGAAAAGAGGGGATGATGAATAAGAGAAGAACGTGAAGGAGTGGATGAATTAGGGATTGTGATTTATAATGAGATGAGACAAATAGTTGAGATAGAGATGCTGGAATAGGTAGTGGTGATGATAGTGAGATGGAAAGATATGGATCTAATTAAATAATGTGTTGAAGAAGGATCAAAATATGGCTAGGGATTAACCTTAGATCCCATGTTCCACACAGATCAAGGAAATTTCCTAATTCAGATCAGCCTTCCCACTTCTCTGTTTACGTTCTTCAAACACTCACGACACCAAGAAGCCTTGATGGATCTTCAAACACCTCACTCTCTTCGAATCAGCCTCTATAGGAGGAAGCGAGTTCAAAAATGTTTTTGAAAAAGATCAGGACCCTATTTTCTAAACCCAACTGTATGGATGGAAAGAGAAGAGGAAAAAAAAGTTGCTCTAAATCAGCTTGATCACCCTTATGGATCATCAGATATCAACCCCGAAGTTGGATGATTCTGCATCATTGATTTACTTTGAATATTTCTCTCTCATTGCTGTTGCCCCCTCCCTTTACACACCGTATCTAGGGTTTTTATCTTTAAATGCTGACATTTAATGTGATGATTGGCCCAGATTTGTCCTCATCATGCTCGACTAATGGCTCTAGATGTGCCACGTATCCTTGCGCCAAATACAACAAAAGAAAATCATTAGTTAAGAGTGGACATGAAACCAAGTTAGTGTGTGCCACATTTTTGCATATTTGTTGGGGCCAATATTTATTTAGCCACATAACCACCATCCATACACGATTTCACCACATGTACCCGTTGCATTTTGCTTTTCGCGACACGTGGGCGCAGCATCATCGTTGACTTCTCCAAATCCAAGAAGAAATATAAAATAAACATTATTTAAACATCAATCCATGCACGACACTGATCACAAATTAAATCACACATTTTTCTGATTTGGCCATATCATCGCTTGCTATAAAAAATCAAAATCCGTTAATTCATCATTGGCCATTATGGCATTGTGATTTGAGATGCCATAATGGTATCTTTAAAAAATGATTAGCATCTAATAATTTTGGAAAGAAATGATTGGTCCCCATTTGATGAATCGAATGGCAACACATGGCATGGCAGTAATAAGCTCAAAAACCGTCATTAATTCACATACATTCTCATACAAGTAAAAAAATATAAAAATATATGTTTTCTGACTTTAAAAAGTTATATGTTTATAAATGTAATGCCAAATAAGTCAACAAAAATTATAATCCAAGCAAAAAATAATTTTCTTCTAGTGTATGTTGTCAGAAAAGCTATAACAATACTGAAAAATGCACAAAAATTAGAAAAATTCATTCTAAAAATGTTTTTTATTATTTTAGGCTTGAAAACAGGCATATATGATCAATTTAGTGCAAGTTAATCTGTAAAGACAGTCATATTATCTCACTAAGTATGTGTGCTATCGGCAGCCAATGTACATAAAGAGCAAGATGGTGAATTTTTTAGCAAATAAACATGGAGTGCTGGTTGAAACCATGGACTATTAGAAGTTGGTGATGTGGCGGTGAAGTGGGTTGCCAGGAAAATGGTTAAGTGGTTCTTGAATAATGGGAAAGAGGAATGAAGATTGATCCTTGTCAATATTTTATTAAAGTCAAAATTGAAGGCATTATGAAGTTGTGAAGAGGAACATCAATAAAAATGAAAAAAAAATCAATAAACTCATGTCAATCACTTGTATCAACCTGGATTCTGAAAAATGTTGTCATTATGGTCAGCTAATGATCGACAAAAAATCAGATTGAAGTGATACTTAAAGCATGATAGTATTTATACATATAACTTGATTTATACATAATTTTCTTCCCTTGTTCCTTTTCCGAAATAATTTTTTATTCGTTGAGGGCCACAAAGGTTGAATATTGTGATTCCACTTTAGGAGGGAATTCAATGTTTAGCTGTTTCAGTGATCATGTCCCATGAACTTTCTCCCTAAATAAAGAGAGGTAGCTGTACATTAAGTTGAAGAGGAACATGCGTCACTCAATTGGATGCGATTCTCAAGTTGCAAATTCATGTAACACTATAACTCATAATTCTTGAATAAAAGGACTTGTGTAGTTAAAAGTCTAATTATCGTCATTCAGAGGATAATTCACAATTATGAGTGGATTATTTCGTCATGGATATTCACAAGATTATATGGTATTTATCTAATGATTGGTTTTGGGTCCCCAAAACATTAACTTAATAATCAATATAAATAACAACTCAAAATATTAAGAATATTTTTTTTTCATTTTTATAAACCCCAATTTAATCACTTAAATTGGGGTTTTTCCAAAAAAAACTATTCAACCATGTACATATGCATCACAGTGACTTAAAAATGATATTTAATATTTATCAATTGGTTAATATATCCAAATAATAGAATGGGGGTAGAGATACTAATAAATCTAAAAAATGGTTTAGTTTATGTGAATTAAATGTGTTATTAATATTTGGATGTATGAGATAATATGTTTAATGTTACCTTTACCATTCTATAAAAGATATAGGATGAGAAAGTGGCTGGCCCAGAGGGAGGCATTTTTCAGCCAAAAATGGGGAATTTAATTTTCTTAAAAAAATATGAAAGAAATTATGGAATAAATAAACATTTATAGGAACTTTTCGGGTTTCAAAATTTTATATAAGCTTTTTTCATATTATATATTCCACAAAATTTCTGTTTATGTTTCCTGATAAGCTTTTTAAACTGTTATTAACTTGGCTGATAAGCTTTTTATACAGTAGTATTTGTAATGAACCCTCTATAATAAGATATACATGATGAGTAGAGGGGTTGTCAACAGGGAGCAGTGTTTTAAGGATTTAATTCAATCTATTCAGAACAAAGTTTAAATAGACTTAATCTTGATTATATTTGATCTCCAGGGAAAATCAAATCTTCATGATTAAATAGGGATGATCTCTATTGATTTCCCTTTTAAATAAAGGGGTATCCTTACATATAAGAAGGGAAAATAATTCATAAGAGGGAGTAGGAAATATGAGAAAATATGAAGAGAATATAGGTCCTCTCTCCATTCAACCTGATCCTCAAACGAAGATCCAGAATCATAAGTGAAATCAGATTGCAAGATTACTTAATACAGTGTTTTTAAACAATAAGGGTTGATGAATAATGTACGGATTGAAAGGGAGGTAAGGGATATATAATCTAACTAATTTTTAGGAATTTTGTATGTCTGATGATAGAATATGGTCATTAGCTCACTTCCTTCTTGAACCAAGATAAGGGCTTGTACATTTCGCCATAGCCGAGGCAATTTACAAGAACACAAAGGAAAATTAATGAAAAGAAACATCAAAAATAAAATACAATACCAGGATAAATTTTAATCCACGGGGAGCTCCCCTTTGAGTGCAGAGTGTGGTCGAGAGAGAGAAAAGTAGGAATTTTATACCAAGGGTATAGGGATAAGATAATTCCACTTTTTCCCAATGTTTTCCCTAATTTTGTATATTTGTAGGACTTTACTGTAAAATCCATCCATCCATATGGAAATAGGATAAAATGAAGAATTCTGTGTTAAAATTTGAGCTCAATCTAACGTCTAGATTTTCAGACATCAGAATTTAAATTTGGAGTAGTCAAAGATATTGGATTCTTTTTCCCTTTCCTCTCTCCACAAAATTTTCAGAAAAGTCTGTCTGCTTAAGTGATTTTTTATTTTTACTCTGGTCTTAGAAGGATATATGCCCTCTACTTCTCTATCACTTTCATTATCTCTCCCATCTTACCTGAAAATTTTTGGAAAAGCTCTCCATTCATCCAAAAATAGTTACAATATCAAAATATTTTATGAAATTGGAGATTTACGCTCACAAAAAACTATCGAGAGCAGTGTTAGAGCCCTTTCCTTCATGTTCTCCACTCAATTATTTCAATTAAAATTGAAAACAATCAGTAAAAATCATAAAATTTCAGGAGAATACACTAAAGACAAATTTAATTTAATTTTTACTATGATAACATGCAATTATAACGATTTTGTGCAAATAAAATCCAATATATATGAAATTAATACTATAAATTTCATGCTATCATTCCTCCCAATGGTTGTTAGAGGTGTGGGATGTTGGGTGTAGAACAATTGCAGGGCTCTGTTCCAATAGGACTTCATAGAGGAAGGATTTCAAGGCGTAACCAAATTTTGTCTAAGTCCAGAAACCACTTTTGAGTGTATCAGGACATGACGGGATTATAAAAAAGATCGACAGGGAGATGTTAGAATTTATGAAATGAGAACAAAAAAATATGTATTTTATGGAAATGAAAAGTTTGTTTTATCATTTTGTATGGACTGTTGAAATATTATGAAGTTTATGAAATTCAAGGGACTAATAGTAGGAACAATGAAATAAAGGACCGGGAAAGATAAAATAGAGAAACTTATCTAGAGAGAGAATGTGGATAAAATGGAGAAAATAATTGTTGATGGGAATTTCAAACTGATCTAGGAATCTAAGTTATGTATGTTGATTGGAAATATGGTAGATAATTTTTTTGGTCTTTAAATTGTGTTTTTTAATGAAATACAAGGGAGATGTTAGAATTTAAGCATGTGTGACCCCATCCCTTCACATTTTCGAGATGTCATTAAGAGGAAATATACAGTTTCACTTAAAGATTCACATAAATTTTGATCCTAAAGCAGGTTGTGTCTTTCTTGGGTCTTGGGAAACTAGATTAGGGAGAGCTTCATAGTTTTTTTCTCTGTGCTGCCCACCTCTCGAATTCAATGCAAAATTATGATTGATAGAGGGTCAAACAATAAAATTGCCATTCAGTTTGGCCCCCAATCGGATGACTAGATCTCCTGATATCACCCTATTTATTTGGAAAAATATCAACCATTGTTTTGTTACTCCCTTTAGCTGCCACCTGGATCTGATTGGTCGTTGCTCCTCTCATTTTTTCCATTGACCTATGACCTTCTCTCTCTTGTCCATCTGAAAGGAGTATAAAGTAAAGATACTACTTTGTCATTTAAATTTATTGTGACATATTGCAGATCGATAACTGCCACATATTACTTATCCCGTCTTAAAACAAGTTGCATAATGCCACATCTACAGTTGCTCAAATATTTAAAGTAAAAAATTAACCCCTCTATGGCCCCAGTTTTAGCGCCATAAAGGTGTATTTTAAAGAAACAAATGAAATCATGCCATATGCCTTGGTGTTAAACAATTTAAAATATATTAGTAAAAAATAACGCCTTAATGGCACTAATTTCAGCGCCATAAAAACTATGTTTAGGCAATTTAAATCACACCACATGGCCCCAAGGAATTCAATATTTAGTACAACCTTGTGATAAATTTATGGCACCAAAAAATGCTGAGATTTTTTCATTCATCACTGTCTATGAGCGCCTTAATTTCATTTAGTGTGAAAATACCAGATATTGAATTTTCAAGTTTATTTTTTATTATGATACTTTCCGAAGAGTATCCAAACTAATTATTAAAGGATAAAAATTAATCTCAATTATCATTAAAAGAAACTAATCATCAATACAAAAATCAGTTATTGTTCATAATAAGTAACAAAAAAATTACTGACCCAAAATTATTAAAATATATATATTGAAAAAATTAAGTTTAAGTAAACTTTGAGCACTACACATTCAAAACATTTTAATTTTTATATTTTTTATGTTATGTATCTTTTACAATGTAGTTTTGTATTCATTTCAATCAAATTTAATAATTCAATCAAATTACAAGTTCTGAAGAGATAACATTAACCAATTTCAGAACAAATGAAAATGAGAATTATTGAATAAGTATATCAAGATTTATAATGAATATATGTAACATCACTTGTTTAATAAAAATGTAATTATTATGATTGTAAACATATGTGAAGAAATGTTTACAAACACTCTTCCCTTTACCAAATTTAGTTTTTGCAAATTATTTATTTGATTCCAAATACTTTTATATTTATTTATTATATTTTACTGTAGTTTGAAAAGTATCCTCTACTAAAAGTTTCAACATTTATTCAAAACACTTCCCTCTATTCTGATCCCAAATTTGTAACTCATATAATATATATATATATATATATATTATATGTTTTGTATTTCCAATGTAAATATCAAGTTCAACTTATATTATACTACTCCTATTAAATGCACCAATTATATTTCTTATTTTTTAAAAATAAATCATCCTAATTAAGAAAATTAGAGCGGTTTAAGGTTTTTTATTTCAGGCTTCATAAAATTCAATTCCCTTATTTATATTTATCTAAAAAAATTTATCCTCTATTTAATTTTTTATTTTGCATAAACCAATGTAACCAGTTAGAAATTTTTTCCAAGTCATTTGACAGTTGACAGTTGTATTGGTCATAAAGCATCCTTGATATTTTTATTTTTACAATGTAATTTACTATTTTTATTTGTGTTTTGCAGTTAAATATAATTTAATAAAAATTATAACTTAAATTAAATATTCGTTTACTATCCTCAAATAGGTATAATTATATGGATTACACATTAACCCACCCTATAAATAGGTGCATCTATCATAATTTTACTTGAATTTCAAATATCAATCACCATAGACCTTTTAAAGTCCAAAGCCCTAAATCCAATTATTAGAATTTTAAGATTATAACCTTTATCATGATGATAAATACATAGTTATTAATTATAAAAAAATTAAAGGGGAAGGATGAAAAGATGCCATTTGAAGAATCCTGAAATACAAAAAAGAATTCCTAGTCAGCTCTTACCCTTTTATATTGTTTAGTTTATTTTACCTTAAATGTAACTGTTATTTCTTTGCTCACCACGAGAAGGTTCCGCAAGACTTCTACGACTTCGAGTGCCAAAGTATTTTAGTTTTTATTTACATTCTTCTGAATATTCATGTTTTTCGGATGTTTGATATTATGTATGACACTTTCACGATTTAATAGACCACCAGTATATGGAATATTCATCCACATATAACTGATAGTCTTTTGTTAAATTTTCATTACTTCTGTCATTTTGTATGCCCAGAGGAAAGCTTACCATTAACCACCAGTGCCAAACAGAATAATTTTGGATCGAATGGATTCTTAATTTATTTTGGAGAGGTATTCAGTAGAAAAAATATTATCACATTTGGTTTTATCATAAAATATATTTAATTAAACAGGTAAACATATAGTCCATATGAGCATTGATCAGACAATTTCAACTCGATTGAATTCAGATATTTTATAAATTTTTTCATATTAATGTCATATCACATTAATATATATATATATATATATATATATATATATATATATATATATATATATATATATATATATATATATTCATATTAATAATTTCTTGTGACGATATATGATGTTTTCCTGCTTAACCTATGATAAAAGTTAACTTTTCCTCAAGTACATAAGGATACTAAGGTTCAACATAACCCTAAATTTTATTTAGAATTTTATCTTCACTACATGATGTCTTAAAATATTATAAACATATATTTACTGATTAACTTGACTTTATGAATTTCATAAGATGGTTGTAATTATTTCTAAATATTTTAGTGCTTATTTTTTAAAATAACATTTATTGTTAACCAAATTTGTCACTTCTAAGTAAGGACACGGAATTGGTTCTTCACGAGTTTTAACTTATCTTATTTTTTAAAAATAATTTACCATATATCACTACTCATATACTTGATAATTTATTCATGCTAATAACCAATTTAGAGCTACTTATTATATAACTCTCATGATATATTTTTCTTTAGTAAATTATTTATTAATTCAATTTATCCGTGTATGTTTATTTCTGTATTATATTTCTCATTGAATAAATTATTAAACGTATAAATTACGGAAATTATGCATTTTATTTAATTTTAATAGAATTCATTAATGAATAAAAAATGACGATTCTCAATCATCCAAACCTAATCATCAATATATGTAGATTTTTTTGAAAAAATAGATATTTGACAGATTAATTCTGAAAGGTTCCTTTCAATATATGATCATAGTTTCATATAAATAAATATTACTCATTCTGAGAATAGAATCCATCATGTCATTTATATTGTATTTATCAGGAAATTTTAATATTTATAAATTATTTTTGCCATCAAATGCTCTGTGAATACGGGGAAAAGTTTTGTAAAACTCATATTCAATGTGATCTTAGAATATGTAAACTTATTTTTATTTGTGATTCTTTTTTGGATTAAAGTATTTTGGCATTGGAAAATTTGTTGGAAGTAAATATGTATATTCATTAAAAGATAAACTTTTTTAAATGTATATTAATTAAAAAAATCATCAAAACTGGTGGAAATTTGCCAATAATAAAATAAAGAACTTTATTTGTAAAGTTTTTTGTGTGGTGCAAGTGAAGTTATAGATTTATCTCTTTTAATTTTGCAAATTTTTAATGGGAAATGAACAATAATAATATAAATAATATGATATATAGAGGGTATGAATGAAAGTTTCTGAATCTCAACATTCATAGTGAGTTTGATTCAGGATACATCTGATCTCGTTCTCAATTAGATATGGGGAAGATGAAAAAATCATTAACCTTGCAAGGCATCTGACTAAAAAAATAACTTAATAGAGAATGTATCAAAATAAACTGATTCTTGCATGATGTAGAAATCATTGCATTCATCCATGATTGCATACAATTTTAATTGTGACACAGGATACAATTTTACATAATTCTATAAATTATAGATGAATTCATTTTATTTTTAGTATATTCTTTGAATAACTCTGAATTTCTCATAACATCAGTTAATGTACATTTTGGGATTTTTAACCAACCCTATTTGACTTTGATGTCAAGAAATTTTTATTACTGCTGAATCTTATTAAGTCTCATATGTGAAGAAATTCACAGGAATGAACTTGGACAATGATCAATGGGCTAGACCATCCCATGAGATTTTTAGAGCTATTTATTTGGGCTAATGGTCAAATTAGAGAAATTTTGGTTTTGGGCTTCAAAGCAGCAGTTAGAGAGGTGTAGGCCATGTCGCAGGTCCCTCCACAATTCCCTCTAACTTCTCCATTAATGAGCAGCCCAAAATTCAAATGAAGGAGCTCCACAATATCAAATTCAGCCAATGGAAAAAGATGAAAGAATTACAAGCAAAGAAAATAGGAAAAAGTAGCAGACCATTTTATATTATGTCCTATGAATAAAAAAAAATCTTACTCTCTCTATCTATCTCAACCTCATTTTGGGGGTTCTATAGTGGTGGATAGCCATCACGACAAGGCTCTCCAAGATCATAGTTCTTCATCCTGGTTGAAGTGTTTTTCCTTTGCTCATCCTTTTCTGGAGCATAGAAAAATACCTGATCCCATTGACACATTGAAATCCAATTTAAGGAAGATGTATTGGGAATCTAGACATGAGCATCAACACTTTAGGAGCCTAGATATAAATTTTGATCATCATCCCCATAGATTTCACCTAATTTTTCTCCATTTTTCATTACTCTCTCGCAATCTGCCTATTTTCTACCATTTCTCTCTCTAAAATCCAAAATGTTTTCACTACAAACTTTGAAAACTATCTCAAGTTTATTCACCAAAATTTTCTTTAAAAACTTCACCTATTTAGCCTTCCAAGTTGTATCTATTCAAATGCCATTTCATCACGTTTCATCTCTATTCGAATCTTTTTCAAAATTTACTCTGCTTTTAGAATAACATGTCCCATCCTGGTATCTACACTTGGACAATTTTTGGCTAAGTTTAGGTCACTCTAGGGGTTTCCTTGACCCAGGAGTCCATTCCTAGATAAAAAAATATAATTTATTTAGCTTTTAGCATAAAACATTGAATAAAATAGAAAATGTATAAAATCAGGCTGAATATTTCTAGCTATTTTAGTCTTCAAATAAATTATAGATTATATATAATATTTTTTTATTTCTAGTTGTTTTTTTTAATATACTTGTATGAAACTTTATCAAAATCCAAATTTTAGATATCTTGTTTCTAAAATTGATTAAATTTAGGATAAAATATAATAAATATTTTTAATCATTTTGCTAAAGTTCTACTTGGATATAAATTCTATAAAATCCAAAAAAAATTCCTAAAAACATATTTTGACTTTGAGCTTAGTTATTTCATTTCCAAGCTTAGAAAAAATTGTGAAATTGAATTACTGCTTTCCTACGGATCGTTATGTTACTTGCCTTATATTATTTTCACAGTATCATGTGGAAAATTTGTTATAAAGTATTGTTTATGGAGGCTAAATTCAAATGACATAGGGTATATGTCATAAAATCCTAAACTTGAGATTATCAGATTGATTGTTTGAAACTAAATAAAACACATACTGATGATATAACAACTTTGCACATATTATAATCTGCAACCATTTGGTTTCTCAAATTATTCATCTCAAACTGCATGGAAGTATTGATGGAAATATATCTGGCCGGCAAGCCAATCGCACATTTCGTATCTCGTTCCATGTTCATTATAGAACATATTCATTATAGTGCACGTGTGATGCTTATAATGAAGTCCATAAATATATGATCGGACTATGTGAATTATGATGAGATCATAATACGGAGATCCCAAGTCTTTAAGCATGTGTTCTAAATATTCCTATTCGAAGGATACGTGAGAAGGATATAAAAGTATCCGGCTAAAATAACACTATCTAGCCTCACTCATATGATGAGTATGGTCGGTCCGGTAGCCATTAGTGTGGAGACACTAAGGATAGATAGTGGGTGCTCCTTGGTGGAAAGAGTTCACTGAATTGATCCATACAAATCCCTAAATGGTATTATACCAAACTGTCAATCAGGTTGATTCATGTCACGGTTGTGTAAGTGATCCTTATACCTGAGACACCAAAGACGTCTTGTGGACGGGCGATTGTACTTTGACTATAACCTATGTGTCCCTAATCATGGGATTCTAAATAGTCAGTTTGGGTGCATCACAAAGTTCACGAAGATGATTGATTGGTCAAGATGGAATCATCCACCCTTGGTATAAGAGGGGACAGCTCAAGGAAGATAATGTGATGAAGTCCTTGGCCAAGGCAGTGAAATAACGGGAGAAGAGTTCTCCAATGATTTCCAAACTCAGATGACCAATTAGGGTTTGACAGTTGACCATACCCTAAGTCGTCCTACGAGCGTCAAGTGGATGAGGGATTACGTACAAGGTAACCGATGAAGAACAGGTTCCTTGAGTGAATTGATACACACTCCTTTATATCTTCTTGAGCACGAGGCATAGCTTGGCACCCCATGTGTTGGAGACTTAACCTATCAACTGGGTTAAATTGGTTTGACGTTAATTAATCTATATGATGATATAGTTAATTAATTTGAAAGGCCAATAAAGGTCATTGGGCCACTCGAGTCATTTATTAGACTGATACATGGTCCTAGAGGGTCACTCGCAAATGGTATTTTGGACGTCGGAAGATATACTTAATTTTTGGAGGTTTTTTGTAAAAAATAACCACTTAGTATAAATAGGGGAAGGCCCTAAAAGAAATTCCCCCAAGCCAGAATTGTTCAAGGGCCTTCCCTTCTTCTCCTTTCTTCCCATGACTCCTCTCCACTCCTGATGTGATCGGAACGTCGTAACGATGACCACCGAGATTGAATAGGCTCATCAACGAGAAGGAGGAGATCCATCGTGCTGATTAATGCATGGATACATCTAGAGGCTGCAGACTTGAGCAGCTCGACTCATCTCGCTCAAGGACCTAAGAAATCATGGATGCGATCCTTGTAGAGGTACTTCGTTTCAATGACCTTAATGATGCCATTTGATTCTGGTTCATGTCTTGCGCTGTGTGGAATCCTCATATTCATCTAGATCTAGGCATGTAGAACCCAACATGTATGACCTATAGTCCTTATCAAGTTGGATCTCCAATGGAAGAGCTGCCAAGGATGTGTCGAATATAAGGACATTGAACCCTGTTATACTTCAGTTTTTTTGTAAATCCCTTACACTAAAGTATATATCAAACATCAAATGAACCCTAGTTGTGTGACCTATAGGCCCATCTACCAATCTAGTAATGATTGCATTACTCTAAAAAATTTTAAATTGGTTTATCCATTATAGTAACTACATCTAACATAGTTATTAATTATTTTTGGATTGATTTACCTAATCGATAGGTTGAGTAGCCAACACATGTGGTTAGAGATGGTCCAAACGTGCAATCAAATCAGTTTTGCATGATTGTGCAGTGTGGTGCAGTGCAATTTTTGCATCGCACTTTGGACAGCATATGCGAGAACCGCACCACACACCACACAGACCTTTGTGCGGTGCGAATGTGCGATTTTTTGATGACCCATTTGGAACAGGGGATTCCCAGTCCAAACCCAAGAACGCACGCAAGAGCATTGAATGCTTGTCAACAAACCCTGAGCAATTTACTTCTCTCTTGCGTGACTGCTCATATGAACGAGTTCCAGACGAGCTACTTGTTTATAAGAGCTGGCTTTCCAGGCCTGAAACTCGGAGAAGGAAAGAGAACTGTTGAGAAAGAGAGCATGGCTTACATGGGCTCCCACAGCGGAGATTTCTACGGGATTTTTGTGTCGCTACTTGTTCTAAGGATCTCAGGAGGAAATGCCCAGCTTGTGTCGGCGATCATTTTGTTTGACGATTCGTCTGTGGACGTGGGCAACAACAACTATCTTCCCAAACTCTTCAGATACAACTTTCTGCCTTATGGAAGGGACTTCGTGATGAAGAGCCCTATCAGGAGACTCTACAACAGCAAGCTTGCCATAGATATCACCTATTGAGGTTATCGCAGAGGCTTCTCTTTAAAGAAATGCACCTTGCTCTTCGTTTCTTGAAAGATATGGTTCTTAACTTACGATGCAACCACGTTGACCCTAATAAGTCTTCATGTCAATAGTGATGCATGGCGAAACTTTTGTTATTTTAGACAAAGTTCCAGACATTTATCTCGCATTCTCGGCAGAAATACATGGTTCATCTATCTCGCCCAAGACATTAAAGCTTAATAGAATGGCGCCCATAAATTAATTAAAAAATGTGTTGCTGTCACATTAAATCTTAAAAATGACGTCGAAGACGTAAAATATCACACGTAACGCTCCTAAGGTTTTTAGTTTTATTTCGACTTGTCGTCTTTTATAATCAAAGATTTGAGTCTCGGTGCAGAACACGATTCCTTTGTCCCAGCAGCTGAGTACTACAAGGAGTACAAGTCAAGGTTGGAGCAGGTGGCTCATGAGAACACGTCTTCCATTATGACTGAAACTCTTTACATCGTGAGCACAGGGAGACCAGACTTTGTGCAGAACTACTATGTAAATCCCCTAATCAACAATGTTTACTCCCCCGAAGAATTCTCATCCTTCATCGTCAGCATCTTCTCCGTCTTCATCAGGGTGAGTTTGTTCTTCCCCTACGCAAAAGTCTCAAAGTTCATTGTCCTCTTCATAATCCTCGGTGATAAATGTGCCAAAGACCAGCCTCTACTACTACTACTACTAGTGCTCCTGCTTGGAAACATTTGCTTGTTTTTTTTAGAAAGGATAAGCCAGATACCAGTATGTGCGAATTTGTGTGATGTGCGATGTGTATTACTGCACGAATTCACACCGTCCATCGCACAATGGCTTTCATGCGATAAAAAAATTGCACAAATGGTGCGAAGTTTTGCACCGCACTGGACGGCCATCTCTGCATGTGGTTCCAACCTAGTATGTGGCATCTTGAAGGTAGAAAGGACCTTATCAATTCTTTCATGGAACATTTATATCATTGATTACCTTTTATCTATTATCCCTCATATATGATACACTCCTCAAATGACTTAGTGTATGGTTAACTATTTAAACTCTATATTAATACACCCTAGTTAGGACTGATTTATTGTGAAATGATCAAAAAACTTGTTTTCTGATATTTTCACTTCCCTGTCCAAAGACTTCATTGCACATCATGTTTGAGTTTAACTCCTCTCCTACCAAGGGTAAAATGATCCGTCTTAACCCCATAATCACCTTCATGGATTTGTTTCTGCATCCAAGCTAATAATTATTTGGAATCTCATGATTAGAAACTTGTAATTCATACTCAAAACACAACCATTCACCCATAAGAGGTTGATTTCTCAGGTCCCAGGAATGGTTAAAATTATGACATAAATCAACCTAGTTGAAAGTATTTGTACTAATAAATTCATAATAATCTTTCCCTAAAGAACACCCACTACATCTTTGTAGTGTCTTTACACAAATTTTAAGGGATAAATGATCTCTATCATATGAGAAAAAAGGAGATAAGGTTATTCCTATTAGATATTTTGATGTCATCCTTAAATATGTTATGAATATGAATGTTAGGCATACGTGTTTAAACCTAACTAATCACTAATGTACGTTACAATCATATGTAGCTTCATCATTATACATATTCTTGAACCAGATAAAATAATCTTCTGTGAGTGAAATTCCTAGGTAAATGTTTCTTCAAAATAATTAAACATTGTGACTGGGATCCAAAATCATTTTGAGCGTCTAGATTTTTGGTGTTAATTTTTCATGAATAACATTTTGTTTTTTAAAACTCAAGGAAACATCATTTTATCTTATTTATCAGTTTGAAAGTAATGTTTTTTTACCATCAAGTTAAACATGGTGGTCTAGTCAACATTAAATATTAATTAATTTCATTCATTTTCTTGTACTATTAACATTACATAAAATGAATAAAATTAGATTTCATTTTATACTAATTATTTTCAGCTTTTAAGGTACAGCCCAGACTGATCATGGTGATCATGTTTTCATATTGATAAAAATTCAGAGATGATGGCCTTGAGCAGCTCACTTATTGAATGGATGCCCAATAAGTTTATCCATGTTCACAGGGGAGTGGCCTATGATGCACTAAATAAATGGTTTTGACCAGCTCTTTAAACCCTTAGACATAAATGACAGCATTTTATCAAACCATCAGATTATGACTGGATGATGCATGCTTATTTGACCATATTATAAGATTTATGTTAGCCAGGAAACAGTCTTGAGTATTTGACCAAACTTGAGTGTATCCATGGAGATTCATAATTTGTTTGTGTCACACTACTATATGAAGAAAATATCATTGATTGGATGTTTTTTTTTCACAATTTTGTTATTCAGATTGATTTCATTAGACGATGAGGCTTAGGATTTGGAAAACAAGGCCAGGGGAAAATTATAATTCATTCATGGCGGGCCTCTTTCTTTTCTTACCTTTCTCACCTAATTGAGGATTTAATCTTCCAATTTTGTGAATTCTTCTTTTGTGACTTAAGGGTGAATTCTTATTTATCTTTTATTTTTCCTCTTCAGTGGATTTAAATTTGATATGTCTAATGTTGTTCCTTATTGCCATTTAAAAAGATCTATGATATAATTTAAACATCAAAAGTGAACAACTCTGTAAACATAGAATGGTCCCAAAACAGAGGCTAAAGAAGTTAGTGATACCAAAGGATTACAATGTTTTAAGACCATAACATAAAATGATTTATCATTAAGATCAAGCGAGTTTTTAGCAGATTCAAGCATCTGGCTCCACCTAGGTGTCAGAGATGGATCCAGAAAAGAATAACTTATGTTTGTTCAATGGAGTAAGAAAGAATTACATGTTATAATCAAATCAAGCTAAATTACAGGACTTGGAATAATGCCAAACAATCCACAAATCTTTAGCTTTTGCTTTTTTTAACTCATCCAGCATAAAGAAATATCTATTCATGGGTCTGATGAAAGCAACAGGAAGCAGGTCTTCCAGAACTAGTCTTATAAGGCAGGTCTCCCAAATACAAGAAAAAGGGGCCATATCTCTTCCAATTGCCAGTTATCATGTTTTTTACCACAGAAAATAAGACCCCATCTCAAGCGATCATAACCCAGATCACCCCGCTGACAAGGAGGATGAGATGAAGCGGGTGAGAGGGGAGAGGGATGGGAGGAAGAGAAGAAAAGAAGGGGGCTTTAGGAGCAAAGGATGGGGTATAGGTGGTCGAGTGGAGAGCAAAGACCCAGCCGTCTCCGTCCACACATCCATTTTCCCTTCTTGGGGAGGCCCTGTTCATCCTTTTTCCCCCTGTTCATCTCATCCAGCAGCGAGGATTGCAGCAAGGACTGCTGTATGAAGAAGTCCAGAAGGAAATCCTGATGAGGGCCGGCGTCATGGCGGACTGGAGGTGCTCCCTCCCCGTCCAGTCGCCTGCTCCCGCCGGTCCTTCGACCCGGCCTCTCCCTCAGTACCCACAGTCCGCTTCTCCTGGTGAGTTTTTCCCATTTTGATGAATTCCCTCTTCTCTCCTGGGCATCTCTGATCTGGGTTTCTTCAGCGAGGATGAAAGAGAGTTTCTTTGAGGCCGCCAAGGTCTCGATTTTGCGCTCGATCCCGGAAGAAGGAGGAGTCTTACACGCTCAAGTTCTGAGATCTTGCGTGGGTCAGTGCGCATCTCCGCAGAAAATTCGGCGCCTGCCCGTTCAAAAGGAAGAGGTTAGCAGGATAATTTTCGATGCGATTTTGGTTATTGTTTTGATAATTTTGATTAGATTGGGCTTTCGGGGCGATGCAGAGAGAGGAGGAGGATGATGGGTCGTCCTTGTGCAACCTGCAATTCAGCCTTTTGATGGAGAATTTGGGGGATATAGAAGAGATGCTCGTCGACTCGGCCGCGTTGAGTCTGCAGAGAGATATTCTGGCGCAAATTGAAAGACTGGGAGCCTTGGAGCTCTTCGATGACTGTCTCTCGGCTCCGAATGAAGACGACCCGGGTGAGAATTCCAAGCTTAGAGTGAGCCAGGAAGTCGTCCGATCGGGGAGGAAGGAGGAGAGGAAGTCAAGGAGACAGAGGCTCTCTGGAAAAGCTGCTGATGGGCCCGTTCTGGCGAGGACAAGTGAACGAGAAGCTCCGATTTCGCCTTCTTCTGGGAGAAAAAGACTGGTTCTTGCGAGGAACGAGTCACGGATGTCGATGGGGGTCAAGGTAATGAAGTCTTGAAAAGGATCTGATTGTGCCACTTCATTTATACAGGAATTCCTGAATCCCAGAATTAAGAGTTACAAGTTTTATGATACTCCAAAGAGATAATTGCTTAGATTAGCGAACTCGATTTTATTTGTGGATTCCTACACAAAGCTTTTATAAATGTGTCTCTGGGCTACTTCTTTATCACTTCGTCCCACAGAAATTCTCCTAATTCAATGAATTCTCTAGAGCATCCTTCTCTTGAATATCATTCAAAAAAAATTCCAGCATTGTGTTGTTTAGGCAATCATTAATCCAAGATTCCAGACCCACCCTGAAGAAAAAACACTATAGTGTGCTGAATAACGTTGATGTTCAGGAAGTTGCAAAGTTGGAGAAGATTCGGGACGAGCTGGAGCAAAGGACAGGGAGGGTGGCGAGCTTTTCGAGATGGGCGGAAGAGGCTGGCATGGCTGAAAAGACCCTTCATCAGAGATTGCACTTTGGCTGGCACTGCAAGGACAGCCTCCTGAGAAGCACTCGCTCCTTGGTCATCTATCTCGCCAGAGGCTATAGAGGCATGGGCATTGCCTTTGACGACTTAATCCAGGTCCATTCACAACTCTGCAGCTTCTAACATTTTATTAATCTTAAGTTCACTGCAAAGTAGGAAAAGGCGAAACGATCTGATTAATTGAACGATCAATTGGTTGGTCAGTCAGATGAAGAGATCTGTTTGATAATTGGATCGATTTTTGGTCAGCTAGCTCGATTGATCTACCAGGATAGATAGATCAAGTTTCCTGAATCATCTGATCAATTGCAATCGTGATCTGGATCATATGTGGAACAGTCAATTGATCATGTAATCAATCATGGGACAGATTGACCGATCCACAAATGATCCGGTTCCCAATTCTGATCAGTAAGATTGTTCAGCAGACTTGATCTGTCTATCCAGGTAGGTAGATCGAGCTAGCTGACCAAGATCAGATCTGATCATCAAACAGTTTGTCAGATCAGATAGTATAATCGGTGTGTATCATCGAGGTCTAAAATGATCATGAAGTAGGCCAAAAAACTTGGTCTGTCTTTCCACATTTTCGTCCTGCGGGACATGGCATCTCTTTATTGATATGTGGCAGCTCGCTATTGGACAAATGTGACCTTCTGTTCTAACCCTCTAAGATCGATCAAATCAAATATTTCCATGTGTTGATCATTGCAAGACCAATGGTTGTCTGGATCAGATCAGGCCATGAGCACGATCAAGATCCAGAGGAAATGATCTATTGAATCACTTGATAACGTTGATCTTGATGGTCAATGGCAACTTGATTCGATCATATTGGTAAAATTAGTAGTACTCTTCATTCCAGCAACAGCTTTTATCACAGTGGTAGGCGCATAACTCCAGCACACACTACAGGCCGGAAATGTGGGGGTCTTACGAGGCGCGGAGAGGTTTGACTCCAGCAGAGGGTACCGGTTTTCAACCTATGTTCAGTACTGGATTAGAAAGTCGATGTTAGCCATGGTGGGGCGATACTCTCGAGGGATACACATTCCTGTAAATTCCTCGTACTCTGGGTAGGTTGCTGTGTTTGTGTTGAGTAGTTGTGTTTAAAGGGGGAGTTCTGTTGTACAGGCGACGATGGAGAAGACCATCAAGGAGGTGCAGAAAGCGAGAAGGACCCTGTCTTCATCTGATCACCGGTATCCCCGTGATGCTGATGTGGCTGAGCTGACTGGCATTCCACTGGCTAAGGTTAGACTCGCTGGGCGATGTGGGCGAGTTGTGGGCTCCATTAATCAGAAGAAAGGGGACGCCTTTAACATCAAAGCCGCTGTAAGTATTAAATTTAAATGTATCCATGAAAAGAAAAATCCATATAATGGGAATATCCAACAAAAAAATATTGTGCAGGAGACTATGGCAGATGCAAGTGTCATGACTCCAGGTGAAGCCGTTATGAGGGAGCACATGAAGAATGATATATACAAGCTTCTGGAAGGACTCCATCCGAGAGAAAGACAGGTGCTGCTGCACAGATATGGCTTGGTGGATGGCCGGCGCCGGTCTTTAGAGGAGATTGGCCAGCTTTTGCGCGTGAGCAAGGAGTGGATCCGAAAGCTGGAAATTGCAGGCCTGGCCAAGATCCGAAAAGAGGACATACGGAAAGAATTAGAGTACTATGTCCATCCAAGATCTGTTTAGGTGGCTCCTTCTGCTTCCTCCTCCAGTCACTTCTACAGTGTACATAGGATATCACGCAACCAAAGAACGGGATTTTTTTTCCCATGTGAACATGGGAATGAGCATTATATCAACATATTCCAAGAGAAAAATGTTTCATCCCAAAAAAGAATTAAGTCATGGGACATTTTCTTCCATCTATGAAATTGTTTTCTGTACATGATGTGTCAGTCTATCCAGTGAGGAGATATACTTGGGTGTGTCATTTTCGGTGCAATGGGTGAAGGAGATAATGAATTACTGGGGGTGGTGGGAGAGATACCCAACAGGGGGTTGAGATTCTTAAAAGATCTCCAAAGCCACATCAGTTCCCTGTTATTCTCAAACCCTGCTGTTGCAGGTCTAGACTGGACTCCATTTTGTCTTTTGAAACCTTCAGTGGCTTGGAGTTTTGGCTGAGTTTTGTCTGTTTGATCTCTTGACTGAGGACTTCGCATCAGTTTCCATCTCATCTTGCTCCATCTCAAGGATTTCCATGTACCCAGTCATCTTTGGAGTTGTCTGATAATCTCAAATTATAATGTTTTTTACTGGTTTTTACTAGTTAGTCGTGTGAGTATTGAGACGATCAACAATTAAATTAACCTCACAGCTATAGAGTGAGTAAGGTGTCGAACCACAGGGAGCAGGTAATGAAATAGTAATTCCTTTCAGTTTAGCTTGTCGTATCAACTTCTTATAATTTATATTAACAGTAAATTCTGAGATCTTCAGTAATACTCTGTAGAATAATCTCAATGCGATTTAGAGAATTTCTTCAGAAGAGCAGATTTAGAAAATCTAATCCCTAGAAGATTATAGGCTTGCGCCCGTAGCTCTGGGCGAGAACTAGCCAAGCGCGCAGCCTCTTGGCTGCGCGCGGGGCGTGTCTGCGCGCGCCTTGCGCGCGGCCTTGCCTGCGCGCAGGGCTGCTGCGGCTTCCTGCGTGCAGGGCTGGCTTGCCTGCGCGCGGGGAGGCGCGCGGCTTGCCTGCGCGCGGTTTTGGCTGCGACAGCTTCCTGTGTGCAGGGATGCGCGCGGGTTTGCGCGCGGCTTGCGCGCTGGCTTGCCTGCGCACGGCGCTCTGTACGCAGGGGGTTGTGCGTGGCTTCTTGGCTGCGCGCGACACCCTGAGCACAGGGACTGTGCTTAAAATCTTTGGGGGTGGAAGACGGATTAGGAAAAAGATCAAAAGAGAACACGTTTTGAACAAACAAACCTGAAATTAACCTAGAACGATGAACAATTTCAGCTGGGATTGTTGGAAAGTCATTGTTGTGCTTTCCAACCCAACCTGGATTGTCTTAGAGGGAGAAGTTCACAATTACTGAAACTCAAGCAATCACACCAACCTTGTGTCACGATCCTTGCGGCAAGGTGGTGATCGTCTTGCTCAGGCTACTCCTCAGCTTGCTCTTCTCCCCAGCTCCAATGCTCATCAGCTCTTGGAGGGTCTGCAGAACTCTCCTCTTCCAAGCCCTAACCTGTTTAGGCAGAAATTCTAGACAGGCTAAAATGACTCTTTGAAGGACTGTTTATAGGTTTCCTCTCTTGGGCTTCTTGGGCCTTTTGGGCTTCTTGGGCTTTTAGGCTGGTCCAAGTGAGTGACCTTCAGTATTTTGAGAATTTGACTTCTTCTTTTGAATATTGTAAGTAAATATTGCCTTCTTTGTTGGATTTCATCTACACCTGTACTCATTTAAATGAAAGATAAGATCTAATCCACTTGATTCTCTGAACCAAGTGGGGTTAGTAAAAATCATATTTGAAATGGTAAATATGAAAATACTGCATGCAAATAATGCTTTGATTAATAGCAATTCCCTGATTATTTTATGACATAATTTAAGTCATCAAATACCCCCCAACTTGGATCATTACTAGTCCTTTAGTAATGAAATGTGAGTACGAATAAATGATGATCACTAGTTGAGTCTTTGTTTTTGATAGTTTTTATTCTCTTGCACATCTAGAAATGTCTTCGTCAATTGAACATGATCAGCTTAGGGAAATTCCCAAGAATCTATTTCCGCCTTAACCCAAAACTAAGTGCACTTCTGATCTACAGGTTACATATAAGTAAGTACATATTATATGAGGTAAGGTCGAGTTAACACCCCAAGCGCATTACTGAACAAGGCGTGGAGAGCGGTGCTAATGCGGGCTCAGTATTAATGGCTGTAATACAATTGGCTCAAACACATGGGAGACAGCTTTTCCACTTTTTTTTTTATTTCACATTTGCTGCATATTGGTCATATTTGATGACAATCAACTTTGCTTTCTAATATTCAAGCTTTTAAGCTTGTAGTACTTGATGCAGCTTCTTTGCTTTGCATTAAGTGGCACTTATCCACTACCCATATGCTGTCCTTAGAAGATCGGCAGCTTATTCCCCCGAAAAGGTTTTGTATCCCTTTTGGTTCATGGAGTTTCACTCACATCAATAAGTAATAATGCCTTTGAGCCAACACTAGCCCTACCCTCCACTAAAGCTAAAGGTTTCATGCATGTAAGTGTTAACTCAACCTGAAGTGGGTGACAAGATGAGAGAAATATGATGATAAGACTTGTGAAATTCAGCTAATATGAAAATCCGTGCACTTAGCTAGGCTTAATTCACCTCGGGTATCCTTGGCTGTCAAGTCTTTCAACTCCACTCATCCTTGAAAAGGATTTGACTGCTATATCTATCATTGCTTGAATGTCCCCTAAGATCATCAAATATCCCTGGTTTGATACAGAAAATAAAAAATTTACATTGATGTCGATAACTTTTTTATTATACCTCCTCCCCTTTGAAAAGATGGCATGTTCCTACATGCCGGTAAGTAAAGAACTTAAATGGTTAGTAAGAGAAAGCAAACCAAGGAGTGAAGGTCTTTAAAATGGCAGAGTTCAGTCCAGTTGGTTGCGACTTGTCCGATCCGTTTTGTGGTTGGCTTGGGTCTTGAACAGTTGATTCTGCAAACTTAATAAAGAAAACACAAACAAAGCACAAGGGAAAGAAAGCAATGAAACAGAAACTAACTATTTTTTAGATCATGCTACTATCATTAGGAGGTTTTTCTACAGAGATGTTCATGGGTCCATGCAAATCCTCATCCTATAAATATGGTTTGAGCCTTTGTCCATTAACTGTGAAGCATTTTTGAGATTGGGGATCTAAAATCAAGACTGCTCCATTTTCAAAGAATTCTTGCACAATGAATAGTCCATCCCACCTAGTTTTCAGCTTGCCAAGAAATAGTTTTAACATCGAATTGTAAAGCCAAACTTTTTGATTTTTTACACATATCCTTCTCCTCAGACTTTTATCATGAAATGTTTTCATTTTGGCTTTATAGATTTGTGAATTCTCATAGGCTTCATTCCTGAGTTCTTCCAACTCATGCAATTGAATGATTCTATGCTTTCCTGCTTCATCTAAAGTCAAATTGAGTTTCCTAACTGCCCATAAAGTCTTGTGTTCTAATTCTAGGGGTAGGTAGAAGGCTTTCCCAAAAATTAGTCAAAATGGGGACATTCATAAAGGGGTTTTGTAGGCTGTCCTATAGGCCCATAATGCAGAAACTAATAAAATGAAGGGGAATTAGGGGAAATTGGGAAAGAAAAAGGAAAAAGACAGGGGGGGAAGGGTTAGAGAGAGGCCCATCCCCCTCGATGGCAAAACGACGGATGGACGAACGTGTCGTAGACGCGACAAACATGCGACGAAAAAGAAACGAGCGAGAATGGGGAAAAAGACAAAAACACGAGAGAGAAGCGAAGAAAAAAAAAGATAAGTGAGCGTCTATCACCCGGTTTTCGACGTCGAGGGGGGGTGACGCGGATGACATCGTCGACGAACTTCGATGGCGTGCGCCATCAAATACTTTCTCTCATCTGGTCATACCTAATTTTGACTTGATCACTTCTGATTAATTGATTAGTTTATTCAATCATAACCTTGATTATAATCGACCAACATTATTTTTCCATCATTAAGTAACTTGAAATCGATAACATCCATTATTCTAAATTGATCACATTTAATTCTAAAGATTGATTTCAATTGATCGTATTTGATGTTATCATTGATTTAATCACAACTGATCACATCCGGTATATCTAGTTTGATTTGATCACATTGTGGTCAAAATTTAATCAATCAGTAAAATTGACTTGATTTTGACTTTATCAATTACTTTTGACCATTCATAACTGATTGAAGTAAATCGAGATTGTTATTAGATTTTGTTTGATCACACTGAGCTTATTATCTTTGACTTGTAGTCTTGAATTAAATTTGAATTTCCAACAGATTTCATTCTATGATTCTGATTTGATTGAAATTGATTATTAAGATTCCGTATTTGATCCATATTACATTAGATAATATCAACCTGAACTTGATTGGAAGTGACTTATCATTCTGCTACTCTGAACTTGATAGTCTAGTAATTTTTTGATTGATTTAGTTAGGAAATATATTTGGACTGAAATTGGTGAACCTAAGAAGTTAGTGTGTTGACCAAGGGTTAACTAGGGAAGAATGGGCATTGTTCTATTGCAAGTAGGTGGTCACCGAGGCTGAGAAGATTAGCTTGGGTCAGGACAATGAGGGTGGATGTTAGGAGCTCCGTGGTGTTGTGGAGAACATGTCTCTAGTTTCCTTATTATTGACTTAAGTGTAATTTTAAGGCGAGAGTGACGCTCACCCCGCATACAGTGAATTACAGTTTTTATAGGATTTTCACTAGGCCCTTGAGCCTGTGACTGTCCCGAGATCTAGGCAATCTCCTGCGGCTGCATTAAGGGCACTTTTGTGCCCCCAAGCAGAGTAAAATACTGTGTTAAGTTTAGAGGAGTGGTTGAGAGACAATATTAAATAACCATGGTAAAAAGACAATTAGATAACATAAATACAAAAGTAGACTAGTTCAACCCCCTCTTAGTCAACAGCTGCATTTCATAAGAAGAAAATAATTTGTAACACATAAATTGAACTTATCTAAATGAACTATAAAATGTAGATTTTGTCCCACTTCTTCTCTATCAGTTTTATCTTCTTACCATTGCACATACAGGTGAGAATCTACTGCTCTGCTCCACGAATAAGTATTGTTTTCTCTCAACCCTGGTCTTCAAAATGAATCGAAATGGATAGTGTTGGCAGAATCAAGTTTTTTATGTTTTTCCATTGTTTTGTCACTATGCCCAAAATCCTTAGTATTTATATTTATATCCTTACACCAATGGATAAGTGGAACTTATAAGTCTCAGACCTACTTTCCAATGGATAGTGGATCCGAGATCATCTTGTATAACTGAAGGCTTTAGAAGTAATAAAAAATATTGGTTTTTGGTGTTCTTTCCATTTTCCCCTCTCTGACCTGTTGTGCCCTAACAAGTATTGGGACAACTATTGTTGACGACCTTTGCGATCTCCTTGGCTTGAGTATGCATCATCCTAGAGCCAAGTGGTATCTTCTCTTCTTCCTTCATGGTATCAGAGCCAAGTGGCAGGTTCAAATCCTAGAGCCAACAAATTGCAAGCTTGGCCCATAAATAAGCCAGCAGCAAGTGTTTCAGTCAAGTATTGAAATACAATATCATGCTTAAAGATGAAAAGTGGCACCCTTACTATCAACTATAACTTTAAGCACGGGTGGTAAGGGCTTGAATCCAACATGGTATCAGAGTAGAATACCCAGATTTCCTCATTCCAAACCTATACACATTTTGTTTTCTGATGAACTCGTTGCACAATTATCATTCCTGGGTAGAGCCATAACGTACTTAAGTTGTGGAGATTTAATATCCTCCTATATAATATCCACAAGCCATGTCCCTTGGATTTTGTGGCCGTAAACCTCCTTGACAAGGAGTGCCTATCACTTGTTTGGTCATAGTTCTGAGTGATGGAAGTGCCATTTTTTCTTATGATATTTGTTGTTATGTTTTTTTTAGAAGGTATTGATGAACTCAAAATTTAGTGTGTTGATATCAGTTAATAAAAGTAACTCATAAACCTTTAATCATAAAATAAGTTGACTAGTTAGTGATGAGCAAGGATCATCTCCAAGGGAACATAGATTAGGTTTTAAATATTATTTAAATGATGAATCAAGGGGGATGAGCGGAGATATGTATAAAATAGGGATTGTGATGTGTTCAATCAAAGGTGGTGAGAGGGTCATAATATTTTTTAATAAGGATGATATGAATAATAATATGAGGAATAGGTAGGAGGACGTGGATCATCAAATCAGAGAGCAATATAGATGAAGACGTGAAGAGATGATGGATGTAGAAAATGAATAAGAAGATAGGATGATGAAATGGGTGAACGGATGTGAGTGGATGTGGATGGATGATGGTGAAATAGAAAGATTGAAGAAGAAATGACAATGATATAACAAATGGATGAGATGGAAGAATGGATCGGTGATTGTGAGATGGAGAAGACAATAATGGACTAGATGATTTAGGTTTTTTTTGGAGAAGACGGTGACAAGATAGAGATCGAGATTGAGATCTGAGATGGATATGGTAGGGTGAGATGATAGAATGTGATGATTAGAATGAGATAATGAAAATAAGGATCTAGATCTAACTAAAGGGATGTGATGTGGAGAGAAACCAATGCAGGTCAAGAGAGTAACCTTCCTATGTTTCTCCAAGATCAATGCATTCTACTGATGCAGATCAGCCTCCCCACTTCTCTGTTAGCCTTATCGAAGCACTCAAGAAACCAAAAACACTCTTGATGGACCTTTAAAAACTTCACTTTCTTTTAATTGGCCTCTCTAGGAGGAAGTGAGCTTCAAGACTATTTTCACAAAAATATGAGGCTATATTTAAAGATCAAACTACGTGGATGGAAAGATGTGGGTAAAAGAAAGCTCCACTAAAAATTTCAGCCCAAAACCATTTTGACATCACATATCGTGATTTGAATTTGGATCATTCTCAGCCCTACAATTTTCTCTCTCCTCCAATTTTGGGAGTCCAGAAAAAGCCAAAGAACCATTAAATAATTATATATATATATATTCATTCATAAACAAATATTATAAATATATATTTTTGAATGTGAAAAATGATATTTTTTTGAATGTAGATCCAAAAACTTCAGGAAAAATTATATTAACTCAAAAATTATGTTCTTTTAGAATTTGATGTCATAAAAATCATTTAAATTAGAAAATTCATAGAATTCAAATGAGTAATCTTAAAAATAAATTTAATAATTTTAGGCTTGATAACACAAATATATGACCAATATAATACAAATAATCATGTAAATATGCTCATATTAACCTACTAAAATGCATGTTAACAGGTTGATCTATTGTTTGGTCATAGTCTTTAGTGAGGGAAGGGCCATGCTTTCTCTTTCAATATCTGCTGATGTGTGCTTTGGAGTGTGTATCACTTTTTTGGTCGTAGTCCCTAATGAGGGAAATGCCTCTTTTATTTTTTCTACTATCTGCTATTCACTGATCTTGAGGCGCATGTTGGTTGTTTGGTGAAAGTCCTATCAGATCATGCTGACTATATTTTAAATTACTGATATTTTTTTTGTCTATAATGGAATCACACTTAATACCCATTCGTGTGCATTCCTTAGTAAGGGTATGTTGAATAATGTTTTGATCTGCGTAAAGTCCCTAACCCTCTAAGGCTGAAAGGATCTAACCTCTTATAATGGTATAAAGATGCTGAAATGATACTGTTTTATTAGAGGAAATTTATGAAACTGACTGAGCAACCATTAACCCCTACATAAGCGTTGGTATGAGGACAATCTCTTACTTACAAGCATGGTTGATCAAGTCGGTGGATATTTACTCTGGTGCCCATTTGTCAAGGATGCATGGGAGAAAATTTGTTAGGTTCACATTCTGCTTTTTTAGTAATCCTTTCATGCATTTTATGGGATTATTTTATTGAAATGATTATAATTCCATGTTCTTAATTGTTAAAATCATTTATTAGACTTTTAGAATGAATTTCCAATTCTTCATGATTTTATGGTATTTTAACATAGTTTTCTGACATAAATAAATAATTTTAGAATTCATAAACTATTTATTTATATTTAATTAAATATTACAGGATTACATTTTTAAAATGATATTCTGATTTTTCTGGATTTTCTAATATTCTTGGAACTTTCTAAATTTAAATTCACAAAGAAAATATAATTTTGAATTTTTAAAAATATTTTTAATGGATTAATTGACTTTTTCTGTTCGTAGAAGTTTGTACCACACCAGCAAACCACCATACAGTTCAGAGGAGAGAGGAAATCGAATGGCTCAATTTTCTCCAAATTAAAACGATGATATCAAATGATTCAGAAGGAGTTTTGAGATGAAATTTTGTGGGTAGTTCCACATTTCCCTACTATATCATTCCACTATCATGGATATATAAATAAAATCCCATCATTGTAAAAAAAGATCCTTGGATTTTGTTTCTCATTACAATTATCAGAGTGATTTGTTCATTCAAAATCTCGTTAGGGTTCATATACTCCAAGAGTGAAGGATTAAAGGAGTGACACTCAGATCAAGACACATGAAGAAAAAATACCACTTGTCCCATTGGGCAAGTGATGATGAGGCTAGTGTGATCTTCATCCTTTTCCCAAGGTAATCGTCGATAGTCTACGTTTCGACAATCATACACATCACCTCCAACGCCGCCACTCGTCGACGAGTATCTGCCATCATCTCCATCTCAACCAGCATGATATATCTTTCATCTATTCCACTCCATTCGCGTTCATCTCGGTTAATCATCAAATGGCACTGCAGAAGTGCTAGAGAAGGTATTTTTATTTCAATTAATTAATATTATTCTATTAAATTTTATTTTAAAGTTCCCACAATTATCCTATAAGATTTGAATTTATTAGGTTAAAGAGAATTAATATTAATATTCCAAGAAGTATTTTTAAATTACTTTTCACTAGTTGGCTTTCATTAGATTACTTTTTTATAAAATAAATATAAAATCCTAAAAAATAGAAATCAAAGATAAAATTCACCTATTCAATATTTTCTCTTTATGGATTGGACCCTTTCTCACCCTGTGCTCATAAGGAAACTTATTGAGATTATTGTATAAATCATAAGCCTTAAATAATTTTTTTAATCCTAACTTATGTAGGGTTAAGAGATTAGACTCACTGATTTTTATACAGGTTAGGGCTAGTGCCTTACTCTAGTCCTAGGGATACCCTAGCTTGATGTTCAATGAATAACTAACCTGAGTTCAAAGGCCCTCTAAGCCAATACCTAAAACATTATATACACGGATATCAAAGAAAAAGAAAACTTAGTGTCACTTTGATGTCCTCGGGCCCCTTTTCCTTATCGGGTGATTGAGACTTCCACCTCCTCTCCTTTACACCACATAGGGAACTTTACTTGTCCCCATTACCCATCATTAGAGGTAACCAAACCTCAATATTGACCACATAGGTCACTTAGTTGGCCCCCTTAATCAATTCTAGAAAATTATAACAACTCTCTAAAGTACTTTAATAATTTAAGTAAAGTAAATAAATAACAATGCTAACATTATACGTAATTTCAAATTATAATTTTTAATCGCATTTCCTTCTTTGTCATCGAAAGCCAACATTTGACTTTGACTAACTTTGACTCACTATTCAACTCCTTTGAATTCTTATAACTTTTCAAATTTAACCTCATAGAAAGAATTCAAATAAGATTCAAATCTTGGGCCAATAAGAACTTAATGTAGGCCAACTAAAACTATCCAACTTTAACCCCCTAAAAACTTATAACTTTGTGCAATAAAGTTCAATTAAGACAATGAAATAATTTTCCTTTATAGTGAGCCTAATGTGATACTTAAATTTATTTTATAAATATGCCCAATATAATTCCTGACATTAACTTAATTTTTTTCTTTAAAGTGAGGCCAACATGATTTGGGTGGAGGCCCACAAAGATGTATGATAGGAAACCCAAATAGATCCTTCAATTAGCCCACTTAATCCTCCCTTAAATTCATTCCTACATTCCTCTCTTAATCATTCCAATTAGATGTTTTTAAATCAAATCAATATACTTCTAATGTTTGGCCCAATAAATCAACTCCCATTCTAAAAATATCCCGCTAAGTTCTTTCCTTGATCTTCCTTGATTCCACAATCCCTCTCTTTCTAATCCAATCAAATATTTTCTAAAAATCTCTCTTCTCAGTCTATCTCTATGTAATGCCTGGATTCCCCTCTTCCCTTTCAAATATTTATTTACTTGTTCTTAAAAATATCCTCTATTCAATCGAAAGATTTCCCTATTTTCTTTTCTAAAAAATATTCCTCCTTCTCACAACTATTCTCTATTGAATCAATTAATTTCCGTATTTCCTTTCCTTTAGAATCTTCTGAAACTCCTCCCACTAGTCCCCTCTCTTTCTCTTTTTCCTATTCAATTTATAAAAATGTAAAAATGGCAACGTGCACCTTTTGAGGATTAAATCCTCAATATTTTCCTCTTCTCTTTTACCTTTAATGCACCTTCCATTTATCCTTTTCATGCCCAGATTCTTCTTAATCAACCATAAATCAATGCACAAAAAAAGGAAACCCAAACATAGCAGAAATGAGGACTGAATCCAAGATTCTTCATCATCTCTTATTTACATTATGAGAGATAATGGATGTTTGAATGCATTATTTATCTTTCTTGTAGGTGGCTGTACCTTGGATTAAAACTTTATTGAAGAGAGGTGCCCTATGACTTGCCAAGGTGGCCCATAAATGTGCCTTTTATATAAGATAGAGAGTGGGAGAGATTAAGATGATAAATTACGTAATTAATCATTTGATTTTAATGTCCAATAACTAAGCTCATTAATTTCTCACTAAGAAGTGTGTTTTTATTCTTGTCCCAGCATTAATAGCTCATTATTTTCATCAATAATCATTTGATTTCATTATTTACCTTGGGAGAAAAGTGATTGAGACGTTTTTGCATAGAAGATGTGCAGCTTCCATAAGAGTTAAGTTTTTGAATTAAAATAAAATGCCTTACCTTAATGACCATTCTGCCTCTTACCAGGTCATAATTTTCATGGCGGGGATTTTTGGTTGACCTGGAAAACCCTATGACGTCCACGGGATGATGTCATGCTATCACATCAACAATTAAAAAATAATATAAAATAATATGCACGAAATATTTAAATCATTTAAAAATAAATCAAGGTACTTTCATGTGATGTACCAAGCATGAACACCAAAATACAATTCCAAAAATCATAGAATTTTTGTAAAGATAATTAAAAAATAACAAGTTTTAGTTTTAACAGCATATACTATTTCCATCTGTATTTTTGTGCATTAATATCAATTCCATAAACCTGAAATTTTCCCGATTCATTTGACTGGTCAAATGAATCTGACAATCCAAATCTTTGGTATTTTTTCACATACTTGGTCCAGGGTTTATCCATCAAAATACGGAGTCAAAGTACACACCTTTTACTAATTGATCTACCTTCAATGTCAGGTACATCAATATATTTTCCTGGCCTTTAAAATATACGAGCATGTATTGAGTGTACTCGAGATTCTAGTTTATCTGAAACTATATGTAATTGATGTTATTTGATTTTCCATGTCCTGAGAATATGTTTCCCCTAGATTAGTCTTATGTTGACTAATATTTTTACTTTCAAATAGAGTACGGTATTTATTCCAATAGAGTCACAATTAATTGTTTACTTGTAAATTAATAAAAATCACACATAAGTTCATAATGGAGGACCATCTAGGCGATCACGTGCAGACTCGCCACCAGCCACTTTGTGGAGCCCGAGCCAACGTGAAGAACCCACACTTCCACTATCAGGTTTGAGAAGCGGCATCATCATCTTGCTTCGTGTCGTGTGTCTTTATGTTCTTTTCTTTTTTTTGTTGTCTTTGGATTGTCGGGAGGCCCCTCCTGCGTACGTGCTTGTTACTTACTTGTTCTTGAGATTGTGCCTTTTAGGGGGGAGAAGAGTCCACATAAACTCCTCTTTTCCCTCTAAAAGACCCTTTTAAGGGGAGCCCAATAAGCTCCCTCTTAAAAAGGGGCCCATTAGCCTCCCCCCAACTGCCACTATTTGATTATAAGTAGTGTGAGAAGGGTGGACGCGGAGAAGCATGCTTGTTATTTGAAACCAGATCTGAAATTCGAGTAGCAGTTATTTTTTTTTTAGAGAAGAGAGGACATCTCATTTTGCTTCAGGATTGTGTTCTTCTTCTCCTCGTTGGGTTATCTACACAATAGGTTGCATCCTTCAGGACAGAATTCCCACCGATAGGAGTCTGACTTTGACAATCTGAAGTGGAAGATCCATCTCTCAACGCCCCCAAGTCATTCCTGGCTACTTGACGACCCAAATCTTCCTCAACCGCCGTTTGTGAATCGTGACGGAAATCCACCGGTTGATCGATCAAAACCTTGTCGACGTACAGTTACTAACCAGCCATGGCCCATGAAGCAACAGAGTCCGAGTTGTTTGTAAGTCGTGGCATTTATTCCCCTCCCCGGTTGATCAGTCAACATCTTGCTGACGCAAGGATACTCATTCAAGCCCGATCATTATCGGTCATGGATAATTTCTACATCTACGACGCAAGGATAATCTGGATCCTTACTCGTGACACAAGGATAATTTCTTATCGGTTGATGCAAGGAGAATTTCTGTCATCGTGCCATGCCTTTGTATCTACGAACTTGGAGCTGCGCAGAATGTGGCCACCTGATTTGTCTAACTGCGGGTTGCCATTGGTGACTGATGGGGGGCTATCCTGCTTCGAAGACCCCATCAAACCAGTTCTTCGAGCGAGGGCTCATGCGCGAGACCAAGCCTTCAGAGTACCCGGCCTCATCAACGGGCCACAAAGGTTTGACGTTATCTTTCCTTATGTTTTCTTTATTTAGTAGGCCTTGTATGTCGGTCGCATATGTGTCTATTTTCTATTTTTTTGCGCGTGTTTAGACGGATGTATGGACCTACACATTTGCGAGTGTGTGAGCCCATGTGTGGGTGTGTTAGTGGGTTTCCCTCTCCTATTACGGGGCCCTAATTACTCTTAATTGGGCCTTCTCCCCTTTATGTCTAATGGGGAGGCCCGTTGCCGTACCTAGTCGCGTACTTGCGCCGCTGCACCTACTTGTGCTGCCGCCTACTTGCGATACCGTGCTTACTTGCACTGCCGCACCTACTTGCGCCGTCATTACGCCTACATATTTCTCGTCTTCCACTGTTGTCGAATCAGACACTGCCCGTGCCTACTGCTCCTAGTATGCTTATCAATTCCCTTTCGGCGTTATATTATTTCTTTCAGTGCCTCCGAACGTTTCTCCACCGCTGGGGTTAGATTAGTGATAGATAGGATTCACGTTCTAAGGACTAGGATTTTAATTGGTGCGTCCTTGGTTGAGACCATCCAGGGCATGCGCAAAAGCGGCAGTAACCGAGCTCACACCATCGGCCTTCAACCCGACGTCCGGATCATCAGGAGCCTAGTGTCATTTCCAGGTCACGTTTACCGTAACTGAATGGTTTTTGGTATACGTCGACACCAGATTTATACTTCTTAGTGATTTCATCATTGCATCATCACTTGCATGACGTCCACGTTAGTCAGCTTCCCTACATGACATTACTGCCCTCGCCCTCCCTGTGGTGTAACATGAGTCGTTCAATTCCAGTGACCTTGTTGACACTAGGCTCCCTGTGGTGTTACATCAGTGACCTTGTTGACTCCATAAGCTAAATGTGTCTCCGTTCGCATCTTGCCTATATCTGGATCCTTACTCGCCTTGGACCCGCCGCTGTAATCCACCACTGTTGCCTCAACTCGGCCTTATAGAATGAAAAAGGTGTTGATCCATATGAAGGGAATTATAAAAATATTTGAGATAAATCTTTTATTAAAGGTTTTTATGAGAATAGGGAAATAAAAAAATATCGATACAATAATTTTTGATGAATTTCTATAGTTCATCTGAATTTTATATATTTTAATAACCTTTCAAAAAATATGAACTGCACCGTATCAAATTTGGAATACATAATAGACTGGGATTATATCAAATTTGGAATGGGATCTACTCAAGGTTTTAAATGAAAAAAGTAGAATAAAAAATGGACATTTTTTATGGTTTTAGGAAGAGATGATAGATAAGGAATTGATTTTTTTAGCAATAAAATTCCAAATATAGATAGAGGAAGTATGGAAATTGATCTAGGGACATAAAGTGGAGAAAATAAGGGGAATTTTATTTTTCAGAGGATTTGAACTGGATCAAGGAATGTATGGATGGAGATAAGAAACTAAGTTGAATAGTTTCATGGATTTTAACCTTGATTTTTAATGCAATCCAGTGTTATTAACCTCAAAATTTTTCCTAGGGCATGTGCATTTTGTCCATGCCTTGGAATTTTGGCAACATTCACAAAGGAAATCAAATGATTAAGAAGAAACATACAATTTGAACCCAAGATGCAAGAAAATGTTTAACTCTAGAAGCAAATGTGTCCTTCCTAACTAACTAAGGTTGAGGTAAGATTCCTTAACTTTTTATCTGTCTTCCTAGAATTCTTTAATAAATCCAACCATGTGCATGAATAGAGGACAAAAAGATAACACTGCCCTCAAATTTTGGGCCAGATCACACATTTTGATCTCCAAGTATGGTGATTTTAATTTTTGAGAAATTTAGTCTGTTGGATCACATTTTTCTCCTCCATGCATGTGCTACCTGGGTTTAAGTCTGTGCTCCAATTGTTCCAAACCCATTTGGCTGTTCTTTTTGCTGAGCAACAGTCGAGTCACAAAATATGATGTAATCAATTTTTTGCTCTTTCTCCTCATTCATTGCACAATGTGTGCCTGTGATTGAGTTAAATATAATATTTCAATCATCTAACTTATAATGACATAGTGAGAATCGTGAAACAACATGTAGACTTTACTCCCTCCATCAAGCCAAATTATGCCACCAATACATGTGCTAAAGAAGTCAAGATATTAAAATATTTAAATATTTTTTAGCTATAATAATCATGCCATGTGGGCCATGGATTTCAAAATTTAATAGTAATTTGTTCATTTATATCTCTAATTTTGTCATCCATGTATGTAGGCTTGCATAGTGGTTGCATTTATTCCAAAAAAAGTAATATTATTTTAATTCATCAATGCCACCAAGACTCTTAAATATATGAAATACCAAAAGCTCATTTTGCCACCTTTCATTTGACTCAATATACCATACCAGATCCAATCATTAGGTAATTTTTGGATCTTGAGGCATAATAATTCATCTTGCAATGATTGGATTCACTAATCTTTGGCCAATTTGTGGTGAAACAGATGTTGAGAGGTGATTAAATCTTTTGAAAATTATATTAAAAACATTTATTAAATATAAAACCATTTTTTAGACATCTAAAATTAATTTATTAATAAACCTGTTGCCATAAAGTTCTGGAAGAAATGGATCACTTCTGAAAAAATAATTACAGGACTTTAGTAAATAAAAAAAATTGTATGATATTAAGAAATAATTTTTTTAATGAATCTTAAGTCAGAAAAATCTGTGAAAAATCATAAAATGTAATTAATGCCTAATCAATAGAAAAAATATTACCTAACTTTCAAAAATAAATTTACTAATGAATTCAAAACCAAACAATATATGTAAGAATATCATGGAAGCTTCAAAATCATATTTAATAAATTTGAAGTATAATAACATGAGGATATAGTCATTTTGATGCAGATACTTGAGCAATATGCATGGTACTGGACATCAGAATTCAGGGATCTATAAATAAAGAATGAAGCCTTTCATGGTCGCAAACTAAATAGAAGAAATGTCTACAAAAATAAAAAATTCTGGCTTGATAATTTTGATTTAAAATTGTGTCAAGGAAGCTTAGGAGAGATGGGATGGACCATTTGTTTTCATTAAACTGTTTAATTATGGAGCTGTTTTGACTTGAGATTCAAAGACACGTCAGTAGTTTAAAGCAAATGGACAAAGGTTGAAGCCGCACCTGCAAGTAGAACCTCAACCGATAGAAGATGTAGCAAACCTTCATCATGAGGTAGGATTTAATCTTGCATTAGTAAATTAACTTTAATAAATATACATTTTTTCTACATGTTTTGTTTATTTTAAAATTTTTTTCTATTTTCATCCAAAATAAACAGCTATTACATAGCCCATCTGATCTCATCAACTATCGTCCTTGACATTTTAGTTTACCATAAGATTAATAAGGAGGATGACATTTTAATGATCACAAGGATCCAAGGCAGGAGCAGTAACATAAGCTAAATGGGCAAAGACATCACTGTTTGGCATCTTGTCTCCTCCAATTTTATTTCTTGCATTAGTGACAATGAAGATTTTAGGTTGGGGGTGAGTATCATTAAATGATTTCTAATCGTGTATACATGCTTCCATTCAAGAAGGGGGGAAAATTGATTTTCTAAAAAAAATCACTATTTATTTTCCCAATATCTTCATAAAATGGTCCACCATTTTAAAAGGGTTCTTATATCCTTATTTTTTCTACACCCTCCCGCCATATTCTGATCATTCATCTATCATTGGGAGTAAGCCATATCTAAGTATTTCATATCCCTCTTTTATTCCTTCCCTACCCTTACCCATTCTTTTGAGCCATCCACCATTCTCTTCTTTCTTTAGCCTTAGATAGATGCTTCACCATCCTTGTCAAATTTCTTATTGATACATTTTATTATTTTTAATTTCAGATTCCACTGTTTAGAAAAATATTTTCTAGATTTCAATCAAAGCTGAAGAACCCAATAACAGTTCCCTTATTTATTTACTCTTAGATTATGTATCTTATGGGACTAAACTACATTTTCCTTATTCCTAGAGAAGGGAACAAGGTGAGCAGGATGTCAAAAAATTTTGGGAGGGAGATCACATCTTTAACATTTGTTCAAACAGAAATAAAATTTAATGAACATACCTAATAGGATTGGCCAAAAAATGGAACACTTCATGTCCAAAACCTCATCGAAAGAATGAGACCGATGTAGAAGAACTCGAGTTGAAAGTGTGCGACAAGTAAGAGCATGTGACCAAGTTTTCCCATATCGATTGAACCACCTTCATGGGAAATTAATGCTTAACAATACACGTCAGTTTGTCTATCACTTCCCCATTCTTCTCTGTGCCTCTCTTTGCATCTATATGATAATTAAAAATTATGGCTGCTCCTTATCCATAATGGATAACTTAATGACGACGGAAAAAACTCAATTTTTTCCTGTTCATTGTCTCCCTGTTATGGTTGTTTGTATTTTTGAAAGGCAATGAGACAAAGATTTGTTGACAATTCAACCTAATTGCAACACAATGGTCTATGGTGGCTAAATTTTTCACACTCCTGCTGCAAATTTTATATATTCTATATTCTCAGTATTAAGATAGTGTCCTGATGTTGTGACAGCCAATTGAAACAGTTTTCTAATGAAAACAAATTATCTGTATTATTCTGTGATTAAAAGTATTTTGATGGCCTATTATTCATCATATGAGTTCCTTGGATGTATTTCCAGAGAAGATAGAAGGAGGTTGTATCCATGGACAAAAAATTGGAGAGGAAGTAATTGAAGGCAAGAGGGAAAAAAGACAATTCTCCTATCAATCTATGAAAATGATGCATTTATGTAAGATTTGGTTTCAGCTTTATTAAATGGATTAATTTTGTATCAGTCTTAATTAAAAATGAATGATTTAAATTTAAGCTGCATTTCTCAGCTAGAGATAAAAACGAAGTGCATAATTTTACCATATTTTACTAGATTGCTCGATTATACATTTCTTCTTCATCCTTCCGCTTACAATCTATCTCTACACCCTTCATTCAATTCCAACTCCACCTTGATTTTAGAGTTTAATTCCCATTGAATGAAGATAAAATCAATATCGCGCACCCTCACTACCCTATTAGGGATATTGAGTAGTTTATTTATATTTTGGCTTAATTTTCAAACCAGACACATTCATGACAATCTTCACAAATTTGAGTTATTAATGTCCAAGTATGTTGAGATATTTAAATTAACCGTTTGAATATTTTAATTCATCAAATTGAGAAAATATTGGAACCCATCTATGATAAATAAAAATTAAATTATTTACTTTTTACACATGATGATTTTAGCATATTTTTATATAATAATCATATGACATAAATATTTAATAAGTTAATTGCCTATTACCAAATGTAATGAAAGTGATATGAGTAATGGAAATTTATTTTAAAAATTTTAGATCATTTAAAAATAGTTAATTTATATTTTATATTTCCTATTACATACTTTTGATATCACCTTGCCATTTGCTATAATACTTCATTTATAAAAGATAAGTTAAAAATGAGAGGAAGTGAACTAGTATTAAACCAATTACCTTTTAAGAGGAATTTAATATGTACTTGGTAATTTATGATGTTTGTGTAGATCTAAATAAGAGATTACATTATATTTAATGATGTCACAATTGACACAGGTTTCTGTTGATCCCTATTTTGTCCTAGGTACTATCTTCTCCCCATATCCTCGCTCATACAGTCCCCAATAAAAGAAGGAAATACAAAAATTAAAAACTAAAATGATATCATTTTTAGTAGAATGTAAGTCTCTTTGCCTCAGTCTTTGAGACGTCCATAGTACTTAGATATGCATATTTCTGTCTATCAGAAATCTATTTATCCACTGGAATGTCCATATTCTATTAGCTTAAATATCCTTAAATTTATATTGTCTATTTTTCTGAGAATTGATATTGGGGAGGAAATGTTAGTATTAAACAACCAGTGCAAGACTTTTAAGTTCTATTTTCCCTTTGCTTTCAATTTTAATCAAAATCTCAAGTGAACTTCTCAATTAAACCCTATAAACAATTCTAATTTACTTTTATTTTATAAATATCTCGGCTTTCCATCTGTCTAACATCATGAATTCTCCCAATTGCCTAATCATTAATATCTTATCTATAACATCTACATGAATACTTTTTGCTTTCATACAGATCCCAATAAATTGAATGGATTTCAAATGGATTTCAATTGGATTTTTTCAAAGCAATCTAATTTATTTAAAAGGAAAAATGTGCCAGGAGAAGCAGACATCATTTTAGAAGGAAGAGACTCAAGGAAAAATTGCATTTATAATTATTTACCTATAAACAATATTCTTCCTTGAAGTCTAGTACTTTTAAATATAAACAATACTCAAAAACAATATTATTCTTGAGTTTTAAAGACTGAAAAGACTTAGGTATATCAAATTTTAGTAAAATGAGGGATTGGTCAAGGATAAAAGAGCCATAAAATCATGTGTACGAGTCAAGATTAATATATCCGCTGACATAATTATCTTTAGATTATTATATTGATTGAGGAATAATCAGTGAATTAGTTAGGAGCCATATCCATGTTACAAGTGGCACTAGAATACTTCCAGGGGGACCCATGAAAAGTTCAAATAGGTGCCACCTTTTTACACAAATCAGATAATGTAATTACATAAGGAAATACATAACAAAATGAAATGGACAATATTCACGACATAAAATAAGGATTAATGAAATGGAACCTGCTGCTACTTTGGAAAGAATTGAGTGACTTCACATATCCAACCCCATGTTTGTTCCAAAATACTATGAGTCAACATATGAAAAATATCACACAACTCCACAATTAAAATGAAATTTAGGGGGAACAACTTAATAGTTCTTAAGAAAGTTATAAGGGCATTACAGTTTTCCACTGTCATAGTTATATCAACACTAAACATTTGATGCTAGTAATCTACTTTTCTACTATAGATGATATGTGAGAAACAAGAGATGGCATACACTAGTCCACTCACACGTAAGAGCGCGCGCGAGAGAGGGAGAGAGACATAGATAGATAGATAGATAGACAGACAGATAGATAGATAGATAGATAGATAGATAGATAGATAGATAGATAGATAGATAGATAGATAGATAGATAGATAGATAGAGAGAGAGATGGAGAGGTGGAGAGAAAGAGATGGAAAGGTGGAGAGAGAGAGAGATGGAGGGAGAGGAAGAGAGGGAGAGAGAGAGATAGAGAGGATGAGAGGGAGAGAGAGAGAGAGGAAAGATGGAGAAAGAGGGGGAGAGAGAGAAAGGGAGAGAGGGAGAGGAAGAGAGAGAGATAGATAAAGGGAGAGGGAGAGAGAGATAGAGAGGGGAAGAGAGAGATAGATAAAGGGGGAGAGGGAGAGGGAGAGAGAGATAGATAGTTAAAGGGGGTGAGGGAGAGAGAGATAGAGAGAAGGAGAGAGATAAAGGGGGAGAGGAGAGGGAGAGGGAGATAGATAGAGTGAGAGAGATAAAGGGGGAGAGGGAGAGGGAGAGGGAGATAGAGAGAGGGAGAGAGATAAAGGGGGAGAGGGAGATAGATAGATAAAGGGGAGAGGGAGAGGGGGAGAGAGAGAGATAGATAAAGGGGCAGAGAGAGGGACATAAATATAGAGAAAGAGATTGAGGGAGAGAGATGTAGAGATAGAGAAATGGAGAGAGGGAGATAGAGAGGGAGAGGGAGAGAGAGAAATTGAAAGATGAAGAGGGAGAGGGAGAGAGAGAGAGGGATATAGATATAGTGATAGAGAAAGAGGGAGAGAGAGAGAGATGGATATAGATATAGGTGTAGAGAAAGAGAGAGAGAGAATATATATATATATAGAGATAGAGAAAAGCAGAGATGGAGATAGAGATAGAGATAGAGAGGGAGAGGGAGAGAGAGAGAGGGAGATAGATATAGTGATAGAGAAAGAGGGAGAGAGAGAGAGATGGATATAGATATAGGTGTAGAGAAAGAGAGAGAGAGAGAATATATATATATATAGAGATAGAGAAAAGCAGAGATGGAGATAGAGATAGAGATAGAGAGGGAGAGGGAGAGAGAGAGAAATTGAAAGATGAAGAGGGAGAGGGAGAGAGAGAGAGGGATATAGATATAGTGATAGAGAAAGAGGGAGAGAGAGAGAGATGGATATAGATATAGGTATAGAGAAAGAGAGAGAGAGAGAGAGAATATATATATATAGAGATAGAGAAAAGGAGAGATGGAGATAGAGATAGAGAAAAGGGGAGATGGAGATAGAGAGGGAGAGAGATAGAGAGAGAGAGAGATATAGAGGTAGAGAAAGGGAGAGAAAGAGATAGAGAAGGAGAGAGATAGAGATAGATGGAGATAAAGAGAGTCAGACAGACAGAGACAGAGATAGAGAAAGAGAGACAAAGATAGAGAAAGAAAGAGATGGAGAGAGAAAATTCGTGGAGCTTAATTATTGGTCAACATCTACAGTTCACTATGAGTCACTGCCGTTAATGCACTGGATTATCAATCAGATCGAACAGTAGCCCACCACCCTTCCCCATCAAATACATTTGTCTATTTCTCAGACCAAATCCTCCCCCCACAAATAAACTCACCCCACCAGGAAGCAAACCTGCCTCCCCACCACACTCCTTGTCCTCTTCCTGCCCGATATTTCCCCCGGTCACCGCTCCCTTACGCTCACCCCCCTCCCCCTATCACGTGACCCTCTCCCCTTATCCATAAAATAAAACTAATAAACCCCCCAGTCAACCCCATTAAAGCCGTGTCAAACAACCGACCCTCCCCCCGCCACGTGGCGCCACGCGTCGGTAGCAGCACGTGCGGGACCAGCCCCCCCACACGTGTCCCGTCAGTACTAACCCCGTCAGGGGTTTAAATACGACGAACAGTCGAGAAGCGCGAGCTTACAGCTGAACCCCCCCCCCTGTCGCGAGGTTGAAGATGATGATCGGAGAAGGTCGGAGGGATTTGGAGGCGATCTCGCCGCCATGGCCGCCGTTCTTGATCAAGCGACTTCTCCCGGCGAGCGAGGCGTTCGGATCGGACGATTCGCCGGCGGAGGAGGAGTTCGATCACGCGATTTCGCCCCCGGTCGACGCCTTCTCCTGCGACGAATTCCGGATGTTCGAATTCAAGGTGAGGCGGTGCGCGAGGGGGAGATCGCACGACTGGACCGAGTGTCCCTACGCGCATCCCGGCGAGAAGGCGAGGAGGCGCGATCCCCGCAAGTACAACTACTCGGGCGCGACTTGCCCCGATTTCCGCAAGGGGAGTTGCAAGCGAGGCGACGCCTGCGAGTTCGCCCACGGCGTGTTCGAGTGTTGGCTTCACCCGACTCGGTACCGGACTCAGCCTTGCAAGGACGGCGAGGGCTGCCGGAGGAGAGTCTGCTTCTTCGCGCACCGCGCGGAGGAGCTTAGAGTTCTGTCACCGCCTCTCCAGCCGCAGAGCCCCACCACGCCGGATTCCACCGGCTTACCGTTCTCCGCCCCCGAGTCGCCGTCTGTGAACGAGGTTGTCGCCTCGCTGAGGAAGCTTCGGCTGAGTAAGAGTGGGTCTTGGGGGCTCAGCTCCCCCCCCGGGTTCAATCTCAGCCCTCCGTTGGCCTTGTTCGACGGCTGGGATGCGCTCCCCGAGCGGGTGGAGTCTGGGCGGGGCCTCCGTGCTAAGATGTATGAGAAGCTCAGCAAGGAGAATTCTCTCGACAGGGTCGAGCCTGAGGCCGAATCCGACGGCCATGGGACCGCCAAGCCTGATCTGGAGTGGGTCTCTGATCTAGTCGAATGATGGGCTGGATTTTTTTTTGGCCAAGGGAAGTTACCTCATACATACCTGGACTCGTTGCATTTCATGTATTTCTTGTATTTAATTGCTTCCTTCGGATATGTGTTCATACCTGTATTTTTTTTTTTTTTTTTTTGCCTGGGGGATTTCTCCATAAACCTGCGATGAGATCCGCTTATGTTCACGTATTGCTCGATTCTGTTCTTCAAATGTTTCCATCTTTCTCTGTGGTGAAACTTCAGGGGAAATCCATAATTTATTTTGATTAGCTCATCGCTTCCTTGATCTCCACGGATGCAGCTTTTTATTAGTTCTCCAGTAAGCTGCAATTTGAAAACCCACATCATGAGTCGATCCATATTAGTGAAGACATGATTTAGGACTTACTTATATAGGTAGGCGCCGATTCCCAGGATAATACACATGAGAATGATGTCGATGCAGAAGTTGCGGCTGCTTCTCAGCTAGTAAGGGGATCGATCATCTTAGTTTTTTTTTTGGGAGGAAATATTAAAATTTTTTAAAAAGTCTGAATAATTACCCCGTGGATAGTCTCCTTGAGCCTCACATTTGTATTTTTTAGGCCTGCGGTTGCTTTGTCCACCTGCGACGTAGGGGAGAACTCTCTTGACAATTATTGTAGTAATTCTCGAATTTAAGGGTATTTGTAATTTGGACCTTAGATTCAATCTCATCCATCAATGGAACTTGCATGTCTAGTTCCTGCACCAAAATGCATTTTTTTAATAAATAAAGCACTTCACTTACCAGAGAATCAAATCAGCTAGAAACCTCATTCATGTCGGTAGCCATGTTCTTCAGGACGTTAAGACCTTCGGATATAGCATCCAGGCCTTCATCCTGTCAATTTAGCCTTGATTAATTAATCATAAAAGTATCTTATTAATAAACGGCAGGCTTTAAAGGATAAATTTATCGTAGGAAAATTGTGATTCAGAGAAAATATCGAAAAATATTTTTTTAGTTGCCTGCTTCATTCGGCGCATCTCGTATTCCTGCCTAAATTGCCGCGATTCTTCAGTCTGCTGAAAGTATTCGCTCTCGAAATTACCATCTGAAATAAAACAATAGGAAAGTAATTGATCAAAGAGTTGAACACGAGATTTGAGTTTTTTTAATATTTCAGTAAATGAAAGTAAAACTCAAAAGAAAAGAGTATAGGGGGAATTATATATTCTCTGCTTTTGGAATGACTCAAAAAAAATTATTTATTTTTATGATTAATTAAATCCGTCAACTTAAAATTTGGATGCCCTTGTCCCGACAACAACAGAAAAAGAGTAATACAAGTAATTCCGTAACGACAAAGTTAAAAATCATCATTCTGAATTATTTATAAAGTTATATTCCCACGATCCTGAGCTTGGGGTTGACTTCATTTAACAAATGCAAACGAACCTTAAAATTTTCACGTATATATCAGCTAGTGGATGGCTTTTTACTTCCATATCTAAGATAAGAGGTATTATTAAAACCTTAGGAGCACGATGAAATTACGACAAAGAAATAATGGTCTAAACTCTTGATGGATTTTCAAGAAAATATTACCATCGGTGGAATCTATTTTGATATCTGTGGGAGAAGAAGTAGAAGCTGACCAACGAGTGGCCTGTTTTACCGCTCCTGGCATCCCATCTGGAATCTGTTTGATCCTCTCAAGAAGAGAGAGAGCCAAATCATTCCGTGTAGCGAGCTCTTCTTTTGAAATTCCCTTGACCTGAAACCCACTTAGAACATAATTTATTGAAAAAGTATGACGAAAATAAAGATGAAAAAAATTACATTACACCATCGGAATTACGCGGGGACAAGCCAAGCGGAGATGAATGTACAACAAAAAAACTTGACGAATATTCCAAAAATCAATTAGAATGACAAACGATTGGCAGTATAGGTTTCATAGCTGCGTGTATGCAGTTGCAAGATTTGGTTATGTTCTTGAATAGATGGTCCAAGTCATCCAAGGGTATTTAAGGACAATTGTAGAGTAGAAGTATGGGCAGTTCGCCTCTGTAGAATGTCTTCAACGATGACATCTTAATGGAGGTGTGTTAGGACGTGTTGTAGCTTAGCTCTGCCCAATGCAGCCAGGTGCTCCTTCACCTTGGTTGGTCCCCTACAAAGCAGCGAAGGTATGTCTTAAGAGATCGGTTGACCACTTCGGTCTCGCCGTATGTTTCAGAATGATATGCCATGCCGTGTTTCAGCTGGGTGCCTTGGAACTTGTGCAGTTCTGTCCAAAAGTTACTCAAAAAAATGTTGCTGCAGTCAGACACAATCGTGTGAGGCATGTCATGTAGCTTCACAATTTCAATTGTGAACTTGTCAGCTACACCTCGGGACGAAAATGGATGGCACAGGCAGATGAAATGACTTTACTTGCCGAGGTGATCGACAACAACTAGAACGCAGTAAATGCCGCCCGATTTGACTCGGACTTCTTTGAAGTCCACCAAAATGTCCTTCGCCGTATAGGTAGTGGTTCCAAGAACCTAGCTGAAGAGAGCAAGGATGCTGTGAATCTTTGACTCTGGGAGCATGCGTTGACATGCCAATAGAATTGTGCAGCCACTCGCTTGTAGGTTTTGAGGAAGCCTGATATCCCCAATGACACTGTCGTGCAGTTTGGCCAAGATGTGATGAATGGTCGGTGATCCTGCCGGAGAGACAAGTTGACCTGTATGCAGAAGTGTATCTTGAGCCAAAGTGTGTTTCTCCTAACTGGCCGGTGCTGCTACTAGCCCTTGGATTACACTCTACAGCCTAGGGTCTCGTCCTACTGCATATCAGACCTATGCAACGTCACCCCACTTGGATAGAGATATAGCACTCAATTGGTTTGAGTTGACACGATAGTGTGTTGCCACTTGGTTTGAGTTGCCCATCCTGTTCTGGTTGGAGGAGTGGTAACCTATTAGCTTAGTGAGTAGATGATGATTCTCACCATGGATCTTGTCACTCCGACAAGTGTTCGAGGCTTCGTTGATCTGTGCGGATGAAAAAATGCTGGAGACATTAAATAGTAGAGCCATTTTTTGACTTCTAGTACCACTGCCACCAGTTCTCTGTCGTAGGCTGAAGAGGCACGCACAGGAGGTGGAAGAGCTTGGCTGAATAAGACGATGGGCCTTTCGTGTTTGCAAATGCCTGATGTATCCATATCGATCGTGAAGGGTCATGTAAAATCTGCGAGGGCAAGCACTGGAGCCAATGATAGGGCTTGTTTTAGCCCGCCAAACCCTTGCTGGTCTTCTGTAAACCATGTGAATTTCCCCTTCTCCAATAATTGTGTCACAGGCCAAGCCTTGGCTGAAAATAACCAACGATGAATCAGCAGTAACGGGGAATCACCAGTGCGTTGGCAGACGTCTGTGCCTTGTTTTGAACTGTTACCATAACGGATGTGTTAAGGGATTATCGTTCATCTTGCCAAGTTTTGCTTGTGGCCCAGCGTGTCGTCAATGATGTCATTGGATGCGCCCGAGTCGATGAGAATGATGATATATAGGCCATGGATGCTGCCTTTGAGTTGGAGGGATTGTGGTGCGGACACGGAGGTTCAGTCGTCAGAGTTCCTTGGGGTTTTCATCAATGAGGAGTGTCTTGTCTCTCATCTCGCCTTCATCATCTGTCTGTATCCCGGTCGAGCCTTGAGTTCATAACTATGGATATGTTGAGAGTTTTGCAACAGGCATGCCCAGCGTGAACTTCCCATTACATTGGAAACACAGCCCTTGCGCTCTTCAATTGGCAAACTCTGCAGGGTTAAGTCAAAATTGGCTTGCAGGGTAGGATTTCCCTTCGTACCGTGGTTGGAGCCACTGGCGTATGATTTCTCGAGTTATCACCCATAGACCTCAGTCTTGTGCCACTTCGCCTTGTTGTTGTTGACTCTAGTTGGGACAACAGCCTCTCCACCTTAAAAATGCAGTCGATGAGTTCCTAGGTGGAGGGGGGTTGTTGTCAGCTGATTTCAACTTAGAGAGATGAGCGTAGTGCAGAATAGAAAGTGTGCATGGCCATCTCCTTTGACAGCTTCGGTAGGTAGCCCACCAGGTCCACAAAGGCAGAGATGACCTCATATACCAAACACTTGTCGTAGTTTGAATAGTTGGTGATAAGCCTCTCAAGACTGTAGCCCAAATCAGTGATACACTTGACGTTTGAAGTCGTCCCTGCTGACAGAGCCCGGTTGATCATCCTAGAAACAGAACCAGGCTGATGCCCTCCCTTCCACATAGGATGAGACGACTGAGAAGGTAGATCAGAAACTTATCCAACTGCAGTATGTGTATGCCACTCAACAAGTAGCTGATCTGCTCCATAAAAGTCTACCTGCAGGCGCCTATCAGCAGAACATTCCAATATGGGAGTCAGAAGCATCTATCTACCAGCTTGAGGGTGAGTGTTAGTTGCAGAATGTCTATTTTTAGCTTCCGTGTAACCTGATTATTTTCATATTCAAGAATTATAACATTAATGAAAAAGATGGCTAATGGATTTTTGGAAATGTATCAATTTTTGACTCATTATAACACATAGGATTGTCAACGATTGCAACTAACAACAAAACACTGAGAGAAGAAATCTCCAACGGACCCAAGTAAATTCTGGCAAGGAGCTCTCAGCAGGTTCCCTATATTTGGAAGACACGGGAACTCTTAGGTTAAGCGTGCTCTCATGTGTTACATCTTCTCATCTTCAAGGCACCGTGCGAGCAGTTATGACATTATTATCACAAACTGGACAGCTGTTTCAAAAAAGCCTCAAGCAAAAGTTTCTGACATACAACAAAACCATTGAAGAAACTTTGACCGAGGCAAGCTATTGAACCAGTCTAGCATTCCACAAATGCAATCAACAAAACGACCGTTTTCAAGCGTTTCTAGAATTTCTTTCTCTTGGTGTACAATATAGGAATGCTTATATATGCTTTCAGAGGAAGTTGATTGCGCATAATTGTCAGAAAACCATTTAGTTGGTTGGGAAATGCCATTTCCCGTGTAGAAAATACAAGGAAAATCCAGAGTAGACCCCATGGATGTTTTACCATTGAATACATGTAAGAAAACAGCACGGGAGAAAAACACTTAACCTCGGATAAAAAACACATGACATCTAAATACGAGAGTTCTTGGCAGAGATAATTCATTCCAAGTACCAGAGACCCATAAAAAATTAGAAAAACAGGCCAAGACATTGACAAGTGTCAACCTTTTTGAGAGCAAGCTTCTGTAATCTGGGAATTTCCTCCATTAGCCGTGACTTCGTCCTTCTGATTTCGGCGTTCATGGTCACGGCGGCCGCCCTGTTCTTCTCTTTCGATGCCAACTCGGCTTTCTGTAATCAGCAACATACCATCAGAAAACTAAACAAAGCGAAACACATGAAAATCAAACCAAAGCAGCACGAACCTTGAGAAATCCCTCGATCTCGTTCTCCACATTGGTGTATAGCCGAGCGAATGCATCGTTTCCCGCAACATTAAGTTCCTTTTGCCTCTCGACATCGTACTTCTCGTACTGCTTGCAGATCACATTGACTCGCGTGAGGATATCTATCATACTCATCTTCGATCAACGGAATCTCTTCTTCAAAAAACTCGATCTCTCTCTCTCTCTTTCTCTGACTCTCCTCCATGAACAATGCAACATCGCAGATGAGATCAAATTGTCGACGATCTGATCGTGGAAAATGATCGGTTCTCCCCTTTACGCGGAGAGACGGAATTGGCGGGACGATCGACACGGGAGGCTAAGAGAGAGGAGAGAAAGAGAGAGAGACTAAGAGAGAGAAGAGAGTGAACAAGAGACGAGAGAGAATGATGAAAGAGAGAGAGAGAGAGAGAGAGAGAGAGAGAGAGAGAGAGAGAGAGAGAGAGAGAGAGAGAGAGACTAAGACTGTATGGCTCCGGATCGTCCCGGACGTGGACTTAGGACGGGACGCGACGAATTTCGTCCCGTCTTATGTCTGATATTAGCGTAGGACGAAGGACGGGACAGTTTTTCCTCCACCGACAAAAAACCGTCCCGTCCAATACTCTCGGGACGGTTTTCCGTCCCGTCCTTCATCCCCCATGAAAGAAATCTCATATATTAATATCTATAATTTGAATATTTCATCTTTGAAACATAGTTTCCCGCGCACGAAACATTTAGGGCTAGTTTTGGAAGTTGGAACTCTGAAGGAAGGAGAAGGGCAACCCCTTCCCGCGCAAGGCGATCCTCCACTGCTTCCCCGACGTCGAGGTATGTTCGTAGCTTCATTTGATATCTGAATATTCTCCTCCGTCTCTCTCTTTCAATGGCTCAATTATTCCATCTGTGGATTGCATCCCGATGTTTCATAATGCGATTGATTCCGTCCCTCCACGCGATCAGGCGATTTGTGCGTTTGTTGTTCGAGAAATGGATTGACGATGAAGTTGTCACATCGAAATTGAACCCACTCCCAATGATCAGGAGTCCTAGGTTTAATCCCCTCGATTTATCTCGGGAAGATAACGATGATGACAAATGACAATTGTGTACTCGTCATTCTGGTCACAGACATGGATGAGAACAAAGATTACTCATCATCATCTCTTGTAGAGGACAAACTAGTCATCGTCGGAAAACCCACTTCATGCAGACTTTTCTGTAGGATCAAGGCCCTAGTAGCTCTTCCCTTTCCCACGAAATTATTCTAGATGCTCGTTTTCTGAAAATTTGCTTCAGAAACTAGTCATCATCCGTCTTCCCTCTCCCCTCTCGTTTTACTGAAAGTTCTGCTCTATGTTGGGGGGACACGAGTGAAGGGTTGATAATTTCCAATTCTTTTTAATTTCCAATTCTTTTGTCTCTCGTTATGCAGAGAGTTTCCGAAGAGGAAGCTGCCACATCAATATCAGCTCAGTCGCATCTGACACTTGTATCAGTTCAGTCACTTGCATTAACATCCTCACAGGAGTCGGAGAGTGCCTCTTAGAAAGAGTACGAATTTTCATAAAAATAATATTTTTCTTGGTTTATATTTTACAATGTGAATTTGACATTTGTTCCATCTCTTTTTAATGAGTGCGGGTAGTCAATTTAAAAGTTTGAAAAATGACCCAAAACATATTTTCTGTTGCTAGCATTTCTTTTTTCTCTGGCATTTTAAGAAATTAACAAAAAACCGTAGACAAAGTAGCTTTAAGAATGAAGTGAGGCAGATTGAATAAACTGATGAGACCTAGGTAAAATTGGTTTTTGAGTCACATCAACGGGACAAAAACAAGGATCATTCAGAATCATAAAAATAATTGTACACACCATTCAGAATCATGAAATGAAGAATCTTTCATTTTTAAAATCGACTGTGAGGAATGACTTTAATCTTTCATTTTTAAAATTGATGATTTAAAAATGATTGTGAGGAATGATTTAATCTTTCATTTTTAAAATCGACGATTCGAAAATGACCTTCTTCCATGGAATTTAATGTAATGGTGTTGTGCCAATTCAACTTATTAATTCATTCTCTCTTAGTTTACTTTTTTTGTGGATGAACTGATCTGGAGGACTTTAATCTTTCATTTTAAAATCGATGATTTAAAAATGAACTTCTTCCCTATGCAGTCTTCCCCTTTCGCGGGTACTGCCAGGTTGTGGTCACGCTCTTCACCTAGCTAATTGGCCTTGGCTCCCCATTCTTGTGGCCTGGTTTGGGACTGCAATTGTTTTGTAATCAGGTATGTGCATTCTTCTTCACGATCTCATTCGGCTGCTGTTATAATGGGTTCATATTTTTGGGTGGTTGATTATCTACTTTTGGTAGATTCCTTTTCTTTGGAGAATTGTATTGTTTAATTTTGATACTATTAGTTTTGTTAATGATTGGGGTGTTTTGAAATTTTGAGTTGCATGTATTATTCTACGTTAGGAATAGTAATGGTTATGAGTTTATTTATCATGAAAAGGAATCTAGAAGCCAGTATGAAGGCATATACTTAAGTAACTTAATTAAATTTGTACTAGGATTATTAAAACTATAAATTGTTTAAAAATCTGAATGGGTTTTCAACTATGTGTGAAATCATTTAGCTTTTTTGAAAGATGTTATGATTTTATAGGATTATTGTAAATTTAAGTGAACCAAGCACGGTAATCGTAAATGTAAGTTGCTAAGAGTAGTACAACAGCGTTATTTCCTGTGCTTCTTATTTGTTTCTGAACTTCTAGTTCGACGGATTTTAATTGTAAATGTAAGTCACACGTATTTTACAAATGATTGGGTCTTGTGAATGAACTTGGTACAGTGATGGATTCTACATCTGCTACCACTCCAATATTGACGGCAAGGGCTACGCCGCAAGTGTCCGCAGAGTGCATCCCAGTAGAGGTTGATGACAACATCTCAACTCGTAGGAGAAGATGCAATTGGTCTAAAGTTTTAGGTCGATTTGTTGAAGTTGCCCCGCACGAGTACCAGTGCACGCTATGTCAAGTAGAGAACCCCACCCGTAAGGTCATCATCAAGAGGAATAAAGATAAGAGCACAAATGTATATTGGAGACATTTGGAGAAGACGCAGCGTAAATTTCACTATGAAATTAGGGGAGACAAGATGAAGCAGAGAACCATTCTCCACTATGAAATATTGCCCCTCAAGTTGTACTTATACGACATCACTATGGTGTAGACAAATGAAGAGTTCGCTAGGTTCATCTGCAACATCGATCTTCCTTGGCATCTTTGTGAAGAAGAAGTCTTTGCGAAGACTATGGTTCTACTGGACACAGGTGATTGGGGACTTCCTTGGCCTGGATGCGGGCAAGGCGACGGCTAAAAGGATGTGCCGAGAAGTCCAAAGGAAGCTGGTGGAGATGTATGCCAACGTCTCTAGCGTCTCACTTATCGTGGATGCTCGGACATCCCAAAATAACCTTGCCCTTCAAGGGTCACTGCCCACTAGATCGACACTAACTGGAAGCTATGTGAGCTTCTTCTTGGTTTGCGACAGATCAAGGGACCCCATAGCAGCACGAACTTAGAGATGATCATTGTGGAAGTTGCATATCAATACGATATCAAGTCGAAGTTGTGTGCCATCACCATGGACAATGCGTCCAACAACAAAATGATGATGTCCTACATTGTGGATCAACTGAAGACAGTAAATCCCCAATTCACTATAGATCGACATGTACCATGTGTTGCCTATGTACTGAACCTCGTAGCCAGGCAGACTCAAGGTCAATTGCAATCCAGAACCTCCTGGAAGTAGTACGCTACGTGTCCGAGATCTTTGCCCAGATATACCGTTGGGCACGGACGACCCAACCAATTCACAGGTCAACGAAGATACTGCGACAACAGTTGCATCTTTGGGACTAGCAGTTTCACGTGTGAGAGCCATTGTCAATGCCATTCAGGGATCCACGCAACGTATGGAGAAATATGCTGATATGTGCAAAATGTTTGAGCTCCTGGATTCGAAAAAGATAAAGGTCGACTGTCCAACGTGTTGGAACTCCACTTTCACTATGTTAGAGCGTTCTCTTGCCAGGAGAGAGGTTCTGGACCATATGGTTTTGAGGTTCCTTTTGACGTCCACTAGAGATTACGGCCTATGTCAGGAGGATTGGATGTTGATTGATGAATAATTGTGCATCCTCGGCCTGTTGTGCCATGGTACTGACTTTGTGTGTTCGGTGAAGAAATTGCCAATAACTGAAGTAACATAATTGGTCGTAGAGCTGAAGAATCACCTTGAGCAGACTATGAACAATGCAGGGGCAGCATTGGATGCTGAGCGGCGGGATGCACTGCGGTCGGCGTGTGGTGCTATGCATAACAAGTTGATGCAATATGCACTAGTACTTTGGGGGAATAATACTGTCGCTACAGCGGCGACATTGGATCCATCTCTAAACTACAAGTTGTGCATCTGTCATGTCGTGAAAGTGTGCTTTCCTATCTCAGCGGTCTTTTGGATTATGCATCTACTACAAAAGCCCATGAATGTGACTCAGAGCAGGGAGAACTGTCAGAATGTCGTCATCGTCTGACACAATATGTTTCGTCCAAACGGCAATATACACATCCGTACAATCGTCACCGACTATGCTCAACGCCCAGGCGAGAGCTGAATAAGTATCTAAACATCCCATGCATCGAGGAGAAGGATAATCCTCTAAGTTGGTAGAAGGATATCGGGATGCGGTACTTTCCGAATTTGACAACAATTGCTTGCCAATTTCTTGCCGTGAGTCCGACCAGCGCACTAATGGGGCGGCTTTTTTCAATCAGCCGAGGCATCACCACGTATCGAAGATCACGCCTAGATGCAGAGAGCATTGAGATGCTGATGATGCTTCGAGCATGGTTCGGTCGTGTGGACCGGGACTCCTCTGCCTCCGATGATGACTCTGACGACGATGACAGCTCGGGTGCTGGTGCGTTGTGCTCTATCACTTTCCACCTTTTTGTAAGCATGTTTCTTTTTTGTGATTCTCTCTATTACATGTAATAGAGTAAGGGGGAACAACATAATCGCAGTGGATAGGTTTCATTTACTGATACACTCGAACGTTTAATGTAAGTTATGTGATGCAGGATATCGTCGGGACGTCGTCTGATCAACACCAAATATGATGGTTCGGTGTCGATGAATGATAGTGGTAGCGAACTACGGTGTGGCATCGTTCAAATTAAAAAATCCTAAATGGAAATTTGCTACAAAGCAATGCGTGACGTGACTAAATTTAGTACGTGCAAGTGCCAACTAACAGGGGGTGCCGATTCCCAGGCTTAACGGAGTCGCCCGATAGTGGAAAGGTTGACCTCTCGAGCCTTATCAGTAGGGACGAGGATGACTACGGCGCCAAACGGAGTGAATCCGTAGGGGCCCATACGTGACGGGCGGGCTTGACTCGTACTAAGGAGACACTCAAGCTTATCGTAGTTGACGCTCAGTTTGTCTATCTCACCAATGTCTATCCCAAGCGCGGTGAAGGCAATCTGAAATTGTACTGCAGGAAGTAAGAGACGGGCTGGCGGAGTGATGATGTACCTCACATGTATCTATGTGCCAGAACCTTCTACGTCATTGTGTCTGGCCCACGCGCGGTTGATGTCGGTGTCGGGAGATGCCGAAGAAGGGGGCCGGCGAGGTATGACAGCCACGGGCTGGAGCGGACTAGGGAGCGGGTTGGAGGAGTCGGCGCCAGCAGGGAGCGGGAGCTGATGCCCGTGCGGTGCTCTGGGTGGGGAATTTTGACCCGTTAGGCTCCGCCCCAGGTAGGGTTTGGTTAGGGGCGGGACACCGAATGGGTAAGCCCCGATGAACCACAATCTTGACCCAACCAACGAGACCACGCTCAATCGGTAAGCCAAGAGCAGTCAACGCCGGCCTGCTCAAGCTCGAGTGGCTGAGAATCGCCAGCGTCAGGGAGGTCCGACAAACCAAAAAGGCACCACGAACGACGGTGCGTGGCAGATGGTTACGCAACTTCAGGCGCACCAAGTAACCCGTGTGCGCGGGCTAGATTCGACGCACTCGAGGTGCTGTTGGTCACCGTCCGGTTATGAGACAACGTTCTGGGGGTCAGCGCCTGTGTTGCACCTAGCGGCGGCGGGAAAACCTCTGGCGGCAGGAGACGGAACACGTCGGGAGCCTGGGGCACTCAAACCTTCCCACCTGGGCGCAGGGTAGGTTCGGCACGTCGCGACGCTGCTGGTCACCGTCCGATGAAGAGGTGGCATCCAGGAGGCGATGTCCGAGTGCAAATGGCGACGGCGGGAATACTCTGGTGGGAGGAGAAATACGTGACGGTATCAGGGGGTATGAGCGTTCCCTCTTTCCTGCCTGATAGATCTTCTTCCTCCTGGTTTCAATCCTCCATTCCTTCACCTTCTTCTTCTGCTAGAACGGAACTTGCGTCTTTCTTCCAGAACAACAATTCTTCTAAAACAAGTTCAAACTGTAAGGGCACCCATCCTTTCCTTTTCATAGGGGAGGACGTGAATGGGCCCCTAACAACCCAAAGGAGAGGAAACAGGGAGTTTAAGGCCCATTAGGGAAAAGGGGAGGGGAAAGTCCTTATAGAATGGACTTCCCCTCACTATGACGCAAAAGGAAAGGGGAAAGAAATAAAAGACAAGAGAAGGGGGACAATGATATAAAAGACAAACGCTAACGGTGGAAAACGCGGAAAACATGGATAAAGACTCGGATGAAAACAACAGAAAAACGAAGATGAAATGCCCCTTACCCCAGATATTTGAATCCGGGCATTTGCGCCGTCGCCGTGGCTTGCGGGGCAGGCTGAATGCGAGTCAGCGGTGGTGTCGTTGGCGACGGCAACGTCTCTGAATGTGTTCCTTGAGGCTCAGGCTGCGTCGCACCATCATTATGCTTCTTCGTTACTCTCTCTATTTCATTTTCTGATTCATTCCATGTAACTGAGTACCATTTTATCCGTTGCGTTTTAGACGACTGCATACGAACGCGCACTCATTTCTCTATGAAATGATATCTTTATTTCATATCTTTTATGCTTGACAGATCTCGATCAAGGAGCCTAATGAAAACAGTCTTCATATCTTTCATGCTTGACAGCTCTCAATCAAGGAGCCTAATGAAAACAGTCTTGATTCCATGCGAGAAGATCTTGTCATATAATTTTGTTCCCTTTTTAAGCTGTCCATTTTGATTCATTTTTTTTGTTGTGCAAATCTTGAATAATTTTGGGCTGTTGTTCATGGCAGGTTTTTGAGGAGTCCTCTCGCTGCATGTGCTGCCCTCTCCCAACCTCAACTCGCCTTGTCACCAGCCCTCATTCAAACATCTTCCCATATGGTGAATAGGAGATGCTCTTTTGCTGCAACTTTTACTCAAGCAAACAAACTATTATTGCCGACTCGATTTTCCCCAATGCAGTTATTCCCTTGAGAAAGATCTAGTTTTCATTCGTACCCATTATGATTTAGGGACTTGGATTTGGTTTATTGCCGTCCTCTCTCAAGAAAGCTCTGAAATTTTATGGGAAAAGGTGATTTTCTTGCTTTATTTTTTATGAGAAAACTCAGAAACTCTATGAGAAATAACCCTTTATTTTTTTGATTTTCCACATTGCCGTTTTCTCTAATAAGTGCTTCCCTTATCTGACAGACTATTCAAAATGATTATTAATCAATGGAAGCCAAAAATATCTACATAGTTTAATTAACTTTCCCTCCAAAAACATCTGTACCCAGTATGATTTAAGGGCTTGGGTTGGGTTACTTGCAGTTCTCTCTCAAGAACAGTAAAAAAATTTGGGTTGGGATTACTTTAGGATTTTCCACATGAACATTGTGTTGTATAACTTTTTTTTTCAGATTTCATTGGTGCTCATCAACCAGATCTTCAAGAACTGGCCTGGGAAGTATAACTTTTTCAACAAGGGTTGGCGCTGACTTTCCAAATGTAGCATCTTTTTTACGAACTCTATAAAACAACCTTCTTTTTAAGGAATAATCGCCAATTACAAGTTAATGACCAGATAAAGTGCGATTAAATATGATTCAGATTACCGGTATGGATCCAGGGAGTTGTATAAATTTGTCAATTATTACATTTTTCTCCGATGAACTCTACAAAGAGAACCCATGAGATTTCTCCCCATATCTATAATTAAATTTGATTAATTAAACTCGGCAATTAAATTTGATTCATTAAATATCCAAAGGGGACTCAATTGTAATAAATAAATATTACATTGCAAGGGGAAGGAAACGACATTTTTTCACATTCTTTGAAAAATAAATCCAAATAAAAATGCCATTCTGAAAATTTTAATTTACCCTATTTATACATTAAACTATTATTTTCACGCAATGAATTTAAAAAATAAACATAATCTTTCCCTCGTTTGTTTCTTTTTGAGGGACAAAATTTTTCGTTTGTCCATCGTCTGCATCTTGTGAACGGACGAATTTTTTGTCCAATGGGACAAAAATTGTCTTGTCCCATCATCACCTGGACGATTTTTCGTCCAGAAAATTGTCCATACCCCCTGGACGGGATGAATTTTTCATCCACAGACAAAAAAACTGACCACTCCGCGTCCCTGTGCTATAACTAAGTGTTAGGCCCCTAACTAGTCGTCATTCCTTGCCCAGAGGCCTGCGTGCTTATTGGGAAGGATTGCCCTTGTATTTGGCTCACGACATTTATAAGGACTGAGTCATTATGGATAGTGATATCCAGATACCTGATCTATTAGGCCATTGCCACTGCCGGTGGTGATTCATGGCAAACTGCACACGTGCCCGTCCACGCCCAAGGTGGGACGGATCAGGTACGGTCCGTGCGTGCTGGGCGCGCGGGCTGAACGGCACAGGCACGAGCGCGCAAGCGCTGCGCGCCAATGCCAAGCGCCATGCGCAGGCACCAACGCTACCCGCCAGTGTCGAGCGTTACGCGTGGGAGCGGGAAGCGTTGCGCGCGGGTGCGGGACGCACAAGCCGGGCAGCATGCCGTTGCCGCAGCGCACGGGGTTGTGCGGGATGCTGCGCAGTGGCCGCGCGGGCGGCGCGCGCATTGCGTGTGCGGGGCGCGCGGCTGGGAGACATCCCCGCCAGGAGACTAAGGCATGTGGTGCACAGAGAGCGCCGAGACGGCACAGTGGGCGCGTGGCGCCCCTGCGGGTAATGCTGGGCGCACGACGCCCAGCTCGGGGACGTCGAATGCGGCGGCGCCGTGCAGGCTGCGCGCTAGAGTGTAGACATGGGTGTTGGCGGCGTGTGTGATCGTCAAAGCAGGGGTGGCGTGTGTGATCGCCACACCCGCAGGCGTGCGCGTGCTCGGCTTGGCGTACGGATGAGCGGCAGAGCGGGCGCGCGCATGCGGAGCGGCGGCCCTGAGGCGGTGTGGCGACATTACCTCGGTGCAAGGCGCCTCATCTCGTTCTTTGTAACACCCCTCGTCTTCCCCCATGTATTCTATGATGTACTCTTCACGATATTAATGCAATGACCCATTCACTGACGGTGCCTAGCACCAACCACTCCTCTAACCCCTTCTATGCAATCTTAAGCAATCCCAAGAGCTTCCGCTGCAAGAGATCAAGGCTGCTCAATGTGCTGCCCAAGCACTGAGGCCGTCACACGTCAATTCTGAGCCACGAGACTTAGCTCGAGATTTGACCGTGTGACACTAAGGGAGAGAAGAGAGAGAACAAGAGACCAAGAGAGAATGTTGAGTGAGAGATAGGGAACGACACATCCGGGACGTGATGGTCCAGGCATTACGGGACAGAGGACCTGTGGTGACACACAATAGCGATCAGTTCATTACGTCTCCCGTCCTATCACATGTCCCAGGATTTTGAAAACAATCCATCACTTATGGATTACAAGTGACCACATCCATCGTTCTGTCATCATCCCGTCATTAGACGGTGTCACCGTCACACACGAGGAAAATGTATGAATAGTCATAAAGACATGCTTGGAAGAGGGAGAGAGGGCGAGCATGAATGTTATGGGGAGATTTGGAGGCGAAGTTGCAGAGATGGAGTTGGGGAAGATGGTACACGGTCCGGGAGGCGGCAGAGCGCTGGAGGACAATGAAGGGCTTGGCCGAATCATGGCGGCGCTGCCGCTCTACAGTGGCAAGATGTCGCGAGTTGCCAGCAGCATGGGGCTCCCGCTGCCGTCATAGAAGGGTGAGGGATGTCACACAGATTTTCATGCTTTAAAATTTTCGTTACAAACGTCATCCGTGACGTCCTTCCCATCATGTCATCCGTCTGAGACCTTCCGTCACCATCACGTCACCCATCATGGGTATTCAGTCACTATCACAGTCACTGTCACGAGACAAAAAATGTCCCCCGTCACCGTCATGTCATCTGTCATGAATATGTCAAAGTGACAAATCTGTCACTGTGGTGAATGACATGATGGATGATGCTTCTCATTTCCTAGAGAGAGAAACTAAGAGAGAGAGGAGAGAGAACAAAATGCTGAGAGATTGTAGAAAATCGTCGATATCCAAGTTTTGTCGTAGAGACCAATAATAAGATAAGAAAAAGAAGGAGATGAAGAAGAGAGGAAGACAATGAAGTAAGATCTTATTTTTGCTTAACATTAAAGATACAGTTTTTGGGTTTATATAGAGGTATACTAAGAACGGTAGTTTATAACCATTATAACGTCTAGTTTAGACATAATTGTGAACGTCCATGTGATTTGGATATTGAGTTAATCCTAGATGTCATAAGGACTTTATAATGGCTAGTATAGAGGTAATCCCCACAGTTGATCGCCATTGGGTTAAGTAGCATCCGATTGGTGAGCAGGGTTGTAGAGGTGGCGAGCTATGGACTCCTTGGCTTCAATAGAGAGACTGAGCGAGTGAGAGAGGAGAGAGAATGACATACCAAGAGAGAATGATGATAGAGAGAAAGGAGAGAGAATGATAGACTAAGAGAGAATGCTAATAGAGAGAGGAGAGAGAATGACAGATCGAGAGAGAATGATGAGAGAGAGAGGAGAGATAATGACAGACCAAGAGAGAATGCTGAGAGAGAGAGACTAAGAGAGAGAGGAGAGAGAACAAGAGCAAAAGACTAAGAGAGAGGAGAGAGAACGAGAGACTGAGAGATAATGCTGAGAGATCGAAAATCTAAGAGAGAGAGACTAAGAGAGAGAGGAGAGAGAGATAGAAAGTCTACAAAAGAGAGGAGATAACGAGAGATCGAGAGAGAATGCTGAGAGAGAGAGACGCTAAGAGAGAGAGGAGAGAAAATGCTGAGAGATAGAAAGTATACAAGAGAGAGGAGAGAGAATGAGAGATCAAGAGAGACTAAGAGAGAGAGGAGAGAGAACGAGAGACCGAGAGAGAATGCTGAGAGAGAGAATAAGAGAGATCGCAGAGAGAACTAGAGACCGGGAGATAATTCTGAGAAAGAGATTAAGAGAGATAGGAGAGAGAACGAGAGACCGAGAGAGAATGTTGAGAGAGAGAGTCTAAGAGAGAGAGGAGAGAGAACAAGGGATCGAGAAAGAATGCTGCGAGAGAGACTAAGAGAGAGAGAGAGGAGAGAGAATGAGGGATTGAGAGAGAATGCTGCGAGAGAGAGAGAGGAGAGAGAGAGAGAGAGAGAGAGAGAGAGAGAGAGAGAGAGAGAGAGAGAGAGAGAGAGAGAGAGAGAGAACGAGGGATCGAGAGAGAATGCTGCGAGAGAGAGACTAAGAGAGAGAGAGAGCAATAGTGAGAGAGATCGAGAGGGAGAGAGAAAGACAGACCGAGAGAGAACGTTCAAAGAGAGACCATGAGGGAGGGCGAGAGAGGGAAAGAGAGAACAACAAATACTCATAAAAAATAATTTGTTCATACAACCTTACGTCTTGTTTGATGGGTGATGGAAAATATGTGGTCGGCAAGCCAATCCCACATTCCATATTTTGTTCCATGTTCATTAATATAACATATTCACTATAGTGCATGTGTGATGTTTATAACTTATTCACTAGTCTTTAAGCATGTGTTCTAAATTTTTGTTTCTGAAGGATACGCGAGAAGGACATCAAAGTGTCACGATAGAAGAGCACTATCTAGCCTCACTTATATGATGAGTATGGTCGTTCTCGTAGCATTAGTGTGAAGACACTAAGGATAGATAGTGGGTACTCTTCGTGGGATTCCAAATAGTCTTAGTTTGGGAGCATCAAGAAGTCTTTGAAGACGATTGAGTGGTCAAGATGGGACCATCCACCCTTTAGGAGGTGACAGCTCAAGGAAGATGATGCAATGAAGTCCTTGGCCAACGTAATAAAATATCAAAAGAAGTGTTCTATGATGATTTCTGAATGCATTAGTACTAACTCAAATGATTGATTAAGGTTTGTTAGTCGACCATATCCTAAGTCATCCTAGGAGAATCAAGTAGATGAGGGACTATATGTTCACAGTAACCGATGACAAAAATGTTCCATGAGTGAGTCAATACATATTCATTTTTATCTTCTAGAGCACGAGGTGTAGCTTGGCACCCCACGTGTTGGAAACTCAACCTATCGATTTGGTTAAATCGATTCGACATTATTTAATAATATACTTAATTAATTTAGAAGGCCAAAAAATATTATTGAGTTGTTGGAGTCATTAACTAGACTGATACATGGGCCTAGAGGGTCACACGCAAATGGTCTTTGGATGTCGGAAGATATACTTAAGTTTTAGGGGGTTTATGAAAAATACCCACTTAGTATAAATAGGGGCAGGCTCTGAACGAAATTCACCAAGGCCAGAATTGTTCAAGGGCCTTCTCCTTCTTCTCGCTTCCCCTCACATCTCTCCAATCCCGATGCAATCTGGACGGCGTAATGATGACGTCGGAGCATGAACGGGGCTCGTCAACGAGAAGGAGGAGATCCGACATGGCAACGACCGTTTGGATATTTCTAGAGGCTTCACACATGAGTAGCTCCATGCGACTCGTTCGAGGATCAACATAATCACGTATGCGATCCATGCATAGATTCTTGGTTTTAATATTTTATCGATTAATTACAATTTTGTTAAAGTCTTCCACTTTGAATCGTTTTGATTTTTTATCAATGTCAAGGTAATTAGAACCCAACAATGGGGACACCATTTAGTGAGGAGATATGCACATACGTGAGGGCCTGTAATGTGTGACACAAGTGTGCCAGATTTTCTCAAATCACAAGGAGGTGTGATGGGACAGGAGATGTGACAAACTATGCACACAATTTCATATTTCACCATCATCATCCATTCTATCCCATCCAGGTTGTGTTCACTAGTTGGATGGTCTTGGTTTTGGGTCCCAGTTCTAAACAAATAGCAAAACCTTACCTTAAGTTAGGTTTGATTTCAGTCAATTGTAGTTCAGTCCTGGTCTTGTTATGTTAAAGTTAAAAGTTTAAAACTCAAAAAACTAGAAAATGACATCAACCTTGCAAACAATAATGAATATAAAGCAAAAAGCTATAACATTGACAAAGCTATAAAAAGCTATAACATCTCGAAAAAAAATTCCCATTGTAAGATGTTCCACTAGATATTGTTTCCTCGCTCACCTTGGCTCGATTTGTGTGTGGCCACTGTTTCAACCTAAAAGAAACAGAGAAACATATCATGATTAGAAATGCATAAATTGGATGCAGATGTGTTTATCATATGTAATGAAACATTTATAAACAATATTTGTATAACTTTCAAAGTTTTTATTGCTTATTGGGGGTGCAGCTAGCCAGCCCCGTCCAGTCGAATTGAACTTCATTCCAAAATGTCCAACTCTATCTGTTGCCTTTGGCGAGCCAGGCAGACACAATGCTAAACTGCAGTTCCGTTCCATTTGGCTTGCCAGGCAGACACAGTGCTAAACTGCAGTTCCGTTCCGTTCCGTCCGTCACGTTATTCGTCATCCGTCACAGGCCGCATTTATTGGGCCCATTTAGAAACATATATTTATTGGATAATTTTTTAGTTCAAAATCTCGGGAGACGTATTTATTGCCACAAGCGCGGGCCCGAAGGAGTTCAAAATTTTGAACGTTGTGCTCGAGAGGGACACGTCAGATTCGGACCGTTGGAGCGGAGCGAGAACTTTAAGATCTTCAAGGGCTACTTTCCTCTATTGCGCCTTCTTCTCATTCTTCTGGCAAATTTCTTAGGAATCACCCCTCCCATCGATGGCTATCGTTGCCGAAGAACGATGTGAAAAGGTACGTCGAATACGAAGATCCAGAGTTTTCCGAATTTTTAAGCAGTTGCTTGCTTGTTTTTCTCGTTTCCGGAAGTATTTCGTGCAGAAAAATTGGTGTTCATCTTCTTGAATCGCTGTATTAGCTGGAAACAAGGATGAGCAATGCTTTCCCCATTTAGGGTTTCAGATTGAGCCAGAAATGTAGAGTTTCTTCCGGTCGATGAGAAAATTAAGAGCATCAGGGCTGACGTAATCTATTCTTGGCTTTTCAGTACTGCGTTCAACCAGATGCGTTCCTCTTTTTCAATCGGACTCTTTTTTTCGATCTTAATAAGAATATCTACGATATCTAGCGTCGTAACAAGAAACAAACGACTGAATATTCTCGCATGAATTTCAATGCAGGCCTCTGTTAAGACATCAGCATCAGAGAAGAGATGGACGCTTGCTGATTTCGACGTGGGAAAGCCTCTCGGAAGAGGGAAATTTGGGCACGTTTATCTAGCCCGAGAGAAAAAGGTCTCAGACCAAATCTTACGACGAAGTTGGAGAATTTTTTCAAATTCTGACAGAATTCTAACTCTTACGTGTTCATTGAAAATTAGAGCAACCATATTGTGGCGCTCAAGGTGCTCTTCAAGAGCCAGTTGAAGCAGTCGCAGGTCGAACACCAACTGCGTAGAGAAGTTGAGATTCAAAGCCATCTACGACACCCAAATATTCTCCGTTTATACGGATATTTTTACGACCAGGTTTGATTTTGATCGGTATTCAAGCCGCCAGAAACGAAATAAAAATTTTACCCTGCGTAATTCTTTCATGCAGTTGCGAGTTTATTTGATTCTTGAGTATGCCGCAAAGGGTGAACTCTACAAAGAGCTGCAGCGGTGCAAATTCTTCAGCGAGAGACGGGCAGCTACTGTAGGTTCTATCATCTTTTGAATCTGGTTCACTAATACGTTTGAATTATTTTTAAATTACCATGTTTTCTTGGAGGTTTAATCTTCTGAGTTTTCTGGATTCAAATTTCGCACGAAAATTTTTAATTTTGTTTGAAATTTGTTCTTCCAGTACATCGCGTCTCTTGCCAGAGCATTAATATATTGTCACGGAAAGCATGTGATTCACAGAGATATTAAGCCAGAGAATCTTCTGATAGGCTCGCAGGTATATCTTCTCCTCCTTCTAACTATTAACGATCATTTCTGCTCTCTGAAATCAATGAGCAAAATTGCCGAAAATTAGATTTCCGATGCCCAAAATCAAATATTCCGTCTTTTCCTTCATCAAATTACAATTTATACATCAAAAATATGATTTAGTTCTACTACCGGTAATTTCTCCGCTCTAACAACGATCCGATTACCAAGGAAAGAAAATACAGGAAATAAGGTTTATTTTGTCATTTTCCAGGTGTGTCAAAGATCAACTAGCACTTGAAACAATTTTGAAAATAAATTTTAATATAGTTTACATTCCCCAACTTTCAGCCATTTCGGTGCGCAGACAACAATCCAGTTCAAATACTTTCGATCATTTCTCCGATAAGACAATGATTGACTTCAGACTAGGCTCTACCAAATTACTGAAATGAAAATTTTAAAATGTGCAGGGAGAGCTCAAAATTGCGGATTTCGGCTGGGCTGTCCACACCTTCAATAAGAGGCGGACAATGTGCGGTACTCTGGATTATCTCCCTCCTGAAATGGGTATGCGCGAATATGTTCAAGTCTTTAAGGAAGAACTGGAATCCTTTAAAATACAGATTTGTGCGAATGGTAAAAATTTCTTTAACCACTGATTACTAATAGAATTTCTTATGATTTGGCAGTGGAAAGCGTAGAGCATGATGCCAGCGTGGATATTTGGAGCTTGGGAGTCTTGTGTTATGAATTCCTCTATGGCATTCCACCATTTGAGGCAAAGGAGCACACCGACACATACAGAAGGTTATTACAACCCAAGCCTTGGATGATTTAATTCGTGGGTTTTTATCAGCAATATTAAGGTTAAATATAATCCTCAGGATTGTGAAGGTGGATCTCAAGTTCCCAGCGAAGCCTGTTGTTTCCTCAGCTGCTAAGGACTTGATCAGTCAGGTGAGATGTTCTTTTACTTCATAATTCATCGTCGTCCCATCATCATTGTCATCGTTGTTATCATCGTCATCATCATTGTTGTCATCATCGTCAAAATATTGCTGTCATTGTCACTGTTGTCATGGTATCGTCATTATCATCATTGTCGCCCGTATCATCATCGCTATCATAATTATCTTTGTTGTTGGTGTCAATGTCATCATCATCGTCATCATCATTGTTATCTCCATCGTCATCAACATCATTATCATCGTCATCTTTATTATCATCGGCATCATCATTATCATCATTGTTCTTGTCATTGTTGTCATCCTTGTAGTTTTCATCCTTGTTCTGCATTATCATGGCCATCATTGTCATCATCATAGTCATCATCATAGTCATCATCATCGTCATTCTCATCATTGTGACATCCTTCTTCTACTTGTCACCATCGTTTCACTGTCATCGTCGTCATCCTTCATCATCATCATTATCATCATTGTTCTCATTGTCATTGGCATCATTATCATTATCATTATCATCATCGACAACCTTCTTCTAGTCTTCATCACCGTTGTTCTTGTCATTGTCGGCATCACCATCATCATCGTTATCATCATAATCATCGAGATCATCGTCTTGTCATCATTGGAATCCTCCAAGTTTTCAGTTTGCTGATGATAGTTGATGGATGACATAGATGTTGGTGAAGGATTCGTCGAACCGACTTCCACTGCACAGATTACTCGAACACCCGTGGATTGTTCAAAATGCAGATCCGTCTGGGATTTACAAGGGCTGATCCTTCAATCGTCGTTACTGATGAAGTTCATAATGCAAGGTAATCAGTGAAATTATGATTGTGTTCTTCCATGTTCTTGTGGACTACGCATGTGGGGGATCCTGTGTGCAGACCACTTGCCTGCCAAATAGGGGGTAAAAACTGCAGAAAGAATCTGAGGGCCCTTGATCCATATATTCTCTAGACAATTTATTGACCTCAAATCTAAGTTGTGTTCAAAACTTTGACAATTTGTCCTTGAATTTGTTTCAGCAGGAAGCTTGTACTCTGACTCTAGTAATTAATTTAAAGTCTAGTTAGAAAGACGAATATTGTCCTTGATTTAATATATAACAAATTATGTATGTTTTATGAGTTCTTTACAAGAATCAATTTAAGAAGTAGGTAGATGATGACAATCTAGTAGCCACACATGGCCTCAAAAGGTTTTGTGCATCAGACGCAGATTTTAAAATTAAAGAAAGTCTCCATATGATACACAAGAAATGCAGATAAAATATTGTTTGAGTTCCCTAATTATGCTACAATATTTGTAAAGTTTTCCATAGTGGTCGAATCCATAAACAGAGAATCAGGTAGCAATTTTTTATTCAAATATTTATATTTATACATTAATGGAGCAACCTAAATTAATCTAATGAAAATTTTATATTTTTCTTATTTATTTTGAATTATCTATTATTTTGAAAATTTATGGCAAATTTGATAAAATGAAATAGGAATGAAAAATGACTTGTGGCAGCACTTCGTGACACCGGTGGCCGGTTGGCTGAAATGGTAATGATGGTGTGGGGGCATGGGCCAATTTGTCAAGACCTCAGGGGGCCAATTCCCCCTAGTAGCTTCAAGACTACCCAATTTTCCAACATAACTACCAAGTCCAAAAAAGTTCATGAGTGGTTGGATGCTATGGGCATTTTGGGCAGCAGTCATGGGTGCTGACTGAAACGCGTAACAGAAACAATATACGATTTGTTGCATAGTTAGGGAGGTACTCATTTTTTAAAAGAAAAGAAAGGGAATGAGTGATAAACCAGCAATAACATATAATTATGTTGTTTAAGGCCTCCAATTTATACAAAAATATTTATACTTTTCCTTATGAGCATAGATTGAGTTAGGGTCAAATACCACAGGGAGCAAGTGTTGAAAAGTAAATTTAAATTTATATGTTTATAATTGTTTTAGGAATTTAATCTAAATTAGAAACACATACTAGTGAAATTAATTCACAATATCTCTAATAATCTAGGAAAATGTTTATCTTGATTACATTAAGTTATCCAATTTTATAGAATAATTTTGGAAATTTTACGGAACCTTTCTAGAGATAAATACTAAATACCTTAGCATACCGGCAACCCCAGTTGATGGTTGATAGCAGTGGCATGAATGGATTGAGAAGGTGAATTTGACTGTCACATATTGCAGCGGATATGGCTGAGCATACACGTTAGTGAGTGACGGAATGCAGCAATGAAGATTGTGGTGGATCTGGCTGTGGATACGTGCATGCGACATTCAGAGTGCTGTGGAGTCGGAGGCAGATATGCGCGAATGAGTGGCAGAGCTGGAGGTGGCATGTGTGATTGTGAAAACCTAGGTAATCAATTACAGAAACTTAGGACAAGGAGGAGAATCCTTCAATCATCTCTTGAAATGCAAGTAAAAATACTAATGAGATTTTGAATGAACAAAATCACACTCCTAACCATAATTGGGAACAAAACGCAAAATGGAGGGTCTATTTATGGATCAGAGAAACTTGAGTAATAAAAGGGATAAAAATGAAGAAACATCAAATTTTCCATCCCAAACACCTAGATATTCTTTATCACAATTTGAAGTTTAATAATTCTAGAAAGTCTTATTTTCTCTCCTCCTCGATCCATGTAGGAGAACACCAGTGTGGCAGACCAGAAACATTCAAAAAAATGCATAAACATTTTAAGAATTCAAACATTTATTTTTATGACTTATAAAAATATTATCGTTTTGAATTTAACATTAGCACTTTCCATAAAGTTGAAAGAAAATAGGGGAAAACCAGACTGTCATTTTAAAAATACAATAAACTCCTAAAAGTATTTAATGAATCCAAATATATATTATGACTTATAAATATATTTTATTTATGAATTAAATGTCACAAAAATAATTTACATTCTATCCATCTAGCAGAAAATTAAGAAAAATCAGTATTTCGTTCTACAATGATTATAACTCACAGTAACATTATTTGAATAAATCTAATTTTAATATTTTATTAAAATATCAAAAAATGAAATTAATCATGAAATATCTGTTTAATACCTTAATACTGTGAAGAATCTAAGCCTCATTCCAAAAATGTTCAAACCCTCATAAAATGAATTTATAATCATTTAATGAAAATAAACACACAAAGTACATGATATTACTGTTAAATTAGCTTTTTATTATCAGAACCCAAGTCATGTATCTCAAATAACTCCAAATAAGGATGATACTTTATCAACTTACTAGAAGGTGTCAAGCGGGCTTATTTTTATCAAAAAATGTGTAATATTAGGATACAATACATTATTCATCAGTTTTATTTTTTCAACATAAATGATGAATAATATGTGGGCATAGCTCAATTTAAAGATAAATTAGGCACACTCAAACACAATCTTTAATAAATAGTTGATGTTATCATCGCGCGTGATTGTGGATAGGTTGTTTGAATAGTTTTGTGCTCTACAACAGTTTTAGTCCATTAAGCTTCTCTAAGCTACTTTTTTTATTGAATAAACTGTTCTATGATCTGCCTCTTCTAGATTCTCAATTTCTCATAAACTTTGTGATAGAAACATATGTGTTAAGTAAGCCAATCACACATTCCATAGCTCGTTCTATGCTTATTAATATAATATATTTATTGTAGTACACATGTGATGCTTATAATGAATCCCATGAATTAATGATAAACCTTAGTGAATTATGATGATATCATAATACATAGATCACTAGTGTTCAAGCATGTGTTCTAAATATTCCTATTTGACGAACTCTTAAGAAGTACACTTAAGCATCCAGATAGAATAACACTATCTAGTCTCACTCATATTGTGAGTTGGACCAATCACATGGGCATTAGTGTGGAGATACTAAAGATATATAGTGGGTGCTCTTTAGCAAAAAGAGTTCCTTGAATTGACTCATGCAAATTCTTGAATGGTATTATATCAAAATTCCAATCAAATATTAGAAATATATGTGGTATGCAAGCCATTACATCTCACATCTCATTCTATATTAATTGATAATATATATTCATTATGAAGCACATGCGATGCTTATGATTGAGGTTTGGGAATACATGAAATAACTAAGTGATTTATGATGTAGTGATCAGTACTCTTTAAACACATGTTTTAAGCATTTCTATTCAAAGGATTCTCTAGAAGGACATCAAAATATTCAGATAGAATAACATTGTCTAGTCCCACTCATATGATTAGTATGGTCTATCATGTAACACCTAGTGTGGAGAAATTAAATATATATAGTGGGTGATCTTTCGGGAAAGATTTCACTGAATTGATCTATATAAATCCATAAATTTTATTATACCTATTGTCAATCAGGTTGATTCATGTCATGGTTGTGTAGGTGATCTTTAAACCTGAGACATCGAAGATGCTTTCTGGATGGACAATTGTATTTTGACTATGGCCTAGTGAGGAACTCAAATTTAAGGTCATGATTTGTCATTGATATGTGAGTTAATCAGTATTAATTTATAAATAATTACTCATAAAATAATTTGACTAGGGGATACATCTTAGGCTTTAAATACTATTTAAACTATGATTCAAGAGGGATGAGAAGAGATAAGTATAAAATAGGAGATTGTGATGTAATGAATATGAGGTGGTGAGGAATAGGTACAAGGACATGGATATACCAAATGGATATGAGAGAGTGAGATAGATGAAGATGTATAGTAATGATGGATGTGGAAGATGAATTAGAATATAGGAGGATGAATAACAAGACATGTTGATGAAATGGGTGAATGGATCTGAGTGGATGTGGATGCATGATGATGAAGGATAGTATTGGAAGAAGAAATGACAATGATCTAACAAAAAAGAATGGATAGGTGGTTGTGAGACAAAGAAGAGAATGATGGACTAGATGATTTAGGGTTTTTATATCAGATGAAGGTGATGAGATCAAGATTGAGACCAGAGATAGCTGTGATAGGGTGAGATGATGAAAAATGGTGATCAGAATTAGATGATAACATAAGGATGTATATATAACTAAGTGGGTGAAGAGAAACCAATGTAAGGAAAGAGACTATTCTTAGATCCCTATGTTCTGCTGGGATCGAGGCATTTTTCTGATGTAGATCAGCCCTCTCCACTACTGTGTTGCTCTTCTAAAAACACTCAAGACACCAAGATGAGAATGTCATCTTCCCGAAATACTCTTGATGGTCTTTAAAGACGTTCTATTATTTCAATCTTCCTCTCTAGGAGGAAGTGATCTTAAGGACAGTTTTTACAAAACTTTGAGGCTTTACTTATAGATCCATCCCTATGGATGGTAAGAGGCAGGAAAAATAAAACTCTGCTCCAAACTTAAGAAATATGATGTAATTAAATCCCAGCCTAGTGTAGTGGAAGTTTTGAAGAAGCCATCCTCTGATAATTTCTCCAAGCATTAGTTAAAATTAGAATGAAGAATCAGGGTTTGACAATTTATTCTACCCTCAATCATTCAAGAGTCTTGTGCGGTGGGGATCATAAATACATTCTATGAGATAATTAAAATAGTATTTTGCATCTTCTAGGGCATGATGTGTTGCTTGCAACTGCACTAGCAGGCAACTAACAAATCGATCCTTGATGAATTAAAATTTATGTGATAGAGTTAATTAATTAGGTCACCTGTTAATGCTTATTCGGCCATTGAACTTTTTTAGATTTATACATAGGTCTAGAGGGTCACATACACAAGGTTTTTTGAAAGTTTATGGATATAATAAAAGTTTGAGGACTTTTATTAATTGTTTTAGAGGACAATGACTTTATGTAATTTTTTCTGTAATGGGGGGCACCCTCATTTGATACCTCTGGGACTGGACATTGTAACAATGGCATGATAGTGGGAAATGGCTAACTAGGTTTTAAGATAGATGAGAATGAGAAATGGGATGGAATTGTAACAATGGCATGATAGGTGGGGTGAACACAAGTGGATATGGTGAATGATGTAGTGATATGGAGGTAGGATGATGAGAGGATGTAATGAGATAGTAGTGTTGGCTTAAAGGGGGAATGATAGAGGTGGGTGACGAGATTGTGATGGTGTGAGAGGGGACGTGAACTGGGTGATAGTGGATGATAAGGGATGATGATTCAGTGGATAAAAGATGGGAATGGATGAAGGTGATAGATGGTGAAGATGGTTACACTAACTAAATGTGTTAGAGACGATTCAATGTAAAGCGAAAGGATAACCTTAGACTCCTATATTCTGCCACGATCACAACATCTTCATGCTACAAATAAACCTCCCCACTTCTCTGTTGAACCTCTCCAAGCACTAGAGACACGAAGGCAAACTCGATGGACCTTCAAAACTTAACTTTATTTCAAATAGTCTCACTAGGAGGAAGTACACTTAAATATGCTTTTTTAAAATATTGGGGGCTTAATTTATATGTCCAACTGTATGGATGGATAGAGGAGAACAAGATAAAGCTGCCCTTAAAAATTTAACTCGATCCGTAACTCGGATCGTCAGATATCAAGCCTGGAAGTTGGATGATTTCTGTCTATCAATTTAATTCAAATATTTCTCTCTCCTTGTCCTCTTCAACACCATCGCGTCATTCGGTTAGGGTTTTGTCTGTTATGGGCATTAAATGTGATGATTGACTGAGATTATCCTTGTCAGTAGTGATTGACGGCTCTCGTTGCGCCACGTGTCACCCTAAGAAAAGACAAAAAAATGAATAATGATAATTTATTATTTAAATATACAGTTTAATAGTTTTTGTTGCAGCTGACATGGTGTCCCATCCATATGACATGTCAGCAATGTCCCCTTATAATCCAGTAGAGATGTGACATATGCAGCCCACGTGTACACGTGGTGCCAAGTGGCGGTGCCACATTGCCCGATCGCCAAGCGGCGGTGCCACATATGCATATAAAATTAATTTAATACAAATAAACATGGAAATATGGTCATATTAAGCAACTAAAAATGCATGCTATCAAGCACCTCATGGATTGGAGACTCGTATTAAGCACCTCATATTAAGCAACTAAAAATGCATCCTTTCAAATGAGTTAATTTGATTTGTCATTAATTAATGTATTTTATGACATAATTAATTAATTTTGAAGACACGTAAAGTTATTGGGCCTGTGGAGTCATTAATTATGTTGATACATGCGCCAAAGGGTCACACACAAATGATCTTTTGAATTTTAGAGGATATACTTGAAGTTTAGGAGTTTTTATAAAAAATCCCACTCAGTATTAATGGGAAAGGTCTGAGTGAAATTCCCTTAAGCTTGAAGTTTTTAAGACCCTTCATCCAGTTCACCCTTCTTCCCTTGGCTCCTCTCCATTTCCAATGCAATTGGGGCAATGCAATGACGACAGTAGTGAACAAATATGGCTTATTAAGATGGAGGAGGAGACTAAACGTGCCAAGGATCTCATGGATACATCTAGGGTCTAAACACTTGAACATATCAACATGTTTCACTCGAGGATCAGGAAATCACAAATTCAATGTGTCTATGATCAATCATGTTGTGAATGTTGTTTGTAATTTATTCATAGTATTTTGCTTCAGAAATCCACTTAATATCATCTAGAGCAATATCACAGAACCCAACACTTGTTTTGGCATCATAATTCTACACATTTCTCTTCAATATGGTTTAGACTAAGGGACCTTTCTATCTGGTCTTCGAGTTGTAAGATTCATACATGCCTCCATGGAAAATAAATATCCAAGAGTTGGACAAGATAATGGATGATCCTTAATAAACTTCAAAAATCTTGGCACATATTCTACATTGACCAAAAAAAATGAATTTGAATATGAAGGGATAAGTATGCCATCACCCTACAAGCAAAGAGGGAACTTCAACCTTGTTACACTCAAGTTCTTTGTCAGAGAAGGTCACCGTAGCCTGAATCAGAAGCTCTATAAAGGTAAATTAACTACATCTTCTAGGAGAAAATATCTATCATGCTTGAACAATGTAGAGCGTACAGTTCGTAAAAATCCATTTTATGACATCAAAAAAATTAATATGGTTTGTTTGCATCTTGAAGGGCAAGCATCAGAATTATTCATCTATATCAAAGAAAATTGTAGTATGTAGATATGGATAACCTTTAGATAACTCCTTAAAATTTTTTTATGGATTTTATATAAAGAGATATGTTAGAAATTATTTACATAACCATAAACTGGATTTGTAGCATATTTTCTATCTGAATCCGAAGAGCTTGTAACATATTTGGCTAACTTCTCTCTATATCTTTTAGAGTTTGTCTTTGTCAATGCACTAAAGTCTGGAATTTGAGGGAAGCTGGTAAATACCAGCCTTATGACATTGATGAGATTTTGGACATTTCTATTGAAACATAAACTAATTTTCATACATGTTCAACCGATATAATGTGCTGCACCAACGCGTACCAACTATGCAACTCCTGAAAAATGATATGTTAGATGACATGACCATGCCTAAGTGCTACGGATTTGACCAAAGCCCCACAACAATAAAGCTGTGAAATGAAGTTACAATGACCTTTGATAGCCCCTAAATAATTAGATAATCACACCACTAGGAAGAGGATTATAAGGAGATCTAATCAATATTGTTGAGAATGAAAGAAGGGATTAATTAACTGTTTTATTGAGATGTACGTCCATGGTAATAGGCAATAGTAAACTGTTATTGTATTTTTGGTGCATGAAGTGGTAAAAAAGGTCATCCATCATGTTGATCATCCAGCTGACCAGTCAATAGGGAATGACAAACATAATCTGTCATGTCATTCTTCATGGTTATGGATCCCTGATGGATGATGTGATGGTGAAGGATGACATTTTAGATCTGTGATGGATGACATGACGAAATACCCATAACATGTATGTAGGGTATCAGATGAATGACGTGATCAAACAATTGTCACAGCTGATGATGGTCATGGAATTTTAAAGGACAAAAAAGGGGGGAAAAGGAAAAAAAAGGATCATAATATTTAGAATAAAAGGATAGAGAGAGAGAAACTGAGATAGAAGGGGAGAAAGAGACGGACTGAGAAAGAGGGAGAGGGAGATAGAGATAAAGAGAGGATCAACAGAAAGAGGGAGAGGGAGTTCAATAAAAGGGGGGAGACTGAAAGAGATAGATAGATCAATAGAGAGAGATCGAAATAGGGAATGGGACTCCAAGAGAGTGGGGACCCGGAGAGAGAGAGAAAGAGGGTGAGATATAGGGAAACTGAAAGAGGGAGAGGGAGAGTAAGAGTGAGAGAGAGAGATAGATAGATAAAGAGAGAGAGGAGAGAAGAGAGAGAGAGGAAGTCAGAGACAGAGAGACCAAGAGAAACCGAGAGAGAGAATTGAAAATTCTAAAATTAAAAAATTTAAAATTTAAATTGTTGATATGTGGTTTGGTGACGGGATGAGGATGGGATGACAACTCTACTGAAGGGTAATGAAAATATGGCATAATTTTATAAAATCCAGTGATGATTGACATGAGGGGGGACGTGATGAACTCCACATCATGCTCTCGTCGGTCATCATTTGTCATCCTTCTCGCCATGTCTAAACCATCACATCTTGAACGTGCCATTCCCTAGTCAATCACAAAGAATAACTAATGAAGATTTATGCTCCATCCGTTTCCGATCGCGTTCTCTATATTATTTGAGCTCCCAAGTTCTGATGGATATTATGTGGCTGTCAAGCCAATCATAATAGATGATTTATTTTGAAATAGCTATTTATGGATTATTACTGTCGTGCAGTGTTTCTAATAGAGTCCATGGATACATGTAATGACATAGTGAATTATGATGGGATTATAATACATATATCACTATTCGTCAATCATGTAATCTGCATATTTCTATTTTTCAGATACTCGAGACAATCATCAAATTATCCAGATAGTATAACATGATATGGTCCTAATTATACGATAAGTTTGTTTGATCTTCTATCCATTATTGTAGAGATACTTAGGAGAATGGTGGATGCTCTTTAGATAAAAAATTCACTGAAGTGGTACATGTGAATCCCAGCATTAATAAGGTTGATTCATGTCACGGTTGTGTAAGTGGTCCATTGAATTAAGATGCCAAGACCATATTGTTACTGGAAGGCCATGTTTTGACATAGATGTACGAGTTTAGAACTATGGAATTTAAATAGGTCTTAGTTAAGACATAACAAGAAATACATGGAGGTGATTGATTGGTCAATAAGGGGGTCCTTTGCCCTTTTTATAAAAGGAGATTACCTTGAGGAAGAAAATGGATCAAACCCCTAGTAAGGGTAGTGAGAATATTAGAGAAGACAGCTCTCCAATGATCCCTATTACAAATCAGTACTTACTGAATGATACATTAGGGTTTGACAATTAACCATACCTTAAGTCATTTGGGAGTCTCCTATATATAAGGGATTATACATATAAGAAAATGTATGATGGTAAAGGTTCCATGAGGGACTTTATTTGATATTATGTATCTTCTAGAGTACAAGGTGTAGTTTGGAAACCCTGGGGATGGAAACTTACCTATCAGTTAGGTTAAACTAATCCTTGATTAATTTAAAGGTTAATATAATTAGTTTAATAATGTTGACTAATAATTTTTATTGGCACATTTTTATTGAATTTAATAAAGGTTAATATAATTAGTTAATCATGTTGACTAATAATTTTTATTGGCACATTGAAGTTAATAAGTAGAATGATACATGAGAGTAGAAGGTCAAACATATAATATTAAAGGGGCATAGGTAGATGTACTTAATTAAGGGAATTTTATGAAATGTTTCAAATGTAAATAGAGAAGGTGCACAGATTTTAGGCACCCAGACCAATCAGAGGTAAGTGCGCTCCTATTTATTCCTTTTCCCTTTCTCCCTCACCTGCTAAGGAATGTTGATAGTGAGAAGATCAACCCTATCTTTACAAAGGGTTACAGAGGAAGAAGTGGAGATCCAAGAGCCCCTTGATTAGGTGAATATTTCTAAAGGCTAGTCAAGTGAACAGCTTCAAAACACTCTCTTGGCAGCAAATCAAGGGTAAAACAATTTCCCGGCAAGGCATCAAAAGTTTGAATTTTTTTAGAGATTAGTTGAGAATTTATTTCAGCTTTCCACTTCTTGAAAAAGTATTTTCATAGCCTCCCTTCATGACCTAGAACCCAAGAAGTTCAAATGACACTTTCTAAGATATATACCACTAAACTCAGTTGTACAATTAATGGAGAGGTTTCTTACAAGTTTGTTCTACCAACATTATTCACGAATCATATAATCCCAATTGAGTCATAGTATCATGGTACCATCATCTTGGGAGACGGATCACCTAAGCACACCTCTGATAGTTGTATTAATAAACCTGTAAGTATGCAAGGCCTCATGGTATCATCATCTTGGGAGACGGATCACCTAAGCACACCTCAGATAGTTGTATTAATAAACCTGTAAGTATGCAAGGCCTCAAAGTCATCCAAAATTATGTTCCATTTTAGAAAGGGATGTCAGTATGATCCTTGTAATATAGTGGTTGTGAACTCAGGGATGGTTCTATTACAACTATGATCTCATCATGTTAAAATTATTGCATGGAAATAAAACACAGTACTCTTTATGCTGAAAAGTCTATAACCCACCACATTTTATTGGTGTGATCATCATGAATCTCTTCAGGTTTGGTTAGCATCAATAGAAAAGGCACATGAACTTTGTGGTCATTAACGTATGCTTCATTAGAGCTAAATTAGAATACGACAAACCTTTTGATTGATAAAACTGTAAAATGTGTCCTTTTTTATACTCCACACTCATTACCACTGTACTGATATTTCAATAATAAATCCACTTGATCCTGGAATAACATTCAATTATTCTTCATCATCGTAAAATATTATTACATGCAAAAGAATGTTCAAGCGGAGTCATTGCAAGATTTACTATCCTTAATATTATACATCCTTTTGTTAGCTCATTTCATGTCCTTCCTTATTGGTTCATAAGATTTAAATGGGCTATAGAATGTATTGAATGAATAGAACCAAAAAAAATATTGTACTTGATTGTCACCCCATCCCAACGGTTGATGAATTAATTGAAGAGTTGTGAGATATGGATGCATTTTAAAAAATTATAACTGAAGGCTTGTTAGATCTGAAAACCATGCACAACAAATATCGAACGACACCCCAAATTCAATGTGATGCCTTCCCACTTAAGGAATCGTCCATATATTTTGCAAGCTTTGATGAACTCCATTCTCAAGCCCAATCTACATAAATGTGTCTTCATATTCCTTGACGATTTCATGATCTACACTATAAATTATATAACTATTTTAGTAAGTATTTCCTGTCCTCAATCCAGCATGATCCCTGGACAACTGGTCCACCCCAAAATGGCGGACCAGCAGCCCCAGTTTGGTCCAGTTCGACTCCACTTTTCAACCAGCATGTGAGAATTCATCAAATGGAGTAACTATGCATATTGAAATACTTATACATGTACACCTGCATGCTGAAACACAGCTGGTTATTTTGATGTGTCTGGGAAAATAAGATTAATCAGAAGCCTGGTGAGACAAAATAACATAACCAGGGGAAAGCACACCCAATCAGACACTACCATTCTCGGCGACTGGGCTACTCATATCATCTGCTGTGTAGCTGTCAACGGGCTCAGTCTCGTCATGCTCCACTGCAAGCTCATCATTGAGGAAGCTCGGCTGGTGAGTGGAGGAGAGCAGTCTGGCCCACATCCTGTCCGTTATCACCACCTTTCTCTGTGACTCTGTGGCCCTCTGAGATAACCATCAAGAAGAACATCAAGTCAATGATTATCATGCATAAAAGTATGATAGTGGGGTTATGCATCAAATTTTTATGAACCATAAACATACATAGAATGGGATGTAGGATTGTCTCCCATTTACGAGCCCCACGGTGAAGCCTGTGAAGCCTGCCATGGCTCCATGAACTGCACTCTGGGCCAGAAGTGTGCAGTACACGTTGTCTGCTGCATTTGCTGGAACCGCCCTTATCATATAGGTGGGATCTGCCATGCACAGCCAGCCTCTCAGTGAAACACATGCACAAAGAAAGAGGAGAGAGAGGGATAGATAGAGTGAAAAAGAGAGAGGGAGTGAGAGAGTGGGAGAGAGAGATGGAGGGAGAGATTGAGTGACAGAGTGAGACAGAGACAGAATGAGAGCGCGATGAGAGAGAGATAGAGTGAGAAAGAGAGATGGAGTGAGACAGTGGTAGATGAAGGGAGAGTGAGGCAAAGACAGAATGTGAGAGGGAGAGATAGAGTAAGAGAGAGAGAGATATGGAGGAGAGATTAAGTCAGAGAAAGTGAGGCAGAGGAAGAGTGAGTGAGAGAGAGATAGCATAAGAGAGAGACAGAGGGAGAGAGCAGGAGAGATAGAGTGAGAGAGGGAAAGGGAGCGCAAGATCAAGAAAAGACCTATGTACTTCAGATTGATCACCATCTTTTTCTTGGCAAAATGCTCCTATGAGAGATAAAACAAGGGCCTCAGATAATGTGACTATTAATTAGAGAATTATGTTGAGACTTGAGCAGTAGAAGCAGACGGATTCTTGAGAAATGACTCAAGAAAGAGAAAGAAACTACCACACACTTTCTCACTATGATTGGAAGAAGCCCATCTTACAAGTTGATTACAGAGGCTATTTAAAGAGCCCAGAAGGCACTTTTCCTATGCGACAATTGGACTCCAAAAATAACATAATAATTGGTAAAAAGGAGATAGGATTCAGTAATTAGAACCTTAATTTTCTGGGACAGCCACAAGCCAACATCTAGCAGGAGCTTATTTCCGGAGGCGTCTTTGGAGTCGGATGATCTAAGGGTCTCTTGGATGAGCTCTTGACCAGCGCCCTCTGCTACAACGATGACCATATGACCATTTTCTTTGAGCCGTTTCTCCATGAACTCGAAGAGCCCACCATGGCCCTCCAAGTAAAAGGGTGACTCTGGGATTAAGCAACAGTCCTGCCATTACATGCAAAAAAATATTATCGAGTCAGCCAAGGAATCAGGAGTAACTCTCTCTATCTCTATCGATCTATTCATCTATCCATCTCTCTTGATCTCTCTCTCGCACACATATCAGGTGAAAGGTAGAGAGACTCACCACATCTCGGTTTGCAAGAGTTGCGTACATTGCAATGAACCCTAAATTGAGTTGACGAAACAATTTTGTGAGTCAATGTACGTCATATGGCAAAATATGGGAGATGAAGAGAGACTGACCGCTGTTACGGCCCATCAGTTTAACTACGCCGATGCCATTTTCAAAACTTTCGGCCTCGACATGAGCAGCGTTGATGGCTCGCTGGGCCTCTTCCACAGCAGTGTCAAAGCCAAATGACCGGTCAATAACCTGAAAAATACGACACCAAAAGATGAACATTCAACCACATGGAGAAAAACAGGCGCATATAGTGTTGGAAAATAGAGAATTTACCCACCGCAATGTCATTATCAATAGTTTTAGGTATTCCAACAACCGAAACCTTGAGACCGCGCTTGACAAGTTCCTGTATGAACATGAAGCGAAAATTTAGATAGATAGATAGAGAAAGTGAGAGAGAGATAGATTGACAGATGGATGATAGAGAGAGAAAGAGAGAGATCTTGGGGGCATGATACCTCAAAAATTACAAATGCGCCCTTCTGTGTTCCATCACCACCAATTATGTACACCTAAGATAGATTAAAGTCGCTAATTAGGTGGATACCGAGAACATGTATGTTACAAGGAAAACATGTTCTAAATGGAAATTTACCTGGTTGATTCCCCTGTCTTGAATGCTGTCCACGATCTTGGCAGTGTCATGGCCACCTCGAGAAGTGCCTAGAATTGTACCTCCTCTCTTGTGGATGTCATTGACGTATTTCGGAGTCAATGCAATGGTATTTCGAGCGTAAAATCCCTTGTATCCTCCCTGATAATTCGATGACATGGAAGAAACATATATTGATAAATACTGCATCGTATAATACTTAATTGCCAAAAATTCACCTCGATTCCCAAAATCCTTGTCACACCATACATGTAAGACAATCCGCAGACTATTTCTCTGATCACAGTGTTCAGTCCAGGACACAGGCCGCCACATGTCACAATGCAAGCGTGCACCTCGTCTGACTCAAAATAAACCTGAGGAAAACTCAAGAAAATGCTAATCAAATTTCTGAAATTGATGCCCGTTTATCCCCCAACAGGTTCAAGATCAAAGAAAAGTACCTGTTGACGTGGCCCTGCGCGTCTGAAGTGAGTTCCTCTTGGGCTGTTCTTACGAACTAAAACCTGAAAATGTACAGTTCGCCACCAAAAACCCCCTCAGACTTTGGTTTGATGCGACTCAATTTTGAAAGAAACTTACCCTTTGGGCCACCGTATCGTCCATATCAACGAAGTACTGCCTGTCAAAACATCGCAGCAGAAAATTAGTAATCAAGAACAGAAAAAAATAAATATACAAAACGGCCAGAAAGGACCCACTTCACAACAGAGTAAGCCGGGTTGTCTTGCAAAGGATTCGTATGGCTCTGTCGAATCCAAAAAACAATGTAAGTGATTAAAATTATGGCCAACGGAGAGAAATCGCAAAGTACAGAATCTCCTCACCACATGTCCCACAAAACGAACGCCCGATCAAACCGAGTTCCGATCACAAACCCATCAAACAATCCCAAAAATCCCAACCCAATGATAAGAAGAGACAAAGAACGAAAACTCACAGTGAGGTTAGGGATGAAATCGGTCAAATGAGGGATGTCTTCCAGCACGTATCCCCCATCCCCTTTGATGACTTTCGCGAAGAACTTCCGACCCAGATCCATCTTCTTACCGGAGGGGCTATGCCGGACCCTGATAGAAGAAGAAGACGAAGAAGAAGATAGAAATCCTCGCGGGTCTTTCTCCTGATTCCCGTTGCTCAAACAATCTGCCATGGCGGGCAATCAGCCGGGTTCCTGGCAAGCAGTAGAAAGCGGAGAAATCGACCAGAGTCTAACCCAAGATCCTCCCTTGTTTCAGCAGCCCTCTCGGCGCATATTTATAATTAGAGAGGAAGGAGCCACGGAAGGAAGTCTCGCGGACCGACCCACCACACAACGTCACCATAAAATCTTATTTGAGAGAAATTCAACTTCGATGGCGGAGAAATCGCTCTGCTGCGGGTTCGCTCACCAGTTTTTTCGACGTTCGCCGCAGAGAAACGAAGGAAAAACCCCCCCTTTTCTTCCGAGAAGCGCGCTTCTGATTGCCAGCTTTGAGAGGGAGCTCTTCCCCGCCTCTTACCCGCCATACCGATCCTTCTTCCACTAATGCCCTTTGATTTTAGCTTAATTACCCGTCTGCCACTCCGTAACGTTCGGTGGACGGATCGCGGCTCGTCATCCGTTTTAATCTCCGGACGGGGTCTCGGATCGTCACCCGTCCAGTCATCTGATGCCCGTTTAGCAGTTCATCTTTCTGGGAAGGGATAGCGGATCATCACCCGTCCCGTCATCTATTTGTCGGTTTAGCAGTTCATCTTTCTGAGGACGGATTAAGGATCGTCATCCATCCCGTCGTCTGATATCCGTTTAGCAGTCCATCTTTCTGGGACGGATTGCGGATCGTCACCTGTCCCACCATCTGTTTTCCATTTAGCAGTTCATCTTTCTGAGGACGGATTGCGGATCGTCAAACGTCCCGTCATCTATTACCCATTTAATCGTGTATCATCACTTTGGGGACGGATCACGGGTCGTCATCCATCCCGTCATCTACTGTTCTTTTTTAGTCTTTCAATTGGGGGAACAGGCTGCGGATCGTCATCCATCCCGTCAAGTAATTTTCTTTCCAAGTATTTCACTTGAGAGACGGGTCGTGGATCGTCATCCGTCTCGTCGTCTAAAGTTCTTTTCCAGTCTTTCGCTTGGGAGATGGATTATGGGTCGGTATCCGTCCCGTCATTTGTTATTTTTCTAGTCTTTCTCAAGGAACGACTGTCCTGTTATCCATTATCCGTTGACTAGTCTTTCGCTTGGGACGGATCCCCGATTCGTCATCCGCTCCGTCATTGAGGGGACCCATAATTCGTCATCCCCGATTCCGTCGTATAATGTCCGCTCGGCTGTTTTTTGCCAGGGGACGGGGTGCATTTTCGTCATCCGTCCCGTCATCTATCATCCGGCCGGTTATCCTTCGCTCAGGGGACGGGTGCTGGTCCGATATCCGTTCCGTCGAGTCGGTAGGACGGGAACGGAACGGGAATACCATTTTGTCTTCGACTGTCGTCCGTCATTGAGGGGTATTTTGGTCAATTGTAAATGCATGGCTCACTCAGTTGACAGCGAGGTTGGGGCGTTACCGTCACCTGTTACGGTGGTGTCCGGGTCCATCAAATCAACGGCGATTAACTCGTCTATGGACTTTAGGCGGCGAGAGATGACCCTTTTTAGCGTTACACGTGTCAAACTCTCGACTGTTCCTGTTTTATTGAAAAGCAATTATTCGTATCTACAATTACTTAGCCGGTTTGACGGGGAGAGGTATTTTAGAATATTCGCTGTATCTGGGCCGTTATTCATAAAGTCGAATACGATCTGGGCCAGTAATAATATTACTCTGATGAGAGAACATTACTTTTTATTTAACATTTAAAAATATTTTGATAAGTTTTTTAAATTGCCCATTTGATGGCGATGAGCAAAGCCTGACTCTGATCACTCAAGAGGCTCAACACGCATGCTCTCTCAATGAAAGTGAGAGAAAACAATATTTAATATTCCCCAGTATCGTGTGTATAAGGAATCTGAAATAATTTTGATTAAAAAATTAGGAGTAATTGAATATTGGATTCTGTCCAGAATCTGGTCAGTTGTCTATCTGTAGGCCTCAAATCTTCTTTATTCACAAGAATAATGGAGGTCAGAGGGGTTGCAAAGAGATACCCCTTCCTGATGTTATTGCTTAAAAAAAGTTCCAAAGACTCAGATTGTGGTTGGGATTCAATATTTGGTCACATCAAGCTTAGATCAGTAAATTGATCACGGGCTCATCTGTTACACTAATGAAGACCATCTCATTATTTCATAGTTATGTGTGTTGATTTCCAAATCATCCTCTCCCTTTGGCTTTTTTGTTATTAGCCTTCTAAATATAGGTTATCCTAATTTTCCAATTTGTGATTAAATTCGACTGCACATGCCCACAAAGCACTTTCTGCTTCCAACAAAGGGTACATTTTAAGATGGACGTAACCAATGACGTGGATTTGTTATGCAAAATGTTTTCAAATATAAGCAAAGACTAATTGTAACCTTGATCATCATTTCTAATTGACATCTCACATTGGGTGGTGAATATAGGATGGCAACTCTCCATCTTCACACATACATTTATTGTTTTCACTCTATATGGTAAAAATCTCATTCGTTTAACAATCATTCATTGACTTAGTCATTGAGTATCATAACGTTAGAACTTTCATAATGATAGACACCTCACAACTGGAAGATCAAATATACTTGGGGTAAGAGACAATAAAACTCTATGTAAAAAACAGATAAATCATCCTTGATAACATGTAGATTCCGTAGAAATTACTTTGCGATAGAAAATAGAGATAACTAAAGGCCAAGTTACCAAGAGAACCTTTATAAAGACACAATCTAAACTTTCTTTCATAACGTTCTGAGGAAAGGAATGGCTTTAAGTTAAGCCATTGAAATCCTGATTGGAGATAAACTGATGTATGGAGAACATAAATTATTTTACTTGGTTAATCCTAAGTCATATCATTGAATATTTAATTAAATGTTTATAAGTTGACTCTAAGGAAAGTACTAAATGGAGCTAGTATTATTGGACCATAGAGAATGAATTGAGTGTTGATTTTAAAATGATTAACCAAATTATTTATTTCAATAAGAGAGAGAAAGAGAGAAATATTACCCACTCTGTAGTGTTGTTGTGTATTCTATTACTTTGTAATGATTGGTCTTAAAAAATAGGACACAACTTTTAAGTCTCATGAAATTCATTATGGATGATCAATTGTGTGATGAGCACTCTTAATCAAAGGATATTTGTATACATACCCCTAGATAGTTAGAACTTTCCTTTGACAACTCACGTTGCATTCCCTCACTCCATTGCATCTATATAGGCCAAATAATCTATTGGGTGTACATTCCGAGATGGATAAAATAGCTTCTTACCCTTATTTTCATGTAAAGTATATATTAAAGGTTGGGTAGCTTTTGCTATCTTTTTTTCCATTTGGATTTTTTATGCTCCTAATTTTTTAGTGCATCCCCAGAATTATATGCCTGCTAATCTGATGTCCACCTGCCTCATATTATGCTAGAATGGTATTTCCTATCGATCTACGGCATTCGTTGCAGTATACCTGACAAATCGGGAGGTGCAGCCATAATAGCTCAAGTTTCTATATGTCTGTTGGCTTTACCTTTTTAAAAAAAATTTCATGAACATAGTTCAAGTTTTCACCCCATTCATCAAGGAATATTTTGGTTGCTTTTGGCGGATTGCTTACTACTAGGTTGGATAGGATGTCGATGCATCTTTTGCTACTATTGTACAAATTTCTCATTTAGTTTTCTTCTTGTTCTTTGCCAGCCTATTCTGGGACGAGTTGGAAGAGGAATTTTTAATTCTTACATGGATGAGAATACCTAATCCATTATATTTTTACACAAATTTGGCGAGTCAGTATTGCACGAAGACATGCTGATGAGTTTTTCATTTAATATTGCTTAGATAGGGAAAATAACTAAACTAAAAAAGAATATGGGTAGCCTCTACTAGATAGTTAGAATTTTCCTTTGCCTACTTACATATCATCACCTCGCTCCATTTTGTATCGCAAAATCCATCATACTAAGTCAATTCATAATATAGTTCTTTCAATCATAAATTTCATTGTCAATTATAAATATCCCTTGAAATGACTACATGATTTAACCCTAAATTTAAAAAAATGTCATTTTGCCTCCTTGACAGACGAAATGATTGAATATTTCTTTTAGGATGATAAAAACATTATGGGTTCTCTATCAAAGAACAAGTCTTAAGAAATATATCATTTCACTGTGTGTGTGCGCGCAAAAAGTTGATCTTCACCATGAATTACATTTTAAATTTTAAGAAACATGAAATATTTTTATACATCCCCTTATCTTCCTGTTTCTTCAAATTTAATTCTCAACTGTGTTTAATTTTTTTCTAATTTTATTAATGAAATGTGACATCGTATTTCTTGATTTTCTAAAATCAAATATGCAATCTTATTCCATCTTTTTACGATTATGATCCTTCTTCTATTATCCTATCACAATTTTCTATCCATATGCCCTTTATTTTACTTATCAAAGCAGAGAAGTATCTCTCTATCTTTCTCTCTCTCTCTGTGTCTCTTTCTCTCTTTCATCTTATTTCATCATGCCATGTTACTTCTAATTTTTTCTGAAAACAAATGATTTTTTCTTGATCATCTAAAATTGGATGCATAATACTAAAACAATTTCATGAAGTTTTTGTCTGTTTTATATGTGATCATTTGTGATCCTATCTTCAATAGTTAGTTTTTGAAATCAATTCATTGATATTATAGTCAACTTATGATCTTATGTCTGTGGTTTTGGTAATTTTAATAGTTTTTTAGTTATATGGAAGCTGTAATACTACATTGATGTGTGTTTCAATAAGAGTCTTTGATTAGTTTGATTCTTTATTTAAAATTTCTCTTAATGGTTTGGTATCTGGTGTTAGCAAATCTGAACCAAAGTTTAACACACAATTCATTAATAACATCTGAAAAGTTTGATACTTGATTCAAACTTTATCTATTAACAATTTGGTGTCTATTTAGATCTAATATGAAAAAAATTTCCTTGACTCTATTATCAAATATGAAAGATTTTATTTCTATTTCAAACTGAATGTCTGAATACTTTTCATTGATGACGTTATATTAATCTATGCATCATTATAGATCTTCAGTTCAATATTAACCTCATAAAAGATTGAATTTAATTATGAACTCTGCTCATGAAAGTTTAATTTCTTCTACTTCTGATCCATCATCGATCATTAATCCATTAGTGTTACAATTTGTTCCAGTTATGTAAGATAATTTTATGATTGTAGAAATACACTTCTTGGATTCAAACTGATATACAATTGCCTCATATTCTGATTTAATAAACCAAATTTGATTGATACTTGATATCTGACTGTTGATTCAAAATATAAAGCAAAATGAATTTCTTGAAATAGGTGACATTTGACTTTCCATGATTTAATGATCATTAGTTGACAAGACCAAGTTGAGTGAGTTCATTTTTAAATATTAGTGTCTGATTTTTTAAATAAAAATTCTTGATATTACTGACACAAATCTTTTAAAGTGTTCAATATTTCCTGGGCTAGTTTGACTTAAAGTGATTAATATATTTTGAAGAGAATAGATGATGGAAAAAACGTATGCTTGAAGTTTGAAGTCAATACTTTTATATTTTACGAAGTCAAAGGAAGTTCTCCTTATGTATTACTAGGTTTAGGAATCAACTGAGATTGCAAGAGATACTCCATGAAAAATTTTCAATTGCTTGGTGAGATTTTTATAATTTATATGTGGGCAGCATGCGATCCACACATTTCACATCTAGTTTAGTATTAATAACTACCATGTAGAATGCACTTATACAGTTGATAATAAAGTCCATGAAAACATTTTATGACTAAATGCATTATGATGAGATTATAATATGTTGATCCTTTTTCCTTGTTAATATATTTTAAAGACATCAAATGGATATTGGATAAGGATGTAGTATTATCATAAAAAATATCATTGTCTAGTCTCAACCAATGACAAGTATGATGTTGGGTTCTTGAGGCCTTGATATGGATGAAGGTAAGGATTACACACAGCGGAAGACACATAAAAACATCATTAAAATCATGAAACAAAGCATCTGTGCATGGATCGCATTTGTGATTTCTTAGATCTCAAAGCGAGATGAGTCGATATGCACAATTGTGCAGCCTTTAGACGTATCCATGCGATCCTCGACATGTTGAGTCTCCTCTTCACTCTTGCAAAATTTTTTCACCCTCCATTGTCGTTGTTATGTCGTCCCAATCACATCGGGAGTGGAGAGGAGGCATGGGGAGAAGGGAGAAAAAGGGGACAGCTCCTGAACAATTCTGGCCTGGGTGAATTTTGTTCCCGACCTTCCCCTATTTATACTAAGTAAGTATTTTTCATTAATCCCCCAAAACTTAATTATATTTTCCAACGTCCAAAGACCATTTGTGTGTGACACTCTAGGCCAATGTACCAATCTAGTTAAAAACTCCAATAGCCCAATAACCTTTATTGGCCTTCTAAATTCATTAAATATATCATCATATAGATTAATTAAAGTCGAATCAATTTAACCAATTTGATAGGTTGAGTCTCCAACATGTGGGGTACCAAGCTACACCTCATTATCTACAAGATACAAAGGAGTGTGTATCGACTCACTCATGGAAGATTTCCATCATCAGTTATCGTGTACGTTTAGTCCCTCATCCACTTGATGCTCCTAGGATGACTTTGGGTATGGTCAACTACCAAACCCTAATCAGTCATCCGAGTTAGTACTCATGCGTTTGGAAATCATCAAAGAACTTGTCTCCCAGTGTTTCATTGCCTTGGCCAAGGACTTCATCGCATCATCTTCCTTGAGTTGTCACCTCTTATATCGAGGGTGGACGATCCCATCTTGACCACTCAATTGTCTTCGTGAGCTTCTTGATGCACCCGCACTAAGACTATTTAGAATCCCATGATTAGGGACACATTGGTCATAGTCAAAATAAAACTGTCTATCCATAAGACGTCTTTGGTTTCTAAAGCCTAAGGACCACTTACACAACCATGATGTGAATCAACCTGATTGACAATTTGGTATAATACTATTTAGGGATTTGTATGTATCAATTCAGTTAACTCTTTCCACAAAAGAGCACCCACAATCTATCCTTATTGTCTCCACACTAATGCCTACGGGAACGACCATACTCATCATATGAGTGAGGCTAGATAGTACTATTCTATCCGGATACTTTGATGTCCTTCTTGAGTATCCTTCGAATTGGAATATTTAGAACACATGATTAAAGACTAGTGATCTCTGTATTACGATCTCAACATAATTCACTAAGTCCGATCATGTATTCATGGACTTCATTAAAAGAGTAACATCTGCACTATAATGAATATATTTCATTAATGAAAATGGGACGAGACATGGAATGTGTGATTGGCTTGTCAGCCGCATATATTTGCATCATATGGTCGAACCCATAGCCATTATTATCTAGTCATAAATGATAAATGTTGGGTGCTCTTTAGGGAAAATTTTCATTGAATTGATATGTATGAATTCCTGAATATGATAATATCAAACTATAAATATCATTCACACTCGAGAACCCAAATACATCTCATTAATAGTTGGTCATGTTATAACCATGATAGAAGAGCTTCTAACCATGAGATTAAAATCAATCTTAACTTGGATGCAGCAACAATTCCACGAAGGTGATTGTGCGTTTTAGATGGGCCCATCTAGACTGTGTGGTTAAGACGAAAAAACTCAAGGAAGATGATGCACTGGTGTCTGTTGCCAAGGTATTGTAATGTCAAAGGAGGGTTCTCCAATAATTTCCAAACATAACAGTACCAAATAGGACACTAAATTAGGGTTTGAAATTTTATCATACCATAAATAATCATGGGATAGATGATGGAGGCAAATTACGTATTAATTTGAATTTGTCGTCGTAATTAATTTTCCTACAATCAAATAAATTTAATAAAGTATAGAAACTTACTCAAGTGTATAGTATGAGTAAGGTCATCTCCGTAGGGACTGGCCTTTAGGTTTATATTCAATAAATGAGTTGTTATTTATTAAGATATAATGAAAATACTAAAGCTAATAAGAATGAGAAGAGATAAGTAATTAATAAGTAGAGGGATATTAGTTTAGTAAGAAAAGTATAGAAGATAAAATATCTAAGATTATATATATGTACTATAGATACTAAGAATAATAAAGAATTGAAGAGGTTAGATATTATATGTAGGAAGGATAATAATATAGGTAGTGAAAAGGTAGATAAGCATTTAATAAGACTGAGTGGTTTAATAAGAGCAAATTATAAGTAGAAGAAGTGAGATAGATAGGGAAAGACTACTTAAGTTAGGCGAGCATGAGAAGTATATATATATATTAAGAAGATAGATAAGAAGAGCATAAGTAAATATCTAATATAAGATACTGAGTGATCAGATAAATATATAAAAATATTAAGAGTAAAGAATGAGAATAAGTAGAAGAAGATAGTGAAATATATTAAGAGAGAATAAAAGGGTTAGAGTCATATTTATAAATATTAGGAAGATAAATAAAGAGAGATTTAAAGACTATCTGGTCTTAATATACTAAGTAGTTATAGAGGTATATAGATATTAGAATAGGATTGACATATTAGTACTAGTAAATAAGAATGTACATTATTATAGTTCGTTTATAATAGTATAATATTATTTATTTCAGTATGATATTTGTTCTATAGTTAGTATATATCTTCTAATAGTTTTTATAGTTATATATATATTTTTATAGTTTTTGTAATCGATTCAATGCAATAATGGGTCGATTTAGTCAAACACCCGAGAGGTGTTTGACCAAATGCTTGTTAGGAAATTAAAGAAAATATATATATGTAGTATTTACTTAATAGTGAATTCTTTATATATTTTATGTAGATTTTATAAGGGAATATCAATTATAGAAGGGTGTTTCTGTCGAATGCCCGTGAGGTGTTCAACAAAATGCTCGTAAGAGGTCGGGAAAGAAGGATGTTTTAAAATTTTATTATTTTTATAAGATAGTTATGGAGCGAACTTACGTAAATCAAGATGTATTCGTCGAACACGTGAAGTGTTTGATGAAATGCTTAAGCAAAGTTGCGGTGATAAAACTCTACAAAACTCGATTGGTCTCAGATCGTGAACAAAATCATGCATTAAGAGGATCAAGGAACATAAAAATCAACCAAATAAAACCGTGATAGCACCTGAATCGCCCTGATTCGACGAGCAAAGGTGGCGATGCCGATCGCTGTCGCCTAACTTCGGTATGCAGTCCCCTTGCTCGTCTCCTCGATGCTGGTGCGAATCCAAGGTGACTCAGCTTCTCTTCGTCGCTGTCCGGAGCTCCAAGAGTGGTTAGAGGGTTGTCACACCCTTCTTTCTGCTCTTGCCTCTGTCGGATGGGATCTCCGCCGCTGTGTGGACAATCATCAAAAGATATGTAATTAGGGGCTCTCGGCTCCTTTTAACGGCCTAGAAGGGATCTCAGAGGCTGTCCAATGGCGGGGGATGGCCCTGGTGGCCCTCCCCAGCCATTGGATCATGGCTGGTCCCCCCTCGTCAGCGGAGAACGGCCTCTGGCCGGCGGAGTTGATGGTCAGGGGCGAGAGGGGACGTAAATGCCCTTGGCCGTTGGATCGTTCTTATAAAATGCCAACGACTATGATTAAATCATAGCCATGGACCTTATGGTCCAGTGTACCCCACGTCAGGTCAGCATTCCTCATCACCGCCTCGTCAGCACTACACGTCCCCTTTGCCTCTTTTGATTCGTCCGTCGATGGGTCCCACGACCGTGTCAGCCTAAAAGAAAAGAAATAAAATAGTTAAATTTGGCGAGAAAGATCTCCACCGTTTGATCTTCTTAAAGAAGATCAAACGGCTGAGATCATATCCGCCTCTTTAAATAAGCCCGAAAAGGGGCAGGCTTTGGGCCGGGTTGGCTCGAAGCCCGGTCTAAATTGCCTTTACGTTTCTTTTGGTCGCGGTCCATCGGGCCGCAATCATGATCTTATTCTGTGACCTGGCCCACGGTGATTCTAAAACTTGTTGTTGGATTAGAATCCCATATTGAAAACTTTTAAAAAATGAGAGTGTATATAATTTCCCATGTATACCATTAAATGAATTAAAATAAAAGCCATACCTATGCCAAGCGAATATATGTGACTATGAGTTGGACTCGCTGTGGACCTGTCTCTTCAGCGCTTACCTAGTGCGATGGGCTTTGCTGGCTGCTGGCCGGCTTTGAATGTTTGTGCTCGCTGGCCTGGGTGCTGTCTAGAGGCTCGCCGCTTGGTCTGCTCCTTAACCACCCAATAGTGCCCCCTTTTTTTATCTCTTTCTTTTTCATTATATTTTCTCTATTTTTTTCTTCAAATTCAGTACAGACTTCACCCCTGCACTTTCATAAACAACATACTAAATAGCACATTAGAAAATTAAACAAGTCTTTAATGTATATTTTAACTAAAAAATATTTCAAGTGTATAACATGTATAAAAAATGATGTTAAAATGCACTTTTTTATCATTTTCTCTATTTAGTGCATGGAGTGCAATATTTCATAAAATTAGGTAAAATGCACATGAAATAATCCCAAAATGCCCTTAAAAATATATACAATGACATCACATATTTCGGGTCTATCAATAGTCAGATGGGAGGTTATATGTCCTGTTGGAAGCTAAGAGGGGGGGTGAATTAGCTTATCTTCTTTTTGTTTACCTAGTTAGCTTTTAAGATTCCTTGATTTGACACTCACCTTCTTTCTCTCGAACACTTAGATTTACTTGGTTCCTCGATCCGCTTAGTGATCGAGTCAATCCAAGGCCCCCCTTCGAGTCCAAATTAGGACTCAGGATAATCTTACTAAGGATCCTCCCTTGTAAGGTACCCTAACCCAACTTACAGAGTTGCTTCTGCAGAGGAGTCTTCCGATGGCACGTCACGTTCTTTGGTGCACGAGCTTCAACCCCGAACCGCCTTCGGGTAGACCGTCACGAACTCTTCCTCGTACGTCCACTTCCCTCGTCACCGTCACGTCCTTGGTGCCACCAACGTCACCTCCCTGCCTTCTTGATCTTCGTCACCTGTTCAGATTAGTGGAAGAAACGATATACCGCGCCCCGTGATTGATCAAAGGTCAATCACCGCTCTCAATGATGTATGAATGATCAAACAAACTAAGATTAAAATGTAATATCAAGATAAATTCTGAAAACCTATTTCATAAGTACTTTCAAGATCAACAAATCAATTCCTCTTAATCACTTTCAAAAATAATATCGATCCCTTCACTATCCTTCACAAAATCTCATAAAAATCACCACTAACTCAATGATTGTGGAGGAAACTATCACCCTATTCAGTAAATAAATGAATGATGAAAATTAAAAACTTCCCTTATCAATGGAGAAGCAAAGCCACACTGATTGCAGGGGAGAAACTTCACAAGAAGCAGCACTTTCTTTTTCAAGAGTAGCACAAGAGAGATGTTTTTCAAAAGGGATACCTCAACCCTTGCTCTGAAGGGGTATTTATAGGGGTAGAGGGGTAGATTGTAATTTTCTGAGAATTTCGAAAAAAATTCAAGCTCAAAAGGAGCTGTAATTAATTTTTTATGATTTTTCAAAGTTTTATAGAAAGTTTCCTTAATTACAAAATTAATTATAGTAGTTAATACTAATTAAAGTAGTTAGGTTTAATATAGGAATTTCAAAAGTCAGAAAAAATACGATTTTTAGAAATAAGAAATGATTTTGGAAAGTCAACCGTCGGACCCGACCTTTCGAATAAATCGAATTTCCTAATTCGATTTTTCGGGTCCAAAGTACATTATATATAAATAATTTATTTCTACACTAAGAGATGACTTCTGGCGCAGTGGTAAATCGCTTCATTACTGAGGCGGAGGTCTTGGGTTCAAATATCGTTCTCCCCATATATATATATATTTTTTTAATTCAATCTTTATCAGCGGATCCGACCTCGGATTTAACTGGTTAAATCCGCTCGTCGGGTCCGCCACTAAGGCTAATGGGCTCTGCCCATTTAGATATTTTTTATAAATGGGGACCCGACCTTTAAAAAATATTATAAATATACAATTAAATATTTTTTATAATGATTATAATTTATTTCTGATTTTGGTATTTCCTAACATTAGATTTATATAGAAAGTAATTTTAAGTTTGAATACTTTTTTTGTAATTTGTGACATTGAAATCATTTAGGTATTAATTGTATATGTCATTGTAAATTTTCTCAGAATTATTTCAAGTTTATATTTGAAAATGGGTTTTGTGCTATTAATAATGAACACTATGTGTGACCATCAAATTATTTTGATGGTATACAATCATTGATTTCAGACAATGACTACATGCATTAATCAGTGCAAAATGTGCTAATATTTCATTCAAAATTTTTATGTCATAAAACCACAATCATGGAATGGCATTTATTTTTTAATGTGCAAAGACATGGTGTGAGGAGAAAAAGGAGAGTAAAAATTGATGTGATTTCTAAATTGTGGTGGCACAAAATAATTTGGAATAAAAATTGTCATAAATTCTCCAAAGCTGAACGTATGTTTTGATGCAAGGTGATATTTCATTGCCCAAGATGACAAAATGTGTTCACCAAACACATCAACATTTCATGCATGAAACGCCAAATTAGTGTGTGTTTTCTTCAGAAGACGTTTCAAGGACACATGTTAAACCACAAAATACATATATCTGATGGCATAAAACTCAAGAAAGATAACTCAAATTAATGTTTTTAACGATGTCAATCCCTAGAACAATATGGCGGCAATGCTAATGAGGATAGATAAAAAATAAAGATACAGAACAACCCAAATTTCACCAGTGTCTATTGTTGATAACTGATAATCAATAACAAGGATTTAGCTGAAGTTTTGAGGGAAGCTTTATCCTTCTCTTTCATATGATAAATTGATGTCGGACGTCTTCAAGACGTCGTCCGGTCGACACCGAGGGTAGCAGCTTGATAGCGAATCAGGATCTTGATCGGACAACGACAATCTGCGTCGTCCAAAAATGCAAATGGACAGGTATAAATGATGACGTGAATGCGAGAAATCCTACGTGTAGTACGTGCGAGTGCCGAGATGCAGTGTTGCCGTTCCAGAGATTGACGGGATCGCTATTGGTGAGGTCAAACGGACCTCCCGAACCTCGCCCGAGAGGGTCGAGGGCAAGTACGTCGCCGAACGGGAATATCCCGCTAGTATGCTCACACTTGTCGGGCTCGCCCGACTCCTACCAGCCAGGTAAGACTCTCGTTGAAGTCGTCGTCGTTTTCACAACCTGTCTCACTCTCACCTACATCTAACACGAGCGCGGAGGAGGCAAATTGAAAGTATACTGAAGAAAGTAAGAGACATAAAGAGCAGCAGAGTTGAGGGGTACCTTCGTCGCGCTGGCGACGGATATCTCGTAATAATGGGATCCGGAGAAAACAGTTGGGACACGGACGTCAGTTGGGGATGCGGATGGCAGCGAGGTGTCAGCGGGGCAGCCGGGATGGTTGAGCGGGTGCTGGGTGCAGGGCGAGCGTCGACGTCGGCATACAGGTAGGCCGGGCGCGGACGAGGGCGATCGGTGGTGAGGCGCGGTGGTTGGGCCAAGCAAGGGAGCGGCGCGGCCGCAATGCACTGCGCGGGCACCGGGCGCGGGTCGGCCTGGCGGCACGGCATAATGCTGCAGGCGCTGGGCGCGGCTGCAACGGGGTGGGCGCGTAGAAGCGTGCACTCTCAGTCGTGGACGCGCGCGGCTGCACTGGCGTGCAGGATGACGGCCGAGGGGCGAAGTCGCGTGAGCAACGGCATCGGCGCGCGCAGACAGCAACTCGCACAGCGCGCGCAGACGGCAGCTCGCGCGGAGCGTGGAAGCGGTGGCCGCGGCGTGAGGGGAACGGCGAGCGACGGAGTGTTGAGTTGCCGTGCAGCAGCGTGCGCAGAATCGGCGAGAGAAGGTGTGAGAGTGGCGGGTGATGGCGCGAGGCTGGCGGCGGCGGCGTGAGAACGATGAGCGGTGGCGGGGGAATGGCGAGCGGCAGCTTGGGAACGGCAGGCAGCGGTGAGAGATGGCGAGCGGCGGCATGGGTACGGCGAGTGTCGGCCGTTATCCTTCTTCTCCTCCTTCCTCCCTTCTTCTTCTTCTTCTTCTCTCTCTCTTCTCCTTCTTCTTCTTCTTCTTCTTCTTCTTCCTTCTTCTTCCTTCTTCTTCTTCTTCTTTCTTCTTCTTTCTCTCCTCCACGAACGTGACTCTTCAACTTCTAAACGTTATAATTCATAGAAATATCAAGAGTGGTCTGGGGGGGCGCCCACCCCTCCCTTATATAGGAAGGATGAAATGGGCCCCTTAAACTACAAAGGGAAAAAGAAAATAAAAGGGCTTGTAAGGCCCACTAGGTATATGGGAGGGGAAGATATCCTCATATGGGTTCTTCCCCTCACTACAACGACAAAATGATAAAGACGAAAAGCGATGAACAGAAAATAAGAAACGAATAAGTCAAACGATCCAAAGGTGGTGTGTCATCACGCCGAATATCTGAACCCAGGGTTGCGCGTTGATGCTGCAGCTCATCGTGTCGGCTGGACACGTGTCGGTGGCAGGCTCGATGACGGTGCTGGCTCCTCGAGTGACGGCCCTGCGGTGTCGGACGGTGCCGCGCCATCATATATGTCCTGAAATAAATAAGAGGACATGCAAAAAAAATTAAACTATTTTTAAATTTCTCATAATTGGGGCAGGCCAAGTGAAGCACGGGGAGTTTGAGATCTATCAAGGTACTCATAATATTCTTAAATGATGGAAGAGAAGAATTACAAAATACTAGGATCGCTCCTTCACCACTACATCACCTTTATCATGGTGAGACAAAGGACCTATGTTCTGCTTCCTTTCCTTGCATTTGTTTCTCAATCACCTATCTAGCTTATAACATCCATTTATTCAACAAAAATCATATTTAAAGTATTTTCCACATACTGTGGCCTTTCAATATGAATAATCTTATCATCCCATGTTTTCCAATTACCATACCTATTTTATTTACACTTATACACATATACCTATCGATATATATCTTTATCCCTTTTTCATCCTTCATCATTTCTACACTTTATTATCTAAAAATACTAATCCACAACCACATCCACAACCTCCTATCTTTCATATCTCATATTATCTAAAAATACTAATCCACAACCTCCTATCTTTCCTATCTCATATTATCTAAAAATACTAACAATAATCTTCTAATCTCACTATTAATATACTCTCTACTTCTTATCTTACAATTACTCTTTGTTACCTTCTTAATCATGACTAAAATAGTACTAATTCCAATCATCGTTCAATGTGGAGATGACCTAAATCATCAATAAAAAGTCATATTTCAGTGATTGAAGGTTTATGAATATCATTGAATAGACTCAAATATTATGGACAATATAACATCTGAGTAATGAACCCTAAAATAAGGCATAAATTATATATTTTTAAGACAATTTTAGAATCATTTTATGAGTGTTATATTCAATTTTAGAATTAGTTAATGCTCCCTCTAGTATGTCACTTAATTAAAAATTTTGGTTGTTAAGTGGGCAGCTAGGGCTGAGCCAGGGCGCATCAGCACCCAAGCTAGGCGCAAGCAGGTGAGCACACGACACTTAAGCCTGACCGTAACAGGCAAGTGGCAGTGCTTGGCGCAAGCCCCAAAAATCCAATAAGGACACCAAGGAGCCTACTGGTAGCCCACAAAGGCTCACCAAAGTCAAGCATGTGCAAGCGAAAGAGGGTATATATCATTTTATTTCATAGTTTAAGTGGATTTATATAGCAATCGTGTTTCTAACATTTTCTAATATGGGATTATATCTCATTGTTTCTTTCAGTTCTGCGATGGGCCGAGCCGAGAACTAACAAAGGGATTGTGGCCCAACGGGTCGCAATATTTATAAAAATTAAAAAAGACCTATGATTGGGCTTCAAACCACTTCGGCCTGAAGCCCATTTCATATCAATCGTCCAATTAGGGTTCGCCCGTCCCGATATCCGTCCGATATCCGATATCGGACAACCGATATCCGATATCCGGACTAAAGAGGGTCGGTATAGGATCTCGGATATCGGATATCGGCCGATATCCGTCCCTTAGGTGGTGGATGGATATTGATATCGGATATCGGAGGGGTAGGGACGTGGCAGATCTCGGATACCAGATATCGGTTTTGATATCCGGATATCGAAAATCGATATCCGGCGAATTTTTTGTACAGTTTTTGCTATCACATACCGGAAAATTTTAAATTCCGGGGAAAGTATAAGTACGGGCGGCCCACTTTTTAATTGAAACGCATTTGAGCCGCCTCGTGGCCCATTAATAACGATGTTAACATTTCAAAATGACCTTAAGGAGTGTGGTTGTAATTAATAGAAATAATAATAATATTGTATTAATTGAATCAAAAAGTAAATACAATTTTCATTTACGTGAACAAACTCACGTGTTGTAGTTAGTGTATTTGGCAGTGTAGATGTAGATAACAAAAATATTTATAAATGTGTTGTACTGAACAGAAACAGTAAAAAATATTATTAAATTGTTTTAATTGAATTAAGAAGTAAGAACAATTTTTATTTTAAGTAAACAAAATTACGTGATGTACTTAATAAAAATATTAATAAATATTTGTTAATTGAATTAAGAAGTAAAAACAATTTTTATTTTAAGCTAACAGAATTACGGGTTGCAGTTAATAAAAATACTAAGAATTTTAATGTTATCTTGGGAAAATTCATGGCATTTGATATTTAGTTAGTGGAATTAATAAATTAATGGAGTTTTCACTTTAAGAGAAGTAAGTCGCGTGTTGTAGTTAGTGTATTAAGGAGTGTGGATGTAGTTAACAGAAATATTTATTAACGTGTTGTACTGAACAGAAACAGTAAAAAATATTATTAAATTGTTTTAATTGAATTAAGAAGTAAGAACAATTTTTATTTTAAGTAAACAGAATTACGTGATGTACTTAATAAAAATATTAATAAATATTTGTTAATTGAATTAAGAAGTAAAAACAATTTTTATTTTAAGCTAACAGAATTACGGGTTGCAGTTAATAAAAATAATAATAAATTTTTGTTAACTGAATTAAAGATTAAATACAAATTTCATTTACGTGAACAAAGTTCTGTGTTGTAGTTAGTGTATTTGGGAGCATAGATGTAGGTAACAAAAATATTAACTAACGTGTTGTAGTTATAAGAAACAGTAAAAAATAGTAATAAATAATTCTTAATTGAATTAAGAAGTGAAAACAATTTTTATTTTAAGCTAACAGAATTACGTGATGTATTTCATAAAAATAATAATAAATTTGCGTTAACTGAATTAAAGAGTAAATACAAATTTCATTTACGTGAACAAAGTCCCGTGTTTTAGTTAGTGTTTTTGGGAGCGTAGTCAGTGTATATGGGAGCGTAGTTAGTGTATTTGGGAGCGTAGAAGTCACGTGTTGTAGTTAGTGTATTGAGGAGTGCAGATTCAGTTATTAAGAGTAACGAACATATTAAGTTAATTGAGTTTATGGTGTTTCATACGTAGTTAATTGAATTAAGAACTGGAAACGATTTTCATTTCAAGCGAACAAACTCACAGGTTGTAGTTAATTTTCATTTATGGCGTTTGATAGTTAGTGAATGGGATGAAGAAATTAATGGCAAGTGCATTCAACTGTATTGTCGTAGTAAATTCGGGATATTTAATTACATGACTGGCCAGTGCATTAAAACTCTACTAATACAAAAGACACCATACAGTAGTGTTCGCCGGTATCCGGTTTTTCGATATTCGGTCAAAAAATTTACGGGTAGGCTATGAATGCAGCCATGTCAAAAAAACATAAGCCCAACGTCTCTGTCAAAGATTTCTGCTCACCTGATCGTCACCTGCGTTGCATAAGAGAAGTGATAAGTAGTGATAAATATGTATAAATAACATTTGGTTGAGTTATGTGACATGTACCTCGAGAACAGCTAACCCCACCATCTTCATCGTCCTCAATATCCTCGCCTAGCTCGACGTCATTGTACCAACGTTTGTTGTCCGCACGGAGCCAACACTTCACGGTGATGAGTGTTTCAATGCTTATCGGCGAGAGTCGGGAACGCTTGTACGTGACAATAGCGTTGCCAACTGAGAACATGCGCTCAGCGGGGGCGCTCGTCGCACATACGGATAACAAGTCTCTCTCGACGGCTGCAAGCAAGGGGAAACGCTTCGCCCCCGTCGTTGCCCACCAAGACAGTGGAGTGTAGACACCCTCGTTCGGCACAGTCTCCGCAAGGAACTGGTTGAACTCATCCCAGGCCGACCGCGTTGTCAACGGTGCCGGTTCCACGTGTCGCATAGTGGTGCTAAGCCACCCAACCAACTCTGCACCTCCTCGCCGCCCCTTCTGAGCGGCCATTCTCGAAACACGGCTCGACCTATCACCGGGCAACAACGACTGTACGTACGCGATAGTCGCCTCTCGAACCGCCGGGTGGAGCATTGACCCTTTGTGGATTGGGTCCATCAACGCTGCGGCAGTGATCGCCTCATTCGCCCACAATATCTCTGTGTACTGTTTAAGTTTGGAAAGCATCGCTCTACACGCCTGTGCCATATTCGACCGATCTCCTTCGTGCAAACGTCGAACAGATGTGAAGAATGTGCCATCTTCAATTTGCTCTACCACTTCCTCCATGTGAACCCTCAGGCCGTCAATGAGATGTAGGACATCGCAAATCGCTAGCGTCACGGACTTGCAGACATGGTCTGTGGATACGGCAAAACGGCCAAGGATGCGACAGAACTGTCCCACCAATTCCCACTCGTCCTTCGACAGCTTCGAGGACGTCGCCTTCCAGCTGAAAGTCGTCGAGACTTCGTCCAGCACATCACGCTTCTCTATGGCGGCCGTCAGCATATCGTACGTGCTATTCCATCGGGTGGGGCAGTCTAGGACAACCATGTTGGTGTCCTCAACTTCGGGGTCGTCTTCACATGCTTGGGTGTACAGTTCTCGTCGTTGCGTAGAGCTTCGAATACTCCGCACTAAGTTGCGTACTTTCGCAATTGTGTCACCCAGACATATTGGCTTCCGCGGCCCGTCAACCTCATCGGATACTGAGTAGACATCTACGAGTTCATTGTCCTGGTCGCTGTCATACTGCTCTGCGCTCATCATCACATCGCCTTCTTCAGGTTCCACGCTCTGGGCCGAAGGAATGTTGAAGCTTTTCAACGCCGCTTGCACGATAATGTTTAAAATATGTGCGACACAAGGGACGTGCCTCCTGGCAGTAAACGTCGGGTTCACGCTCCTGACCTTCCGCGCCAACAAAGCCAACATCTTCTTGTTCGCCGTCGCATTGTCCGTAGTAACAGCATAGACCTGCATTATTACGTTAGACAAGAAAACTAGCAAGTTCTACTAATAGAATGATCAACACGCTGAGTTCTGACCTTCGTCTGCAAACAGAACTCATCTAGTGCTTGGAGAACAATGGACGCCATGTTCCCCCCGTCGTGCTTGCCGATGATTTCACGAATGGCAAGAACCCGCTCTCTGTACGTCCACGTGTCATCCACCCAGTGGACGGTGATGCCTAGCAACCCGGTCCCGTTGTCCGCAGTCCACGCGTCTATAGTTAGTGATACTCGGGCCACGGTCTCCCAAAGCTTCCTCACACCAATCTTCATTTGGCCGTGCATTTGGATGGTCTACCTCTTTATGACCTTCGCACTTGGAGGATCCAGGTCTATAAGCGTAGCATACCGCCACATATCCTTGAATGTGACATTGTCAACGATGCTCCATGGAGAATCTGTTAGGCATATGAACCGCGCAATGCAGTTCTTCGTCTCGTCTGGGGTGTGCCCCTTGATCGGCCCCCGTCGACTTGGCTCTCCCTGTTGCCTGCTCTGCATTCTGTCGGTGATGCGTGTCTGACCACGTTCTTCGGGGACTTCGCCCTTCAGTTCAGCATGACGATCTGGATGGCATGATTTGAAGTGGCGCTAAAACACATTTGTGCTTCTGTCCGCCTGCCTCTTACTGTGCGGGTTCAACTCCCGGCACAGTAAGCATATATAGTACCCATCTTTCGTCAGCTCGAAGTAGTCGATGATGAGGGAACGATTCGTACGAGGCCGACTCTGTACGACACGGGAAGTTCCCTCCTCTGTACGTTTGGGACGTACGACTCCTGACCCAGCTCTTTCTTGGGCTGGGTCACCGCCTCCAGTTGGATTCATCTTTCTGCACAATTTCAAGTTAACCTACATGTTTTGGACCAATTAAATTCAAATCTAGATACATTAATAATCAATCGAAACAGTGGAAGTACAGAAAACTTGGCATAATCAAAATCACGACCTCCATCTTCATCATCGTAATTAACATATTCCCCACAATTTCAACGTTTGTTTTCAGAATCGTGAAGTGATAAAATATGGACGAAAAGTAGATCTAAGTTAACCATAAAAATCACATTGCCTAGACTGACACCTAAACACCAAATCAACAATAAAATCCATAGTGTAATAAAGGATTTTAGGTGAAGAAATACCGTTGAAGAGCTCTTCTTCAGTTGTAATAATGCCCATATGTGGGTCTTCTACTCTGCCGGTCCTCAATCAGACAAGCTCGTCTTCAATTAAGAGAGGGAGAAGAAAAAATGGAGTTATGAAATTGAGAGAGGGAGAAGAGAAATAGAGATATGAAACTGAGAGAGAGAGAAGATAAATAGAGTTATGAAATTAAGAGATGGAGAAGTAAAATGGTGATATGAAATTGAGAGAGGGAGAAGTAAACTAGAGATATGAATTTGAGAGAGGGAGAAGTAAACTAGAGATATGAATTTGAGAGAGGGAGAAGAGAAATAGAGATATGAAATTGAGAGAGGGAGAGCAGTAATAGAGTTATGAAATTAAGAGATGGGGAAGAAATAGTGAGATGTTATTGAAAGAGGAAGCAGTAAAATAGAGATATGAAATTGAGAGAGGAGAGGAGAAATGGAGTTATCAAAATGAGGAGGAGAACAAAATGGAGTTATGAAATTAGTTGATGGAGAAGTTAAAAGGAGATATGAATTTGAGAGAGGGAGAAGAGAAATAGAGATATGAAATTGAGAGAGGGAGAGCAGTAATAGAGTTATGAAATTAAGAGATGGGGAAAAAAATAGTGATACGATATTGAAAGAGGAAGAAGTAAAATAGAGACATAAAATTGAGAGAGGGAGAAGAGAAATGGAGTTATAAAATTGAGAGAGGGAGAAGGAAAATGTAGTTATGAAATTAATAGATGGAGAAGTTAAATGGAGATATGAATTTGAGAGAGGGAGGAGAAATAGAGATATGAAATTGAGAGAGGGAGAAGTAAAATAGAGATATGAAACTGAGAGAGAGAGAAGAGAAATAGAGTTATGAAATTAAGAGATGAAGAAGTAAAATGGTGGTATGAAATTGAGAGAGGGAGAAGTAAACTAGAGATATGAATTTGAGAGAGGGAGAAGTAAACTAGAGATATGAATTTGAGAGAGGGAGAAGAGAAATAGAGATATGAAATTGAGAGAGGGAGAGCAGTAACAGAGTTATGAAATTAAGAGATGGGGGAAAAAATAGTGATATGATATTGAAAGAGGAAGAAGTAAAATAGAGATATGAAATTGAGAGAGGGAGAGGAGAAATGGAGTTATAAAATTGAGCGAGGGAGAACAAAAATGGAGTTATGAAATTAGTAGATGGAGAAGTTAAAAGGAGATATGAATTTGAGAGAGGGAGAGAGAAATAGAGATATGAAATTGAGAGAGGGAGAGCAGTAATAGAGTTCTGAAATTAAGAGATGGGGAAAAAAATAGTGATACGATATTGAAAGAGGAAGAAGTAAAATAGAGACATAAAATTGAGAGAGGGAGAAGAGAAATGGAGTTATAAAATTGAGAGAGGGAGAAGGAAAATGTAGTTATGAAATTAATAGATGGAGAAGTTAAAAGGAGATGAATTTGAGAGAGGGAGAAGAGAAATAGAGATATGAAATTGAGAGAGGGAGAGCAGTAATAGAGTTATGAAATTAAGAGATGGGGAAAAAAATAGCGATATGATATTGAAAGAGGAAGATGTAAAATAGAGATATGAAATTGAGAGAGGGAGAAGAAAAATGGAGTTATGAATTTGAGAGAGGGAGAAGAGAAATAGGGATATGAAATTGAGAGAGGGAGAGGAGTAATAGAGTTATGAAATTAAGAGATGGGGGAAAAATAGTGATATGATTTTGAAAGAGGGAGAAGTAAAATAGAGATATGAAATTGAGAGAGGGAGAAGAGAAATGGAGTTATGAAATTGAGAGAGGGAGAAGGAAAATGTAGTTATGAAATTAATAGATGGAGAAGTTAAAAGGAGATGAATTTGAGAGAGGGAGAAGAGAAATAGAGATATGAAATTGAGAGAGGGAGAGCAGTAATAGAGTTATGAAATTAAGAGATGGGGAAAAAATAGTGATATGATATTGAAAGAGGAAGATGTAAAATAGAGATATGAAATTGAGAGAGGGAGAAGAGAAATGGAGTTATGAAATTAATCGATGGAGAAGTAAAATGGAGATATGAATTTGAGAGATGGAGAAGTTAAATGTAGATATGAATTTGAGAGAGGGAGAAGAGAAATAGGGATATGAAATTGAGAGAGGGAGAGGAGTAATAGAGTTATGAAATTAAGAGATGGGGGAAAAATAGTGATATGATTTTGAAAGAGGGAGAAGTAAAATAGAGATATGAAATTGAGTGAGGGAGAAGAGAAATGGAGTTATGAAATTGAGAGAGGGAGAAGGAAAATGTAGTTATGAAATTAATAGATGGAGAAGTTAAAAGGAGATATGAATTTGAGAGAGGGAGAAGAGAAAGAGAGATATGAAATTGAGAGAGGGAGAGCAGTAATAGAGTTATGAAATTAAGAGATGGGGAAAAAATAGTGATATGATATTGAAAGCGGAAGATGTAAAATAGAGATATCAAATTGAGAGAGGGAGAAGAGAAATGGAGTTATGAAATTAATCGATGGAGAAGTAAAATGGAGATATGAATTTGAGAGATGGAGAAGTTAAATGGAGATGTGAATTTGAGAGAGGGAGAAGAGAAATAGGGATATGAAATTGAGAGAGGGAGAGGAGTAATAGAGTTATGAAATTAAGAGATGGGGGAAAAAATAGGGAGATGATATTGAAAGAGGGAGAAGAGAAATAGAGATATGAAATTGAGAGAGGGAGAAGAGAAATGGAGTTATGAAATTGAGAGAGGGAGAAGGAAAATGTAGTTATGAAATTAATAGATGGAGAAGTGAAATGGAGATATGAATTTGAGAGAGGGAGAAGAGAAATAGAGATATGAAATTGAGAGAGGGAGAAGTAAAATAGAGATATGAAACTGAGAGAGAGAGAAGAGAAATAGAGTGATGAAATTAAGAGATGGAGAAGTAAAATGGTGATATGAAATTGAGAGAGGGAGAAGTAAACTAGAGATATGAATTTGAGAGAGGGAGAAGAGAAATAGAGATATGAAATTGAGAGAGGGAGAGGAGTAATAGAGTTATGAAATTAAGAGGGGGAAAAAAATAGTGATATGATATTGAAAGAGGAAGATGTAAAATATAGATATGAAATTGAGAGAGGGAGAAGAGAAATGGAGTTATGAAATTAATAGATGGAGAAGTAAAATGGAGATATGAAATTGAGAGAGGGAGAAGTAAAATAGGGATATGAAATTGAGAGAGGGAGAAGTAAAATAGAGATAGGAAATTGACAGAGATATGAAATTGAGAGAGGGAGAAAAAAAATAGAGATATGAAATTGAGAGAGGGAGAAGAAAAATAGATCTACGAAATTGAGAAAGGGAGAAGTAAAATAGAGATATGAAAGTGAGGGAGGGAGAAGAAAAATGGAGTTATGAAATTGATGGAGGGAGAAGTAAAATAGGGATATGAAATTGAGAGAGGGAGAAGAAAAATAGAGATAGGAAATTGACAGAGATATGAAATTGAGAGAGGGAGAACAAAAATAGAGATATGAAATTGAGAGAGGGAGAAGAAAAATAGAGCTACGAAATTGAGAAAGGGAGAAGTAAAATAGAGATATGAAAGTGAGAGAGGGAGAGGACAAAGAGAGATAGAAAATTGAGAGAGGACGAAGATAACGGGAGAGAAAAGATAGAGAAAAAGAGGAAGCTGAGAGGAAAGATAGAGAGAGAGCTGAAAATCGACTTACCCCTGTTGCCTTCTGCCGCCGTTGCCCGCCGTTGCTCGCCGTTGCCCGCCGGTGCTCGCCGATGCCCGCTCCCGCCGTTGCCAGAAAACAAGGTTCAAAACTTTAAAAATTCGAAATACGTAACTTATATGAAATTTCATAAAAGAACTAACTTATATGAAATGTTTATGAAATTCGATGCGGATATCGAAAACCGGTATCCGCATCCGATATCCGATACCGTCATCTGTCCCCCTGAGACGGGAGACGGATCACGGTATCGGACGGATATCGGTATCGGATATCGGCACTGTAGCAACCGATATCCGATACCGATATCCGGTATCTGGATATCGGAAAAAACCGGTACCGGAAGTTTACGGTACCGGCATCCGTCCAGCATCCGTCCCGATACCGGTATCCGGTACCGGCATCGGGACGGGCGAACACTACGTCCAATCTTTCAAATTTTCCAATCTGAGGATTGGAAAACGAGATCTTCTTAGCCCGAATAATTTTTTTTAGGCTTCTGCTTAGTTGAGCTCACTGACTAGAACAAATCAAGTAGGCGGACAATGGCATTGCAAATATGGTTCGCCAGATAAATATGGGTCCACGACTACGATTTATTTGCAGCTTGTGGACAAGTTACCACACATATTGGATGACCAGGAAAGATATGTCCATCTCCGCCCCTGCCTGTTGACATTAGCAGCTGGACGACGGATTCCGGCAAGAAGGGGGGATCTTTGGCCATCTAACGGCCCTTAGAGGACCCTCAAAGGCATACCAAGTGATCCACAACAACTGGAGGTCCTCCTTGGTCCGTAAAAGGGGCTTACAACCCCCAATTTATTATCTTCTAATGGAAATACTCAGCGGTGGGAGACCCATCCTGAGATCATCTGGCCAAATTGGAGAGGTTGACGACTCCAATGAGGTTGGGCTGGCTCAAGAAGGTGCCAGAAGAGGTCAAGAATGCCACAGAACATGCCAGCACGATAGAAGAAGAGCTGAATCACACACTAAAGTTAGGGGGCAGTGATCGGTGCCCCCATCCTCTACTTGCCAGAATCAGGGCATCTCATGTGCTTTTCTAACCTTTCTCTGATTGATAATGAATTTAACAGCAATTCTGAATACATAGATCTAGTCCTAATTGTAGCAGATGTCGTATTTCATCCTGTTTTAGAATTGTGGTCTCTTTGAGGCATTTTATCAAGCATGTTCTGCTCATGTAGCATTTTACACTATTTTCACTATTTTCTCTGCATTTTAATTCATAAAAATAATATATATATATATATTTATATTAGATATTAATACAATATAATTTGCACGCTACTATTATAATCAACCTATTAATCATATGTTATTGTATATCTTCCCTTAAACTATTTCTGTCTATCTTGATTATTAAACTAATTTAAATAGTCTCTCTGTTTAGCTACTTAATTCTCTTATATAATAGAAAATACATATTCTCTCACCTAACTGTCTTAATATTAAACTCTTAGGATTAACAAGTATTTATCTAGACCAATAATCTATATCATAACATATAATCCCTTATTTCGCCTATCATAAATATTACTTCCTTCTTCTTCATTCTTCTTTGTATTACCTCTTATTTAATTGAAATTTCATTCACTATCTAACCTAACCTTAACTAAACTATCTACCTCTGATCTTAGATACAACTTACTGTTAATTAAATAAATAATATTATTCTCTTATATTAAGAATAACATAGTATTATTCCATCTATCACACTAATCTTCTATACTTCTTCCATTACCTACATTAACATCACCCGTAATTATAATACCGTTAATTCATTTCAAATATCCTACTTTATCATCTCTAATATATATAAAAAAGATATAAGTTTGTATCTTATATTATCTCTCTCTTTCTCTAATTCTCTCCCACACCATTTACTATTCATTATTATTATATGTAATCTTAAGCATAACTTGACAATTAAATTCACCTTTAAATGCCAGTCCTTGTGGAGATCACCTCGCTCCTACTATAAAATGACACTACAATTAACATACGTAGGTTCCCTTTATCAATGCGTTTATTAGCAACCATGCACACCAGCCGCCTAGTTGAGTTAATCAATAAAGTTCTGGGGATTTAATTTATGTTTGATTATTGATAGAATCAATAAAATTAGTAAAACATTTTATTTATTGGGAGATGAGAGAAAATATATTATAACTAGGAAATTTAATTTCTATCATTGCTTATGTGGAATAAAGAAGCACAGAGGATGATGATGACACGAGCATTAGATATTGATGGATGTGTGTGGATAGATGTAGACAGATGGAAGTGGATGAATGGTTGTTGATAAGAAAATGAAAATTTGCGTGCAAGGAACTCATTTTAAAACATTGTATTATGCTTACTGTGATTTTTCAGCTACAGAAGAGCCCACCAACAAATATTTTTTACCTTTCAAATTCAACCAATGTTTATATTAAGAAACTTGAAGCATCTCAAAATCACTCTCTAACTCAACTTACCAATATACATGGATACAAGATGTTATAATCATAGATCCAACTGTAAGGATTAAAATCCTCAAAATGATTAAATATTCCTCGTATTTATACTTATTTTTCTTGAATTTTCATGTCTTTTTCCTCACTCTGGTTTAAGCTCGATACATGTTTCCACAACGCATAAAAGTAAACTATGTTTAACCACAGTTAATGCATGACCTGGTGATGAGGCCACATTAGTGTATTTTCCTTGCTAATGAAGAAATGTCACTCATGAACATGTTTTTGGCTTTGTACTCACATTTACTGTTAGTTCAACCTGTTTTTGGACATGTGTCGACATGTTCCAGAACATTTATTGCAAATAACATTGATTCTTTTTATCCTGCGCAAAAAAAGAAAATGCTCTTTTGTGATTGGCCTTTTATGGCATCACGAATTGAGATGTCATAATGATACATTTTGCCATGATTAATGCATCTAATTTTGGCAAGATGGTTGCTATCCAAATAAATTGGATTGTGGCAGAGCTGAGTGCGATTAATGGAAGAAAAAACCATTGAAAACAAAATAAGACCTTTCAATAATGCTAGGGAAATATGTTATTCATGAGAAAAATAATATATTTCACGAATTAGGTGCTATAGAATTCTATATATATACTTAGATAAATTTTATTTCCAAATCTTATGTTAGAAAATTCCATAACGATATATTCTGACTTATAAATTTACTTTCTCTTTAGTGTCACAGATTCCATTAAATACATAAAAATACAAAAAACTCAGAATACCATTTTAAGAACGATTTTATCATTATACATTGGACAACACACATATATAATTATTTTAATGCAAATAAACATATAAAATATATAAGATTAGTCTAATAATTCTTGTGTTCTCACCTGGCACCCGCTGTCTACCGCCTCTATCTAATAGTTCATGCATGCCTACTTTCTCAATAGCGCTCTAAAATATGCACATCTCATTGATCACACCTGTGCTACTACCTGCAATTACCACATTTGTGCTCGCCTTGTTCCACAGTGTGTTATTCAGAATGCACGCCAAAGTCTAAAAGCATAGTTAATAGCATAAATTGAATTTTCAAAGCTCCATAAATAGTTGATTATTCCATTTGTTTTTTGTATACTTAACCAGGATAAACTCCAAATTCATAAATTATTATTTTTAGTCATCTAGAATCTTATCCTCTCTAGAAGGTTTGTTGATTTCAGTGTCCTACTCCTTGTGGATTCAACCCGTACCCCACACTCACATAGAAAATATAAAAAATTGTTATGAAATTGAAAGAAGATGTGTGGCAAAGTTCTGTCTCAGAGAGAGCTTCAGCCTTAGGCATACCCTTCTGCTCCACTTGCCTTCCTGCCCATGAAGAACCAGACGAACTCACCATCAATTTTGGGGATTTGTTGCGAGATTAATATTTTACTTTGTAACCATAGGAAAAAATTACAAACTTGATGAATAAATCAACAATGGGGAGGATGTAATAATGAAACATACCTTCAGCGTCCGCATCAAGCTCTGGGGTAGCGCTTCGATGCCTGGAGGTGAATGATTAATCGTATCAAAAATTTTGCGGAAGAATGCGAACGTGAACTTTCATTGACAAAGAACGGAGAAAATTACAACTCATCGAAGGGTGATTTTATTCTCAAATGCATGTTTATGAATGAAAAACGCCACTAACGGCTAGACATGTTGATGGCAAGACAAATTTTGTCCAGATGGCTAAAAATTTTAATATGTCAAGGAGACTCTTCCGAGAGGGAGGATGGATTGATGAATTGAGAAACTCCCTTACCTAGATCGAAGACTCTTTCTCTTTCTCGACACCAGAATCCATATCTTCCTCAGATTTTGTCTTCCTCAACCCATCCATCAATCCGAGAACAATGAACAAATTCGTGAGGGTGAGCAAAGATTCGGCTCCACCGTGCAGCCAATCCACGTTAGATAATGAGGTCCCAAACTGCACTTTGGCTGCATAAGATTTGAAATCTTTCATAGATCGACTGGTGTGGTTGAGAGAGAGCAAGAAAGTAGAGATTCATACCATAGATTCCGGCAGGGACTGCACAAGGGTGGGATATAATGTTGGAGAAACATAGAAGAGAGAATCAGTACTTAGGATAGAATCTTCCAATTAGTGGAGGACAATAGCTACTGCAAATCTGAGCTCTAAAAATCGTAATTACAACAAACGCATGCTCATTTTGAACTGGCACGCATAAATCCAAATGCGATTGAAAGTTTACCAAAATCGGCGCTTTCCGTTTGTGAAATCAGTGAAATTGAAACCATAAATACGATCAGACAAGGGAAGGGGTCGAGACATCACTTGTAGCACCAACGAAGACCAGCAAGAAGTAGAAGCCGAAAAGGGTGAGCTTCGGCGCGGTCTTGGACTTGGTGATGAAGTACAGAAAACCGATATAAGGGAATAAAGATGAGGCAAACAGCTGCGGCGCAACGCTCTGAGACTCCATACTCGGCGCCCATGGATCCACAGGCAACATTCCCGAAAGCGGTCTGACATTCCGAGCTCTTCCGCTATGGTTTGAAACCGAAATTCCAGTCCTAAAGCTTCCTTCCCATGACCATCTGTGCGGAATTCTACAGAATCTACTACAAATACTTTCAGGAGCTGAAAATTTCACCACCGAAGGAGATCGCGCCGTCGCTGACCAGAAGCAACTGCTCGACATGGTCGATTCTCGGAAGAACAAGGCGCAGCGTGCAAGAACAGAAAATCAATTTAAATCCACATAAAGGAAAAAATATATTTACCGAAAAACCCACAAAGCCTGACAAAGTATTTTTTCTCCTGACATTCTTGTATTTTGTGGGAATCGGCCGACTCTCCCGGGAATCAAAATATCTACGACGCCCCTTTTTCACCCACTTGTTATGATCAAGGGTACGTGGCGCGACGCTGTCCAGAAGCGTCTCCGTACGCCACGTGGCAATCCGCGCGTCATGATCCACATCTACGGCTTGCGCAAGAGCCACGTCACTGTCTCCGGAACGGCTCACGTCCGCAGTATTCTCCGGGGATGGGATTTGTTTTGTCGTTTTGTCCAGGTGGCGTGTTTTTAGTGGATATGCAGGGGAGACGTGCCTTGTGGTGCGCACGAGGTTCGTTCGAGAAGCTCGAATGGCTTCCGCGTGGACGTTGGTAGAACGGGGAAAGGAAAAAAAATCTATCTCCGGTCTGCCCCTTTCGATTTCTTCGCGCTGCCGAGCTCGTTCTGATCCGTCTTTCGATTGTTCTTCGCTCCGCGTAGCAGGATTGATAATTTGGAGAAGCATTTCAAGGCGTGGAGATCTTGCTGTAACCCTAACTGCGAGGTTTTTGTTATTTTTTGTGGTTAGATTCTACGCGTCCTGTTCGGCAGCCGCTCGTCGGCTTCGGCAGGCAGAGGTTGATTTTGTTCGTGGATTTTTCGGAAGAGTGATGGGCGTGCCCTACTGGTCTCCGTACCCGGTATGTTTGCTCTATTTCCTTGTTTAGGCCTTGTTTTTTTTTTTCGTTGTTCCTGCTGGTTTGTATCTTGGTTATGTTTCGTCGTTGTAATCGTCGCGCGTGATTTTGCTTTTTGGTGCGGCTCTTTGATATTGGCGTCTTTTTTCTATCTACATTATCATTTTTCTCCGATGAAATAGTGAAGGATTGCCTGATCACTCGCGTCTAATTAAGCGCGAAATTTGGAATCTTATGTTAACTCAGGACCGATGTTTCTGTTGGCTTCTCATCTCTTTCTGCGTTCTTTTCCTGTTCTTTACTGTCAAACAACCTGAATTTATTGTTTATTTCTACTTCCAGGCAACCAAATCTTCAAATTTCATCTTGAAGATCGCGGAACAATGATTCATCTCTCAAATTGCGTTATCTCAGTCAGATCCAGGATTTGCTTTCTACCTTCGGTTTAAGTGCTAAGACTGGGATTCATGGACAGACCAAATGAAGTGAACGACACAATTCTTAACTCGACAGCTTCTCCCCCTGTGAAAAACAAAGAAAACATTCGATCGCCGAAACCAGAAACATACGATGAGATGGAGACCCCGGCGATATCTGGATCCCAAGATAACAGATGGCTCTGCATATCTAAAGGAAAGAAACTGTTTAATCACAGAGGCAAGAAATCTAGAACGCGTCAGCATTACCAACCCTATGTTGATTACAGGACAATATACGGGCCCCAACACCAGTGTCCGGTGAGATCGGCGGAATCGTTATCGGATAATTTAGGAGGAAAATCTCAAAGTCAGTTTGAGCACAGTGGATTGCGTGTTTGCCCTAATGAAGAGGTTGACGTAGTTGCAGAGTTGACTCTATCAAACTACAAGAACCGGAGATTGCTCCAAGATGGCTGCTCAAATAGCACAGATGATGTACTCGAGAGAAAGGATTATCATGGCCCAACCGCTGCGCCGGATGATTCTATGGATGGGATGCCAAATGGAGGGACAACCAATTTATATCTTAATTCGTTCAATCCCCAAAGATCAGGCCCACGCAGACAGGAAGACTGTAGTAGGGTTATAACACATACATCAGAAGCTGTGGAAATATCTGGCCCCGGAGAATTCATTTCAGCAAGTAACAGATGTAAGACATCAGCTGGGTATGGTCTTCCATTGCTTCATGCAACAAATCCATTGAAGGGAAAGGGAATTGCTCAGGGTCATCTTGGTGGGTCACATGATTTTGTTAGCAAATCGGGTTGCATGAACCGGCAAGCTGATGGCAGTGATTCTAAATCTGTTGTTCAGCATGAAATCACTCTGAGACAATGGTTAGCTACTGAAGTTCACAATGTCCACAAGTCTGATAGGTTTCTCCTGTTTCGAGATATACTGGAGCTTGTTGAGGCCTATCATAGTCAAGGCCTTGCTCTTCATGATTTATCCCCATCGTATATCATTGTAAAGTCTCCAAAAAATGTTAGATATATTGGGTCTTTTTGTCATCAAGGTTCCAACATTTCACCAGAAGTTATGGTTGACCGCGATACATTTTGCTCTGGGATTCAGTTTGGGAGAAGGGGTAAGTTGGAAGCTGATAAGCAAGTTCCTGTGGCTGTGTCAGTCAAACAACAGAAACGTGATGAAACCTTAGAATATGATTTCCAGTTACACTTGTTTCCCGGAATAATTGAGCAGAAGGAGGAATCTAGAATGGATGATCGTTTAAGATTACCAGCGCAGGAACCTACATGCAACTTTTTGCCGCAATATATCATTGATGGAGAGCAGAGATTTGGTCGTAACATCGAGCAACCTGCATTTGAGAATTTTCAGCTTGAGAAAATTTGGTATACAAGTCCTGAGCAAATGAGCGGCAATAATTCGTGGATTGCGTCAAATATATACAACCTTGGAGTTCTTTTATTTGAGGTATCTTGAAATGATCTTCTTATATTTCTTTGGTTCAGTTTATTTCTTAATTAAATTATCTTTGGTATTCTTTATGCATTTTCGACCAACAAATTTATTTATTTGTGTCTTCATTTCTGGAATGTAGTGGCTTTCGTATGAAGACATCCACAGGAAAAGAGTTCGATCCATAGTTTTCTTTTTTTCTTGTTTTTACACTTATCTATTTGTATGTGTATGGTTTATTTTCCAAGACCACGCTGCAATGGACTTCAGCCCATATGCCTTCTACTTGCATCACTTATTTTAGTCAGTTAGTTTGTATAGGATAAGGCCCATTCCAGTATGGAAGCTATGTTACTTGTCCAAACGACCATTCCTGAATTAAATGGTGTGCACAAAATTAGGGAAAATTAACTGATGTGTTTGTCTCAGAATGCTCTCCTGTCTTCATACTCGTGCAGCCGCCACTCTGCTAATTTAGGTTTTTGCGAAAAGCCTTCCTCAAACTGACGAGTAGCTTCTATAAATTCAGGCTATTAGACTACTCCCTGACCCAATCCGAGTCACTAAGAGGATCCCTCGTCTGTGGATTGTCCGAATTTCTTCGAGTATGGCAAGATATCGGTTTTAAATAATATTGAACTCAGAAATAGGAGCTTATCTTAAATAAAACATTAAGTCTAACCCAAAATAAATTATAAATTAATTCATCTTTAACTTCTTCTAACATTTTGTCGCGACCCAAAATAAATTCTGCAATAAGCATAGAAAGTCATTAATAGGAGGAGGCCTAAAAAACTTTGAAAATTATTCTAGCCCTTTCATTTGTTCTCTTATCTGAGATCGTCATCATTTGGCTATCATTAAGTTAATATTTGTCAAGGGCACCAAAAGACGAGAAAAGGTAAATATCACACAAATGACATAAAAATTTGCATTAAAATATCCACATTTTCATGTCATCTTGTGTAAAACTAATTACTATGGCCTTTTGTGTGATTTTTTGAGTTTTCCAGATTTTTTATGTTTTTGAAGGAAGTAAACAGGCCAATGCTTTCATTAGAATAAATAGAAATATACAGAATGGTATTGGGATGGGCGTCAATGGCTCAACAAGAAAAATTATGACGGTTAGATTTTCTCAAACTGTGTAGCATGAGTGTCATGTAATAGATCATGATACGTCCTTTCCATTCCCAGCTTGGGACACAAGAGTCTTTTGTTGTTCTACAGACGTCCCTTTTGTCGAAAGATTGGCCAGTTGCTGTTTAATCTATATAGTCTTAGTCACCTTTTTCTCCTTGATGAAATGACAATTAATATCCATGTGCTTGTTCCTATCATGATGGACAAAAGATGAGCTAGGTAGATGGTGGACTTGTTTACACGCAGCAACTTTATAGGCTTGGTGGATGATAGTGCCCATCTGCGAAGGATTCCCTGAAGCTAAAGAGCTTCACAAAGCGCCGGCACCAGGGCTTTGATTTTGGCGTCAGTTGTGCATTAAGCGACCTCTTTTTTCTTGCTACGTGCGATCTAGCATTATCCTAGTTGGTATAAACCTCTAAAAAAAAGGGTTTACCTCCACTGATGTTCAGACCAAGTTCAATTATCCTGTTCATGTAACTTAACAAACTGTAGGCTGTCTGAGAGTGAGATGCTTTAGGAAAGTATGTCAATTTTTCTGAGGATATTAAGAGTGCAAGATACATCTGACCTTTTATGAGGTAGATCGAGAAATAAACCAATAAGTCTGCTAAGCAGTCACTGTCAGGCTATCTTATTGAAGTTTGAGATTTACCTACGAAGGGGTAGAAAGTGGTTGATGCTGAAGGTGTCCTGTCTCGATCATAAATATATTTTTGCAGATTTAATATAATGATGCTGGGAGAAGGGGCCACCTTGGCGCTTAGGAAGCATTTAAGGACGCCAAAGCTCTCAATGTCATGCTAAGTTTCTGACCTGAAGTAGTAATACCGAAGGAAATCATTCACAGTGAATAATAATGTCATTATGCATACTATCATAAAAACGACGTTCCCAGAGGAAGTACGTTGATACAGTTAAGTCTGTTCACCTTTGCACTGATGAAAACCGTGAGTATTCATTTCGTGAGTAAAATTTTCGAACCATGCTCTGAGTTTTTTCATCTCTGATTACTGTTTTATCATTTATAGGTTTATTAATCAATGTAAGATAATAGAAACAAGCAGCGCAATTATTTTGATTTGCAGAGACCTGAAGAAATATCTCCTGGCCATTCTTTCGCAGCTGTTTTGTTTATTCAAATCCTGGGATATGCGTGCTGCTGCCATGGGTAATCTCCGTCATCGAATTTTGCCTCCAAGGTTTCTTTCCGAGAGCCCTAAGGAAGCTGGATTTTGCCTTTGGTTACTGCACCCAGAGCCATCTTTGCGCCCAACCTCTAGGTAAAAATTCTTCCATTTTCTTGAATACCGTCTTGATGGGACATTTTAACTCCTTGCGACATTTGTTTAAACTTGTTCAAAACATTCTCTCACCCATTTTATGTTGCCAGGGAGATTCTTCAATGTGAGTTTATGTGCGAGACACCAGATCGCGTGTCCGTTGATCAGGCGTTAAAAACAATTGATAAAGAATGTGCAGAGACGGATATGCTTTTGCATTTCCTCTTATTCGCAAAAGATCAAAAGGAGAAAGGAGCCGCAAAGTTAGTGGAGGAGCTTCGCTGCTTGAGTGCAGACATTGGCGAAGTAGAGAGAAGAAATCTAAGAAGGATAGAACGCTCAGGTCACTCCAGAAGTTCATCCACGTACAAAAATTTCGCTGAGTCTTTCCTTTCAAGAAAGAACAATAAAATATCTTCTTCTGGAGAAAAGCAGGGAAAAGTATTAAGGAACATTAGCCATTTAGAGCACGCATACTTCTCCACAAGGTCAGAAATAGATACGAATCGTACTACTTCTGCGGCTTGCAAAGGCAAAGATTCCGTTCCAAAAAGAGACAAGTTCCAGCTTACGTCAAGCAAAGAGAATGATCGCCTTGGAGCCTTTTTTGATGGACTATGTAAATATGCAAGATATAACAAGTTTGAAGTGGTTGGAACCGTGAGGAATGCTGATATCCTTAGTTCTGCAAATGTGATTTGCTCTTTAAGTTTTGACCGGGATGAAGATTATCTCGCCACTGCAGGCATTTCAAAAAAGATTAAAATATTTGATTTTGGTGCGCTCTTGAATGATAGTGTGGATGTTCATTATCCTGTCGTTGAACTGCACAGCAAGTCAAGGTTGAGTTGCGTCTCTTGGAATAACTATATCAAGAATTATTTGGCTTCAACTGACTACGACGGCACTGTTCAGGTTTGTTCATTTAAGTTCAAATTCACCATTTTCTTCAAAAAGTCTTTTTGACTTGACTTTATTGCCATGCCAACCTGCGACCGTGAGCGTGTAATATTAAGTTGTACTTATCTGTATTGAAGTTTGTCGATATCTTTATTTCCTACTGTCTTCAGATATTCTTTTCGTCAATTGTTTTTGTACCCGTTCTGGTCCACTTAAATTTGTATGCCTTATTTCTCACGTGGGAGGATTTAGTGGTTCCAGTCTACTTGCATGTTTTCATTCAGTCATTTTTTTTTTTTCAAAATGATTTTCATGTTAAATCTTGTACCTTTTGATGATTTATCAACTATTCGCTTACGCGTCAGATTTCGTGCTTCTGCTTTTACGGTGATTCTATTGAACCAAAGTATTTAATGGTCGACAGATATGGGATGCTAGCACAGGACAGGGTTTCATGAAGTTTACCAACCATCAGAAAAGAGCGTGGTCTGTTGATTTTTCTCCGGGAGATCCTACGAAATTGGCCAGTGGAAGTGATGATTCTTCCGTAAAACTTTGGAGCATTAAAGAGGTACGACTACTTGAGTTGACTGACTTTTCCGCTGTCGGTTGGGGATCCACGTTATTGCTGGGTTTTTTAGTGGTTTCATAAGATAACATTTGCTGTGACCATTTATATTTTTTGTTTATCATCAGAAAAATTGCATCAGCAGCATCCGAACCGTTGCACAAGTTTGCTGTGTCCAATTTTCTCCTAATTCCAGCCATTTACTGTCGTTTGGATCTGCCGATTACAAGATTTATTTCTATGATCTCCGGAATACGAGAGTCCCTTTGAGCACCTTGGCTGAGCACAGGAAACCTGTCAGCTACGTGAAATTTGTGGACCCGCAGACGCTAGTTTCTGCCTCTACTGACAATACCCTTAAACTTTGGGATCTCCACCAAGTCAATTCCAATGGGCTGACAGCCGAGTGCAGTTTAACTCTGAGAGGCCACACAAATGAAAAGGTTGGTTTTCGGTTTAGTTCCTTGATCAAAATTTAATGGTTTCTTAACTCAGTTCCATCAATCCCCAGAACTTTGTCGGTTTGTCTGTTTCCAACGGGTACATTGCCTGCGGCTCGGAGACGAATGAGGTGCACTTAGCTTGTTTGTTGTTGATCGTGTTTATATTTTATTTCTGGTTATTAATTTCTGGGCCTAATAAATTGCTTGTTCTTCAGGTTTACGCATACTACAAGTCCTTGCCCATGCCCATAACTTGCCACAAGTTTGGATCGATGGATCCTGTCACTGCCATGGAAGTCAACGATGACACCGGACAATTCGTCTCGAGTGTCTGCTGGAGGGGAAAGTCAAACATGGTGGTAGCAGCTAACTCGACCGGCTGTTTAAAGCTTCTGGAGTTGGTCTGAGGCCATGCCGCAATTTCCAAAAATCAACCTACCACATGCGCTTAACGGAGACCTGGTCAGTCTCTAATCACAGAAGTCAGGTGGATTTAGAGCTTGATGTGGGTTGACTCTGTCGATTGGGCTTGTCTGCTCGCTGGTCAACTCGCAGAAGTCAACATGAAGCCCGATTCCGGATGTTTATAGAGTACATTTTGTTACTTTCCGGGAATCAATTGTAAGTGTACATAAATTCATGCGATTTCCTCAATTCTTTTTCCCCTCGGAGGAGATGCATTATTCAATTTTAGCCCAACTTTTGCAAACTGGAGTCCGACTCCTTGGGTTGCAGTTAAGGTGCCACCATTCAGATAACAGTTCTGAAAACATTCATCGGATATTGAATATTTAAGATTTTGTCCAAATTTTGTAAGATATTGGAGGAACCATCTTTGATAACAGATATCGATAATGGGAAATTATCTGTGAGCTTTCTTGTTTAAATTGATTTTCAAGAGATAATCCATGTTTGAAAATGGATAACGGATATCAGATATTTTAACTTATCTATATGTTCAGGCTGAAGATTTTATCTTAATTCATATTTTGCAACTTAAGCTTTGATCTTTCTTAATTCAATAGTTCATGCTTGAGTCTTGATTCATGACGGATGAATAGCGCTTGAGACTTGAGAGTTGAGGTTACAGCAATGACGGAATGAGGTGAGCAGTTGTGTGAAGCAATGCCATTGGCAGCCGCTGTTCAGTGCCAGACTGGATGACGTCAGCTTGTTCGTTGACCTGTTCTTTCTCCCTCTCTTCTTCCTCTCACCCTCTTCCACTTTCTTCTTAGTGCTCATCTTTCCTTTTCTACCTCTTTCCGTCTCTCTGTCTCTTTATCTCAGTCCTTATAAACTTTACACTTGGCGCATTATTATCCTCTCAAAATATCCATAATTGACATGTTTGAGCGTTGATCCGTTCCCTAAATTTAGCAATGATTTTTAATGCTCCTTTCCTATTATGATCAATAATTAGTTTTAAAAACATCGATAATAGGCTGCTTCAAATTTGTTCATCCTAAATAACATGATGAATCATTTGCAACTCTGTATAATCAATCTGGTAGGAGATGGGACGTCAGGTACCTTTGGCAGAAGGAAAACCTTGAGGAGATGAAGGATGCCATGCCATTGGGATGAGGTTAGCATGTTGCAGGAAACTTGGTGGTACATCACACAAGCTCAGGTGGATGCACCTAGTGCATGTGTCATCAAGTCATGGTTAGGGAAGGTCCGTTCATGCAAGCGAACGGGCGATTGTGTGAATGTGCAGTTGCGGTGTGGTGCGAAGTTTGCACATCGCACCGCACACCATTTTCGCACAACGCACTGCACACGGGTCTGTGTGGTGCGGTTGTGTGCGATTATATCAAAGCCGCCCCCAACCCCCCCCCCTCCCCCGGCCGCCCGCGCCCCCCCTCCCCACCTCCCGGCCGCTGCCTCCACCTCTCTTTCTCTCTCTAGAGCCTCTCTCTCTCTCCTTCTCTCTCTAGCCCGCCTCTCTCTCTCCTTTTCTCTCTCTAGAATGCCTCTCTCTCTCTTTAAGTTAAACCCTTGGCAGGTCGACATATCCCCTTATGACGTGGAATCCAACGTGGCTGCCAGGTGGGTTCCGCCAGGTCAAAATCTGGCCGAAGATCCGCCTGGCAGCCAGGATAGACTCCACGTCATCACCAGAATATATCGCAGACGACTTAGTGAGTTCGGGATATACCATGCCAAAAAAAAAGCTAAGGTTAACTCGCAGACTTTGGACATGGTTTGGGATGTACCATGCTATTAACCCTGAAGTAATGTTAAATATACTCTACCTGAAGTGGGTGCCCACAGATGGTAAAATATATGGCTTCTACGCTGAACTCAATAGAAACCTCTCCATCGAGTGGGATGTGATATTTTTAGAATTTAATAAAAAAATATTAAATAAATATTAAATAAAATTTCCATTTCCAGTCTGGTTTGACCCTTGGACCTAAACCTGTTTAAAACCAGTCCACCCTCAAATGGAGGACCTATGGTCGCCGTTCGGTCTGGTCAAAGCGGTCCGTGGTCCAAAATGTCGAACCCTAGACTCAACCAACACAAGGGCAAAGTATTAAGCTCTTTACACAATACTATTCTATTTTATTATCTCTGTTCTTCCTACTTTGTATCTTCCCCTTCTGACAGGGGGGAAAAAGATACTGGCCTCAGATTCCCGATTGGATCGGGTCTTTGAGACTTCAAGCAGATCAAATTGACCTTTCCCATCGGATTCGATCCAATCTGCTTTGTGGCCGAGATGTTGATCAGATGAGGTTTTTGAATCTCTGATAATGATTATGGGCTGATCACGGTCATGATTGCCAAACCCTAATGGGAACATCCATTTTCTTTCTAAATGAGTATGCTCTTATCTCAACATGGTTTCTTTCTGCTTTACTAGGTACTCAGTTTGGGGGTTAGAAATAAACAGACACCGTAATTTGTGATTCTAGAATTGTGATTGGTTCATCATATTGGGGGGAATGAATATATACCGAATGCGATTACAAATCTGGACTATTTTTAAAACATAATCCCTAAGTAACAGAAAGAAATCAAATCCTAACATTTTTATTTTAAGTGATTAGTCAAGCTTGTTAGTATCAGTAAGGTAGAGTATTTTCCCAATCACCATTCCATTTGTTTTTCCCTTTTATATGGTTTTGATGCCAATGGGACCCAACTACCAAAGTTTAGGTTTTGAAGTTGGGACGGGACAGAAGCCAGCCTTAGCTTCTGGCTAATGTTTTCAGAAAAAAAATAAGGCCATTACCAAGAACAAATATCCCTAGCAATAATCTTCCGAGCAGCACAGTACTAGCCCATTACGCTTAATGGGCCAATTCTTTCTACTTACCAGACTTGCCACGTGGCATCCATTGATTGGACACCCTAGTCCATTCCTCTTAATGGGCCTACAGACTCATAGAAAACCATCCAAATGATAACTGATCGACCGATTGATCAGAGACCCTTTGGGCTGTTCAGAATCCAGTCATTGATATCATCTTATTCAAACATTATCAGGGACTTAAGATGAATGAAAACTTTCCATCAGATTAGAAAAGATCCAATTGGATTGCTTGAAATCTATTCGACAAGCTTGAAAACTACTGGAACCTTAATTGACCAACTTTAAAATGAAATGCAGGAATTTCATTGCCATGGGGTGATGACCAACTGCAGTTCAGGGGAATGAGCTTTCTTTCAGAGACATGGATAATCATACAAATGATCTCAAAGTTCTGGATGGACACAAAGGGAAAATATCCACTTTAATCTACATGGAGAAGGGAGGAAGAGAGCCGTACATATTCTTTTACCCAATTTTCTTGAGAAGTTCTTTCTGATGGTGACGAACAGGCATGGAAACCCTAAACTAAGTCCAAGAACTTAGCCGAGGAAAAAATAACCCCCTATGGCTGCGCGGGGCAAGGGGAAGATGGAGGCTTCAGGTCAGGATACTGCAAGGAAAGAAAGACAAAGATGAACCCAGTTACGAGCCATATTTTCTTCAAATGCAAGAAAGAAAACCGATTAATTTTCAGGATTGGGCACACATGAAAAATAATGATGTCATTGATGAATTTGGATGATGAACAGTTGACGTCAACTTTGCGGCACATTGTACTGTCATTTTTTGCTAAATATTGGTTTAAAGTTGAGATGTGCGTCAAGTCATTGACTACGAAGTCCACCCATGATGCAACCGTTGACATCATCGTCATCGTCGCCAGCCAAACGTGCAGAACCCAACTAGATTTCAATAATTCTATAAAATTGAGATAACTGGAGGGTGGAGAACTCACGTATGGGTAAGGTGACAGTGATCGAGGGGTCACAGGGGCCGACTCAGCTTTGACTTCTTCAACAGGGGCAGCGTTGACTTCTTGGGGAGGCTCCGCCACTGCTTCCGCCTGTACGACGGGGATTTCAGGTTCTTTGGGAGCTTCAGGAGGGCTGACAGGTTTCTCCACTGGAGGTGCGGGCGACGTTTCAGGGATGGTCTCCACTGGAGCAGGCAGGCTAGCTTTTGCTGTAGTTGATACTGGAAGAAGAGCCTTACCAATTGTCTGAAATTCCAAGAAAAATGAGAATGTGAAATGAAAAGCATCAAGAGAACAGTTTTTCTGATTATTGATGAGAAGGGTATCGAAGAGCACCTTAATCTCATCAACAAGCTCTTGGGGGGCTACTTTGGTGTTTAAGAACTCGTCAAGTTGCTTAAGGGTGACCTTCCGGTCCTGCCAGAGGGAGAAAAATTGGATACAGGTAAGTAAGCCTAATAAAAAACAATAATTCAAGTAATCCAATCTTCGATAGAGAATGGCTCGACAGAAATTGTATGGAAGAAAAGTCAACCTCTGCAAATAATAGCTTCTTCGTGGCAAACTGAAAAATCGCAGCAGAACCCAGCAACTGGAGAACTGTCTCAATCTACAAGATTGAACGCCGGGGTAACTATCTTCCATGTGAAAAAAAATTAATTTTAAGTCGGATTCATCTCCGGCTAAACCACCTCTGAGAAGGCCAAAAATCCCAGGCCAGTAGCAGCTGCTAATCCGAGAGTAGCGGGCAAGCCATCGGCGCCATCCTGGAATTAACAATGAAGAAGAAATAGAAAAATTATAACGAGAGTGATTCGATAATTCAAAAGTTGTCTCTAATGGAAAAAGAATAACTGTTCTCGGAAAAAAAATTACTAATCCAGTCGTTTTATGAAAATTTGAAACGGCACTGTACATGATTGATAAAGAGATGAGAGTTATACCCCTAAAACACTGCTAAATACTCCACCCAAGTCACCAAAATCGACTCCTTTTTTTGGTGCTAACCATGGGAGCCCGCTTCTCTGCAGTCGATGATTTAATATTTTTAAGATTAAAATACTCTCCAGACGAGTTTCCAGAAATCCAACAGTAAATTTACGCGTACCTGCCATCCTCGAGGACCTTCAGCCCCATCTTTAATAGCAACCGCAGCTTTGAACCCATTCGCCGTTGCCAATTCCGCGACAAATTCGGAGTTGCCATCAAATCTGACTTTGGTAGTATTCATCACCGTTGGTAATAAAAGTCAATATATTGCAAATGCGAGACACGACAACGATGTAAGCAAACGAAATGCGCAAGAAATCTGTTGTTTCATCATGATCTTATGAAAGCAGTTTAATTCTTCTAATTTCCGGGAAATAATCGAGACAGCAATCATCGAAAACATAAAAATTGAAAACGTAGAATAAGCGCCGAGGCTTACTTATCGAGAACAAACAACGTGGTGTTCTCGGGGTCCTTGAATTTCAAGGAAAGCTTGTTCAAAAATCCCGGTTTGTCATCAACCGTGTAAGCGATCGCCGTTGATTTCTTCTTAATGCCGCGTAAATCCGGGCTACCCACGACTCTGATATCTTTAATCTCCCTAATATCAAGCAATTGAGCGCCAGAATCTTCAGAAAGCTTGGCAAAGGCAGATTTCGCGCTCTCCACACTCCAAGCCTTAGGCTTGGATTTGAAAACTTGCGAGAGAACAAGAGGAATCGCAAGAGCCAACGCTCCTCCGCCGATCAGAAGCGCGTTCTCAGATCCAAAGCTGACGATCCCATCGAAGGCTCCCCCAATATCGACATCCTGGGCATCATTCGAGGCGCTGGAAGCGCCAACAGAGAGCCCCAAAGCTTCTTCATACGTCAGACTTCTCGCAGAGCCCACGGAGCTAAGAACGGAGCTGATGAAGGCCAGACCTCCGCCAATGGCTTTCCCCACCGAAGAAGCGTTCAATTCAGAGATGGAATTCTGCTGCGGGATTCTGAAAGGAAGAAGCTTTCTGGGTTCTGCCCGTCTCTCGTTGGCGGAGCTCGAACCCTTCTGAATCGAGACGGGGCTCAACTGGGCAGCGTTGAGAACCTCCATTGTTGAATCTCCGCCTGGGGGAAGCAAGAGTTCTCTCGAACGAAAGGGTTGGAGAAGACGAAGAAGAGGGTGGCCAGGTGTGAGAAGAATCGATCGCCCGCCAATCAAATCTCGACACGTAGAAATTTTGGATCAAGCTCGAATCCCCCTCCGCGTTTCTGCGGCTGCAAGAGGCCTTTTGGAACGTACTATCCGGCGAATTTTCTAAGGCTGATGTTGCCCCTCAGTCAGTACTAATGCTCCGTACTTCATTGAAACTTGCATGTTCTTCTAATTTGGTATACTTCATATTCAGACTTTTGATCCTCTTGTGGTCATGAGACTCATCTGTTCTACATTTTTTTGAAATAGTCTGTTCTTATGATGTTTAATACTGTACAATTCTCTTGTTTGTTGGATCATTTTCCTCGAGATAAATGACCCTCTTGTGGTCATGAGACTCATCTTTTCCACATTTTGTAGAAATAGTCTGTTCTTATCATATTTTAGTACAGTACAATTCTCTTGTTTGTTGGATCATTTTCTTCGAGGTAAATGACCCTCTTGTGGTCATGAGACTCATCTTTTCTACATTTTGTAGAAACAGTCTGCTCTAATAATGTTTAGTACAGTACAATTCTCTTGTTTGTTGGATCATTTTCCTCGAGGTAAATGATCCTCTTGTGATTATGAGACTCATCTGTTCTACATTTTGTAGAAATAGTCTGTTTTATGATATTTAGTAGAGTACAAATTTCTTGTTTTTTGGATCATTTTCCTCGAGGTAAATGATCCTCTTGTGGTCATGAGACTCATCTGTTCTACAATTTGTAGAAATAGTCTGTTCTTATGATGTTTAGTACAGTACGATTCTCTTGTTTGTTGGATCATTTTCCTCAAGGTAAATGAGAAGAATTGTAGAATGGGTTGCTAATTATGCCTTGATCTCGGGTAAATGGAAGTTTTATTGATAAGACCTTTTCAGTTGTAGCTGATATCTTATTATGAATAATTGCAACAAGTTCAGGAGAAAAATAATTGTGACTACGTATTACAGAGATGGTGTGATTTGATTTTGTTTGCTATCAGTCTCACTAGAAAGAGACATTTCTGGTGTTCAAGGTAGAAAGAAAATATTTGGGTATGCTCAGTCTATTGAGGTTTTTCTAGTTGAGGGGAGATTGTGAGACAGCACTGGAGGTATTATCAAGGTGGATGACCAACTTGTAGCTGAAAGATTGAAAGTAAAAGGTATATAAGTTAATAGATGCATACATATTTTTCCCCTAAGTTAATCAAATTTTGGACATCTGAACCATTTAAAGGTGCTACAAAATGAAAAGTTAGGATGAACTGGTCAAGATGTCAGACTGATTTTTAAAAAAAATTACCAACAAGATAAATGTACAAACTAACTACCTATCATAGATTGAGTCAAGGCTGTGATGCTTCAAGCAGAGAAGAAGAGAGAGACACAAAAAAAGAATAAATGTGAAGTTCTATAGAGGAGAAAATTTCTTGACCTACGGTGGTGACTTATTGAATTTGACTTTATCTGTTTGTGGTTTAGGAAAATTCCTTGAGACAATCTTGACACGTTTTTTCAGGGCATGGCGCTAACCTTTTCATAGTGGAGTAATGGTAGGCCTTTGGTGAGAATGTTGAGCTTGGGAAGCAGAGTGTACTCATATGAGCTTGAAACAAACAGTGTCAACTTCCTTGTATTCAGCTTCAGTGCCTGGTATAGTAGCTTTCAATTATCTATTGAGCTGCTATATATGAGATTTTTGCCCAAAAATGTACGGAATTGATGGAAAATTTGAAGGACAAGAAGAAAATATGTTTTATATGACTGGTATAAATTTTAAATAACTCAGACAAGATTTGAAAAGTAAAATAACACAATAAACACAACCTTTTATGTGGTCGATAATGATAAAATTATATAACCATTTTTCACTCAAGAAAATATAATAATGATTTTTCTTTGAGGACAAAGTGTAGTTTCTACAGTGATTTCATGGAAAATTTTCAGAGTAAACTTTTTTAGAAAATGATGTTATTAAATTTATTTTTTAATCTTTTTAATATTTATTAAATTTATAAATAAATTAGAATTAAATTTTATTGTGCTGATGCCAACACTATTTTCACTGGTGGACTAAAGAATGAAATGCACTCTAGATAAGATAATCATTAGTTTGAATAAAGTATAAAATTATCATGATGGGAATCAAATTTAAAATAAGGCATCAATAATTAAACATTCAGGATGAAACCTCTTGCCCCAAGATAAATTTTGTACACATAATCTGGATAAACCTCCTCTAAGATTTATGATGACCGAGATATTTAAAAGTCACTGATATAATTATACATTTTATAAAACCTTAAATTCTCTCCATCCAAAAAATATCCTGCTTCCATCACTCACACACACTCTCTATCCAGATCGAAGAAATTATACATTTCAGTCCAATTATACATTTTAGTCAAATTTAAACCTCAATGGTACTTTTTAGTCCATCTGAACTTCAAGTGACCCACATTTTATCTAATTTTCAAATCTGAAACTTATATACAATGTTTAGATATTTTAAAAATTATTATTGATATTTTGGAATTTTGGGCATTAATTTGATGTAGTTTTGCCCACTTATCATTGAGTTTTGTATTTGTTGCAAAAAAACTGATATGGGGCCTTTAATTGGATCGATCCTGGATTGGATCATCCATTCAGCATGGCATATTGATCAACACCACGAGATTGACCTAGGCTATACCATATTGACTAAACCAGTCAGCGGTTTCTCTTGAGCTTATCAAGGGACTCCCTAAGCGGACCCCAAGATGTCAAAGTATGACGTGACATAATTTTTTTCCCAATAGGAGCGATGGTTCACCCTTTGTCTGAGACACTGGTTACCATGTGGTGGGCTCATGGGCCAACAAGAAGCATGCGCTCAAATAAGTTTTTACTTACTGTTACCTAACTTTCATATCTCTTTAATTTTTATTTTTTGGGATGGTAACTTTATTGGTCAACACCAAACAGAAGACAACCCAAATGTTTGTGATTTTCGATTTTATTATATGTAACTGTACTTTTAGGTCATAAACTCACAATAAAAATCGTGAATGATTTTTATTCACTAATATTGTGTAAGAAAAAGCCAAAACTCAGTGTGTTTGTGCTTCATGTTTTTGAATGATTGTAAGTATTGTTTCTCTTAATAAGCATCAAAGTATTTGACTCTCAACCAATCCTAGCTCAAATATGTATTCAAATAAAATACTTAGTTATGTTTTTATGTTTTTTAAAACAAATTTATTAGGCCCTAATTCATGGAAAATATTGGTATCGTGATACTATTCAATTTTTATTTAAGTAACTTCTAAAATATTGATGTAGCATGCCTGATTTTACTAAACTATTAGCGGATAGAAAAAATCATTTCCAACCAGAAAAGGTGGTGAAATCAAGAGCTTATGTACTAGATCACTAAATTGGCACCTGGGACAGTTAAGTTGGTCTATGTGTGCTCACTGATTGTTTTATGTGCTGCATATCAATTGGAACATTATCATTCTATATTCCTTTGTTGGTGTGTTATGAAAAAAACATTAGAGACTTAGAAACTTGGTGCCTGGGATAAAACCTTTGGGTTGTCTTGATGAATGTATTATGGCCCATATTTACTAAAATCTTGCCTTCAATTTTTTCTTATTATGTCTCCGAGTAGGTCCCATTGGTGATGTAAATGACATTTTGAGATAGGCTTATTGGCTGTTATACAAGGCTCAGAGGAATTTAAAAATACTTTTTTCAAGTAAGAAGGAGCCGCTGCCAAGGAACTTTTGTTTCTGAAGATTAAACATTAGCACATCATAGTAAAATTGCCTATTTTTTTATGAATTTTCATTTTTCTTATGATAATTCAATAATAAATCAATGTGTTTGATGTCATATCCCATGTGTTGATTCATGTTAGTGAGTGTGCATACCTTCGGATGGTATGAATCATGAAATTTATGGATGCCTTTAATGAAGTTTAGAGTGACCTTCTTCATTCTTACAAACATAGATAATTTTTCACCATCAAGTAATTACACCTAATCATTGATTTAGGACTCAATTTTTGTATGACATTTATATAAATATATCATCTACCATTGATGCAATATTTAGCATGTGATAGTTGATGCACTCTCATCAACTATGGATATTTTATTTCCAAGTTATTTGAGTTTTTTTCATTCAACAAATATACAGAAAAAATGTTTTTCTCTCATATTTAAATAATATAATGTCATAAAACTAATTAAATTCTTCTATAATTCTCATATGTCTATTTCATGAAGCAACTAAAACTATCAACCCTATCTTATCATTCATTTGCGGGTCAATTGGATTGAAAATCCCTAATTTATCTTTCACAGTAGTACATTTTACCATGTACAGTTGTTATGCTTGGTGAAATAAGAATTTTAACTTCATAACTCTACCTATAAACTGTGACGACCTAAATTCTCAATTCCTTCTCTTCCCTCCTTGTAACAAAATCATGCAGCAACAGGAAATAAGAAGGTTTTCCCCTTGAAGAATCCTAAATAATGATTTTGAATTTTCATTCAATTCAATAATTATAACTCAAATAAATATTAATACAGAGGATCTGGAATTCCTTCTTGTCGCTCAAATTCTGTGGGGTTACAAGTGAAAAATATTTTTTTATAGAATGGCAATGTCAACAACCTTTGTGATTAGAGCATCTTCTATGGATTTTTTTAATATTTCTTTGGGTTTTTATTCAAGAGAAAGTTTTAAACGTGAATAAAATCACAATATTCTATAATCATACCTGCTAAAGTAGGCTTTAATACGGCACATTTAAAAACAGATTTTACAACCGTGTTGTGTTTGCATTAGATCGAGTAGAAATCTCATGTGGGGGAATTCCCAGAGTATAATCATAATAGAAAAATAAAAACAATATAATATATAATTATTTCATGAGGTGGAGGCATTAAGTAGAAATCTCATCATAAGTTTCAAGAGTTTGATGACATGGTAAATCTGTTTTTAGAAAAGAATGTGCTGGAAAAAATAACCAAATAGAATAACATGTTAAGATAAAGGGATAAATATGCTGGAATTTGGTGGCTTTCACTGATTCAATCAAAACTTAATTTTTGTAGAATATCAAATAAAAAATGGATATAATGACCAAAAAAATACATGGACCTAATAACATCACCTTTGCACATACAAAATATGTGATTTCCTAATTCCTCAATTGAGCGTATCTAAGCCATTCAAATGTCCAACCTCTAGATATATCCACACAATCTTCTGAGCATTGGATCTCCTCGTTCTTTGTAGACTATGATGTTGGAAATCTTATTTTCTCTCCATTCAGTCTCACCAATCAGCACTAAAAATCACTCGCATAGCTATCAAAAGAGGGTTTCCTATACTTAAACTCCAAAGGAATTTCATAAAATTATTTGGGGAAATTTCATTAGCGTTCTCATCCCCAGGAACATTTAATAAAGCCCCCAAACCAAGAGTATATCCATCAAAGTCCTTAAATCTCATGCATGTATCAGTCTAACGAACAACTTGAATGCCCAAATAAACTTTCTCGGTCGACCTTATTAATTATTTTTGTCACACACAGATTAAGTAATCAAGGATTGGTACAGCCCAATTGATTGGCTAAGTTTCAAGTATGTGGGGTGCCAAGAAACATCGCGTGATCTATTCAGCCATGTAGATTGCCCTCACTATTTTCATTTCGTTCTGAAGTATCCTATGAATAATAATTAGAATACATTTTTATAGACCACTAATCATTTAGTATGATATTTTCATAATGCATTTATCATTTCACATGTCATCAGACTTTATTACATGCATCATGCTTGAATAATAATGCAACATAATTTGTATTAATGAACTTAAATGAGACGTAGATTTTTATTGAGCATGCATGCCATATAATTTTATTATATCACCTGGAGAAAATCCAATCACTCTCACAGAACTAGTATGCAGCTTTCTAAATGATTCTGAAATAAGCTCGTTATATGTTATATAGTTCATAAATCTAATTCCACCATGATATTGATTATGTCAAATTTAGGGTAATATTCTGTAATCGGAGTTAATGAATAATTTTTTTATATTTTAATCATTAAATAAATTGACTAGTTAGTGAATTTAAAGGGTCCTCTCCACAAAAAATATATTTTTGGATGATAATTAAATATGAGGGAAAAAAATATTAGGAATTTAATCTTTTATATGGTGATTAGGGTAGAAAAACTATATTTTATTTACTAAGAATAAGAGGAGATGAGAAGGATGATAATTAACTGTAAATGTACAGAATAGTTATATATTCATATAAATGAATTTAAAAAGTGGGTGCAGAGAAACATGATGACGTGTGAAAGAGATTTGGATGGATGGTTTTATGGATTCTAACGATGAGATATATTTGGATGAGTATGGATTGATGAGGATGTATGTGGAAGCTGTCGAGAAGAAGAAGGCAAAGTAAGTGTAAGAAGACTCAACGTAGATCCTCGTACTTTTTAGGATCAAGGTGCTTTGCAATAGTGGGAGATCCCCTCCTCTTCGGTTTCACTTTCTAACATCAATTGGCAATGAGCACCAAGAAAGCTTGGTGGATATTAAAATCACTTTCTTTCACTCAGCCTACTAGAGTAGGATCAATCCTTGCATGATTTTTACATGAATCAAGGGATCTACTTATAGATATAAAATTATGGATGTAACAAATGAGGGAAACCCAAAGTAACGTTTGAAATTTTAGCCCAAACTCCTGGATCACCGGATATCTTGTTTTGAAGTTGCATCATTCTAAGCCCTCCGATTTCTCTCTCCTGATAGCCAATATGGCACAAAAAAATAAGAAATCTTGAAAAGTCATAAAATGTACTAATTAATTCAAATTTTTTAACTCAAAAAATATTAGAAATGTATTTTTTGACTTAAAAAATAATATATCCCCGAATTTAATTTGGAAAAAATAAAAATATATTTTAACTTTAAAATTTTTTGTCATAAATATGATATCAATAAAATCTATAGAACTAATCAAATTTCCATCAAAATCAAAATATCATTCTAATAATAGATTTTATTATTTTATGCTTGATAACATGCATATGCTATCATTTAAGTACAAATAAACATAGAAACGCATAATATTAATCTATTAAAAAGCATGTTATCAGAGATATGTTATATAAATGATATCCGTGAGTAAGTAAAAATGTCTCAAGATATTTTATAACTTCTTATGACACAACAAAGGTTTTGCTTATGGAATGTCATAGTTGGTGTCATAAAAAAATTGAACATGGTCTAAGATATAAGGAAGTATGTTTAAGGTTGCTAAATAACTTCATCACTGACCCTTTCGCTTGGGAGACATTAGCTATAGTGATGTACCCAGTTCTTATTGTGCATTTAGGGTTTTATCTGTGGAATTTTGTTCATCCTTCAATAATGTCAACATCTCAGGATTATTTGGGAATACTACTAAAAGACCATAAATTCATGCATCATTACTATGAGACTGATATTAGATAGACGTTCCTAAATGTTGGTTGCTTCTCCAAAATTCTTCATGGAGAATTCTTTGACATACATTCATTTACTAATTTCTTTTCACAAATCATTCCTAATGACTAGTACGTCTTCTACATATAGGATTAAGAAAATGATCACACTCCCATTGCTCTTTATGTACACAGTCACCTCATCTAAATTATTAATGAAGTCATATGATTTATTGCATTCTCAAAACCAATATTCATACATTGAAAGGGTTCGTCTTATCCATATATGGATATTTACAACTTTCACACCTTTTTTGGATTTTTTTTGGATTTATAAGCTTCAGTTTGTATCATATGTGCATCTTTATTTTCCACCAAGTAATTATTGACATCTATTCAACACTTTTGATAATCATGGTATGCTGCTGCGGTGGAAGAAATTCTAACTGATTTTATCGTAGAATACACAAACTATGGGGTAATTGATTTTATGGTAAGATTCTTTTGTTATAGTCAACCATGTTTGTTTGATGATAACCTTTCTCTGTCAACATCACCTTGAAAATGTTATCTTGTTGATAGTACACAAATTATCGGGTAACAAAAAAATCATCACATTCCACCATTGTATTGTGCATGTATACTCTTTTATCATGTCTCACCATTTTTACATCATTGTCTCATCATAATATTACTCATCATTCACCTTATACGACTCCCTCTTTATGTTGCTCCAGTGCATTCTTCTCGTTATTGTCACTTCATCTTTGCTCGATCTCCTAAAATCCTAATAATCACTATCTACTATAATCACCTTAATTATAGAATTAATTATCAATGTCTTTCCTTGCATTTTCCCATTACTCGACTTTTGTATTTTATATGTATCTCCTCTCATCAGACTGATAACACCCTAATTTCGGTCTTTATTTCATGTTATTAGCATGATTTATGCATTTAAAAGGCTTAAATTTGGGTTGTTATCATATATTTACACAAAAATAATGCTTCCAAGTAATTTCTGATTTTTCCCTAATTTTCTGTTAATTATATGAATTTTTAAGGATTTATTGAAGCTCGAAATAATTATTTTTGGATGAAAATGGCACATTAAAAAGTTTATTTCGACATTTATCAACATGGGAATTAATCAGGGAATTTTCTAGAATTTTCTAGAATTTTTTACGAATTTTTAGGAATTTTCTGGGATTTATTTCAAGAAGAAATGCATTTATTCTATGAAAAAAGGGCATATTTATAAGAGAACAAAATGTATTTATGGCATTTCTAGACTTTTCGGGGCCTTTTTGCAACGTTTCGTTGCAAAAAGACCCTGAAAACAGCTCTCGGTCGCCACGGCAGGCGTAAAGATCCTATTTAAAATCATTCAGGGTTTTATTGCAATTTTTAATATATATTTTTAATGTTTTAGGAGAAATCGGAGGAGAGAGAGTGCGCCAGGGGCATATACGCAATTACTTTTGGGCGGCGTCCAAAAGCAATTCCAGGCTTTTTAAGGACTTTTCTGCAAAAAGGAGGATTCAAAATGCGCCAGCCAATGAGAGAGCGACACGTCATTGCGTGTTTAAAAACGAAACTAATAAATAAATCAATTTTAAATCCAATGGATTAAATTGGTTTAAAATTGATTTATTAATAACTTTTGATCCTGAAGTCCGATTGAGATGATTTTTTATGGATTTGTTCGTCTTGATCCCCTCTTTCTATCTGTACGGTTAGATCATTCAGATCTACCCTACATTGATAGATAAATATTAAGTACTAAACGGGGGTAAAATGGTGATTTTTACCCTATAACCTAAGTATAAAAGCTAAATTTCGAGAGGGGGAGCTCATTCTGGATGGTGCTCTATCACAGCTGCAAGACAAGGAGGAGCTCTAGCTTGGATCAAGTTATCTGGTACTTTTTTTCCTTGATTGTATTTGAACTTTTATGCATTTTGAATGAATTAGGTTAAGTTGTTTGTTTCTTCATCTCTATTCTGATCTGAACTTCCAAATCGCTTGGCTTGAGCGGCATGTACAAGCCCTGATTAGGATTGAGAGGAGAAATTGAGGGATTTACCTTGGTATTCAATTGCATTCCAAAACAAAACTCTAAAAAATTTAGTTTTAATTCTTAGGAGATTAAGATTTTCCCTTTTTATTTCTGATTTAGCAAATTCTCAAAACCAACCAAAACTTAAATCAAAAATTTCTTCCAACCTCTCTAATTGAATTCTCTGATCCATCCAATTGGATCAATTAATTCAATCTAGAGCCCACATTTCTTCTTTTCATCTCATCTCTTCTACCCCCCTCTCTAAATTCTCACCTAATTAGGGTGACTTGATCCTCATTGAAGATCAAATTCACTCTAATTAGGATCTAAAACACCAAAAATAAAATCAAATTGAAATTCCTACTTGCCTCCCTTGGACGACACTCATACTTATCACTATACATATTAAGTAGAGTTTTATAAATTTTATTGCATAAGCCAAAAATTCACAACGACAAGGGCTAAAAATTTTGCGTAATTTTCACCCCTATTTTTGGCTTATCACAGACTAATCGCTATTTAGATAATATTAAATGTTTATCACTATTCCCAATGGAGACAATATGTACTCTATGCTAGCTAAATTTATTTAGGTGAGTAAAGGTTTATATTTTTATTGATAAACTCACTAATACCAATGATGAATTAAAACCCTAATTTTTTAACACATGATTTGTCCAAGATCACCTTTCTATGTTTAAATATACACTTCATATGAATGGGGAATATAACTTTGATAAGGGCTACCAAATTCGAAACTTGGTTTGTTTGGATGGACTGGATTTCACAATCCATCACTTCTCCCCAATTTCTATTATTTTAGTCTCAAATGCCCTCTTCGCAATATAGAAGTTACCTGAATCAATGCGATATAATTTTTAAATGAAATTAATCAAATGTTAGAGCATATCAATTAGGTTGTATACTCATGCAATCAGGATATATTGGTATTTAGATCTGGATTTTATTTCAATATATTCTCGTGGAAATCAGTGTATTCTAGGAAGATGGCCCCATTGACAATATTAAATTTAATTACTAAGAATGGTAAAAGTATTATTCAACCCTCTGGTTTGGATATTGGTAAAAACCCACCCTTCCTTGTCCTAGAATCTACCTTATCCAGGTCATGCCTCTTTATTATGAGTTATAGTCCCAACACTTCAACACATTTAAAGTTGGGTTTATTTACTTTAACAAATGATATGGAATGAAAGACATGGATTTACCAGGTAATATTTTTAGTAGATATACAACTGCTTCAAGAACATATCTGATGGCGCACGCCATCAAGGATCACCGACGACATCGTCCGTGGCACCGACCACCGTCATCGAAAGCTGGGTGAAGAGATGCTCGATTATCCTGTTTTGATTTTTCGTCATTTTTCCTAGTCGTGTCTCGTGTCTTCTTCGCAGTCGCCTTGTTTTTGCCGCACTGCGATGCGTCCCGTGTCTGCCTTTTATCGTCATGGAAAAGGGGCCTTCCTTTTCCCCCTTTTCCTATCTTATTTTACTTTAATTCCCCCTCCCCTTCTATGTGTAATGGGGGGCCCAGTTTATAAGGGCCCCCTAATGGACCCTCTTTATGTTTTCAGTTGACCCACTAAGGGGGGGGGAAGGGCCCATTGACCTCTTCCCCGTTATAAGGGAAGAAGGGGGGCCACCCTAGCCTCCTTAGACCAGGTAATTTTCATTTGGAGGTGTTATCGTCTTACTTGGTCTCACCGTGAAGGAAGCAACAGCGAGAGTGAGGAAGAGGGAGATCGACCAAGAGAAAAGGAATTCGTGAAGGGAAGAACGTCCTGGAAGGGAAAGGGTGAGAGGAATCCTTTCTTCCCACCCCCCATCCCCTCTTGATCGACCTCCTCAGTTTGCCGATATCCACCGTCGGCCGTTCCGGAAAATTACGCATTGTTCCCCGCAGGGAGGCTCACCGCAAACGATCGCAATTCTACCCTGCAAGATTTGATCAACCAAAGTCTGGGGAGGCGCCGATTCGCCGATTTGGGTGGCCGTTGATCTCTCGTGACACGTGAGAATTTTAACCCCTCCCCATTCTCCTAGCTACGCGTGGTCTCTGATTGGGTCCCGAAAGGCGTCCGATGGACGAGAGCAACGAGCCAGGTTGCTCCGCTACGGTGACCGCCACAGGATTGATCGGGGTAACCGACGGCCATGAGCGATTGACGACACTTGCCTTGGTCCGTCAAGGCGACTCTGTCATGGTTGATCAACCAAGAAAGGGGCAGCAAGCGTTCGATAAAAATCTCCCATCCATCTGCATCGGACGTGTCGCGAGGGGTGTGTGCTCAGGCAGGCAGGTACCGTGAGCTCCCTGTTGCCGTCGCTCGTATTGCATCCGTGCGCTATTGCCTTTGTCCATTCCCCGGTCAGCAATTCTCCCGCTCCCATCTCTGCTCGCCCCGGCTGCTGACTGCAGTTCGCGTCGTTCCCCCGCAACAGGACGCGCCAGCTCCGCCGGCCGCTCAGTGAGACATGTATGTCGACTCCCTCAACTCCTCACGCCAAGCTCCACCAATTGCTCATGTGCTCTATCGCTAGTCGAGCACGCCGACCCTCTCCGGCTTCCCTCCATCGCACCCACACCGGTTGCAGCCTACAACAAAGAATCTGCACAATGAGCCGCCCGCCAACGAGGTACGTCATCCTCCGCAGCTCATTATCTTACCTTTTGCAGTATATTGTCAAACTGGCTCCACTACCCTCGGGCTAGATAGGTGAGAAAGGAAAGAATAGAGAGAAAATTATGACATTTGAGTGTCTTACCGGTACGAACGAGCTCGTCCATTGCGTGCGAGCCCAACAGATTGACTCCGTTCGGCCGTAGATGCCTACGTTGCTCCGATGACGTTCGAGAGGCCACCGTCACCATCACTCGCCGACCCATCCAAGCTTGGAGCTCGGTGCCTCCCTCGAGTCGGAGCCTGCACGTACGACACGTAGAACATTCTTTTGCGCATCATAGTTGCATTGACCCATTAGGGTTCATCTGTCGGATGACAACACCATCGCCATTCGATACCATCATCTCTTATCGGCACCGAGCCATCATACTCGATGTCAACCGGACGACGTCCCCGACAATGTCCAACATCAATATCTCCAAATGAACACTACAAATCATGAGAATATGATCATGATAGCACCATGTCCTTGAAGGTGTGTGATAACATGATAAATTCATATGTATTTCCATAAATTTTATATATTTTTTATCTTCTTATTTTAAAATTTATCATGTTATTATTTGAATTAACCAAATACTTATGCATTATCTAGAAATTCCAATTTTTGCACATTATGATTGTTTTTTACTAGCCTCCTTGACTTCTTAGAAGTCAAAAAGTTTTAGTAATGATGAGTATTTTAAAATTTTACATGTGCACAAATTTACAGGAATGAGAAGATACAATTCTTCAAGAGTTGGAGAATTTTTTAGAGTTACATAATTTTCAAAAGGGGCTTGAAAGGAGCAAAGGGTGTTGTGGGCCTTCAAAAGAGAAGTATGAAAGAGATGGGCTACATCCTGGCATGCCCATTGGGCTCTCAAAAGCCTTACGAAGAAAGAAGCTGAAGATAACAAGTGGAAGCTCTCAATCCATGGAGAAGAAGAGGCAAAATGTCAAGAAAAGATAATAGAAAATGCCCAAAGGGGTATTTAGTAATTCTTCCAACATATAAATACTCTTTTCCCCGTAATTTCTCCTCATTCTAGAGGTGCCCCAGCAAGGGCCAGCAGGACAACGTATAATTCAGAATCCAGGTTGCTCAGCCTGATTGATGTAAGTTTATTGAAGTTTTCACTCAATCTCAACTCTTGTTTACTTTCGAAAAAGTCTAATCTGGAAAAATATGAGGATACAGACTTTAGAGGAATCATTGAAGATTCAATAGGCTTTCATTGAGGTGTAAGGAACCTGTATTTCTATTTTACCATCATTATCTATCCATTTACCCTTAAATCCATCACTTTCTCACTCTAAACACTCATTTTTCCTATTTTATCTCTCTAGAGTCAACTATTTCTCTCTAGACCTTCCTCCATATCCCTAGTTTATTCACAAAAATCATCTTTAAAATCTCCTTCATTTGCACCTTCAAATTCCTTTTGAAACACCTACACCCCTTCTTCATTTTATCTCTCTATCTTCTCATTTCGACATTTTCTAACTATAGATCAGTTCTGTCTCTCTCTAAAATCCATCTATATATCTTTCTATATCCCCCTTTATTCTTCATTTCAAATTCCAAAAAAATGTGTTTGAATTCCATCATTTAGGGCAAAAAAGTAGGATTTTTGCTCTTGTCGCTGCTGTCGGGCGCTGTCGTGCGGTGTGTGGGCGGCATGATCACCTTTCTGCCCACCGGTCCATGCGCAGGCAGCACGCACAGAAGGGAGGCCAAGTCAGGGCGCAGGGAGCGCAGTCAGCAATAGCAAGAAAGGGCGGCGGTGACGCGCAAAACCAACGGCGTCGTGCACAGGCTGGCGGGCGCGGCAGCAATGGGCAGCCGCGGCGAGTCTCGCGCGCGGAGGTAGCAGTGGTTGCGGCTGGTGGTACGGCCTAATCCCCTTGTTTTCTCTCCTTCCCCTCCCTTCTTCTCTTCCCTTTCCTCTTCCCTCCTTCCTCTTCTCTTCTTCTTTTTCCTCTTCTCTTCCCGATCAAGAGCGGCCACCTCCTCGTCCTAACAGAACTTCTCAAAAACAATACTTTGTCAAAAATAACGAGAGGTAAGTTTCTCAGGGAACCATCCTGTCCCTTTTATAGGGGGAATTGGATGGGCCTAAACATAACAGGCCTAAGCCCATAAAAGGAGATAAAAGAAAAGGGAAGAAAGAAAACCAAAGGGAAGAAAAGAAAAGATAAAGGATGAGGAAAGAAAAGGAGATAGAAGGGAATTGTCTCTCCCTTGAATGGAAGTGGAGGGGAATTCCTTATAGATTGGATTCCCCTCACTATAATGAGTGAGATGAGAATAGAAGATGGGAAACGAGAGATAAAAACAACGGAAAGGAAAGAAACACGGAAAAGATAACGAGCCCGTTACCTGGAATACTTGAATCTAGGCGTACGTATTGTCGCCTTGGCTTCCCGGGTGGGCTGGACGCAAACTGGTAGTGATGTCGATGACAATGGTGACGTCTCCGAAGACGTTTCTGGGGGCTCGGGCTGCGTCGTGCCATCACCGCCTATTGCCACCACCGCACCTCTCGTGTAAGACCATCCAAGGTTGCCTTGGGTTGCCTGCCGGCAACATTCGTGTTGCCACCCACGATCTTCCTGATGCCTCTGATGCACGCATGCAGTCAACTGTCGTCACTCAGTGTTGACTACCGACCGCCAATGCATTCGTGAGACACCCTTGATGGCCCTGACAATGACCCTCAAGAGTGTGACCCTCGATGTTTGTGATAAAGCAGACAGCCCTGAAGACGACCCTCGAGAGTGCCCCCCATGATGCACCGATCGACCATCCTACCACCAACCAAGCCAAACACCACCCACACTGCGGTGGGCACGACAAGCCTGTGCTGTCTCACCGACATGTTGATGGTTGCTTCGTGCCCGACGAGTTACACCACTCGTGCACCTGTGTTGCCAATTCTGCTCGCTGGAGATTACCATGTCCTCCAATCCTGCTTTAGACGGATATGCCACTTCGCTACTCGACTGCTGCTGAACTGGCCGGCACACAGTCTCTGTGCCGCCGGCCGCTACTCGCATCCGTCGTGCAACTCTGCCGTGCCAATCCATGTAGGATTGCATCCTACAGACCCGGCCGTTTGCTCGAGCCACTTCACCGCCGCACGTCTCTCTCTTCCTCAATCTGACTAACCTTCCCCCACACGCTCTAGCACCGCATCCTCACCGCTTGTCGAGCTAAACCGGCCCCTTCCCCGACACCCTTCGCTACTCCTAACCGCATCGGCTGCTGCACCGAAAAAGACATTGATGACAAGTGTCCCTCCGACGAGGTACGTCGTTCCTTGATCGTCAGTTATATTACGTCTTTCAGTATATTTTCTTCTGCACTCCTTTCCGCTCGAGATAGATTAGGTGAGAGAAATATATATCGAGCCAACAACGATTTGAGCAAATTCCCAGTTACAGTTCGAGTCCGTCCGTTACGTGCGAGCATCAACGGAGTTATTCCATTCGATGACGTAGTCGCTGTCGCCACTCCGACGAGGGTCAGAAGGTCAACGTCACCATCACCGGTCACCCACCTCAGAGCTTAAAGTTCCGCGAATCCCACGGGTCATGGATTGCACGTACGTCCACCTAAGGTTCATCATGTCACGTAGTTACATCTAATTAGGAAATTATCTGTAAGACGACGTCACTAACAATGTTCGACATCCTCTAGGTATCCTAGAATCATCTCGATATCGACTGAATGACGTCCCGGACGACTTCTGGCATCAAAAACTATGGAATTTTATTTATGTTAGGAACAACTACTGTGCTAATTAAAAATATGAAAAATTCTAGTCAAAATCACTTGAAGATTATATCAGCACAAAGATCATTTATGCCAAAATTTCAAAAGGATAATTTTGCTTCCCTTGTAACTCCACAAGCCTGTACCATAGAGCACTATTGGATATCCTATGGATTTGTATTTATTTTTTTAGAAATTTTTTTTAGTAATGAATAGAAATTGTGTATCCAGTGCACAAGTAGTTTTGATTTTAATTTTTTATCAATCATAATATTTATGTTTAATGGAAAATCAAAAGCAGCATTTAGGATTATTCAAATGGGAATTTTTCTGTATTCCATGCTATAGTGTTTGTCCAACCGATATCCGTCCGATATCCGGTATCAGACAACCGATATCCGAGAAAAAATGGGACGGGGCTGGATATCGGATATCGGTAGATATCTGTCTATAAGAGGTTAGACGGATATCGGTATCGGATATCGAAGGTGGAGGGACGCGACGGATACCGGATGCCGGATATTGGTTTTCGATATTTGGATATCGGAACCGATATCGACAGTAAAAAACACAGTTACAATATCAATCTATGACTTACGTACATAAGAATCAAATGGTTTTATTCTATATCAATCTGAGTTAATATATAGAGTTTAAAATTTTTAATTTTTTCCATATGGGATAACAAGAGGGAGGGGGTGGAAGAAGGGGCCAAGCAGGGGGAAGGGGGGGCCGATGAACGTGACGTGCGAGTACAGATGGGTGAGGCAGAGGACGTGGGGGAAGTGGATGGCGGAGATAAGGGAGCCCAAGAAGAGGATGAGGCTGTGGCTGGGCTCCTTCACCACGGCGGAGGAGGCGGCGATGGCCTACGACGAGGCCGCGCGCCGGCTCTACGGCTCAGAGGCGTACCTCAACTTGCCGCATCTCCAGCCCAACTACGCGGGGGGGAGGTTTCGCTGGCTGCCCAGGCTCAACCTCGGCGCGCAGCACAACGTGCACGTCATACACAGAAGGCTGCAAGAGATACAGAGCGCCACGGCGGCGGAGAAGCCGGTGCCGCCGGTGGTGTAGCAGAAGCCGCAGATCAATTTGAAGGAGTTTTTGCAACAGATGGGGGTGCTGCGGGAGGAGGTGGAGGAGGAGGAGAGAGTTGAGGAGGAGGTAGCGTGGGAGGAGATGCTGGGCGTGCATGGGTTCGAGGACGTGCAGGTGAGAGACGTGCATGAGGAGATGGGGTTGCCGTTCTCTCTTTGGGATGCGTAGAGATGGGCTTGCTTTCTTTCGTCTGTACGAGTCGGTTGCCAAGAGATAGATAGATAATCCATGCCATCATGTGTCCTTCGCAGTGTGGCAACCTGTAGAAAGAGAGTGCGAGAGATTGACACACATAGAGAGAGATAGAGAGATCGAGAGAGAGAGAAGGCGATAGAGAGTAAGGGGTAGATCGAGAGAGAGGGAGAGAGATCGATAAACGGAGTGAGAAATAGCGACGTAGAGAGAGCTAGCAAGATGAAGTAATAGGATGCGTAGACGGGGTTTCTTTTGGCTGTAGGAGTCGCTTGCCGAGAGATAGATAATCGATAAGAAAGAGAGATAAGGATAATAACAGGATAACGGGATCCGGTTATCCCATATGGAAAAAAATGAAAATGTTTGGCTGTATATATTAAACGAGATGTATTAACCATTCAAATTTCCCTTATATCTCTCTTGCCCACAATAAACGGTTCTAATCACTGAATAAATATCGCTTAATAATATTTTTAAGTATCACATATTGATGTGGATATCGAAAACCGATATCCACACCCGATACCCGATGTCGTCATCCTCCCCCCTGAGACAGAGATGGATGCCGACATCGAGACGGATATCGGTATCGGATATCGGCACTGTAGCAACCGATATCAGATACCGATATCCAATATCTGGATATTGGAATGAACGGATACCGGAAAATTGCCTTTCTGGTATCCGATACAGCATCCATCCCGATACCAGCATCCAGTACGGGTATCGGAACGGGCGAACCCTACCATGTTATAACATAATTATCACAAGGAGAGAGAGAAACAGAGACAAAAATTAGGACTTCACTTTTGCTGATATGGAGTTATGAAATGAAAAGTTTTAGGTTAAAGATATAAAGACAATAAATTTTTTAGTGAAGTAAATTAGTAAGATAAAGGTATTTTTATTATAAAAGTCAAATAACTTGGACCTAAAACTTTTGTGCTCTATGAAAACTCTATTAATTTTGATATGAATCTCAATATTTGATGAGTCTCCATTGGCAATCATATTTTATTCCTGAAAAAATATTATATATAATATTCAATCAATGATAGAGTGCATACTTACACGCATGTCACACAGATTCTGTGGTAGAGTAACAGTTTGGCATGTTGACATGATGGGCAGGACTTAGATACCTCTATAAGTTTGATATGGTCACCCTAAACTCCATAAAATGCATGTGTAATTTGTATAATTAAAATCATTTAGGACATGCAAACCTTATGACTTAAATCAATGCGTGATATGAAATCATACCCATCGATAAGGATTGAATTGGCATAAGACACTTTTAAAATTTCATCAAAACCCAGGTAATTTAAATAAAGTTCACTAAATTTTAATCTTCAAAACAAAAGTTCCTATGCCAAGGGGCTCCTTATATTTTAGAGTTATTTTTATATGCTTCTCCCGCTTACAAAATAGCAGATATGTATGTCTTAAAGGGCCATTTCCATCGGCAATGGGTCCTACTTATAGAGTGAACAAGAAAAATATCAAAAGGTAAGCTTTCTAATTGATATAGACTAGTGCCAATTTAATTGGTCACAACATGCCTTTTTCTTAGAAACCCACATGCCAAGTGTATAGAGAACTCTACTGATGGATTTTTTGGCCCACCAATTTTATGAACAGGATAGCTGGTGAGCATCACAAAAAGCGGTTGTGCGCACATGCATACAAGCTCAGTAACAACAGCCACCAACAAAGGGATTTGTGTCGTTAGTTATTGAAATATTATAGATGATTCCTGGTGCATAATATATTCACTGCACCACCCAGTCAGGTTTCAAGGTGGCAACTACATCAGTAATGATACGGTACAATCAAACAAGATACATCAAGATGTTAAAAGTTTCATTGAATAAAAAATAGAATACTACAACGACACCAAGATTTTGTGTAATCATATTATGAATCGTAACTAAAATTTTTGTTTAATAAATATGTTGCCTCTGATTTATTTCTCTCTTTTTTTATTACATTTGCATTTTATTTATTTTTTCATGAAGAAAAGTTGCATGAAGAATTGTTTTTAATTTGAAACTTTACGCTTATTTTTCAAACAAATAATGAAATCCAATCAAATATAAATAGGACTGTAACTCCATAAAAATATGAATTTCTGATAAAATGTGATATCTGCTCCAATAAAGAATCTTTGGTTTAGCAGAATCATTAAATAAAATATATAGACCTCTCTCTTCCCCTCCAGTTGGTGGATCTTCTAAATTATGAAGACCTATTATATTGATAAACACATTCAAGTTGATTGAGTTTGATTGTATTTTTTATGTTGCAAATGTGTGCATTAGACATTGTACTAGAACTAAAGGTAAAAGAAATCTATCTATTCTACTTCTATATATTTATCTAACTAATATATAATAGAACTTAAATTGTATTTCGTTTGGATTTATAATTAATTTATGTGTATTGATGGTATTTTTATAATGATTCAAATTAAGCAATAGTGCTTAATTTTTTAAAAAATACTGAATATATAGAATTATTGATTCCATGCTAATTGAGGGAAATAATAAATAAATAATTCAATAACACGACTAAACTCAAAAGAGATAATATTGACAAGCACTTGGATGATATTAGTTTTGGGGTTTTTCATCTCGAATGACATAATCTGAAACTGACTACACACAAGAAGACTTAAGTGAAGACTGATATTAAAACCATGAACATAGATGATCATATCACCTTGCACTTTGAATATGTGATTTCCTAGTTCACTTAATGAGACTCTTCAAGCCATTCAAGATGTCTCACTTTTAGATGTATCCAAACAACCATTAGAGTATTGGATTTCATCATCATTCATATTGGGTTCTTTGGGCTCAATTCACTGTTAGATATGATTTTGGCTGCGGTAAATTTCACTTATTGAATTGGATTGAAACTATAAAACCATGAATGATCACATCAGCTTATGTGGAACATATTTTACAACAACATGGTTCTTAGATGAGTTTCTTAAATTTGTTCGATGGATATTATGTGGTAATCAAGCCAATCACACCTCCATGTTTTATTTAAATTCATTAAAAGAAATGATTATTCGTTATTATTAATGTGTGATGTTTATAATGAAGTTCATGAGTATGTGAAATGACGTAGATTATTATGAAGAGATCATAATACGGCGATCACGGGTCTTTAAACATGTATTCTAAATATTCCTATTTAATTGATAGTCAAGATAAACATCGAATTATGCCGATAGAATAGCATGATCTACTTATACTATAACTATGGATAATCTTGTGGCCACTAGTGTGGTGGCACTAAGGACAGAAGATGGTTGATCTTTAGAGAAAGACTCCACTAAATTGATCATTATGAATCCCTGAATAGAATTGTCTAAAAGTCAATCAAATTTATTCATGTCACTGTCGTATAAGCGATCCATTGACTTGAGACACTAAGGAAAGCTAATGGATGGAAGACTATAATTCAATTACAATTTACGAGTCTCTAATCATACAATTCAAATAAGTCTCAATTTGGATGTAGTAAAAAGTACATGGAAGTGATTGAGTGGTCAAGATGGGGCAGTTCATCCTCAGTATAGGAGGAGATCAACTCAAGGAAGGCAACATAGTTAAATCCCTCATCAGGTTAGCGAGGATGTTGGACAAAGTGTTCTCCAATGATCCCCGTTATGCATCAGTCCTTACCAAATAATGGATTTGGCTTTGAAAATTAACCATGCCCCAAGTCATTGGCGAGTCTCACACGAATGAAGGATTATGATTATACAATAACTGATATTAGCAAAGGTTCCGTGAAAGAGTTCATTCAATACTTCGTATCTTCTAGAGTACAAGGTATATATTGACACCCCATAGACTCAAAACTTGACATAGCGATTGGTTAAATAGATACATCTTAAGGTCTTGTGGACTTTATCAATCAAGTTGGAATCATTTTTCATCTTACAGCGCCTCAAAAATGTTTTCAAGGGATTGATCCATGGCACTAAAGCCTAATAGTGTCACATGTCTAACCTCTTAAAGAATCCGCACAATCTTCTAGACATTGGATTCTCTTAAACACCTCTTAAAAAATGTATAGATCTTCTCAGCATTCAATCTTACTACAAGAGAGATGTTCTTGATAGTAGGCCGCTACTAATGGTATCTGTATCAATTATCCGTTATTGGATTTATGATATTCGTTATATGGAAAAGTCCAAAATGTGTCTGATAATGATAACAAATACTGTTAACAGATAATGATTTCAGATTGGAGAATGGATAACATTAATGTATATCATTAAGTAGATGAAGATACCGAACGCAGGATAACGATACCAATCATGAAATGAAAGAGTTTTCAATAATCGATAAAGTTAGGTCTGTCTCTCTTGGTATCTCTCTCTCCATTGCTTGTTCTCACCCTCTCTCTTAGTCTCCATCGCTCTCCTTTCCGCTCTCGCTCATCTTCCTGTTCTCTCTCTCTCTCGCTTTCTCTCTCCCACTATCATTCTCTCTCTCTCCTGCTATTGATCTTTCTCTCACATGTTATCATGTTCCCTCTCTCGCTACCACTCTCTCTTGTTCTCCCAATCCCCTCCCTCGCTCTCCCTTCTCTCATTCTCCCCGCCTCTCCTTCCATCATGCACGTTCATACATGCTCTCCTCTCTCACTCTCTATCTCTTCCTCCCTCCCTCTCATTTTCCCTGCTCTCCCTCTCTTTCTCTTCTCCCTGTCTCTCCCTCCCTCTTGCTCATTCTCATGTGTTCTCCTTTCTCGCTGGCTATCTCTCTCTCAGACTCTCTCCATCTAGCTCTCCCTCCCTCTCTTTGACTCTCTCTTTCTCTCCCGCTCTCTCTCCTTCTGGCTCTATCTCTCCCTCTCATTTGTATGTCTCTGATTGTTGCTTATCCTCACGCTCTCTCTTTCTCTCGCGCCATATAAAGACACATACTATTATTTGATATGTGAATACTAGTATGTTATATTATTAATATTATTTGATATCTGATAAAAGTTTGCCATATTGGATATCAAAACACAAAAACCTCCAAAATTTAGAAATGCTCCCGGATTACGGAAACGATAATGGATAATGTACAAAAAAGTTATGTTATCCATTAGTGTTATCCGATAACAGATTACCGATAACAAATATGTTATTGTCAATAACGAACGAAAATGAAATGAAGTAACTCCCGATGTCCTTATCCGACATCCTTCTCGTATTCATTATCTGAACAGTAGCACCCAATGGATAGGGAGAGAAGATAGGGAGAAGCCTCGACCTGGTTTGCATGGACACTTGAAAATGGGTGCCCCTTTATGTATACTATTTTATATTATTATTATAGAATCCCTTATGATTTGAGTATGTCCACCAACACCCAGGGATCTAATTATTACTCAAATGGTCCAATTATATTTGTTGAACAGCCTTATTAATTAAATATATAGACATAAAGATGAAACCAATGGTCGTTTTAATCTAATCAATATGTTTAGCCATTGGCCCATGGATTGCCAAGCTACACATTGATGTAACACGACAGTCAGAACTGACACTTCGTGTTACGTTCGGTAAGTAAATTCTAAATGCGATGTTATGACGAGAATTAATGCATTTGATTTGAGTAAATAATACGAAAAGTAGTTGAATCGCAGAGTGACCCGAGACGCAGATCAATTGGACGACCTGTGACAGGTTTAGTCACGATCAAGCTCCCAATGACCTGTGCAAGCAGATAAAAAAAACGAGTGGGGAACATTTTCGTCCAAGAGCGTCCGCACCGACAACGTAGTTGATCAAATCCGACAGTCAATAAAATTCTCTGGCACAAATTAGGTGGCCAATCCTAAATTCACGTTTAAATTCACTCGAAGGCGATGAGCAATCTATAGACCGGCACTGAGAGAAATAATTAATAACCATGCACCATCGTTGGCACAATAAAGAAAACAACGAACGCCTCTTTTGCAGTTCAGAAGATTTGTCGGGGTACGGCCGGTATTATCACTGTGAGACTGTCTCCTCCGGTTGATGAGACCCACGATGAAGTAGAGATTCGGGGAAGCTGAACGAATTCCGTAGCTTCGGCGATTCAAAGAAAATACAGACCTTGCATGGACCGACGAATTCACAGAATGCCGATAGAGATAGGGATGCGGACATAATTTTTTCAGTACTGTCCGCCTGGTCTGATGGAGAGTCGCAAGAGAATTGTTGGAAGAAGAAGTCTGCCGGCCATGAGGATTTCTGTCAGCGTCTCTTCCACTCACATGATCGGCACGCCTTCATGACTTCTTTGTTTTCTAAGATAGTAGAGTGGATGGAATTCCACGAAGCTACCAAGAAACAGAGAAGTGTCTTCTTTTAGGACGAACTCGGTAACTTTTGGCGTCGTGATCGAGTCTCCGATCGCCGAGAAGGTGCGCGAACCGGCGACGGTGAACAAAGAGAGGGAAAGATAATGTGACCACAGTAATGGGTCAATCAACAGTCTTGAAATAGGGATGCGGTGCTGCTTCGACCCGGATTAGAACCTTGTGTGGTGGCCAGAATTAGAAGATGAAGAACTTCTCAAACCAACCGATGGGGCGAGTAAAAGACTCTCCGTTCTTCCTGGCCACGGGTCAACTGGATAATAATGCAGCCTGAAGAGGAACGGTGTCGTCGGTCGGATCCGCACGGATGGACTCTAGAACAGAGTGAACAAAACACTCTATCTTTCTCTTCGATTCTCCTTTGATGCTATTCTTCTTCTTCTACTTCTGCGACGATTTCCAGATTCTTCTTCTCACAATTCTTCATCTCTTCTTCCTCAGAAACCAACACGATAAAAGAAACTGTAACTGCCGAAATGGAAATACAGATCTGGTTTTTTTAACAAATGATAAAGCCTACATCCCACGTCCACTTCTCCCCCTCTTAAGGGAAGTGGCAGTTGTGGGGTGGACCAATTGGGCCCCCTTTTAAGGGGAAAGCCTATTGGGCTATCCCTTAAAAGGGCTCTTTAGGGGGAGAAGAAAGTCTAATATTGATTTCATCCCCCTAAAGATGGCACTAAAATAAAATTAAAAAAATGCACAGGAGGCCGGTACTCACGCAGGAGGGGCCTCCCAACAATCCAAAGATGACGAACTGAAAGAACATAAAGATGTACAACTCGAAGCAAGACGACGATGCCACTTCTCAAACCTGATAATGGAACTGTAGATTCTTCATGTTGGCTCGGGCTCTGTGACGTGGCTGGCGACGGGTAGGGGCTTGATCGACGGGATGGCCCTCCATCATACATCATGCTTTAGAAGACATAGAGTACTATATCCACTCTCTCATGGAATCTTTAAAATCATGGGTTATCATGTATGTATAATCCTTCATCGATGCCAGATGCCAAAAATTAGGGTATGCTCTGTCACAGATCCAATATTGGAGAAGGTTTTCTCTGGTGATTTATGTTTTGCATCCATACCAATGATTCTATGTCATTCTAGTTAGTATGGATGCAAAACATAAATCACCAGAGAAAACCTTCTCCAATATTTCCACTAGTATGAATAGAGTATTAAATGTAACTTCTTTCGTGGGTAAATATCTTCTCATATCATTGACATTCATCCCGTCTCTACCATCTAATCACCCTTGAGGATTTCTTGATGTGTCTTGTTGCAGTAAATCACCATCTAATTCATCATTCTAGTAAATTAACTGTATGTTATCTTTTTTATTACTATAGGAGAGTATTTGGTTTATCATCTGTCTTTTACGCCAATTACTACTTAAATTTTATCCAACGATAGGTGGTTTGATTACCAAAGGTCATTTGATCAAAATTCATGTTTCATTCAGACTGTTTCAGTTTAAATAACGATTCTCATCATGATATATTTACTAGAAAGACTAAGGATATATTATCTGGATGGCACGTTGTTCTATTTCCATAAGGGGATTTTAATTTTAGTGAAATGTAATGCTTCTTTTAATCTTATGCAATCTATTAATAATATTGATTTATCTGCAAAATTTGATTCGCATAATTATCGATATTGATGTAGAAATTACATTTTATCATTCATAATCTAATCATCCAATTAATCATATTTTTTAGGGTTAATAGCACGGTACATCCCAAACCATGTCCAAAATCTGCGAGTTAACCTTAGCTTTTTTTTGGCACGGTATATCCCAAACTCACTAAGTCATCTGCTATATATCCCGGTGATGAAGTGGAGTCCATCGTGGCTGCCAGGTGGATCTCCAGCCAGATTTTGACCTGGCGGAACCCACCTGGCAGCCACGCTGGATTCCACGTCATCACCGTGATATGTCTACCTGCCAAGGGTTTAACTTAAAGAGAGAGAGAGAGAGATGCATTCTAGAGAGAGAGAGGCGGGCTAGAGAGAGAGAAGGAGAGAGAGGTTCTAGAGAGAGAAATAGAGGTGTTCTAGAGAGAGAGGCATTCTGTAGAGAGAGGCGCTCTAGAGAGACCCCACCGAATCAAATCGTGAGAGAGAGTGCGGAAAAGAGAGAAAGAGAGTGAGAGGGGGGGAGAGAGAAAGAGAGTGAGATTTATCAAGGGTTCAAGAGAGAGAGAGAGGGAGGGGAGAGGGGAGGGAGAGATTTTCCTTCACTCTACGACGGAGATTATCCTTCATTCTACCCTGCTTCGAACGCCGTTGTTCAATCCTACAGGCCATCTTTCTCTCACGAAGATCGTTTTACTCCATTTTCTTTGGACTGGAGCACCGTCGTCTTTCTTCTGATTGGAGCACCGTCATCTTTCTTCCATGAATAACAGTCGACCGTGGTTCAATCTTCACAAGGCAATTTTCTGATTGCTTGACGGCGGCGGTAACCTGGTAAAGTCAATCGACCCTTGTATTTCGTCATCTGTGAAGATGCAATTCAATAGTGTTTCAAAGGCGAGACCAAGTAATGCAGAATTATGCAGAATTATTTTACCTGTGAACGCCGCGAGAATGCAGTCATACGGTGAGCCTTTCATCTGCATCTGTCTCCTTACGGATCACCTGGACGAAAGAGAGACATTCTCGCCGTCACAAAGAATAACAAGGACGTTTTGACACCATGGGAAAATTTTTAAGGTAAAAAATAGTGGGTAATTTCCAAAGGAAGCTACCTGCGGAAGATTACCCTTCCCGTAACCCTTGACGCCTTCCTCCCTACCGATTAAAGAGAAAGCATGCGACGCATTCAAGTCAGCAACGGACGAAAAAATGGACCAGACGATAAACTTGCAAGAGAGTTAATTAAAAGAGACGAGGGGCACCTCAAAGAAGTTAATCCCCTTTGTGGTGCTTTGCCCAAAATTCCGGGCGCTGTGAGTCTGTAAAGAAGTAAGAACCCAAAACAAGATAAAGGGCGTTCAAAAATCCATCGAGAGGACAAGGACGAATTAGCATTATAAATAGAAAGGGGGTGCTGGAAAGGGGGCGAAGCTCACCTGCATGAGGAGCTTGATGCGATCAAGCGGCGCCGTCAACGTCTTCCCAGCGGCGCCGGCGGCAGCGGCAGCCATGAAGAGGGTGGCGTCCTTGGGACTGCGCCGAGGAGGACCACACCTTGACGTCGTCCTCCAGCACAAGGGAAGTATCGTCGTCATCAGCGCAAGGGGCGGTCAGAGCCTTTCTCCTTTGCCCTACAACATGGGATGCGAAACCACCTCTGCCGCCAGCCGCCGAGGCCCGCGAGCTCTTGGCGGAACCCCCCTTCTCACTCTCTTTCTCTCTCTCCAATATCTACGACGATCACCGATAACCTTCCCCTCTTTCCCTGTCTGTCTCTGTTCAAGAACGCTTCACTCTCCCGAGCGATTTGGTCGGGTCTCTCTAGAGCACCTCTCTCTCCCATTCTCTCTCTACAGAATGCCTCTCTCTCTAGAACATCTCTCTTTCTCTCTCTAGAACCGCTCTTACCTTCTCTCTCTCTCTAGCCCGCCTCTCTCTCTCTTTAAGTTAAACCCTTGGCAGGTAGACATATCACGATGATGACGTGGAATCCAGCGTGGCTGCCAGGTGGGTTCCGCCAGGTCAAAGTCTGGTCGGAGATCCACCTGGCAGCCACGATAGACACCACGTCATCACCGGGATATATCGCAGACGACTTAGTCAGTTTAGGATATACCATGCCAAAAAAAAAAGCTAAGGTTCACTCGCAGATTTTGGACATGGTTTGGGATGTACCATGCTATTAACCCTATTTTTTATAACATTTTCTCAGATGATAAATGTTTATATGTAATTTGATTGCAATTGAACAAAAAATGCACATTAGGGTGGTTTTTATCATTTGATTGTTACAATAAGCTATGGGCGACTTCTTACATTTCACTTTCTTACCTTAAGGATGGTTTGCTCGGTCTTATATGTATGGTAACATTGAATACTTGTAAATCATCATATGAAGATACTACATTCCCGCTATAAATTGTACAAAACTATCGATCTGCAGTTTCTAGATAGCTTGTGAACCTAAGTTGGGATCCTTGGGATGAACAGCTTCAGACTCCCTCATGGTTGTATTAAACAATTTACTGATTCCCTTTGTATACGCCGCGTTTATATGTATTCTTCCAAAACTAGTTATCCAGAACTGTCAATTAAACTAGCATTGTACATTCTTCCACCATTTGAAATTATGTATACATTTACCCGTGGATAAAATATTGAACGTTAATAATTACTTAAAGATTGAACACACCGTTCTGCTATAACCTAGTCAGTGTATTAAAAAGGTTGCACAATGATGAGTTCAATATCCGTCCTCTGGTTCAAAAATCAACGTAACAAAAGTTTCTAAAAACCACCACCAGTTCTAGAGTCCGTCATATTTACTCATACAATCGTCAAAGACTCCTTACAGTAAGATTACTTGGTCTTCCATTGGACAAGCATAGAAATCTTCTTAGCCAATTGATCTCTCCCCTAGCCTTAGTTTTTAAGGTCCTCGATCTAGCTGCAAACAAGAAAGAGAACACTGAGAAGAAGACATTTCACTCCGATGAAGGGACTGTAAAACCTGCGAAAAAACATAATGGCGGTTAACTATTGAAAACAGAAGATACTCAAGTAAAAAAGAAAACACCACGTCACAATACGAAAAAAATCAGAAGCTGATTTAGTAAAGAAACGAAGAAACCACCATGTCAGGAAATGAAAGTAAAGAGAAGATAATTTAGTAAAGAAAGAAGAAAACCACCATGTCAGGAAACCAAAGAAAACAGGAGATAATTGAGTAAAGAAGCGAAGAACACCACCATGCCAGGAAACGAAAGAAAACAGTAGATAATTTAGTAAAGAAACGAAGAAAACCACCATGTCAGGAAACCAAAGAAAACAGGAGATAATTTAGTAAAGAAACGAAGAAAACCACCATGCCAGGAAACGAAAGAAAACAGTAGATAATTAAGTAAAGAAACGAAGAAACCACCATTTCAGGAAACTAAAGAAAACAGAAGATAACCTAGCCAAGAAACGAAGAAAACCACCATGTCAGGAAACTAAAGAAAACAGAAGGTAACCTAGCCAAGTAACGAAGAAAACCACCATGCCAGGATACGAAAGAAAACAGGAGATAATCAAATCAACAAACGAATAAAACACCATATCAGGAAACGAAAGAAAACAGAAGATAATCTAGCCAAGAAACGAAAGAAAACGGAAGATAATCTAGCCAGGAAGCAAAAGAAAACAGAAGATAATCTAGCCAAGAAACGAAAGAACACAGAAGATAATCTAGTCAAGAAATGACGAGCAAAGTCAACGAGGGAGCTCCCTTCAGTCCAAGCGCAGCCAGCGTAGAACCTGCGCTATCTCCCGCGCCACTCACTCATTTCCTACGCTCGCAGCCGTTGCCCAGCGTGGGAATTGAATGAATGAGTCGGCAGACGGCGTAGTTCTACCGCCGCCGGAGAGTGGGATGAAGGAAGCTCTCTCCCCCACCCTAACTATCGTCGATCCTCCCAATATAATCAATATGATGCCATAGTTGAGTGTCTTGCAAGTGTTTAAATAGCTCGCTTCTGTCCTCGCCGAATTAAAGATAAAATTTCGAAAAATCTCTTTCTTTGACTTGCACCCGAGCGATAATCGACGCTCTTTCTACGTATTAATTATCAGATCTTTGCTTGACAGTTGTAGTCTACGATGGAATCCTCCTCATGCTTGTTTTGTCCAATCAAATGCTTTCAAACAAGCATTTGCAGTCAGACTTATCATTGCCAAAGTCAAGGCCTTCGCGTTCACGTCAAATCAATAATCAAATCCTGACATCAAATTAGCATGCCTGGTCTTTCCCCCATTACGGTGTAAGAGTCAGTTTTTTTCTCTACTTTCTTTTCTTAATTGCAAAAGCCTGCGACATCTTATCAATCTTGAAACCCTGTTCATCAATATACGTAACGTACGATCGCAACCTGAGCGAAGATCTTCATACATAAACATGACAATCAAGAGAAGAACATTAGTCCTCTATTGAAATCTCTTAGTTTTGATCTTCGCGGGATTCACGGGGGCAGAGCTCTAACCGGTCAACTCAAACCTCAGCTTTGTCGTCGTTTTTCTTACCTCGAAAAGACACAATTAATTTCTATTAATATCCTTAAATTTTGATGTTTCTGACGTCAATTTTGATGGGCCCATGGTTACAGCCCATAGACTATTATGTGGCCCAAAGATAGAACTGGGCCAGGTGGGTACCCATCAGTGATATCAACAGTTAGAGATGGTCTTCTTTTCCGGGAAGCAACTGCATCTTTGAGTTGTGTGGTTTGGTGCAAATTTTTATAAAAGAAAATAAATGAAATCTGCTGGCCAGGCCTCTGCTGGGGTGGTGCCGCAGGTACTTGGATGATGAGGCCGTGGGGCTGTCAGTGACCGTTACGCTCATCGTCGTTAAATAGTGTGGTTTTGTGCGTCGTGTGGTGCGAATTTCAGTCTAGAAAAGGTCACTGCACCGCTTCCTTGCTGCCAGTGGCGCCGTCAATATAGTGCAGGGATGTCGGACAAAAAAACCGCCCGCCCCAGAGGTCTCGGACGAAATAACCATCCCATCTGCGTCCCTGGACAGATTCTGGACGTCAGGCGGGACAATCTTCATCCCGTCCTGTTCATGGACGTCAGGCGGGACAATCTTCATCGCATCCCGGATGATCTGAAACTATACTAGTGCAGGGACACGGACAGGACGGTTTTTTCATCTCAGGACGAATAAATCACCCCCCCACAAGGTTGGACAAAAACCGGGACGGAAATTCATCTCGAGACGAACGGACGGGATGGTTTTCGTCCACTCTAACGAAAAAACCGTCCCGTCCAGAGGTCTCGGACGAAAGAACCATTCCTTCTGTGTCCCTGGACTGATTCCAGATGTCAGGTGGGACAGTCTTCGTCCCCCCCCTCCATCGTCCATGTCCCGGACAATCTGGAAGTATATTAGTGCAGGGACGCGAATTGGATGGTTTTTTTCATCCCAGGACTAAAAAATCGTCGCCCCCGCAAGGTTGGACAAAAACCGGGACGGAAATTCATCCCGAGACGACGGATGGAACAGTTTTCGTCCACTCGGACGAAAAAACCGTCCCTGGACTGATTTTGGACGTCAGATGGGACTGATTGCGAGTTTGTGCGAATTTCCATCCAATAACATTTATAACACGGCGTGACCTGTCTCCATCTACAGCCTAGGATGTGCGGAGAAACCGAGTATTTTAATGGGTGGAAAATAATTAAAACTTTCATTAAAGTTAATTCTGCATTAATTTAAAAACTCATAGTCAGAAATTGGTTTTGACTCGGGTCAATGTCGTTCGGAAAACTGGTTTTTCCCAACGGGGAGCGTCCAGAAGAGCGGAGAGCTGGCGTTAATTCAGCGGCTCTCTCTCTCTCTCTCTCTCTCTCTCTCTCTCTCTCTCTCTCTCTCTCTCTCTATCTCTATCTCTATCTTTCTTCTTCTTCTTCTTCTCTCGGTTGCCCCCTTTTCTCCACATTCTTCTCTGGGGAGGGCGGGGAAAGGGGCAGAATTGGGGCTAGGGTTAGGGTTAGAGAGTTTCCCGTTGGTTCGAATCTGGGTATTGGCGTGGGGGTTGAACAGGGTATGAGATTATCGGAAAGATCGGATTCATTCGACCACCACACAATCATGGACGCCGATTTTTCTTCGGCGTGTGACGACCATGATTTCGGGTTCGCGTTCAACTCGAGCAATTTTTCTGATCGGGTGCTGAGGATTGAGATCATGGCGGACCCGCCCGAGAGCAAATCTGACGGGGAGGCCTGCAGTTCTATTGCCGAATGGCGGAAGAGGAAGCGAAGACGAGAAGAGATCAAGAGAGACGAAGGTTGAACGGGGTTTTTATTGTTCTAATCTTTTTCTTTTGGAGAATCGTTATTTCTTCGAAATTTAAACCGCCGTTCAATCGTTTGGGCGTCGTTCGAATCTTTTTTTCCCAAACTGGCAGGAAACGTGTTTAATCATTACTGTTTGACGGGTCGAAAGAGCTTCTGTTGCCCCTGATTAAATTTTCGTCTCTCTTTCGCTCCCCGCGCCTGATTAAATTTTTGTTCATGTTTCTTCGATTGTTCCTCTTTTGAATGTCAATAGAAATTCGAAACTTGTCGTTGATGTCTTGTACTAGTTCTAGTTTTTTAAGGAATTGTGGGAATTCGATCCAAAATGACTACGTGCTTATTGAAATTTTGGGGCAGCTAGTGAACGTTTATTCTTGAAGCGGTCTTACTAATTAAGTGGCTCACTGCCGAAATTAAACTAGAGCGCTTGTTTGTTGTTAGGCATCCAAAACCTACGGACATTTGAATTTCATCGTTTCTCCGAACTGTATGATTCTAGCACATATTGTGATTTTTAACAATGGAAAATGTGAAGTATGTTTTTTTTACAACGTAAGAATCTTATGAATTTTCATCTAGAAGATTCAGTTTTAATTTCGGCTGCTTCAGACAGAGGAGGCGTGTCTTATCGCCTTTTTTCGGTTATCTTTAGAAGTATTTATTCTTTCTGGACTATATGATAGCATTTGTGCAGATCCTGCACCTATATTTCATGATTGGTACTGATGCCTCAAATTCACATGTTTATTTTTTTCATTCTAATTGTTGTTTACTCTATTGATAAACTTACGCATACAAGTAATTTCTTTGTCTCTGAATCATTTTTGTGATTTGTGACGTTCGAAAGGGATTCTATTTGTTTACTTATCTTTGTATGTTTCTACCCGCAGTTTTCGCCGCATGCAGTTCAGAACAGGTTTTGAACTTAAACCTCCCTGATTCGGATGAGGTCATACCTGGTGATAATCCCGAAGACCCGATGGCAATATTGGAAGAACCTCAATCAGGTTTTGTAAACTGACTAAATTTTTTTTCTAAATAATCTTTATTCCAGCCAATTATTCCTTTTCTAGGACTTAATTTTTAGAAGTTGGTGAGTTTTAACCATCTGCTGGATATCTGGAGTCACCCACTCAAACATGTTTGGGCTGGGAAAACGAAATTGTGGGTCTATGAAGCATAGTTAGCTTAAGAGCTCTTTTCCCTTCTCTTTTGTACCAATGTCATTTAATTTTTGCCTGAGTAATGTTGGATGATCTTATTTTGGGAAAGGTTTGGTTGTTCAAGATTAGACAGCTCTTGAAAGGAATCTCTCCTTTTTTCTAAATCAAGGAATCCCTCTGATCATTTTCACGAATCAGTATCCAATCACTTTCACCGTGGGGCGTTCTTCCATAACTGAATGTATCAAATTTTCGAAAATAGTTGTTTGGACAACCAGACCTCAACTTCTTTCCCATGGCAGGTGATGATGAGGCCGGGCATGACAGCGATTCTTCATGGAGCATGGACTGTTCAGCCATCCTCAGAGTAAAATCCCTATTCATAAGCTCCGCGATCCTGGCCGCTAAGAGCCCGTTTTTCTACAAGGTTCGACCCAGAAAAGATATAAATATAGCCTAAAAAAAGGGAAAAAAAGCCTTTCTAACAACTCATTTCTCTTGCTCTGATCAGCTCTTCTCCAACGGAATGCGCGAGTCAGATCAGAGGCATGCAGCTCTGCGCATCCACGCCTCCGGTAGAAACAATTTTCCAACTTTTAAAAAAAGTGAACCCTATCCAGCAGGAGTAATTATTAATTTCTTTACTTTAATCCCGCAGAGGAGATAGCTCTGATGGAGCTGCTGAGTTACATGTACAACGGTAAGCTGTCTACTATCGAGCCCCCCGCCCTGCTGGACGTGCTAATGGCGGCAGACAAATTCGAAGTGGCCTCTTGCATGAGGCACTGCAGCAAGCTCCTCCGCAACCTTCCGATGACCCCGGAATCAGCGCTGCTCTACCTTGAGCTGCCGTCCAGCGTGTCCATGGCCTCGGCGGTCCAGCCCCTGACCGACGCGGCCCGGGAGTACCTGGCCGCCCGGTACAAGGATGTGTCCAAGTTCCAGGACGAAGTGATTGCGCTCCCACTAGCCGGGGTGGAGGCCGTTTTTAGCAGCGACGAGCTGCAGGTGGCCTCAGAGGACGTGGTCTACGACTTGGTGCTAAGATGGGCCCGGGCCCAGTGCGGGCGGCCCGAGGAGCGGCGGGAAGTATTGGGCCAGCGGCTGGCCCGGCTCATCCGGTTCCCCTTCATGACGTGCCGCAAGCTGAGGAAGGTGCTGAGCTGTCCGGACCTGGACCACGACCTGGCGGCCAAGCTAGTCATGGAGGCGCTCTTCTTCAAGGCCGAGACCCCGCACCGGCAGCGGGCCCTGGCCCAGGAGGATTCATCCGGCTCGGCCCGGCGGTTCACGGAGCGGGCCTACAAGTACCGGCCCGTCCGGGTGATGGAATTCGAGCTCCCCCACGCGCAATGCATCGTGTACCTGGACCTGCGGAGGGAGGAATGTGCTAACCTGTTCCCTGCTGGGAGGGTGTACTCGCAGGCATTTCACTTGGGGGGCCAGGGGTTCTTCCTGTCGGCGCACTGTAACATGGACCAGCAGAGCTCGTTCCACTGCTTTGGGCTGTTCCTGGGCATGCAGGAGAAGGGCTCAGTGAGCTTTACGGTGGACTACGAGTTTGCGGCCCGCATGTGCCCAGCCGGCGACTTTGTGAGCAAGTACAAAGGTTTCTACACGTTCACCGGAGGCAAGGCTGTGGGTTACCGCAACCTCTTCGCCGTTCCCTGGGCTTCATTCATGGCGGAGGACAGCCCCTTCTTCATCAATGGCATCCTTCATCTCCGAGCCGAGCTCACCATCAAGAACCCCCCTATCCCCTCGCCTGCCGCCCCTGCCGCCCGCTAACCTCCCCCCCAAAAAAACTATATGTACATCAGCCCGCCGGGCCCTTTTAAATCTGACCGCCTTTACAAAGGTTCAAAAGGCATGACTTTAGGAGCAGAAGAAGTGTGTCATGAAGTTAAAGAAACAAAGGCAAGACTTTAAGAGTGTGTAGGGGCAGAAGGGGCGAGTTTGAGAGAGGGTTACATAGTTAAAGAAACAAAGCCAAGACTTTAGGAGTGTGTAGGGGTAGAAGGGGCGAGTTTGGGAGAGGGTTACATAGTTAAAGAAACAAAGCCAAGACTTTAGGAGTGTGTAGGGGCAGAAGGGGTGAGTTTGAGAGAGGGTTACATAGTCAAAGAAACAAAGCCAAGACTTTAAGAGTGTGTAGGGGCAGAAGGGGCAAGATTACGAGCGGATATAGTTCCGGGTCGTCCCGGATGTGGACGGTGGACGGGACTGGACGAATTTCGTCCCATCCGACATCCGGACTTTGTGCAGGGACAAAGGACGGGACAAATTTTTGTCTGACGGTATGAAAACTGTCCCGTCCAGTCCTCCCGGGACGAATTTTTGTCTCATCGGGGAAAAAACCGTCCCGTCCCTCGTCCCGGACGAAAAAAAAACCGTTTATATTTAATATATTAATATAGATTTTTCTAAGTTTTTTAGGGAAATACGGAGAAGAGAGAATGCAAAGGGACATATGTACAATTATTTCTGAGTGGCATCAGTTTGCAAGTGCGTAAAAATACAGGGACTTTAATGCAAATTGTCATAGCGAGGCCACGTGGGCACATCTCAACCATCAGATGTGAAACTGGCGGTTTTTAGTCCAGATTCGAACGTCCATCGTCGAGACCTCCGAACAGACGGTTTTTTCGTCCGACGGGACAAAAACCGTCCCGTCGGGTGGTTCCCGGGACGAATTTTCGTCCTGAATTTCGTCTAAACCCTTGGACGGGACAATTTTTTGGTCTCGGGATGAAAAAATCGTCCCGTCCTCGTCCCTGCACTACACGAACGGCTTCCGAAGTCAAAGAAGCAGAAGATGAGCAGAAGGGGTGTAGCTAGGGACTTAGGCCCTTTTCTTCAAAAAAAAAATAGAGACTTAGGCCCAATAGGCCTTTTGACACGTGGCCGGTTCTGAGTCGTTGTCGGCCACGTGACGTGGGGCCCATTGGATGGGGGTGATGAGCTGGCGACGAGTCACGTCCGCGTTGGAGGACATCTGGACCGTTGGGGGTCGAGGATTCGGACGCGTGTCAGTGACGTGGCCCGTTCCTCGTCGCTGAGGGTGCGGATCTTGCGTGGGATTTTTGGGAGGTGGAGAGGATTAGAGGTTTGGGTCGTGGTGACCTGTCCTCCTCGTTGGAATTTCAATTTTGGGGCCGCGGGAGAAAGATTTTCAGGTATGATGACAGCTTTTTAATTCGATGATTGTTCGATTTGGTGTTCTGATTTTCAATGGTTGATCCCCTTTTCAATGGTTTTCCTTTCTCGGATTCTGTCCGATTTGGTCGCCTCTTTTCCCTCCTGTCCGTCGTCGTTGTTCGTGTGTCTTGGTTTTCTTTGGTGAATTCCGTATTTCGTCGAATTTTGGGGCGGCGGTGTGCGGTGTGTGAAGAATTCGATGACGTGGATTGAATTCATGAGCCCAAATTTTCCGGCAATCTTGGGGATTTCATGAAATCCTTGGGCAAAGCGAGATGGATGACGAAACATAAATGATTGAGAAAGTATAATAACCTCAGTAGGGATTAAATATGCAGCCCTTGTTTGCACAGTTCCATCCACGTATATGGGCTAATGAACCTATGTCCTATTATAACACGCTGATAATGTACAACATGCTAATAAAGTGAAGGGACCTGAACGTCTGAATCTGAAGTTACAATAGAATGGACCTAGTTTCCATGGGTAGGACCTTGTTCAAGGTGACCCATTTTTTTCAGCAAATGACCTGTCCGTGAATTAAATTTTCTTTATCTTTTACTTTTTTCAACTAGATGGGCCTGATTGCTCCTGATTCATTCCCTGTGCTAATTCTGCTGAATCATCTAGGAGGAAATCAAAATTCATAAATCCCTGTGCTACTTCTGCTGAATCATCAACGATTATCATGCTGCTCTTCAATTTATTGTTTTTTTCTTTTTCTTTTCAAGTTTCTTAAAACATCTATAAGTTATTTTCATTTGTGTTGTAATGTAAGTGCTTTTCATTTAGAATAAAACGGAGAAATTGCTGGGTTTTTTGATTTTGGAGAGTATCTGATAACGGGTGGTTGTCAGGTTTATCTGCGAAAAATCCTGCTGTTAAGACTGTCATCATTCTCCGGATTTAAATGGGAAACAGTGAAGCTGCCACACCGTTGAAACCTACGAACGCGTCCTCTGCTCTGGTGCTCTATCTATCAAATCAATTATAATATTTATTTTTCCCTCGATTAATCCTCTGTATAGATTCCAATTTTATTTTTTTAAAATAATTTGTGTTGTTTTGGCAGGAGCAGAACAGCGCACATCCATATCGTGACTGGACTACGATGCAGGTGACTTTTACTGTGATATGTCTCCCTTTGATATGTCTTCATTTTACGACTAGTATTCACTTGATATGTCTTCATTTATCATGGATTCATCAGGCCTACTATGGCGCCGGAGTATCAATGCCACCATATTTCGGCAGCAATGTCACCCAAGCTCATTCTCCTCATCCATATATGTGGGCTCCTCCGGTAAATACACAATTTGTTGTACAAATTCCTCATTTTTGGATTTGAAACCTATGATCGAAAGACTACGCTTTATGCTGTCCATTTAACTAATTTCATTTCACCAGAAGAGGTCCATGGAGACAGAGAATTTATACTCGATTACGTCCTACTCTTGGATGATCCTGAATTTATCTCATAAATATCGAAACAGACATTCAGCAGGATTGCTTCTCTTTATTGTTCTATTATCTTGAGTTGCCCTTCAATCCACATGTTTATTTGTGGCATAAAATTCACTGCTATATTGATTCCCTTTATTAAGTTATAGTTTTGAAAGAGTCTAACATGTATTTACAGTAAACCTTTCTTAAAAAAAAAAGTATTACAGTAAACCTTACTGCTACATGTTACTCTCGTGAGAACTTTTGGCTCCATTTTTTTCAGATTTCTACTTCCCTGAGGTATATGTCTTGATTAACTTTCTTTCAAAAAAAAAATATATGACTTGATTTACTATATCCAAAATAAAATTTCGTATTAACTCATCCTCAGTGAGTTTTTTTGTGCACGTTCTGTCTTTCGTGTGGTCTGACTACTCTGTAAATTTTTCCTCTTTTCCATAGATTCTGATGCCACCCTTTGGCACTCCATACTCGGCTATCTATCAGCCCGGCTGTTCTTATGCCCAACCCCCAGATTCAAATGTAACTCAACATTTAATCCCTCTTTTTTAACAATCTTAACTCTGTTTGAAATCATTTTAACATTACCGTATGTTTTCTTGTTTTAAGGGTGGCAACGCAGCAGTCACATCTCCGCCGGAAACTATAGCTGGGGCAAGTGAAAACCTTTCGAACAATCTGTTTTCATTTTTAGTAAACTTTTTCCCGTCTGAATTTATGGCACAAAAAATTTAAACCTTGTATTTTAAGAAAAGAGGAAGATCAACCGAAAGGATGTTTAAAGATGTTTATCCCTTAATCATTTGATTGACATTCCCCTCGCAATGTTTCGAATGACACCTGCAGGTAGTTGCAGAAACCAAGTCATCAGCTCATAATATGCGAGCAGCAGTTGCAGCTTCTAATCTCTTGAAGGAGAATGAATCAGGAAGTGGTGCCGAAGCACCTTCGGATAGGTTATTTTTATTAATTCTCATATCATCATTGAGCATATAAAATTAGGAATTATTTGATCGCTTAGCATTAGACAATCTTAGTTGTTTGATTACTAATATGCGGTTACTTCTGTAAACCAGTCAGAGTGAAGGGCTCGATTCAAGTGGTGGAAGCACCAAGCGCAATTTTCGCCACGTACGGAATCCTGCAAAAAAAAAAAACAAAGAAAAAATTTTACTGTGTTTTCTACCTACCCTTCTTTTTAAATCTTAAACTGAATTTCTTTCCGGGTTACAGGCTAATGCTGCCCTCGATAATCGCTCCACGCAAACCTTTGTTAGAGGCAAGAACCTTCTGATCCGACTTTACTTCGAAAAACTTCATTTCCAGTTCGAAATTTGCTTGAGCGTTCTATTATAAATGCAAGTAACAGATTAATCAATGACAAAACGGATGACATACCTCCACTTCAGATGCAGTCATATTTCCATTCAATAATCTGATTTTAATTTCTTTTAAAATTTGGTCGCCTAATCTCAAAACAGAGAACGGCGGGGGACGCTCTACCGCCGCAGGTCCACATCTACCGATCCACGCTCATCTGGTACGTTGCCCAACATTTGACGCAAAAAACTTGTTAGAAATTCGATTACTTTCTTTGTTTTTTCTTTCTGAGTTCTTCCGGTTTCTTTCGGATCTGGGATAAAACTGATTTCACAACAACAAAGCAAAAAAAAAGGAAGCCTGGATCATCTTGTGGCGATTCGATTCCTAACCAGCCGCTCAAATTCGAATCATGTTCGTAGCAGGACGACCGGGAGGTGAAGAAAGAGAAGAGAAAACAATCAAACAGGGAGTCTGCCAGAAGATCACGGCTGAGGAAACAGGTGGGGACGAACCCAAACCACTCAATCCACGCAAAGAAACACGATTACCTCAACCGATCCAAAAAAAAAAAACCAATTTTTTTCCTCTAACCTCAGGCTGAAACCGAAGAACTCGCCCAGAAAGTGGAAGCCCTAGTTGCCGAGAACCAGGCCCTGAGATCCGAAGTCGGCCGTCTCACCAAAGAATCAGCGAATCTCAAGCTCGAAAACTCCGCACTTCAGGTAAAATCCCCACTCAGTTTCATCCTTGTTCTAACAATCACGAGCTAAAGATCCAATTTTGGGCCTCAGGCGAAGCTATCGAATCGATCGGAATCCACCGCCATCGCCGCCTCCTCCATCACGGAGAATCTCATCTCGAGAATTCACAGCTCCGCCGCGGACGACCGGGCGGCTCCGCCGGCCGTGGAAAACCCACAAACTGTCGCCATCAGCTGACGGCATGAAAGGATTTCTCGGTAGGAGAGGAGCTTCTCTTCGCCCTCCCTCCACTCCACTCTTGTATTAATTAATTTCATTAACAGTCTCCTCTTTAATCTTTACCCCCAGACAGAAAAAACCCTTCTTACCACGGTTAAAGACAACTCCATCGTCTTTAAACTTTTCCCTTCTTCTCTGCGTAGATCGTACGCAGTCTGCTCTCCTCCCTTTATAAGTACCCATTCCCCCCTTCCAACTCTTTCATCTCTCTCTCTCTCTCTCTGTCTCTCTGTCTCTCTCCTTCTTCTTTGCTTGCTCTTGTTGAAGAGAGAGAGATGGCATCCAAGCGCATCTTGAAGGAGCTGAAGGAGCTGCAGAGAGACCCACCAACCTCTTGCAGCGCAGGTAATTTATTGATCAGAATTGGCTTGTATTGTAATCGATTGTTGAAATTTTTCTAACAATTATCAAAATTTGCAGGGCCAGTGGGTGAAGATATGTGCCACTGGCAGGCCACTATCATGGGGCCTCCTGACAGCCCATATGCTGGAGGGGTGTTCTTGGTCTCCATCCACTTCCCTCCTGACTACCCCTTCAAGCCCCCAAAGGTTTTCTACTAACCCACCATATAATTATGATGGTTTTACACTTCCCTCCTGACTACCCCCTTCAAGCCCCCAAAGGTTTTCTTCTAACCCACCATATAATTATGATGGTTTTTCCAATTCCCTCCTGACTACCCCTTCAAGCCACCAAAGGTTTTCTACTAACCCACCATATAATTATGATGGTTTTTCCAATTCCCTCCTGACTACCCCTTCAAGCCACCAAAGGTTTTCTACTAACCCACCATATAATTATGATGGTTTTTCCAATTCCCTCCTGACTACCCCCTTCAAGCCCCCAAAGGTTTTCTTCTAACCCACCATATAATTATGATGGTTTTTCCAATTCCCTCCTGACTACCCCTTCAAGCCACCAAAGGTTTTCTACTAACCCACCATATAATTATGATGGTTTTTCCAATTCCCTCCTGACTACCCCTTCAAGCCACCAAAGGTTTTCTACTAACCCACCATATAATTATGATGGTTTTTCCAATTCCCTCCTGACTACCCCCTTCAAGCCCCCAAAGGTTTTCTTCTAACCCACCATATAATTATGATGGAGGGGTGTTCTTGATCCAGCTGTTTGCCGCTTTGTCGGGTGACCACCCTCTTTCGAAAAAGAATTATGATGGGTTTTTTTAATATTATGCCTCTCCAGGTGGCTTTCCGGACGAAGGTGTTTCATCCTAACATCAACAGCAATGGGAGCATCTGTTTGGACATCTTGAAGGAGCAATGGAGCCCTGCGTTGACCATTTCTAAGGTTGACTTTAGGAACAGATGGGTTTTTGGTTTTTTTTGTTAAGAGCATGGTATGATCAAATAAATGTTCACTTTACAGGTGCTTCTATCGATCTGCTCACTGTTGACGGATCCGAATCCGGACGACCCGCTTGTTCCGGAGATTGCCCATTTGTACAAGACTGGCCGGGCCAAGTACGAGGCCACAGCCCGGAACTGGACTCAGAAGTATGCCATGGGTTGAGTATCTATCTATCTATCCATCTATCTATGTGTTTCCTTTAATATTTGATGGTAGCCCATTAGAAGTCGCGAGTAATGTTCTGGTGATTATCGAAACCAAAAAATGATCCATAAAAAAAACCACTTAAGTAGAAGACTTGCACTGATCAACATCTGGCAACATGGGTTGACTTCTTTTATTTTCATTTCAATTTCATTTATCCAAGTGATTCCAGTAACCCAGTCGAAACCAGATAAATCGTCATCATGGTTATGGGCACCTGAGAATTAGAACTACTCAAACAGCTGCTTGATTCAGCACAATGGGAAAGTTTCTATCCAAAAACAGCAAGATCTTAAATCCACTTTTCTGTCTCAAGAGAGCAAGATGGAGGAAAAAATCTTAATCATATTATTAAAGACTGTTGGCAAAAAGTAAATCCAAAAATAAGCCTCGAGTAGAAAATTCAGGATAAGTGCCTACGTTATATTGTCAAAGGGAGAAAGCGAGAGTTGGACATCGACCAGAGAAAGGGATTGTGGGGGGATGAAATTCCATAATGATTAAAGGCAAAAATAATGCTTAAATAAAATGATTAAAATGCACCGGTGGCTGAAAAGATAGAAATAATTAAAATCGTATCACCACCACTAGGGATGATCGTGCGGTGCAGCGCGGAAATTTCCAACAAGTGGCAAACTTCCAATGGCCCCAAAACCTCCCTGCCACAGGACTATAGCAGGCTGCATGTTTATGTAGAAAAAATCACTACATTTTATCTGTTTCAAACAGGTTCTGAACCAGCAAACTCTCAATGCACAGACTGAACCTGTTGACCAATTGCCTGCATGAGTCATTTATTTAATTTACATTTAAGAAAAAAAATATATCAAAACTGCCCCTTTGCTCTGCCAGACCCCAGTCAGTGGGTAGGGTCAATGCTCAGACAGCTGGCCGAGGGGCGGTTCAAAAATTCAAACCGCACTGTTTAACGGCTGCCCGGTTGGACCGGTCCCCGGTCCAAAATGTCAAAGCCTACCAAGGATTACTCATTGAAGGAAAATATACTCAAACCTTTAGAGGCATTTAAAAAGAAGATGAAGTCTGTGGCATATACAAGCATCTCCCACTCATTAAACCAGCCAAAGCCGGCTGAAGAAAAACTTCAAAAGTCTGTCAAGAAAGAGGTACTGACATCAAATGGCTCGCCAAGGAGGCTGTATTCACATGATATACCATCACTGAGAAGTAGTTCTTCGAACTTTCTTCTACCCTCTGGCAGAAAACACATCCAAAGGTCGCCTCTCATCCCCATATGAAGTACTCACCGATTTATAAGCATGGTTTTCAGGGGCCTCTCTATGAAACTGTCCTTCCGGCAAGAGGCTGTTGTTCATGGAGACCTGCTGCATGCCCAGAAGCACTAGCACGCTGGCAGTAAAAAGAGTAGCATTGCCCAACGCGCTTACCAGCCTGTCCAATCCGAAGAGCTTCTTCACCAAAGTCAGACTAGAAAGAAATATATGAACCACGCCGTGCGCTTTCTTGGCCTTGTTGTGCGTGCCTGGCGGCGCGATCTGACCATTGTCGGATACATCGCCAACAAAGGCCATGGCTTCTTCAATCACCTTATACTTCCTCCCGTGGAATTCGGACAGTCTCATGGCCAGGATGATGCGGCTCTGTTCTAGCCGCGCTATTGCTGCATCTCTTTCTGCCCTTTGTTGTGATTGGATGGTCTGGAAGGTAAGTATTTATGTTAAGTTTTACACTTTGAGATTTAAGCATCAATTTTTCATTCAAACCAGAATGCCAGGTCAATTATGCGAGACTATCAGTAATGTATTTATTCACGCGTAAAACTTAATCAGTCAAGTGTTATTAGTTGAACATATTTATTTTCTCAAGGAAAACACTGGAGTCAGTTGTTAATTAGGATTGGAGGACGAAGACAGATTTGTCATTGTGATCCGCCACCAGCGTCACTGTAAGCATCATTATCCGCAGTTAGGATATGGATGATTATATTGCCATCACCATAGCAATCCAAGCTATGTACCAATGGCTTTGAGGATGACAAGTTCATCATCGCGATCATCATCCTCATCCTGTAGCAGACGAATTACAGGATGATGATGAGTCATCGTCGTCCTCTCATTGTGCGAAAGAGTCAACGAAGAGAGACTTCCATTTAGAGGGAATGAACTTTAGTATATAAAACGAATTCGCCCTCCATTCGTCATCATTAGTTGTATGCCTTAATGATGACAATAACGAAGACAATCCATCCTCATGAATATTTTGCTGGACAATGATTTGTCCTCGTCAACATTTCTCTGGACAATGACAATGACGATCTCCACATAGTCATCGTCATCCACGTAGAACAAATGATTTTGACCGCCAATAAAGGGTATTATAATGATCATCAATTGACACGATCTCACAATTTCTGGAAAATTAAGAAAAGGATGAGTGGTTGACGAATAAAAAACAGTTAAAAACGATCACAATTATTTTTAATTGAGAAATTACAATTCATACCCTAGTACATTGGTTTCATTGAAACTTTAATTTCATACCCCGGTACTAAAATAGGTTCCAGAGAAAGTTATAGTCAAGAATCAGCACCCAGCTGGAAGCTGAAGAGATAAAACATTATGGATCCCCCCCAATTAATTATAGAGCAGTAACCCATCATAGAAAACGTAGATCAAGAGTATTTCTGATTCTCTTTGGACACTATAACCATAAAAAATGAGCAACGATTAGCAATTATAGCAAAATGTATCCCGTATTCAGTATTTCGATCGAAGACTAATAAAAATAACAAGCAAGACATTATCTTGATTACCTTGAAACGAAATAAGATGAAACAAGATGACCATGGTCGAAAACTCAACAGAAAAGGGGCAAAAAGAAAACACCCCATCAAGTTATTACCACAATGAGAAACATCAAGAAACGATGATTCGAACCTTCGCTGGCAATTCCCTCCATAAACATACACATGGGGATTGCATACGATCGCTTCGGAAAGAATTCGATGAAACCCGGAGTAATATAGAAAAAGGGGAAAGAGAAAAAGGGCTTACATGCAAGAACTCAAGCTGCTCCTCAAGATCCTCGAGAGCTGTTCTAATGGAATTGAGGCTCCTCACCTCGGCAGCGGTGGCGTCGTCTTCGTCGAGTTTGAATCCCTTGACGTAGACGTAGCCCCTCTTCCACTCGTCAAGAGAGCCTATCGCGGCAGATTTCTTCTCATCGAACGTCTTCGCGCAGTTGTTCGCCGCAGTTGACCTGAGGAAGTTGGACTTGGACAAGGTGTGAATGGTGTCGCTAATCCTGTCGTGCAAATCGCAGATTTTCTCGGTGGCGAGCTCCATCCTTTCCCCGTCCATCTCCCACTTCATCTCGGCCGCGTAGGGAGGGAGAGTGGCCCAGTTCATCCAGCTCCCGCCACACGAGTGGGAGAGACGGACCTGGCAACATCTTAAAAGAGAGAAAGATAAAGAGAGAGCGATAAAGAGAGAGAGGGCGAGAGAGAACGATAGGGGGAGGAGAGAGGGAGAGAGTGATAGAAAAAGAGAGAGAGATAGATTGATTATAGAAAGAGAAATAGGGAGAGAGAGATAGAGGGAGAGAGATAGAGAGAAAAAGAGAGAGAGAGAGAGTGGGAAAGAGAGAGAGAGAGAATGAGAGAGATAGAAAGAGAAATAGGGAGAGAGAGAGAGAGAGAGAGAGAATGACAGAGGGGGGGAGAGAGAGAAAGAGAGAGGTAGAGAGAGAGATAGGGGGAGAAAGAAAGAGAGAGAAAGAGATAGAGGGAGATAAATAGAGAGAAAGAGGGAGAGGAGGGAGAGAAACAGAGAGAAAGAGATAAATAGAGAGAGAGGGACAGGAGGGAGAGAAAGAAAGAGAGAGAGAGGGAGAGGACGGAGAGAAAGAAAGAGCGAGATAAATAGAGAGAAAAAGAGAGAGAGAGAGAGAGAGAGAGAGAGAGAGATAAATAGAGAGAGAAAGAGAGAGGGAGAGAAAGAAAGAGAGAGAAAGAGATAAAGAGACAGATAAATAGAAAGAAAGAGATAGGGAGAGGAGGAAGAGAAAGAAAGAGAGAGAAAGAGATAAAGAGACAGATAAATAGAGAGAGAAAGCGAGAGAGAGAGAGAGATAAAGAGAGAGACAAATAGAGAGAGAAAGAGAGAGAGAGAGAGAGAGAGAGAGAGAGAGAGAGAGAGAGGGAGAGGACGGAGAGAAAGAGAGCGAGATAAATAGAGAGAGAAAGAGAGAGAGAGGGAGAGGAGAGAGATAAATAGAGAGAGAAAGAGAGAGGGAGAGGAGGGAGAGAAAGAAAGAGAGAGAAAGAGATAAAGAGACAGATAAATAGAAAGAAAGAGATAGGGAGAGGCGGGAGAGAAAGAAAGAGAGAGAAAGAGATAAAGAGACAGATAAATAGAGAGAGAGAGAGGAGGGAGAGAAAGAGAGAAAGAGAGAGAGAGAGAGATAAATAGAGAGAGAAAGAGAGAGGGAGAGGAGGGAGAGAAAGAAAGAGAGAGAGAGAGAGAGAGAGAGAGGGAGATAAATAGAGAGAGAAAGAGAGAGGGAGAGGAGGGAGAGAAAGAAAGAGATAAAGAGACAGATAAATAGAAAGAGAAAGAGAAAGAGATAAATAGAGAGAAAAAGAGAGAGGGAGAGAGGGAGAGGAGGGAGAGAAAGAGAGAGAGAGAGAGAGAGAGAGAGAGATAAATAGAGAGAGAACGAGAGAGGGGGAGAGGGAGAGAAAGAAAGAGAGAGAGAGAGAGAAAGAGTTAAAGAGAGATAAATAGAGAGAGAAATAGAGAGGGAGAGGAGGGAGACAAAGAGAGAGAGAGAGAGAAAGAGATAAAGAGAGAGATAAATAGAGAGAGAAAGAGAGAGGGAGAGAGAGATAAGGAGAGAAAAGAGAAAGAGATAGAGAGAGATAAATAAATAGAGAGAGAAAGAGATAAAGACAGAGATAAAGAGGGAGGGAGAGAGAGATAGGGAGAGAAAAAGAGAAAGAGATAGAGGGAGATAAATAAATAGAGAGAGAAAGAGAGAGGGAGAGAAAGAAAAATAGGGAGAGAAAGAGAAAGTGAGGGAGAGAGAAAAAAGAGAGAGAAGAGAGAGAAGAGAGAGAGAGAGAAGAGAGAGAGAGAGAGAGAGAGAGAGAGAGAGAGAAAGAGTGAGAAGGGGAGAAAAGAGAGAGTGACAGAGAGAGAGAGAGAGAGGGAGAGATAGAGAGAGAGAGGGAGGGAGGGAGAAAGAGGGGGAGAGAGAGCTTTTGATGTGGGGTTTGCTGGCCACAAGAGATGGGGCCACGCCTCAACCTGAAAACGGCCTCACAACCTTGGACCATTGACTTTAGATATAATAAGTTCATTTGAGGAAAACCCATTTTATGTTTTATACCCCTTCAAGTGTTACCCTTTGTTCTGACCCAGTTGAGTCCAATTTTGGGCAATTACACTGTTTTGAGGCAGAAGGGGGCGAATATTCAAACAGTCTTATGCCCAGCTGTCTCACAGTCATTGAGCATTCTCTCCGCCCGTCATATAGAGCCTGTGGAGGGGTGAATTAGGGTATTGGGGGAGACTATGAAAATTTGCCCACTTGGTTTGAATTTTTATTCAGAACATTGGACCAACACTACCTTTGAGTTGGGTTCAAGAGTTAGATTTGGTCAGCCTAACTGACATATGGACGTGGTGTAATGCTGATAATGAAAACGAATCATGATGGGCATCTCAATATCAGGATAGAATAGCAGTACTTATTCTTGCTCAAATGATGTACATAGTTGATTGTGTAACCATTTGTGTGGAGACACTTGGGATTGATATTGGGTGCTCTATAGCGAAAGAGTCCGCTCAATTGATCTATATCAAACGTTAGTAGCTTCATACCTAGTTCTCAACCAGGTTGCACATGCGAAGTTGGTCCTTACTCAAGAAAAACCAAACGTATATGCACACGTGGAACTGGAAAATATTATTTATTATTTAAAGTCATTGACTTCCTTGAAGTTGAAAAGGTTTAATTAAATATGTTTGATAGATAGGGGGAGAGGGTGAGGGACATGGATAGAAAAGAAAGAGAAGGGAAAGAAGATTTTTTGTAGGAGGGGGAGAGAGAGGTACATAAGGGAAAATAAGGGGATGGAGGAAGAGAGGGTAATAGAGGGTGAGGAAGGGAAAGAGAGGTCGTGGGGAGGGAGATGCTACAGGAGAGTGGGAGAGGGAAGGGGCAGGGAGAGTGTTGGTGTAACTTACAATACATTTCCTTTAACCAAATGTTATGTTACATGCTTGAAGTTTTTTAAGAAATTAAGTAGCACCCTTACTATCAATTATAAATATTATTGTTGGGCCAAATCTGGTAGACATGGTTCAGTTGTAGATGATTTTATGGAGGAAGAGATGCTTTGGTTCCAATTGGCAGCACTTATTGGACAGTTCCCCATTGGCAGTGCGATCCAAATTACCCATATCGAGCCATGTGGCCGGTGTACCACGTGGCAGATTATTTTTTCAAAAATCAAATAAAATCCCATATATTACAAAAATACCCTTATAAATTAAAATTTCCATATCTCCCCTCATAGACATTTTTTCCTCCCAAAAGTTCTCCACTAGCTCAATTGTTGAATCCTCTATATTTTTGAATCCTCAAATATCTAAGATCATGATGAAAATCAGGGCCTATCTCAAATTTAATGACGATCTATTCGTGATGGACTGTACTATTGGTCCAACTTCTCTATTTTACGCAATTGGGACCTGATGGCACACGCCATCAAGGATCGTCATCGACGTCATCGGGGCCACGCGCCCGCGACGTTGAAGACCAGATGATCTTGCTCCGGTTATCCTTTCCCGTTTTCGGTCTATATTTCTCTCGTGTTTTTGCTTTTATCCCGTTCTCGTTCGTCTCGTTTCTTCGTGTTTTGTCCCATTCACGACATCCGTCCGACCGTCGTTCCGTCGTCGAGGAGGATGGGCCTTCCTCTAACCCATCGCCCCCTTGCTTCCCCTTTTCTCTTCTTTCTTTCCCCCCGTTTCCTTCATTTCTTTCTATTCTCTAATGTCATTTTTCTCTGTTTGTAATAGGGGGAGCCCATTTACAAAGGCTCCCCTAATGGACTTCCCTAAGGCCCATGTAAGGGCCCATCTCTTCTCCCCCGTTATAAGGGAAGAGAGGGCGAACTAGGTCTTTAGAGACCATAATTTTCTAAGATGCATTTCATCGAACCGGTTGTGGTCTCTCCCTTCCTCGTTTGAGAAGAGAACAAAGAGAAGGAAGAAGGAATCGGAAGGAAGAGAAGAGAGGACCGTCGCCGTGCAGCCTGACGACGCTGCCCCGCGGCCAAGGACGCCGACGCCGCCGCCGAACGCGCGCCTGCGCGATTTACTGGCCGCCGCCGCCGTCGCCGGCCGGCGCCCTCGCGCCAGCCTCTCGTACGTACCGACGCCGTGAAAAGAGACCCGACGCCGCCCGCTGGCGCCCCGCGCCGACGTCTCCTCTCTTACTCGACGCCGCCGCGCCGCCCATCGCCGACGACCGCCGACGGTCAACCCGACGGGTCAGACGGCCGCCCGACCTGAACTTCGGGCGACGGGCCATTAACCGGACGATCGGGTCGATCAGTCGGCCCGACCGATCCGACCCGGCCGATCGCTCGACCAGTCCTCTCCAGTGGAGCCGACCGACGGCGGGATTTGTCCGTTCTGGAATCGCTTGGCCCATTGGTCCGGGCACCCCACCGAACCGTTCCTCCTCATCGACGTCCATCCTTTTACGAGAAGCTCCGGCATCATCCGCCGCGCGTCGAGCCGCCGTGTCTACTCCGGCGTTTCTCCGCCCCACCTGCCCCGACACGCCCCCACGAATACGAGAATCTGCACTACGAGCCACTGTCGATGAGGTACACCCACCTCTCCCGTCGCTCGTTTAATTACCTCTTGTAGTATTCTTTCATCTCGTCTCCTCCGCGCTCGGGCTAGGTAGGTGAGAGAAAATATAACTAGAGAAACTACGTCTTCGAGTGTCTTACTAGCACGGACGAGACCGTCTATTATGTGCGAGCCCAACGGATTGATTCTATTCGGCCGTAGATGTCCTCGTCGCTCCGACGAGGTTCGAGAGGCCCCGTCGCGGTCACTTGGCGACCCCCGTCCTAGCTTGGAGCTCGGTGCCTCCCTCGAGTCGGAGCATGCACGTACGACACGTAGGCCATTCATCTTCACGTAGATACATACCCGTTAGGGTATCCATCGGACGACGACACTGCCGTAATCCGATACTTTATCATTTAGCGGCAACGAACTATCATATCGGTGTCGACCAGACGATGTTCTAGACGCCGTCCGACATGAGGACCGGCTTTGACTCCTAAAATACTTATCCTTCTAGACTGGGGAGGATGATCATCGGGGATAAGCTTATAGAAAACTCCTCGCCACTTGAGCATTGGGGACCAAACTAATATATGATATTAAAATTGATTACAAGTCATATCTGACAGGTGCTCAATCATATGTATTATGTAGAGATGGTCGTGCGGTCCAGTATGAATTTTTCGGTCACTGTGCAAATTTTTTGGTCACACGGCAGGCCTAGGTTGATGTCCACATCGCACAAATTTGCACCATACACCACACCACACAAATTTGCACAAATGATTGCAATGAGAGAGAGAGGATCGAGCTACGTTCTCAAGAGAGGGAGGGAAGAGTGAACGGGAGAGATAATTGCGAGAAAGAGAAAGAAGCATGATAGATAGAGAGCAAGAAAGAGGACGAGAGAGAAGAGCGACAGAGAGTGAGAGAGAGAAGAGTGTGAGAGAAGATAGAAGAGCGATAGAGAGAGAGAGGAGCACGAGAGAGAGAGAGAGAAGAGCGTGAGAGAGATGAAGGAGAGAGAGAAAGAGGGAGAGAGGGAAGAGCGTGAGAGAGAAAGAGGGCAAGAGAGTGCGAGAGACATAGGGAGAGAGAGAGAGAGAGAGAGAGAGAGAGAGAGAGAAGCACGAGAGGGAGAGAGAGGAACGAGAGAGCGAGAGAAAAGCGCCAGAGATAAAGAGAAGAACAATAGAGAGAGGAACAAGAGAGAGAGAGAGAAGAGCACAAGAGAGAAAGAGGGAGAGAGAGAGAGAGAGAAAAGCACACTAGCGAGAAAGAGAAGAGCGACAAAGGGAGAGAAAGAGGAAGAGAAGAAAGGGAGAGAGAAGAGGGCGATAGAGAAAGAGAGAGAAGAGTAAGAGAAGCATGATCTAAGGAAAGACCAAATTTTTTTTTTTTAAAAATAAGACACAACTGCACATTCGCACTGCACATGCCTCTGTGCAAAGTGCAGTGCAATTATTTCTGGCAGGTGTGCGATGTGCGGTTATACTCCATGTTGTAGTACCTATTTTGGGACTGTGATTCCCACAAGGGGAATGTCAATTTATCTGCTTATGTACACTTGAGGATGTTGGGTTTTGTGCCTTGGTTCAATATGGAAGCGTTTATCGATTCTCAATTGATCTTTAAACAAATACATCATATGTACCTTATGGGAAACTTGTTCTACCCTTGACCTGCTCACTTTGAGTCATCTTGACGCCATTCACGTGCCCAGTCTCTATAAGTATCCACACTATCACATTGCTCTTAGATCTCCACTTCTTCTTCAACTCTCATTGAAAATTTTGGAGATCTTCTCACCATGAAGACACTCTCCTTAATTGAGTAAAGAAGAGATCAGTGGGGCAAAAGGGGGGCCTCCCAATTCTGGCTGTCCTAGGTGCTTGAAATGAGTGTCCCTTCCCCTATTTATATTTCACTTAAGTTTTTTTCTCGAAATACCCATTCGTGTGACCAACGCCCCTATGATCTTATGCGTATGACCCTCTAGGTCCATGTATCATTCTAGTTAATAACTTTAGTGGCCCAATAACAAGTATTAGCTAACCTTATTAAGTAACTATATCAACATATAGATTAATTAACTAAGGATCACTTTAACCCAATCAATAAGTTAAATTATTGGAGGCTCATAAGTCAATGGTCAAAATATTGGCATCCATCCACGAGATGTCCTTGGTGTTTCAAATCAATAGATCACTTATACAACCGTGACATGAATCAACGTGATTGACATTTATATATAATACCATTCAGGGGTTCATCAAATCAATTCAATGTGAACTCTTTCTCTAAAGAGCACCCACTATTTGTCCTTAGTGTCGCCACACTAATAGCCATAGGATCTGCTATACTTATCGTATAAGTAGGATCAGTTAGTGCAATTCTATCTAGATAATTCTATGTCCATCTCGACTATCCTCTAAGTAGGAATATTTATAATACATATTTAAATCTTAGTGATCATTGTATTATGATCTCATTATAATTCACTAGGTCATTGCCTATATTCATAAACTTTATTATAAATATCACACTAGAATAATAATGAATGTACTATTTTATTCAATGAACTTAATAAAACATGGTGGTGTAATTTGACTTGACGACCATATACTATCCATCAAAGGGTTGTGTGTAATGCCAAATTTTAGTGGGAGCCCTTATCGGTGAATAAAACATCTACACAATTTTCAAAGGTCTTAATTGACATAATCCCCTCCAAGCACTCTTTATTAAGTAACCCTCTACATGGCATGTTTGATGCAAATCCTATGACAAGTTGATACTTTATGATGTGCTCAAGAACTTGAAGATGGTCTTCAAATATTAAAGTTAGCTTGTGTCTTTGTGAATGATTCTCATGCCAAGCTGACATTTGATAATGCTAATGGGATACAAGTAAGGAGTTTGAATTGAAGAGTGAAAAACTCAAATTTGGGTTTAAAATTATGTCATTGTTTTTTTGAGTTTAATCAATAAATTTTATAAACTAATACTCATGTAATAATTCTAGTTAGTGGATGCGTACAGGGCATCCCCACATGAAATAAATATTAGGGAAATAACTATCTCTTGATAGGGTAAGATGAGAAAGGATATGTATAGTATAAGAGGTAGCAATGGGATGGCAATGGTGAGAGGAGAGGGGACTTGCTCAGTACTTAACTACGAAGGAAAGTAGGAAGAAGGAAAGTAGGATGACATGAGTAGTATGATATGTAAGAAGGAAAGTAGGAAGGATGACATGAGTAGGATGATTGGAATTCATGGTTTAAGATAAACAAAGTTGTACAGGGAAGATGGCCGATGTACGAGATGAGTGAGAATGGAAATAGAGGAAGATAGTGTTTTTGGGTTTATTAAAAAATGGAGGAGAGAACAAGGGATGATAATGTAACGATGTAGATGATGTGTGATGGTGATGATGGATTGGAGTGGAGGTGACGAGGAAGGGGATATGGATACGATTGATTTATGTGATGGAGAAAGACACTTTAAGGTAGTGGATTAACATTAGATCCCTAGCTGCGCTAGAATCAAGGGGCAACTTCCTAATATATATGAGCCCCTCCTATTCTATGTTGACCTTCTCAAAGCACTCAAGATACTAACAAAACCTTGATGGACCTTCAAAAACCTCACTCTCTTTCAGTCTGCTTCTATAGGAGGAAGTGAGTTCAAAGATTATTTACAAATGTCTAGGGCTTAATTGATAGATCCAATCACACAAATGGATAGAGGAGAGAATGATGAAGCTACCCTCAAAATTTGTGCTTGATCAACCTCTAGATTGTCAGATTTGAGCACTGAAGTTGGAAGATTTCTAGCCATTGCTTTAATATACATATTTCTCTTTCCTCGTCCTCGTCATCACCAACACATCATTTTTAGGGTTTTGCCTTTAGCTTAGAGTTAAATGTAATTATTGGCCATGATTTTTCTCATTATCCTCGATCGACGGCTCGTGTGGTGGCATGTGTCCCTACATGAATAAGATTAAAACAATGCTAACATTATATTATTATTGTAAATCATAATAATACAATAATCAAAAGATGTGTGTGATTTGGCAGCGTGTCAGCATCCACTAAATCTATGAACTTTTCATTAAGAATTAGTGGTTGCCGGACACATCAGTGCCATGTGTACAGATGGTGTTATGTGTCTTGTGACAGGTCAAGTTGGTGCCACAACTTTTGAGTGGTCTCACCTTTTTATGTACATAGTATTTTATTCCACTCCCTTAATCTCCGAAATCACATTTATTAAAAAATTAAATCTCACCTTTTTCAAATTGGGCCATGTCATTAATTTAAGAAAAAATAAAAACCATTAGCAATCATTGGTCGTTATGGCATTGTTATTCGCAATGCCATAATTGTGATTTTTGCAATTAGTGACTTAATCATTGTGGAAGACAATGATTTTTCAATGTTCAACAGTTCAGATAGTGCCACGTGGCATGATTGATGATTAATCCCAAAAATTACTTAAAAAATTCATATAGAATCAAATAAAGGGCCAAAATAATAAATAAATATGTTATGTCAAGAAATATATTTATTTATACCTTCATAAATATGATGTACAAAAATAAAGGAAAAATCATACTTGACTCCAAATAATAGTTTCTTTCAGAATATAATGTCAACATATGTAAAATACTTTAAAAGTCATAAAATAGATTTAATCATCTTAGGGTTGATAGCACTCACATGTAATCACTTTAATGAAAATAAACAAGTAAATATTTTCATATTAACCTATTAAAAATGTGAGTTATGAAGTATTTCAGTACGATGCAGTTGAGTTTTAGGCACCTTCAATTAGCTACTAGCTATTGAGGTAACACGAAGACAGATAAACTAAGGCCATGAAACACTATTTGATAGTCATCTCAAGAGTCTATTCATGGCTCACATGCTCAAGGGATCTTCTGCATACGCTGGTGTGTTGTCGATGATTGAATTGACAAGGAAAATCAACTCAGAGATTGATTCTACCTTCAATTCATTCATGACTCGTACTTAACTTGATTGAGAATGCCAAGGGAAAACCTTTAGGGAGAAAAAAATCCTTAGGCCCATTATTTAGTATGACCAACCGGGAGTTCAATGTCCTTCAGAAGGCCTAATGTTCGAAGGACGTTAAGATAACCCTTTCACAAAAGGATTTATGAAACAATGAATATTTACAATGTGGTCTAAAAGGTCACTAGAAGAGGAACTACCTTTAGTGCCTCATTAAGATAGCTCAGAGAAAGTTCAAGCATAGGGATGCTTCAATTGCTTAAAAGTGAAATAAGTTGAGATAAAAAACATGAAGTTGAGGCTACGAAATATCTTTAAGATTACAATGATCTCTATTCAGTTAGAAAACCTCAACCTTCACTTGGGAATTATGATATCTTTGGAAGATTATTATGTTCCCAGCATAATAAAGAACATTATATCTGTTATGAACAGATTTGGATATTCCCATTCTATTGAACAATAGATGTTCCATTTATTTGAGAAACAAATTGATTACTTCGGCATCAATAGTAAGGGAATTAATGTATTGGATGTTTTTTACCACTATCTCAACATGATATTGCTCCTAACTAGAGCAAGAACTATGTGAAGAAGGCTCATCTTCATGATCATATAGAACATTGGCAAATGTAGATATGGTAAGATGCGAGGGATGCATAGTTAGTGTATTTTCTTTTGAATCATATGCAAATCTCTGAACATAGCGTATGGGCAAAGTACCCATGTCTCATATCTACTAAATAGTGTATGATACAAGCTGAGGTACGAGTCTACCCACCTGAAAGAATATCAAAACTTTTGATGAGATCAAAGATAAGAAAACCTGATTATGGTTCATGCAATTTATGAAGGATAATGTTATCCTAATTCAACTAACTCAACCACATACGTCTCAGATAAATACTTCAATTAGAGTGGAATCACACTTTGTTGGACATAGTGTGATCCACGAAAAGCTATGTAAGATTGCTAGGGATGAAATGGGTGTGGGAACTAATTATAGTTGCATGCCTGATGAGCTTGTTATCTAGTTAATTCTAATCCATAAGAGTTGTCTAAAAATAATGAAACCAAATTCTAAGTATGGGAGTCTTCTCACCCATAAGATGCGGGATGACTCAGATAAGCTAGAGTTGAGGACTATGAGGAATGGCTTTTATGGGCATCCAAATCAGATATTTTGGATGATACTTTTACTGCCTTGAGTAACAAAAATTATTCTGTTGGAAAAGGATTGTCTTTTTGTTAGATATGTATCTTCTATGAAACGCTAGTGGGAGCAAAAGTAGTATCGGATGAAATTCCAAATTCAAAACTATCACAACCTCGTTATAAATGACTATGTCCTGAAGCTGTTCAGATGTATACCAAAGAACTTCATGTTTGGTAGAGAGGACTGGACAACTTGATCATAATATTGAAAATCATGATTTGAGTGAATGTCAAGATACTTTATCTTTGAGATGTCAATCTCTAACCTACGAAGAGGCTATTCTAACTGTGTGAATGAGTGAGAACATAGGGATTCTGAAATTTGGTCCACGGACCTGAACCAAGTTTGGAGTTTGGTCGACACTCAGAAGGATATGGTACTCATCGTGTATAGGTGGATCTTTAAATAAAGATTAGTCCTGATGGACAAGTTCAAATATTTCAAATGGAATGTGCAAAGAGGAAGGGTTCTGACTAACTGCCATGATAAACCAAATTGTGACAAATTAGTGCATACTAGATGTAGATTTGTGTGTGATCTTTGGAGAATCTAGTTTGGAACTCCATGTAGCATTTAGAGATTGCATGTGCTGTGATGTGTAAACCAGGAGGAAAGATGTATATTTCTCCAAATGGATTGGGAAATGACACTATCAACGATAAAACTATATTATAATTTCATTTCTTGTATCAAGATTCAAGACATTCAAATTATATATATCTACGTAGTTGTAGAAATAGGGGCAGATCGATTATCATCAAGATAATTTTAACAGTAAATGTCAGAAAACATAATTCATCACCCTTTTAGGCACATTGGACAAAAGACAACCCTAAATCTAGAGAGATTATGATTGTTTCTTCGTATCTGCATGCTACTTGTCAATTATCACTTGAACTTACTGTTGCTTCCCTTGTAGTTTTTACCAATGATGTAAATGAATTTGAAACCAAAGAAGAGCTAACTGGGGATAAAAGCCCAAAGTTTAGTCAGATTGATATTTATGACAAATTATAAAAAATGGATTTTGATGTCAGTTAAGTCAACATAACTTCTGGTCAATTGAGACAACGATTGGGTTCTGTCATTGTAGAATCTTTATATGAAAAATCATGTACGTTGGTAATAATTTAAACAGCCGGACCAGGGGGGTGGGGCTGGTGTTCAATCGCTATGACCGTCTTCATTTGGATTTGAAAACCTGTGTTACATGTTCTAACTAGAGATGAAAGAGCGCACGACTTTTTTAGTTAATTTTCAGCCACTTTCAAATATGACACAATGTCCATCGTTGGCCGTAAACTGAAAAACAGCGATACTTCAACTCCCTCTTCTTTGTGGAGTTGACAAGCTTTCACACTTTTAAAAACACAGCTCAAAACTGGTATTGCAAGATGAACCAAACTGTGCTATAACACTTGAAATAGAGAGAAGGTTCAAATGATGAACAAAAGCCAAATGGAGAACTTATAAGGCTCTCATTTACATTACTTATAGAGTACGTGCATATTTTTTTCAGAATGGAGTATTTTTATTACAGTTTGATTTGAGGTTTCATGAATCAAGATAAAGGTTAAAGTAAATATTACCTTCTCCCAGACCTGTTCTTTGGAATTCCTACCAATGTCATATCTCTCCTGATTTTGGGCATGCAAATCTTAGTCAAATCTGAGCAAATTGGTTGAGCATGTTACCTATTCCATTTACTAATATCCAAATATCATCCATTCTAAAATATCTTCTGATATCAATCCACAGACTTATTAGGAGATGTGGTTGATATATATATCCGTGATGCAAGTAACATGGCAATGTCGATTGATAGAAGTGTCAAGAGATTCCTCGCTCAATGTCAAAAGAAGAATTAAAGGTGGACGGAGAGATCAGCTAAAAGAACGAAGAAGAATTCATGGAGGACTCCTCGTGTCTTCTGATATCTTCATACATTCAAAAAAAAATGTATGAAGATATTTTATTTATACCTCAACTCCCACGTGCTTAGTCAACGCTGAGTCAACTTACACGAGCCTACGTTTCTTCCTTTGATATTGCTTAGAGAAGAAACGTTGCGCATCATCTTCATAATTTTTTTTTTGAATGAATCTTCATACATATTAATAAACAGATAAAATATCTTCACCACGAACCTTTAACACATCGCACTATCTTTAACCACATATTCATTGTCCAATCACTGACAAATAGTATACTTAATGGTGTAAACTTAATTTAACACTTTCATAGTATTACAGAGAGATATAACCGCTGAAAATCTTATAGATCTCTGCGCTTTAACAGACATTTCTGACTTCTGCACGGCAGTATTGTGGATGAAACAAGCTATTTATGAGCTAGAAAACCTTAAAATCCTTCTTACGAGGTTTGTTATATTATTTCGCTCGACTATCTTCTTCAAGGAAACCCGATTTCGTTCAGTTTCCAAAAACCCCGATACAAGAGGAACATTCTCATCATTCGATCCCGAAATAATATTTATTGAAACTGGATGAAAATAATGTTCTAAAAGAGAAGATATGAACTAACGTTAAATATCTTTTCACAAAAACATGTCATCGATCGATTAACAATTAAGACCACAAATTTTGAGGAGATAAGCAAGCAAATATACCATAAGTTCATGGAAGATTTGTTTATCACGGTCGTGAAAATCCACCCTCCAACTTCCAAGAATCTACCATTGCAATATACTCTGCTTCTCAAGCTGGCTCATATAGTCCCAGGACATGACCATCGAGGCACCGCATAGAGGCAACCTATGAAGGGCAAGAGGGATTAAAACTTATGATTCTTCGCAATTATCCAAAATCATACTAAATATTTTGTCGAAACCATACTTTCCCATGGATTTCATGTTTGATCGGACCATCCAATTCCGCCCCAAGCGCCATCAACTTTGCCACTGTTCCACTTACGTCGGCCACAGTGAAGGATAACATTGATGAATATCCGGTCTGAGTGGGAAGATCCCTGAAAGGGAAGAAGGAAATGAAGCTACCTTCTCAATTAATATCGGAATTTTTTTGATTTTTTAATCATTGATGTAGACAGGCTCATGAACTTCGTTCTTCATTTGTCCTAATTTATTGATTTCAGCATGTGCATAAATAAAGATAGGAGGCCTCGACCACTGAAGGCGAGCATTACACGCAAAAAAACAGTTCCTGCAACGGCGCCAGGAAAAACAAGGGGAAAGGGAAAACATCAAAAGAATGCATGAATTCGATAAACTAGCGCTGTGAATCGAATTAAACCTCATAAACCCGTCGTCGATCGAAATCGGTCGAAAACTAAAGCGAAGAAATAAAGTTCTAATGCTGAACGCCAACGACATCAAAACTGGCCAGAATCTCCCGCGTTTTGAGAATTTGCAGTCAAATTAAGGAGGAAAAATGAATCCCGAGTCAAGGAACGCAGGTTTCATCGCACGATTATAGCATTTTTCATCAAATACTACCCTAAAAAACAGGGAAGGGGATAGCTAGATCACAAAAAAAACGATTATTTATAAGCTACCAACGTCGGTAAAGCACATTCACTGAAACCCACTTCTGGGAACCATAAAAAAAAGATCACATTGCTTTGGACAATGAAATCCAATGGAAGGGAAGAAGAACCTGGTTGACTGCATGAGCGCGAGCTTCAAGGGGCCGCTCTGGAGCTCAGCCCACCGGAGAGTGCAGACATCGACGCTGAAACCAAGTCCCTCTGAGTAGAACCGCGCCGCCGTGGGAACGTCCTTGTGTAGCTGCAAGAGCCATCGCAATGCCGCCATCTCCCCCTTCTCCGAGCCATGGAATTTACTCTCCGAGCTTGAATCTATTCTATAAACTGATGTTGTATATGTGGGCCGGCCCAAATATTGCTCCGACCCGAACTTTCTTCTATAGTGAGAGTCAATTAATTGGCAGCATGCGTCAATATTCATTCTAACTTATAAGTTTTTTGTTATTTGGATGGGCTTACAAAGTCTCAAAAGATCCCATTGAGAGAGACCTAAGGTTTGATATTCAAATTAATTGATTGCATTATTGATCAAATTTAGCCCAAGATCAGCCAGATTAATCTAGTAGGATCAGCAATCAGTCAGGATGATTGGATTGGGTTGTATTCATTGGACTGGATGGAACTGGATTGGATTGGATTGGATTGAATTGATATGGATTGGATCAGAAATGGGTCTACATTTCTATCATTAATAATGGTCCACCATGTCAATCAGATTCAATGCTTCAATTTAATTGACAATCTAGCTGTGAATGTGCCTAGTGATCATTAGCTCGATCAAATCATTTTATCTGATCAATTTTAGGATAGTCGGATAATTTCCATTGCCAGATCAGAATTGATCTACCATGATTGTTATTGGCTGGAGAGAAAAAAATTTATTACTTGGGTTTCGATATTGTTACAATGGTTTAGCTAAAAATAGTCTGACCTAATTTCAAACATACCAGAATTTGACCAGCCATCAGAAAAATGATGGTTGTCTGTCAAAAATGTATTTGATTGATTGACTTGGGAGATTTGATATCTGAATAGGCTTATTAGATAATCACTTTAAACTTAGCCTCCGACACATCAATCTATGCAGATCACAAAACACTGCAACATTATACATTTTTACATAATGGGCTAATTACCTTGGCGAGAAAATATAAGACAAAAAAATTTAGTAGGCTTTATAGGCTAACTAGACCTAAATGACCAATCAACTCAGTTATTCTATTTTTAATCAGCCATCTTAAACAACCGTGATATATGACTTATGGTCTGTTCAAATAATTGAATTTAGCTTCTTGATCTAAGTTTTTAAAAAATGTGTTTGGACAATTATTGACTCGGCTTCACTTTAAACTATTTGAAAGGGCACAAACGTCAGAAATGTATTTGATTGATTGACTTGGGAGATTTGATATCTGAATAGGCTTATTAGATAATCACTTTAAACTTAGCCTCCGACACATCAATCTATGCAGATCACAAAACACTGCAACATTATACATTTTTACATAATGGGCTGATTACCTTGGCGAGAAAATATAAGACAAAAAAATTTAGTAGGCTTTATAGGCTAACTAGACCTAAATGACCAATCAACTCAGTTATTCTATTTTTAATCAGCCATCTTAAACAACCGTGATATATGACTTATGGTCTGTTCAAATAATTGAATTTAGCTTCTTGATCTAAGTTTTTAAAAAATGTGTTTGGACAATTATTGACTCGGCTTCACTTTAAACTATTTGAAAGGGCACAAACGTCAGAAATGTATTTGATTGATTGACTTGGGAGATTTGATATCTGAATAGGCTTATTAGATAATCACTTTAAACTTAGCCTCCGACACATCAATCGATGCAGAGCACACAGCACTCCAACATTATACACTACTACACAATGTGCTGATTACCTTGGCGAGAAAATATAAGACAAAAAAATTTAGTAGGCTTTATAGGCTAACTAGACCTAAATGACCAATCAACTCAGTTATTCTATTTTTAATCAGCCATCTTAAACAACCGTGATATATGACTTATGGTCTGTTCAAATAATTGAATTTAGCTTCTTGATCTAAGTTTTTAAAAAATGTGTTTGGACAATTATTGACTCGGCTTCACTTTAAACTATTTGAAAGGGCACAAACGTCAGAAATGTATTTGATTGATTGACTTGGGAGATTTGATATCTGAATAGGCTTATTAGATAATCACTTTAAACTTAGCCTCCGACACATCAATCTATGCAGATCACAAAACACTGCAACATTATACATTTTTACATAATGGGCTAATTACCTTGGCGAGAAAAATATAAGACAAAAAATTTAGTAGGCTTTATAGGCTAACTAGACCTAAATGACCAATCAACTCAGTTATTCTATTTTTAATCAGCCATCTTAAACAACCGTGATATATGACTTATGGTCTGTTCAAATAATTGAATTTAGCTTCTTGATCTAAGTTTTTAAAAAATGTGTTTGGACAATTATTGACTCGGCTTCACTTTAAACTATTTGAAAGGGCACAAACGTCAGAAATGTATTTGATTGATTGACTTGGGAGATTTGATATCTGAATAGGCTTATTAGATAATCACTTTAAACTTAGCCTCCGACACATCAATCTATGCAGATCACAAAACACTGCAACATTATACATTTTTACATAATGGGCTGATTACCTTGGCGAGAAAATATAAGACAAAAAAATTTAGTAGGCTTTATAGGCTAACTAGACCTAAATGACCAATCAACTCAGTTATTCTATTTTTAATCAGCCATCTTAAACAACCGTGATATATGACTTATGGTCTGTTCAAATAATTGAATTTAGCTTCTTGATCTAAGTTTTTAAAAAATGTGTTTGGACAATTATTGACTCGGCTTCACTTTAAACTATTTGAAAGGGCACAAACGTCAGAAATGTATTTGATTGATTGACTTGGGAGATTTGATATCTGAATAGGCTTATTAGATAATCACTTTAAACTTAGCCTCCGACACATCAATCTATGCAGATCACAAAACACTGCAACATTATACATTTTACATAATGGGCTGATTACCTTGGCGAGAAAATATAAGACAAAAAAATTTAGTAGGCTTTATAGGCTAACTAGACCTAAATGACCAATCAACTCAGTTATTCTATTTTTAATCAGCCATCTTAAACAACCGTGATATATGACTTATGGTCTGTTCAAATAATTGAATTTAGCTTCTTGATCTAAGTTTTTAAAAAATGTGTTTGGACAATTATTGACTCGGCTTCACTTTAAACTATTTGAAAGGGCACAAACGTCAGAAATGTATTTGATTGATTGACTTGGGAGATTTGATATCTGAATAGGCTTATTAGATAATCACTTTAAACTTAGCCTCCGACACATCAATCTATGCAGATCACAAAACACTGCAACATTATACATTTTACATAATGGGCTGATTACCTTGGCGAGAAAATATAAGACAAAAAAATTTAGTAGGCTTTATAGGCTAACTAGACCTAAATGACCAATCAACTCAGTTATTCTATTTTTAATCAGCCATCTTAAACAACCGTGATATATGACTTATGGTCTGTTCAAATAATTGAATTTAGCTTCTTGATCTAAGTTTTTAAAAATGTGTTTGGACAATTATTGACTCGGCTTCACTTTAAACTATTTGAAAGGGCACAAACGTCAGAAATGTATTTGATTGATTGACTTGGGAGATTTGATATCTGAATAGGCTTATTAGATAATCACTTTAAACTTAGCCTCCGACACATCAATCTATGCAGATCACAAAACACTGCAACATTATACATTTTTACATAATGGGCTGATTACCTTGGCGAGAAAATATAAGACAAAAAATTTAGTAGGCTTTATAGGCTAACTAGACCTAAATGACCAATCAACTCAGTTATTCTATTTTTAATCAGCCATCTTAAACAACCGTGATATATGACTTATGGTCTGTTCAAATAATTGAATTTAGCTTCTTGATCTAAGTTTTTAAAAAATGTGTTTGGACAATTATTGACTCGGCTTCACTTTAAACTATTTGAAAGGGCACAAACGTCAGAAATGTATTTGATTGATTGACTTGGGAGATTTGATATCTGAATAGGCTTATTAGATAATCACTTTAAACTTAGCCTCCGACACATCAATCTATGCAGATCACAAAACACTGCAACATTATACATTTTTACATAATGGGCTGATTACCTTGGCGAGAAAATATAAGACAAAAAAATTTAGTAGGCTTTATAGGCTAACTAGACCTAAATGACCAATCAACTCAGTTATTCTATTTTTAATCAGCCATCTTAAACAACCGTGATATATGACTTATGGTCTGTTCAAATAATTGAATTTAGCTTCTTGATCTAAGTTTTTAAAAAATGTGTTTGGACAATTATTGACTCGGCTTCACTTTAAACTATTTGAAAGGGCACAAACGTCAGAAATGTATTTGATTGATTGACTTGGGAGATTTGATATCTGAATAGGCTTATTAGATAATCACTTTAAACTTAGCCTCCGACACATCAATCTATGCAGATCACAAAACACTGCAACATTATACATTTTTACATAATGGGCTGATTACCTTGGCGAGAAAATATAAGACAAAAATTTAGTAGGCTTTATAGGCTAACTAGACCTAAATGACCAATCAACTCAGTTATTCTATTTTTAATCAGCCATCTTAAACAACCGTGATATATGACTTATGGTCTGTTCAAATAATTGAATTTAGCTTCTTGATCTAAGTTTTTAAAAAATGTGTTTGGACAATTATTGACTCGGCTTCACTTTAAACTATTTGAAAGGGCACAAACGTCAGAAATGTATTTGATTGATTGACTTGGGAGATTTGATATCTGAATAGGCTTATTAGATAATCACTTTAAACTTAGCCTCCGACACATCAATCTATGCAGATCACAAAACACTGCAACATTATACATTTTTACATAATGGGCTGATTACCTTGGCGAGAAAATATAAGACAAAAAAATTTAGTAGGCTTTATAGGCTAACTAGACCTAAATGACCAATCAACTCAGTTATTCTATTTTTAATCAGCCATCTTAAACAACCGTGATATATGACTTATGGTCTGTTCAAATAATTGAATTTAGCTTCTTGATCTAAGTTTTTAAAATGTGTTTGGACAATTATTGACTCGGCTTCACTTTAAACTATTTGAAAGGGCACAAACGTCAGAAATGTATTTGATTGATTGACTTGGGAGATTTGATATCTGAATAGGCTTATTAGATAATCACTTTAAACTTAGCCTCCGACACATCAATCTATGCAGATCACAAAACACTGCAACAGTATACATTTTTACATAATGGGCTGATTACCTTGGCGAAAATATAAGACAAAAAAATTTAGTAGGCTTTATAGGCTAACTAGACCTAAATGACCAATCAACTCAGTTATTCTATTTTTAATCAGCCATCTTAAACAACCGTGATATATGACTTATGGTCTGTTCAAATAATTGAATTTAGCTTCTTGATCTAAGTTTTTAAAAATGTGTTTGGACAATTATTGACTCGGCTTCACTTTAAACTATTTGAAAGGGCACAAACGTCAGAAATGTATTTGATTGATTGACTTGGGAGATTTGATATCTGAATAGGCTTATTAGATAATCACTTTAAACTTAGCCTCCGACACATCAATCTATGCAGATCACAAAACACTGCAACAGTATACATTTTTACATAATGGGCTGATTACCTTGGCGAAAATATAAGACAAAAATTTAGTAGGCTTTATAGGCTAACTAGACCTAAATGACCAATCAACTCAGTTATTCTATTTTTAATCAGCCATCTTAAACAACCGTGATATATGACTTATGGTCTGTTCAAATAATTGAATTTAGCTTCTTGATCTAAGTTTTTAAAATGTGTTTGGACAATTATTGACTCGGCTTCACTTTAAACTATTTGAAAGGGCACAAACGTCAGAAATGTATTTGATTGATTGACTTGGGAGATTTGATATCTGAATAGGCTTATTAGATAATCACTTTAAACTTAGCCTCCGACACATCAATCTATGCAGATCACAAAACACTGCAACAGTATACATTTTTACATAATGGGCTGATTACCTTGGCGAGAAAACATAAGACCAAAAAATTTAGTAGGCTTTATAGGCTAACTAGACCTAAATGACCAATCAACTCAGTTATTCTATTTTTAATCAGCCATCTTAAACAACCGTGATATATGACTTATGGTCTGTTCAAATAATTGAATTTAGCTTCTTGATCTAAGTTTTTAAAAATGTGTTTGGACAATTATTGACTCGGCTTCACTTTAAACTATTTGAAAGGGCACAAACGTCAGAAATGTATTTGATTGATTGACTTGGGAGATTTGATATCTGAATAGGCTTATTAGATAATCACTTTAAACTTAGCCTCCGACACATCAATCTATGCAGATCACAAAACACTGCAACATTATACATTTTTACATAATGGGCTGATTACAGAAAATATAAGACAAAAAAATTTAGTAGGCTTTATAGGCTAACTAGACCTAAATGACCAATCAACTCAGTTATTCTATTTTTAATCAGCCATCTTAAACAACCGTGATATATGACTTATGGTCTGTTCAAATAATTGAATTTAGCTTCTTGATCTAAGTTTTTAAAAAATGTGTTTGGACAATTATTGACTGCTTCACTTTAAACTATTTGAAAGGGCACAAACGTCAGAAATGTATTTGATTGATTGACTTGGGAGATTTGATATCTGAATAGGCTTATTAGATAATCACTTTAAACTTAGCCTCCGACACATCAATCTATGCAGATCACAAAACACTGCAACATTATACATTTTTACATAATGGGCTGATTACCGAGAAAATATAAGACAAAAAAATTTAGTAGGCTTTATAGGCTAACTAGACCTAAATGACCAATCAACTCAGTTATTCTATTTTTAATCAGCCATCTTAAACAACCGTGATATATGACTTATGGTCTGTTCAAATAATTGAATTTAGCTTCTTGATCTAAGTTTTTAAAAATGTGTTTGGACAATTATTGACTCGGCTTCACTTTAAACTATTTGAAAGGGCACAAACGTCAGAAATGTATTTGATTGATTGACTTGGGAGATTTGATATCTGAATAGGCTTATTAGATAATCACTTTAAACTTAGCCTCCGACACATCAATCTATGCAGATCACAAAACACTGCAACAGTATACATTTTTACATAATGGGCTGATTACCTTGGCGAGAAAATATAAGACAAAAAAATTTAGTAGGCTTTATAGGCTAACTAGACCTAAATGACCAATCAACTCAGTTATTCTATTTTTAATCAGCCATCTTAAACAACCGTGATATATGACTTATGGTGTGTTCAAATAATTGAATTTAGCTTCTTGATCTAAGTTTTTTAAAAATGTGTTTGGACAATTATTGACTCGCTTCACTTTAAACTATTTGAAAGGGCACAAACGTCAGAAATGTATTTGATTGATTGACTTGGGAGATTTGATATCTGAATAGGCTTATTAGATAATCACTTTAAACTTAGCCTCCGACACATCAATCTATGCAGATCACAAAACACTGCAACAGTATACATTTTTACATAATGGGCTGATTACCTTGCGAGAAAATATAAGACAAAAAATTTAGTAGGCTTTATAGGCTAACTAGACCTAAATGACCAATCAACTCAGTTATTCTATTTTTAATCAGCCATCTTAAACAACCGTGATATATGACTTATGGTCTGTTCAAATAATTGAATTTAGCTTCTTGATCTAAGTTTTTAAAAAATGTGTTTGGGCAATTATTGACTCGCTTCACTTTAAACTATTTGAAAGGGCACAAACGTCAGAAATGTATTTGATTGATTGACTTGGGAGATTTGATATCTGAATAGGCTTATTAGATAATCACTTTAAACTTAGCCTCCGACACATCAATCTATGCAGATCACAAAACACTGCAACATTATACATTTTTACATAATGGGCTGATTACCTTGGCGAGAAAATATAAGACAAAAAAATTTAGTAGGCTTTATAGGCTAACTAGACCTAAATGACCAATCAACTCAGTTATTCTATTTTTAATCAGCCATCTTAAACAACCGTGATATATGACTTATGGTCTGTTCAAATAATTGAATTTAGCTTCTTGATCTAAGTTTTTAAAAATGTGTTTGGACAATTATTGACTCGCTTCACTTTAAACTATTTGAAAGGGCACAAACGTCAGAAATGTATTTGATTGATTGACTTGGGAGATTTGATATCTGAATAGGCTTATTAGATAATCACTTTAAACTTAGCCTCCGACACATCAATCTATGCAGATCACAAAACACTGCAACAGTATACATTTTTACATAATGGGCTGATTACCTTATGAGAAAATATAAGACAAAAAATTTAGTAGGCTTTATAGGCTAACTAGACCTAAATGACCAATCAACTCAGTTATTCTATTTTTAATCAGCCATCTTAAACAACCGTGATATATGACTTATGGTCTGTTCAAATAATTGAATTTAGCTTCTTGATCTAAGTTTTTAAAAATGTGTTTGGACAATTATTGACTCGGCTTCACTTTAAACTATTTGAAAGGGCACAAACGTCAGAAATGTATTTGATTGATTGACTTGGGAGATTTGATATCTGAATAGGCTTATTAGATAATCACTTTAAACAAAGCCTCCGACACATCAATCTATGCAGATCACAAAACACTGCAACATTATACATTTTTACATAATGGGCTAATTACCTTGGCGAGAAAATATAAGACAAAAAAATTTAGTAGGCTTTATAGGCTAACTAGACCTAAATGACCAATCAACTCAGTTATTCTATTTTTAATCAGCCATCTTAAACAACCGTGATATATGACTTATGGTCTGTTCAAATAATTGAATTTAGCTTCTTTATCTAAGTTTGTTAAAAATGTGTTTGGACAATTATTGACTCGGCTTCACTTTAAACTATTTGAAAGGGCACAAACGTCAGAAATGTATTTGATTGATTGACTTGGGAGATTTGATATCTGAATAGGCATATTAAATAATCACTTTAAACTTAGCCTCCGACACAACAAACTATGCAGATCACAAAACACTGCAACAGTATACATCTTTACATAATGGGCTGATTACCTTGGCGAGAAAATATAAGACAAAAATTTAGTAGGCTTTATAGGCTAACTAGACCTAAATGACCAATCAACTCAGTTATTCTATTTTTAATCAGCCATCTTAAACAACCGTGATATATGACTTATGGTCTGTTCAAATAATTGAATTTAGCTTCTTGATCTAAGTTTTTAAAAATGTGTTTGGACAATTATTGACTCGGCTTCACTTTAAACTATTTGAAAGGGCACAAACGTCAGAAATGTATTTGATTGATTGACTTGGGAGATTTGATATCTGAATAGGCTTATTAGATAATCACTTTAAACTTAGCCTCCGACACATCAATCTATGCAGATCACAAAACACTGCAACAGTATACATTTTTACATAATGGGCTGATTACCTTGGCAGAAAATATAAGACAAAAATTTAGTAGGCTTTATAGGCTAACTAGACCTAAATGACCAATCAACTCAGTTATTCTATTTTTAATCAGCCATCTTAAACAACCGTGATATATGACTTATGGTCTGTTCAAATAATTGAATTTAGCTTCTTGATCTAAGTTTTTAAAAATGTGTTTGGACAATTATTGACTCGGCTTCACTTTAAACTATTTGAAAGGGCACAAACGTCAGAAATGTATTTGATTGATTGACTTGGGAGATTTGATATCTGAATAGGCTTATTAGATAATCACTTTAAACTTAGCCTCCGACACATCAATCTATGCAGATCACAAAACACTGCAACATTATACATTTTTACATAATGGGCTGATTACCTTGAGAAAATATAAGACAAAAAAATTTAGTAGGCTTTATAGGCTAACTAGACCTAAATGACCAATCAACTCAGGTATTCTATTTTTAATCAGCCATCTTAAACAACCGTGATTTATGACTGATGGGCTGTCCAAAGAGATGTACTCAGCTTCCCGACCCGAGTTTCTACAGATCGTGTTTGGACAATTATTGACTCGGCTTCACTTTAAACTATTTGAAAGGGCACAAACGTCAGAAATGTATTTGATTGATTGACTTGGGAGATTTGATATCTGAATAGGCTTATTAGATAATCACTTTAAACTTAGCCTCCGACACATCAATCTATGCAGATCACAAAACACTGCAACATTATACATTTTTACATAATGGGCTGATTACCTTGAGAAAATATAAGACAAAAATTTAGTAGGCTTTATAGGCTAACTAGACCTAAATGACCAATCAACTCAGTTATTCTATTTTTAATCAGCCATCTTAAACAACCGTGATATATGACTTATGGTCTGTTCAAATAATTGAATTTAGCTTCTTGATCTAAGTTTTTAAAAATGTGTTTGGACAATTATTGACTCGCTTCACTTTAAACTATTTGAAAGGGCACAAACGTCAGAAATGTATTTGATTGATTGACTTGGGAGATTTGATATCTGAATAGGCTTATTAGATAATCACTTTAAACTTAGCCTCCGACACATCAATCTATGCAGATCACAAAACACTGCAACATTATACATTTTTACATAATGGGCTGATTACCTAAAATATAAGACAAAAATTTAGTAGGCTTTATAGGCTAACTAGACCTAAATGACCAATCAACTCAGTTATTCTATTTTTAATCAGCCATCTTAAACAACCGTGATATATGACTTATGGTCTGTTCAAATAATTGAATTTAGCTTCTTGATCTAAGTTTTTAAAAATGTGTTTGGACAATTATTGACTGGCTTCACTTTAAACTATTTGAAAGGGCACAAACGTCAGAAATGTATTTGATTGATTGACTTGGGAGATTTGATATCTGAATAGGCTTATTAGATAATCACTTTAAACTTAGCCTCCGACACATCAATCTATGCAGATCACAAACACTGCAACATTATACATTTTTACATAATGGGCTGATTACCTTGGCGAGAAAATATAAGACAAAAAAATTTAGTAGGCTTTATAGGCTAACTAGACCTAAATGACCAATCAACTCAGTTATTCTATTTTTAATCAGCCATCTTAAACAACCGTGATATATGACTTATGGTCTGTTCAAATAATTGAATTTAGCTTCTTGATCTAAGTTTTTAAAAATGTGTTTGGACAATTATTGACTGGCTTCACTTTAAACTATTTGAAAGGGCACAAACGTCAGAAATGTATTTGATTGATTGACTTGGGAGATTTGATATCTGAATAGGCTTATTAGATAATCACTTTAAACTTAGCCTCCGACACATCAATCTATGCAGATCACAAAACACTGCAACATTATACATTTTTACATAATGGGCTGATTACCTTGGCGAGAAAATATAAGACAAAAAAATTTAGTAGGCTTTATAGGCTAACTAGACCTAAATGACCAATCAACTCAGTTATTCTATTTTTAATCAGCCATCTTAAACAACCGTGATATATGACTTATGGTCTGTTCAAATAATTGAATTTAGCTTCTTGATCTAAGTTTTTAAAAAATGTGTTTGGACAATTATTGACTCGGCTTCACTTTAAACTATTTGAAAGGGCACAAACGTCAGAAATGTATTTGATTGATTGACTTGGGAGATTTGATATCTGAATAGGCTTATTAGATAATCACTTTAAACTTAGCCTCCGACACATCAATCTATGCAGATCACAAAACACTGCAACATTATACATTTTTACATAATGGGCTAATTACCTTGGCGAGAAAAATATAAGACAAAAAAATTTAGTAGGCTTTATAGGCTAACTAGACCTAAATGACCAATCCACTCAGTTATTCTATTTTTAATCAGCCATCTTAAACAACCGCGATATATGACTTATGGTCTGTTCAAATAATTGAATTTAGCTTCTTGATCTAAGTTTTTAAAAAATGTGTTTGGACAATTATTGACTCGGCTTCACTTTAAACTATTTGAAAGGGCACAAACGTCAGAAATGTATTTGATTGATTGACTTGGGAGATTTGATATCTGAATAGGCTTATTAGATAATCACTTTAAACTTAGCCTCCGACACATCAATCTATGCAGATCACAAAACACTGCAACATTATACATTTTTACATAATGGGCTGATTACCTTGGCGAGAAAATATAAGACAAAAAAATTTAGTAGGCTTTATAGGCTAACTAGACCTAAATGACCAATCAACTCAGTTATTCTATTTTTAATCAGCCATCTTAAACAACCGTGATATATGACTTATGGTCTGTTCAAATAATTGAAGTCCGCTGAGAGCTACACTTTTTTAAAACACGTGGCTCGACAATTATTGACTCGGCTTCACTTTAAACTATTTGAAAGGGCACAAACGTCAGAAATGTATTTGATTGATTGACTTGGGAGATTTGATATCTGAATAGGCTTATTAGATAATCACTTTAAACTTAGCCTCCGACACATCAATCTATGCAGATCACAAAACACTGCAACATTATACATTTTTACATAATGGGCTGATTACCTTGAGAAAATATAAGACAAAAATTTAGTAGGCTTTATAGGCTAACTAGACCTAAATGACCAATCAACTCAGTTATTCTATTTTTAATCAGCCATCTTAAACAACCGTGATATATGACTTATGGTCTGTTCAAATAATTGAATTTAGCTTCTTGATCTAAGTTTTTAAAAATGTGTTTGGACAATTATTGACTCGGCTTCACTTTAAACTATTTGAAAGGGCACAAACGTCAGAAATGTATTTGATTGATTGACTTGGGAGATTTGATATCTGAATAGGCTTATTAGATAATCACTTTAAACTTAGCCTCCGACACATCAATCTATGCAGATCACAAAACACTGCAACATTATACATTTTTACATAATGGGCTGATTACCTTGAGAAAATATAAGACAAAAAATTTAGTAGGCTTTATAGGCTAACTAGACCTAAATGACCAATCAACTCAGTTATTCTATTTTTAATCAGCCATCTTAAACAACCGTGATATATGACTTATGGTCTGTTCAAATAATTGAATTTAGCTTCTTGATCTAAGTTTTTAAAAAATGTGTTTGGACAATTATTGACTCGGCTTCACTTTAAACTATTTGAAAGGGCACAAACGTCAGAAATGTATTTGATTGATTGACTTGGGAGATTTGATATCTGAATAGGCTTATTAGATAATCACTTTAAACTTAGCCTCCGACACATCAATCTATGCAGATCACAAAACACTGCAACATTATACATTTTTACATAATGGGCTGATTACCTTGGCGAGAAAATATAAGACAAAAAAATTTAGTAGGCTTTATAGGCTAACTAGACCTAAATGACCAATCAACTCAGTTATTCTATTTTTAATCAGCCATCTTAAACAACCGTGATATATGACTTATGGTCTGTTCAAATAATTGAATTTAGCTTCTTGATCTAAGTTTTTAAAAAATGTGTTTGGACAATTATTGACTCGGCTTCACTTTAAACTATTTGAAAGGGCACAAACGTCAGAAATGTATTTGATTGATTGACTTGGGAGATTTGATATCTGAATAGGCTTATTAGATAATCACTTTAAACTTAGCCTCCGACACATCAATCTATGCAGATCACAAAACACTGCAACATTATACATTTTTACATAATGGGCTGATTACCATGAGAAAATATAAGACAAAAAAATTTAGTAGGCTTTATAGGCTAACTAGACCTAAATGACCAATCAACTCAGTTATTCTATTTTTAATCAGCCATCTTAAACAACCGTGATATATGACTTATGGTCTGTTCAAATAATTGAATTTAGCTTCTTGATCTAAGTTTTTAAAAAATGTGTTTGGACAATTATTGACTCGGCTTCACTTTAAACTATTTGAAAGGGCACAAATGTCAAAACATTTTTATAAATAAGGGAGATGACAAAATTTTAGGCACCCATGCCAGCCAGAGTTGCACCCTTCTTTTGTCTCACTTTCTCTATTCATCCAAGAAGAATGTATTCATGGTGAGAAGATCTATAAGGTCTTCAAGAAGAGTTGGAGAAGAAGAAGTGGAGATCCAACAGCACCTTGATGGTGCGAATACTTATAGAGATCGTACATGTTAATGAATTCAGAGAAAAATCTCCAAGGGAGCATGTCAAGGGTGGAAATAAAACTTTACAAGGTACACTTCGTGTGTAGTGTTTTAGAAGCAGTTTTTGAATCAAACATTGCTTGTCTTGCACAAAAAATGCTTTTCTAGCCTTCAATCAAAGTAGAAGAACCCAGAAGTGGTATTAGAGTCAAGTTCCCTAGTATTTAGATTCAAAAGAAAAAGAAAAAGACCATAATTGAGTCCAAAATTTTTATTTTGGATGCCATTTGGGGTGTTTTATGCCCCAATTGTCACCATCTCAGCAGTAGCAACAACACTGGCCAGCACCAGCCGCAGCATTGGGTGAAGAGGCATGGAGAAACATGAATTTGCCACACACATGTGCACATAATTGTTGTCAACCTGGTGCGTAACCGTAAGCAACTCGTCGCCACTCGTCGCCACAAGCACCCACCAGTTGTCGTCACAAACAATCACAGGCAATTGTTGGAAACAGCTAGCGGCTTTCGGTGGTTACCCACGCCGGGCGTGCTCTAGATGCCCACCAGGTGGCCCCAGACTGGTTCAGACCCATTCCAATGTTGGTTGCCACTAAGTTGGTGCCCACTGTTTTGATTTGACCTAGGTCGATCAAGACAGAAATGGGTCCTTTGAGTCAAATAGATCACCTTGATCTGATCTCATTCAATAATATCCTGTCAGATCTCGTCGGATTAGATCATATCAGATTGAATTCAAAAAAAATGTTTTTATTTAACTCCTAAAGAGAGGAGGGCCCTACTATTGAGCCACCCCTATGCTTTTGATAACATATGAATGTGCTAAATTGAAATACTCTCCTCCTGATTCATTAAATTAATAAATTTCTTAGAAATTAATAAATTCTATCATAAAAATTTCTGAATTTTTTAGAGACAAAGATATAATAATTTTGTTGATTCAAATAAATCAAATAAAATTATTTGAGGTTGGTATAATTATTAAATATAATTTTATGTATTTACTGAATGGAACAATTTAGGAGTTAAATTATTTTGGGCTACAATAAAATTCCATGAGTTGTTTTAAAAATTTTAAATTAATCATTCTCAAAAATAACATCATGAATGACACATTTATTTATCAAATTACTAAATATTTTAATTATTGTGTTTTATTTCAATAGTAATATGCGGTGCGATGAATGCATGGCGATATAAAAAACACAGAGATACTCAACAATGGTTCCCCAAGTTAGTCAACCAATAAGATGGGACCATGGGATTGATTATCTAAGATAGTGAACTCACATGCACACACACACCACAGTCGTATAACACACAAGTTTAGGCATGTGCCAATATGTAATATTTTAGGGTGATTCCACCATTAAAATCTGAGCCGTAACACAAAAGTGATGAACTCAAGTGTGGACCTCCTTCGTTATAGTCTTAGGATCTAATTCCCTTTTTAAGCTAGGTCATTGGAGTCCATTCTAAGCCCAATAGACGATGAACTAAGAACTAGTGTACGACACAATTTGGGGATAGAGGATCTGTGTAGTTTGGCAGGGGTACTCTCCAGGATTAGACTCTAGTGAAGAGGGTATTTCTCAGATTAAATTCAGTGGTTGGTGAGGGTATACTCAAGAATAGATGAGTGTTGGGAACCAAACTGCAATATATGACAATGAGTTGCAAGTTCCCTGCAATGGTGTTCAATAATATATATTATCCTTGGTGGGGGTAAACTCTAGGTCGTAATACATATGTTGAGATTCCAATCCCTACTAGATTTTGATCCCCACTAGGTCATAATACATGAAATTTTGGGTTACTTATTTAACCTCAAGTAAAATGACATAATAGAGATTTAAGTAATAATTCTACCAAAGCAGGGATTTGGGATAGATTTCGATCGACAGTTTAAGGATACAATTTAACCAATGGGCAAAATATCCTGTTCAAATATCAGATCGGATAAATCATTCTATCAAATTTACATTATAAACTATGAGTCGAGTGTGCTTCGCCAATAGAAAAAGAATTGTCTGAGTTGATCAATATGTTCAGGAATTGTCTGAGTTGATCAATATGTTCAGTTTATCCAATCAAACTGACCTAATAAGGTAGTTTTTTTTCACTAAAATCATCAGCCCATTTAAAAAAATGTACAAGTGCAACAAGAAAATGTGGGAAAATAAAAAAAAACTTAATTGGCTTCTTCGAGACCAGGTTGAATAAGTCCACTGCTCAAATTAGGCCAATTTGGCCAACTCAACAGCAAAGCCAGATTCAAGCCAAGCCAGATTCCACAGCAAAGCCAGATTCCTTTGGACCGAGACACAAAGCCAGATTCAAGCCAAGCAGCAAAGAGCCCATTCTACAAAGTAACATGTAGGGAACGCCACGTCTGGGATGAGACGCCCCGGACGTGACAGAACGGATGACGAAACGTGACGAACGGTGACATGTCAAAACTTTAGTCCCGTCACCGTCCCGTCATGCGTCCCAGCATATGCAAAACAAACCATCACGTTCCCATCATCGTCCTCCATAGGGCGCCCCGTCACGTCCCCATCATTGTCACGGCGTCACCGCCACCGGTGACGTGAATAAAACCCTACTTGAACAGAGGGGTATATCTCCAATTTTTATAGACGGCGTCAGTTTGCGCGCCAAAAAAAAGGGACTTCTGTGCAGAATGCCAGGAAATCAAAATGGCCATGTCGCGTGGCGAAATCTCAGCCGTCAGAAAAGATTAAAAATAATGATTTTTATATGTATTTTCTGTCCACTTAACTTTTCAAAAACTTCCCTCTCAGCCGTCATCCATGACGGCCATTCCATCACGTCACGCTTCTGGGGCACCCCGTCACCGTCACGTTCCCATCACGACCAGTTCGTCATCTGTCGCCATCATGTCACGGACCCCTAAAACTGTCACCGTCACCTTCACATTTCCATCACCGTTACCGTCACGGACCCCTTAAACCGTCACCATCACTTCATCCGTCTCATTTTCGTCAAGGTGACGAGTGACGAGTGACTTGACGGATGACGCGTGCCAAAACCTAGTTTACTACTAACATGGTTATACTAATTGGGCCGGCCCAAAAAGCCCAAAAACCCAAAACAGCCAATTTTAATGGTCGTCGTCTACCTCCAGACGGGAGAGCTCGTCGCAGTCGCCGATTTCGATCTACAGATGCTGCTCTGCCCCTGAGCTTGCGATGTCTCTCTCGTCGGCGGAGCCCTCCACCGCCATGGCCGCCCGCGACGCCGAGCTTCTCTTCAGAACGAAGAAGATCCCCGAGATCCGAACCGTGGAATCGGCCACTTCTCAGGAGATCGAGCAGAAGAAGGAGGAGCTCCGCCAACTCGTGGGCAAGAGCTACCGCGATCTCATCGACTCTGCCGACACCATTCTCCTCATGAACACCTCCTGCCAGTCCATCTCCTCCAACCTCAACGCGATCGAGACCTCAATTCGATCCCTTTCCGACCTCGCCGAGTCGGGATCGCCCCTGCGCGACGCCGGAATCGCCGATCCTGGCCGGATTAGGGTTTACGGGATCGCCAGTCGGGTGAAGTACTTGGTGGATACCTCCGAGAACATCTGGGGCTGCCTCGACGAGTCCATGTTCTTGGAAGCTTCTGGGAGGTACTTGCGTGCGAGTGCGGTTCATGGGTTGATCAAGGATTCCAAGGATGAAGTGATTTCTAAGTTCCCTCTGCTTCGGCAGATCTGGGCGAATGTGGAGAGCTTGAAGGGTCAGATATCGCGTCGGAGCAGGGAGAGGTTGATTGATCAAGGGCTTTCCATTGATGCTTATGCTAATGCCTTGGCGGCTGTTGCGGTGATAGATAATCAAGATCCGAAGGCCGCTCTAAGCATTTTCTTGGACTCGAGGAGATCATGGATCTGGCAGAAAATTGGTGGGTCGTTTACAGCTGACCGCGATCATCTCTTCTCTACAATCTCTGCCGTTGTAAGGATCGTCCGGTCTACTCTTGGCCAGGTGGGTGAACTCTTTCTTCAAGTTTCCAATGATCTTCCGCTGTTCTACAAGACCGTGTTGGGAACTCCTCCTGGGTCACAGTTGTTTGGTGGGATCCCAAATCCTGAGAAGGAGGTTAAACAGTGGAAGATGCACAGGGATAATCTGGAATCTATCATGGAATCTCTAGATTCGTCGTACGTGACAGAATCGTGTTCTTTGTGGTTGAGGAAGTGTTGCTCTGACATTTTCGGCTCTGGGTCAGGGAAGAAGAATTTGATTGATGGGTTTGTGAGAGGAGAAGAGCTTGCATTTGCTGAAAAAATTATCAGGGAGAGTTTGAATTGCCGGGAAGACTTGGAATCAACACTAGAGCTTTGGTTAAAGAACGCTCTCGGTTCTGAGGTTGAGTCTCCTTGGGATTTGATCCGTGGGGTAATTCTGAAAGATCAGAGAGATATTTTGGAAAATGCGCTCGAAGACGCTCTGGTAAGGAAGATGAAAGACATTGTGAATCAAGGATTTGAGGAGATTAGCGGAAACATTGATCTGAAAAAGTCTGTGCAGTCGATTGGTGTGAAAAATGAAGAAGAGGATGATTTCCGAGCTTACTTGGACAGGCCATCGACAGGGGGTGGGATTTGGTTTAAGTTTTCTGAGGTTAATCTAAGAAAAGCTGGAGTTGTCCTGGGGATGAAGCAAACAAACGATGACAGTGATTTCAACTACTCTTTAAATGTCTATTTAGGATCAGAAGTTAGTGCGATCAAGGATAACTTGGATACTAAGTGCGGTTTTATTTTAGAGGACCTTCTCAGTTTCATAGACTCTTATAATTCTGAAACAAGATTGAAAGAGCTGGCGCCATTCCTTCAGCAAAAGTGTTTCTCTACGATATCAGCCTTTTTAAAGGTCGCAGAAGATGAGTTGAAAGAACTATCTACTCTTTTGGTAGACAACAGTGTTGTGAGAAGAGCTCTGTTCATCGGAAGACTTTTATTTGCAATCCGAAACCACTCAAGTCAGTTATCACTCTTACTGGGTTCTCCACGTAAGTGGGTCAAAGAAACTGGCAGTTCGGGTTTTGGTTTCAAACATTCTACAATGGGGATTAATTCCACTGTGCCTCAGAGCCCAAAAATCAGACGGAATGAGAATGCCCTTAGCCCAAGAAGGCAAAAGATTTCGCTTGCGGCTGCTTTATTTCCACTAGATGACAGTATGAAAGACAAACTTGATGCCTTAATGAAGTCCATGCGTGATCTCTGTGTCAAAGCGCATAGCTTGTGGGTATCATGGGTGTCAGATGGACTGTCAAGTATTCTTTTTGAGGACCTTAGAAAAGATGATGCATTGTCTTTGAGAACTTCTCTGCCTGTAAGTAAACCCATTTTTTTGCAGTATGTTTTATCTTCTTGATCGTGCATTGAAATCGATTCTTACATTAATTTCTACACATAATAACAATGCAGGGATGGGAAGTGATGACTATCAATCAAGAAGAGTCCACTGAAGGATCTCAAGAAATGCAAGTTTCACTTCCTTCTATGCCCTCGGCCTACGTCATATCTTATCTCTTTCAAGCATGCCGAGAAGTCCATAGCGTTGGGGGACATGTCCTCGACAAGACCACATTGCAAAATTTTGCGTGGGAACTGCTACGAAAGGTACCAAAATCTGGGTCTTTCCGGAGACATCAAACCCTAAACCCAGAACCCAAAACCCTAAACATCTGTCGGTGGCAGGTATTGAGCTTGTACGGGAAATTCAGCTCCTCTGCTGGGAGAGATGGGTTCCCGGAGATTTCAGAGAAAGGGGCTCTTCAGATGTTGTTTGACATTAAGTTTGCGGCTGATGTTCTTTCTGGGGGCAAATATGACCGTTCTGATGGCCAGGAAGAAGGTCAATCTAAGGGGAAGATCATACGGCCATCGTTCAGGCAAAGTCAGTCTAAACTTCAGCCAAAGTCAGCTGCCTCTGAACGGTTAATGAGTCTGATAAGCTCGCTCTCACAGATTCTGGACCCTATAGACTGGGCTACGTAAGATTACATTATAATGCCGTTTGTTGGATTTTAATTCTGGAGACTGTTTTAACTTCTTTTTCAAAAAAATGGATGACAGGTATGAACCCTTTCTCTGGGAGAATGAGAAGCAGTCGTATAAGCGATACGCTGTTCTTTTCGGCTTTTTCGTTCAGTTGAACCGAATGCACGCTGATGTCGTTCAGAAGCTGCCGACAAGGTCAAACACTGAGTCAAATATTCTCCGTGGGTACCCTGTTCCCAGGTTTAAATATCTCCCAATAAGGTGCGCCATCTTCATATTATTACTTTAATATCTTGGCTGTATTGTTAATATTTTAGGGTGTTGGAAGTATATCCATTTATGTCTGTTTTGGCCTTTATCTGTGTTCTTATCTATCTCGTCCTTTCTCCATGTCTCGCTTGTCTCAATCCTTCTCTCTAGGTCTCTCTCTCTCTCTCTGACCCTTTCTTTCACCCTCTCTCCTGTTCTTTTATTCTCTCTCTCTCTCTCTCTCTTGCCATTCTCTATCATACATTGCCCTGCTCTGCTATCCTCACACACTCGCTCTCCCTTACTCTTTTCACCCTCCCACTCCCTCACCAAACACTCTCCCTCCCTCTCCTCCATCCCTTCTCTCTCTAGTTTACTTGTGAATTGAATCTGCTTCATCTAGCATGCCTCTCTGATTGAATTAAACTTCAATGAACTACGTGGTCTCCTCCTGCCATAAACTCTTTCTTGAACAAACATTTGAGAACAAAAAAAAACTAGATTAGTAACAGTTGTGTGCTTATGTTTGATGCTCCTGCTAAACAGTTATTGTTTTGCCAGTGGACCACTTCAGACATCCAAAGGAACAGCAAGATCACAGCTTGCTGGTTTTTCGGAAGACTCCTTACGAGGATCCCGGCAGGCCTACTACGCCAACGGTGTGCGTTCTTCCACGTCGGCAGAGTTCGATGAATCTCTCGGCTTTGCTGCTGCTACGCCGCTGTTCAAGTCCTTCATGACCCAGGTAATAATATCACCCCATACCATTGATAACATTCATCCAAATAGTGTAAGGCTCATAGTTTAAGATTCAATTAAATATCTTTTAGTTATCTTTATGGCTGTTCTTTCTTGCTGAGTAAATGTGATGAGCAAATCAAGATCAGATCATAATAAAATATGAAGAAAACACTGATTTCTTCTCATAATCAGGTGGGGAGCAAATTTGGAGAAAGCACATCTCGATTGGGCGAGATGCTCCCCGGGCCGGCTGTCGGTCTTCTCTCCTCTTTTTCCACCGGCGCTGCCAGGTCAGAAGCCTAGTCATCCCCTCCTTCACTAAAATTCCAAAAAAAAGAAGAAAAAATGGTCACAACCCGTTCATCAAGAGTGATTACCTCGACCACATCTTCGGCGGTGTACATATCATGTCAGTCAGACCAAGGCAGCTGATTTTAAATTTCCAATTTTTATCAATAAACCATGAGAGAGACGACTGCTACGTTATTGGGCTGGGCCCATTTCTCCTTGTTGGGCTCTCCATTGGCCTTCTTGGTGTCTCTGGTCTCCTGGGCCAGGAACATCCACGCGGCAGGAAGCACAGAGCCATGCCCACCACACAGGTGGAATTTTTGAAAATTTCACTTGTAAAAATTCACACCAAACCGCACAATCACACTACAAAGAAGCTGATACGAACCTGCTGGTTCGTATCGGGGAGAAGATGAGAAGGGAGGGAGACGTCGCCGGTATGGTCATCGGCGTGTCGGGATGAACTATGGCAGGATGAGGGCAGGCAGAATGGACATCACGTATGAGAGGGGCCTGGCAGAATAGACGTCGCCGGAAAGAGCCAAACGCATTCTTGTGATACTTCTTGGCTGCCCTCGTCAAGGGAGGGCTGCTCTATTTAAAGGGATTACAAAACGGCGAAATGACCAAAATGCTCCTATGATAGGATCCTAGGGAGGATACTCAACCTATCTAGGGTTAGTCTCGTCATGTCAGCCCACAGGGGCATTTTAGTCATTTGGATATTATTGTATTTCCTTTAAATAGGGATGCCCTTCCTTTAGGGCAGCCAAGAAGAAAGAAGAAGTGTTCTTGTCCCCCTTCTCCTCGTCTAGGTCTGGTTTCTCTCTCTCCTACGATCCCCATCCTTCGTGATCGTCTCTACCTCGCCGTGTCTTCAGGTGGCTCGTCATCGGCCGATCCCTGTTTCATCTCTCTACCCCGGGAATTTCTACCTTGCCTCGTCTTCTACCGTCCCTCTGATACGAGCTTAGATCTAGGTTCGTATCACCCTATTGGGCTAAATGATGAAAAAGGCCTAGATACGTTTGGGTCGTATCAGAAGCCTACAGATTTCAACGGCAGTTTCAGATATTGGGAGGAGGTCAGATTGATTTCCAGCATCTGAAACGCGTGCCTGTCCAAAGTTTGATCTCACGAATGTAATGCTGATGATGACTATGATGATGCAGACATTGGTGTATTGGATGGACATAACTGCCCTTCACTAAAGTTGGGTAAACCATCATTAGAAGCTAATTACGATGATCAAGGGAAACTAAAACCATAATTGGCAGGAGCAGAGCCGTTGACTTTGACCGCCGCTAGACCTTCCTGACATGGATGTTGTGCGTTGACTGGATCCGCCAGATGGGCTGCCTGCCACTCTGGACCAGGGCGACTTCCTCCCCTTCATTGACCATCCCATGTTTCTGATAACAACAAAATACATTACAAAAACAATTAATAAACATATATATATATATATATTTTGGCAATAATCGAGGGTTAACTCAACCTTCAAGTAGGCCAAAGCCGCCGAGAAGGATTGTTCAGCATCATCCAAGAACTTCATATAAATGGGGCACACGCCTTGGTAGAGAGCCAATCTCTGTCTCACTCTTTCTCTGCAAATGCATCAATTGGTCATTTCGATCTCTAATTTGAAAATCTTTGATTTGGGGAAAGTAAAGAAGAGGAATTGTCAAAGGGGCCGAGTGCTTACTCGTTGGTGAAGGCAAAGATGGTGCCTGACGGACGATAATGGCTAAGTAATATAGCCATGAAACCGGTCCTTGTGAAAACGACGATCGATGTGCCGAGCGTGTTGGACATCATCGTCGCGTGGAAGGCGAACATTTCACTTGTGTGGTTCTGCAGAAATTGGTTTGTTTTAAAATTATGAAATGAATTGTTACAAAGTAAAACACCGAGAAAAGAATTTCAATAATTCTATTTCCTGACTTTAATTAGATAGAAATGATTGAGGGAAAACCTTGAACGCCTGGCCGAGGTTCACCGGTTTCTCCCCTCCTGATATCGTGGCTTCAGTCCGCAGAGCAACTGTATGCATCACTTTGGCTGCTTTCAGAGGAAACCTGGCGAGATAAACGAGAAAATATTAAAAGATTATAGCATAAAAAAGAGAGTTAAAATTTTCTTTTTGAGAAGGCCACCCATCAACAAGCTTAAAATGTAGTGATCCATAATTTGGGTTCTAACCTACTCCTTTCTTGGGAAATAAAAATAAGAGAACATAAAGAACAATGGACGAGGAAAGAGAGATATCATACTTCCCGTGTGCAGTCTCTCCAGATAGCATCACTGCATCAGTGCCCTCACGAACGGCAATCGCAATGTCGGAGACCTCTGCCCGAGTCGGCGTCGGATGAACGATCATGCTCTCCAACATATTAGTTGCCACAATGACAGCTTTCCCCATGCTTCGACAGGTCCGGATGATTTCTTCCTGTAAGGTTAAACCTTTCGAAATTATTAAAAATTTTCCCCACAAAGAAACCTTTAAGAAGATAAATCCATGAAAATAAAGTTTGAAACGGGATAAATACCACAGGAAAAAGATGTCTTGCACAGAAGTTGTAATCATTTGTGAGCGGGAGAAAATAAAAAGAGCATCTTTAACTAATATAACTAGGCCCTGTCCGTTTGGTTAAACTATAAATTCTCGCGATTCAGTAAAACATTAAGAACATTCAGGAAAGATTAACCGATATGCTTAGAGTCAGGTACTTGTAGCTTTCCCATTCATAATAATACACAGAAGGCGAAACATTCTAAAAGCAGGCCACCGTAAGAAATGGGTGACGCATTCAGCTTTCCTGGAACCGTGTCAGATTATTTTAAATTTACGTTGGAGGGCAAGCCAATCAGAGATCCGCATTTCCTCGACGTACTGTATTAAATAAGAAAAATACCTGCAGCAGTGGGACTTCCTCAATGGGTAGCTCGGCTCCAAGATCTCCCCTTGCAACCATAGCCTGTGAAAACAAAAAAATGCATTAAAAGAAAAAATATATTGCAAAGGAAATCCCACAAATTACATGTCCTGTGTTTCGTGGAGATGAAAATCAACATTAATGCCAATGTTTTTTAAAGTATGGCCATTTTTTAAAAGTCTACCATGAAAAACAATCACTTTGATACTGATTAGGAATACAAGGATAGATTGATTACCCCGTCTGACGCAGAAATGATAGAGTGCAGGTTCGGAATAGAATCAGCGCTTTCAATTTTGACGATGACATGAATATCAGCATTACAGCCTTTGAAAAGAAAAAAACAGAGAATGAGACAGCCCTAAAATAACTGAACGTATTCCTTTTTTTTAGGAAAGAACTGAAAGTATTCAACAAAAAAGAAATTGTTCTCACTTCGAAGGTAATCCTTCAACTCGTGCACAACTTGTGCACTCTTAACGAATGAAACAGCATAGAAGTCAACTTTATTCTCCACACCAAATTTGATGTCGTCCCAATCTTTATCTGCATCGTTTGGGGCAAAAAATTACAGCATGCATGAAGGATCTTTCCTTTAATAAAAGTCAAGAATTTCATCACTGAATAACTGAGTGAAAAACGATTATCACCCATACAAATGCAAATTTTCACAAGGCACAAAACAAAAAACGTAAGAAATTTCCGCCCAAAAAACAAAAAGTAAGGCATAATATCATCAATGGACTCTTCTAAGAAAGTGCTGGCATTAGACTACATTAGCCTAGGATTTGGCACATGCCAATGATGTTGACGAGTGACATGAAGTTGATGTCGATTAAAGGTTTGTCAACGAAGTCGTCACCAATTTAACCATCTGTTCTTTAAGAGAATTTCCATCAATGACATTGTCAAGTACGGGTTGAAGATTTTTTAACTAGAATTTTCCTAAGTCGATGGCTGACATCAATGGCTGGAATCAACTGTCTGTGGTATCTAGTCAACGATCAACGGAAGTCTTGTCTATGTCAATGTCAACCACCCAAAAATTCATCAACGTTGATGTCTGCAATGTCAGCGTCGGCACCAACACTGATGTTGACGGGTACTGAAATCTTTGATAAGATAAGGAGAATGTGATTAAGAAAATTGTATCTGAAACTTAGAAAGTAAGTTGCGATTTAAACCTGTAATGGATGGCAGAGTGGCACTTTTTCCACGGACATTTAGATGTCGTCTGGACTTTAATTCACCCCCGTCAACAACTTCACACTTCACCGTATCATCAGTTTTTGACTTAACCATCAAGGACATCATCCCACCTGAACGCAAATAACAGCATTTTCAGGTTGAAGAAAATAAGAACTCCAAATGCTTTTATGTTACAGGTTACATGTTACACCGCACCGTCCACTAGTAGCATGTCACCCACTTCTACATCATTGACAAAGTCATCATAGTTTACACTGACGCTGTTCTCAGTGCTGACTCCCCTCTTTATTGTAAACGAAAATTCTTGCCCCGGAGATAAATTAATGGGCTGTGGCAGGTCCCCGCTCCTTACCTCGGGGCCCTGCAAAGAAACATGAATACTCAGAAAAAAGAAAAATAAAATTAATTTAACGAGAATAAAGTTTTATACTACACTCAACACCTTAAAAGGACATGATTTATGATAAGGTCCCAGCTATGACGTATCATACTAAGAAACGAAGGGATAGGGGTTCACATGGGACACACATTTGAATTCAAAATCACGAAGACAGGAAAAGTAGAAGCAATAAATAAAAGGGATTGCATCCAGGATGGGTATCCATTTTAGCATTTCTTGGAGTCAGTCAGGAGCGAGATATACTCTTTCCTTCTGGGGGAGATAGGTGAAGCCAATCCGACTTTTCCGTCAAACTGTTGGAAGAAGGGGAAGTCAATCCAGCCTATCCATCATCTGGCCACATGTCGGCCATTGACATTGCTAATAATCCAGTCCAACATGATTGAGATTCACATGCACTTCATTTGAGAGAAGATCAATGCTGAAGTTGTTCAAATGAAGTATATCCAGTCAGCTTACCAGGTGGCAGACCTACCTACCAAAGGGGTTACAGGAGTACTCCACCAGCTGTATTCCAAGCTGCAAATGCAGGACATCTACACCACCTTGAGGGGGGTGTTCACCACTAATTTTACCTTCTATTTCCGTTTCCTATTCCCTTATGTTTCCCATTTCTGTTATTTCCAGTCTTGGGCTGTTTATATTACTAGCCCAGTACGTGTATACCATATCCTAGTTTTTAAACCAGGATTGTTTGGTGAAAATGTGTTACGATCCACTAAGCCCGCTAGGGGCATAATCATCTTTATGCATTTCCTCGACTTTTCCTTTAAATATGTAGCCCTCCTCATTGGAGGGCAGGACTTGAATTATTGAGTTGTTTCCCTCTAGTAGTCTCTCCTCTCTCCCTCGACGACGTCCACTCAGCCGTCCCTCCAACCGCTCTTGACCCTTCGGCGACGTCCACTCCGCCAAGGTTCAACCGTCTTCGATACAATCCCGGCTGGGATCCTATCAAAATGAAACGTTGTTATTATTCAATACCTACTCTCAGTCTCCTATTGTTCCTAGAAGAGAAGAGATTCACAATCAAGAACTGGAGACATCTGTCTCCACTGAACATAAATACCATAAACAGATCGCCATGAGTTGCTTGTCAGTTAATTTGAAATAGCTCAATGGTATCTGTGAAAAAAGGAGAGAATTCACATTTTTCCACTTCAGCAGGCCCCCTTTTTATACACTTTAAAAACAGGAGAGAGAGAGAGTCCCCTTTTAACGGTCATATTTTTTAGAAAAATATGACCGTTGAAGAGGGAAGAAAAGTCAACCAGCCAGCTGCCTCTTTTTGTAGCTGGCTGTCCAACGGTCAGATTCCTGACCGTTGGAGCCTGGGCCTGAAGTATTTCAGGCCCAGTGAATATTAGGCCTTTTATGGGCCTAATATTGGCCTTAATCAGCCACCTCACTATTGGGCCCTTAATGGGCCCTTAGTGGGTAATTAATGGGCCTTCATTTGGCCCTTATTAATGTTCATTTTAGGTTAGTATTTTATTAATCACCCTAGGGTTAATCTATTACATTTACAAGGCCTCGGGCCCATTAGTTAGCTTAATTTCCCTTATTGGGCCTTGATGATCTAACAGTATCCAAAGTTACGATAAAAACATGTTGTAAAATAGCTAATTAAATCGCAAAGAAGTTTCTATTCAAAGTCTCATTCTTTCACTTTGCAAACAGAGTTTATGAATCATTATTAAAACTTCAGACGCAAAACATTGACCCGCTGTAAAGGTAACATAAAATCTGCAAATAAAACAAGGGTATTTATAGAACGTCGGTTACAAATTACTCTTGCCTAAAAACGTAAAACGAAAGAATAACTTAAAAATAAAATTTGTGAGATAACTTGCCTTAGTATCAAGCATTATGGCAATCACATTGTCTTTTGACTGGGCATTGTACTCCTTAACAAGATCGATGACCTTTTGGTGAGAAGCATGGTCTCCATGAGACATATTCAATCTGGCAACGTTCATACCCGCCTCTGCTAACTTCCATATCATTTCACGTGAGTCGGTGGAGGGGCCGATTGTGCAGACAATCTTTGTCTTGCGCCTTACAGATGGTTTAGTCCACATGCCCTGTGACGCATCAGTAAGCTGCTGGATACCCTTCAGATGATGAAATTTCTCTTCCTCCTATTACACAGAAAATATATAATTAATAATTATTATAACTTTTGGAGATGAATTAATCAGCTACTTAGTCAAAATTTCCAGCTAACATATTTGCAACCATAATTTTTGGAGATAAATTAAAAAGCAACATTGTCAAAATTTCGGTTAATCTTATATTAATTATAACTTCTGGAGATTTACTAAACAGCTTCATTGTCAAAATTTTCGATTAACTTAATGGCAAACGTAACTTCTAGAGATGAAAAAAACATCAACATTGTCAAAATTTCCGATTAATTCAATATCGAGCATAACTTCTGGAGACGAAATAAAAAGCTACACTGTCAACATTTCCGATTACTACAGTAGCAAGCGTAACTTCTGGAGATGAATTAAACAGCTACATTGTCAAAATTTCCGATTACTTCAGTAGCAAGCATAACTTCTGGAGATGAATTAAACAGCTACATTGTCAAAATTTCCGACTACTTCAGTAGCAAGCATAACTTCTGGAGATGAATTAAACAGCTACATTGTCAAAATTTCCCCGATTAATTTAATAGTAAGCATAACTACGATATCAAAACTCTCAACAAATACAGTAGCAATCATAAGTTCTGGAGGGGAATAAAACAACTACATTGTCAAAGTTTCCGTTAAATAAAAGAAAAATATATGAAGAGAGGCTTTCATACCACCATCACATCCTCGGGGGACACCGGGAGAACCTCCATGTCAACTCTAGGCAGCTTCTTCAGCACCGCAACGACTGATGAACGCCGACCTCTCCGCTCACGTGTATTCAGGGAAATCCACCTAGAAAAGAAGGGCGCCGCCGTGGCCGGCTTGAGAATTTTGCGCAGACAATCTTCACGTTTTCCAGATCCGGCGCTATTGCAAGACAGAATCGAAGTTGTATGAGCAGATCCAACCACCTGTGCCATGCTTCTCTCTCTCCGAAACGATCAGAAACTCTAAACAGCGAAAGAAATGGAGTAGGAAGTTTTCAGATGTAAGCGGAGAGATCGAAGACGAGATCAAATCAAGGATCTTCGCTGCTATATAGCGCCAGCTCCTCTCCACGCGTCGGTCGGTCTCGTCGCGAGAGAGTATCTTCTTCGATCGTATCGAAGGCTCGAAGTAGATGACAATCCTCACTCTCCCTCCTAGTAAATTACCATTATACCCTTAACTAAACCCTAAACCCTTTTAAAAATGCACGAAATGTTATGGATGACGGATGACGTGGAATTCTCGTCCTATGCTACTTGTCTGGATTATTAAAAATACGAGTTTTTTGTTAAATTATTAAAGGGGACTTTCACAATGTTCTTGTTCTAGGTCTTCGTACAGAACGATTTGGGTTCAGTTCTGTAGAGAGGAAGATGGGGAAGGCGAAGAAAACCCGGAAATTTGCGGTCATGAAGAAGATTGTCAGCTCGAAAACCATCCAAAAGTGGGTTAATTCGGTGCATGTTCTTCTATTGTTACTCGTGTTTTGGTTTGTAGGCCTCTTGTTGAGTGTTTAATCTGTGAGGTTTTTTGTCCTGATTGATCGTTTCAGGTACAAGGAGGAGGTTCTTAACCCGAAAAAGAAAGATCTTGAAAAGGAGAAGCTCCCTCACAATGTGTAGGTCTTCTCTTGTGTTACTTTTCGGGAGTTTCGTCTGTATTCTGTTTGTGCTGTTCTCTGTCTAAAGTGGATTCATTTTTTTGGTTCCAAGACCGGCCGTCTCATCGGCTATGTTCTTCAAGTATAATACGGCTTTGGGCCCTCCCTATCGAGTTATTGTCGATACTAACTTCATCAACTTCTCGATACGGAACAAGGTGTGTTTTCCTAAACGCGTCTAATTGATCGTTATTTCGACGTGATTTTTGCATAATCTTTGCTCTGTTTTTCATTGGCGAGATGGAGTGTGATGTTGGATTGAGGAGATAAGATGGATTTATTAGAAGCATTTTACGAATCGCTGATCAGTTCATTCCTTTTAAATGTGAAGGCATCCGCATTACCTTCTTGAGTTCATGGAACCGCGTTTTGCTATTGTCTGTGATCCTATTTTGAGCACTGTGATTACAAGACGTTATGCAATAGAAGACAGATGGATGCATATAAATGAAAATGACTAGGGGAATGAGACGGAAGGGTTTCTTATGAAGCATGAGATTCAAAATTAATCAGATTAGTCCATCTTTTAAGCCACACAAATGACTTCCAAATACATCATTGTAGTATCGAACTACCCTTAAACGTCATTCCCGACGATTAGATCTGCCATTATCCCCCAATCAATCTGGAAACTTGATCGTGGAACATAAATGAACAAAGCAATACCGCCTAAATCTGGAACATGTTGCTGATTGCTGTTGCTTATATTCTGATTCTTTTATTATCTCATTTTATCTCCTCTAATGATTGGATTGTTAATTTGCCCTGATGAAACCCTATTTTAAAGGGAACCCTCCTAATGGTCATTTCTCGGGAATTAACTAGTATGGTCTGAGATAACCTGTATGAATTTGGTTTACCGATTTGAATTCTTTTTCCCTCGCAAACATCTCAAGTGTTTCAAGGGGCAATGATTGATTGTTGGTTGCATTTATTATTTAATAATTCATAATACAGACGACAATGCCATGCTTCAGTTCTTGCTGACAGAGGGATATGCGTGGTGTCCAACCACTCACAACCTGTTCCAATAGACTTTCTTTTCTTCATCTCTGTGAATATATCTTATTTTCATGCAGTTGGACTTGCAAGATGCTATGGTCGAGTGCTTGTATGCAAAATGTAAGATGTGAAGAACCCTGTTTCTCAGAGTTAATTTTACACTCTTAGCTTATTATGTATGAAATTTTCACCGTCTATCAACTCTCTGACAAGTTACATATTTTTTCCTCAGGCACTCCATGCATCACTGATTGCGTGATGGCAGAGCTCGAAAAGTTAGGTCAGAAGTATCGAGTTGCGCTGAGGTATTTATTTCATCAAGACCTATCTTAAAATCTATCAACTATTGAAGGGCTTATGCAATATTTTCCGTCTTATAATCCCAGGATTGCGAAGGATCCGCGGTTTGAGAGATTGCCGTGCACGCACAAAGGAACTTATGCCGATGATTGTATTGTCGACAGAGTGAATCAGGTAATCATTTAATTCTAGCGCTCTTTTGGAAAATCGTCTGGCTCAGCAATGAATTAAGAGGTGTAATCCTTGGTCTGCTGAATGAACAGCACAAATGTTACATCGTAGCAACCTGCGACAGAGACTTGAAGCGGAGGATCCGAAAGGTAATTGATCATCATTCTCCGAACTCTGAATTTTCTTCTAAATTGCTAATCTGGATTTCCTCCCGTCTTTCTCATAGATTCCTGGAGTACCAATTATGTATATCACTCGGCACAAGTATTCCATCGAACGCCTTCCTGAAGCCACCATGGGTGGAGGTATGCTCTCTCTTTCTCTCTCTTTGTATGTGTGTGCGTCTTCTTCTCTCTATCTACCTGTCTCTCTTTCTTTGTTGTCTATCTCTCTCTCTCTCTTTCAATCTGTCCATTTCTCTCTCAGAGAAGTTCATTTGTTCTACTGAGAGTCATGGGTTTTGTGGCTTTTATTATCAGCACCAAGAATGTGAGGGCCCTTCTTCTACATCGGACAGAGCCATGGCCATGGATCTTTCTCAGACTGGATGCGGAGGCATAGACCATCTTCCTCTTTATTTGTAGGCGCATCTCTTAAAAATTTTGCCCCAAAGGAATGCAATTAGATTTTATTGCTGACTTAGCTGTAAATCTAAATCTCAGCTTCTATTTTTTTGTACGATGAATGAAATATCAGATGATGGGTTTTTCATTGACCTGGATCCGACCCATCTCTCTTTCTACCACCACCTCATCAAAATAATAGCTACAAATTGAATGATGATTAGTAAAAATAACAATTCACAACTGGTGACTCAACTCAAGGGCAGACGAGAAGGGGGGGAAAACAGGGGAAAATTGACAGAATGTCACAAGACGGCAGCCACCGTTGAATTGGAGTCTGCATCTTCGGGTGGCGGCTTCACGTACTTGCCAAGGGTCTTCTGGTGGGCTCTGCTCTTCATCCTCTTGATCTTGTCTTTGCTCTCTTGCTTCTTCTTCTCCTTCTGCTGCAACCGCTGACTCCGTTCTCGGTCACGGATCCCCTGCCAGTACACCTCCCCTGTCAACGGCCACAACCATGGCCGCCCCGGCCCGTCCGGCCGGTCCGAGTCCGACTCCTCCGCCAAGTCCTCATCCATGCTCTTCAGCGTCGCAAAGCCGAACCACCGTATCCTCATCACGCCTCTGCGCTGAGTCAACGGGTGCTGATCCTCCATGGCCCCCGTCGCCGGGTCAACATAGACCATCCTCCTCCCACTGTGGTATGCCCACACATTGACCAACAGCTCCAGCACGCGGGAGTAGCAGCCGGGCTCCTGAGATAGAAACGATTAGACTTCTTTCTGTGTCGTCGGTATAGAGGGGTTGACTTTTCACCTTGGTCAAAGTCAACGGGCAGCGGCCGCTTTTGCGGTGCTCTTCGTACAGTTGGGCGTCCAAAGCGTCCGCAAACATCCTGCGGAGGACAAGGAAATGGGTGATGAGAGAATCTTTTCTTTTAAATTGGGGAGGAAATTAAAATTTCTGGGTACCTCGAGAACATGACGTATTCAAGAAATGATCGGGTGGGGAGGGCCCAGCAGTTGACTGCAGACCAGGCGCTGCCGTCCGATGACGGCATAGGCGGTAGAGTGTCGAAGTCGACGTCTCTGATCACGCCGTACATTGTCCGCAAAGCTTGAGAAACCACGCGCCTTCGAGAAAACAAAGGTTAAGAGGGCAAGTTTGAGAACTTTGATAGAGAAAGTCAACGGGTCAGACCTGCAGTTGCCGGCATTGAGAGAGTCGCAGAAGGACCAAAAGTCCTGTTTGAAGGTGTTTCTAGGATCTTTATCGATTCGAGACCAGAAGTAAACGGTGTCGCCGTGTTTCCTTGATTCGACAGCTTCAATTAGAGCTCTTTCAGCCTTCTTAGACAATGAAATCTGACGGAGAAAAATAAACATCATAAATATTTGACCAAAGTCAAACAATATCAGTATTAGACCAAATGCAGACCTTTTGAGCAGAAGCCCTCCATGACTGGAATCCAATCCAAGCGTTCTTGTGCACACGATCTATCCTGTTGGCTAAAGCGAAGAATGCTCCATGATCAGCAAGCACGTCTCTGTAGTACGGATTGACGAGGAGTGGAAGGCGGGAAGAAGCGTCAATGTCATCTCCCCCCGGTCTTCTCCCTTTGCTCGACTGTCCATCAAAAATATTCAAAGAGACGATGTTTATGAGAGGCACGATGTTTTATGAATTTTACCCTTTGTCATTATGTAGCAAAAATATCATACTGATAATACCCTTTGGAGGACTTATCGTAAATGAGCACATCTGGGCCTATCACAGCCTAAAGGTCCAGTATCTCTCTATCTCTCTATTGTGCTATAAGTAACATGTAATGGATGATTACGATTTCTATGAAGGATTTGGTTGTTCTTTGGATCTCCCAAGCTGCATCCCGCTAGGAGACACCCTGTGGCAGGATGAAGCACTGACATTATCTTTGTCCTCCCTCTCTTCTCGATCTCTCTGTGGTAGGGTTCCGCATGCAAAATGTAAACCTCATTCCTAATGTAAATATCTTTGAAACTAAGTGAATGAAACATTAATCAAAACATTACATGAATGTGATTATTTAGACAATACTAATCACTGTTTTAATATTTTCAATTTACACTAAATTAATGTTAATCAACAAGTTATCAATCCATGAGAGAGGAAAGTGAAGAAAGTTATGACGAACAGATGATGACGATGCTGATGCTGATGATGTTCATGAGAGAGACAAAGATTAGCATCTCACCAAGCCTATACCACGGTAAAGAGACTTATTATGCAGGAAAGGCCACGCTCCTTCTCCAAAGTATGGTTCATATATACATAACGGCTGTCCTGTTCGTTCAAGTTCTTTATCATCTCTTTCATGGGCGTCGCTCCTCGTCCTGTCAGCCCTTTTAGCATTCCGATACACCTCTTCCCATGTACCATGCCACTGCTCAGTCCTGTCCTTGAGCTGAAGATTATTTTTTTAATGAAGTCAAAAAATGGCAAAATATGGAAATTTTTGACAGCGGGTTGAATCTCACCTCATCGTCTTCTAATCGTTTCAGAGTGTTCTGTTTCGAAATTTCCTTCTCCTCTGCCCAGTCAATGGGCGAGAATGCCTCTGCAAGCGCACCAGATGAAGCTTCATAATGAGAATCGTTCCACTGACTTTCTAATCTGTCTAACACTTGGCCAAGTTTTCGTCGTCCATCTCCAGGTGTTAAGTCCTCAAAGAGATGCCAGAGCCATGATTTCTTGAATTTCAAGAGAATTTCCTGAGCTGTCTTCGGAGAAGCAACTTCTGGCGGTAATTTAATCAATCGCTCAAGCAAATACGCATACCCTTCAACGCTTTCAGCGACCATTAGGTTTTTCCCTTGTTCTTCTCCATTTGATCCAATGTTCTCCGCCGCAGGAGATAATTGCCCGTTGTAGACCGCGCGAGATAAGATTTCTGTGATCATGGCAATGTTTTTCTTGGGAAAAATGTAACCGTTTTGCCCGTCATCGATCTGTTCATATCAAAAGGAACTGTCAGCCATGAACAAAGATTCAAGATACTGAATCTAGTAAGAATTGTACGTGTTTTGTGATCACGGCGAGATTGGGTGCAATTATCGGTTTCCGGAGGCACATTGCTCTTGTCAGGAGAGGCGGGAATGACTGTTCTTCGATGAATGATCCATAAATGACGACATCTGCGATGCCTAGGTAGTCAGTCGCATCTGTCTCTCTATTGATATGTATCACACTCCCGCTGACGAATCCAACTTTATGAGAGAATGTCTGCGAAACGTGTTTAATCCAAAAATTTACAATCCAGGATCCATTTTCAGATAATACAATCATTAAATAAATTTCTAATTCAACAGATTAAGTTTGTTTCTTTACCTCTAGTGCAGACTTGTAGGAATCAGTTAAGTCTCCGTTCAAGATGAAAACCTTCAAGTGAGATGCGGATGAAAATTCCTGGCGAAGAGGAGCTACAGCTTGAAGAACTAGGGCTAGCTCTAGCCACAACCCGCTGTATGAAAATTGACTGCATAGAATTCCAATTAGAAAATCCTCTTCGCTGTATCCCAGCTCTAGCCGTCGATCATGCCCATTATTTGCTGACACACGGCGGTGAACTTCCCAGGCTTCAGCAGGAGAACCAGGAACAACGTAGAAGTTACCCGAATCAAATGCAGAATACATTAACTGAAAATTAAAAAAATTACTATTAATTAACCGGATCATCAATTACTTGTTTTTCGGGTTTTGAGGTAGTGATTATTACCGGAAGTACATGGTTGGGAAAGACGACGACGGTAGCTCGTTTGAAGGTTTGCTTCCAATCATGAAGGAGGCGAGTCTGGTTATTATCTCGATAATTTCTTACACGAAGGGCCAGCGAATCTTCGTCTACAGTCCATACAACGGGAACCGATTTGAATGGCTCCTGCGAAAGACTGCTAAGTGTATAAGCAAGTAACATTCAAGAGTAGTAAACAAGTTGGTATACCATAAATTTTTTGGAAACAAGTGACAAAGTTCTGTTGCGAAAGATTTTGATGAATATCAGATGAGAAATAGAAAAATCTCTGAGGCAGAATGGTAGGAGAAGGGGAAGTTGGAAAGAAATCAGTCTGTTTTTGTTATTTTATAATAATTCCGTTTTATGCCACTAAGTTAACGAAAACAAGACTATCGCATTGACGTTCTCCCATTGATGATTGGTTTTCCATCGATCATGGGAGGCATTGATAGATAATGCCCTTCAAAGAGCTCAAGCTATTTAAATTTAAACAAGTTAAAGCAAACAATAAATACTTACGGCGAGAGAACAAACTTGGTCTCAAGGGAAGTCAACAGGATGCAGTTATACCTGCAATAGAAAGAAATGTCCAAGTTCAGATGTGACCTTTTTGAATTGATTGACTAAAATTTTTGAAAGGAAATACGATTCGTGGCTTACTTTAGCCAATCTATGGCCGTCTCCACTTTCTCTTTCACTGTAAGAACTTTGATAGGAAACCCCGCAGAGCGCCACGCTGATTTAGCCGGGCCATCTTCAAGAACATACAACTGCAATACTTCCAAAGGCGTTTCAGCATAATTTTCTTTTAATGATTTTTTTTGAAGAAATTTTCTTTCAATGATGTTACTTTTAGAATCAGTAGCAATCAGAATGAAGCGCATTTCAATCATACATAAATTCAATCAACGAAGTTTCAATCAACAAGAAAATATCGGAGGGAAGATGATTGGTACAAGGCACATACATGCATATCATAGCCAATATCTCTCAGTGCAACGGCAACGCTAATCATGTGCAAGTTCCTCGAGTCTACAGACAGATCAGGAATGATCTGAAGAAACCAAACACGCAGCCAATGAACAATAATTTCACGAGAAAAAATCCAAGAAATTAGAAGAAAAAAACCAACCAGCGCAAGCAGCGGATTAACCAGACCAGAACGCCTCCTAACCAAACCAGAAGGGGCTGATTCTTCTTCATTCTCCTTCTCAAACTTCAACAACAACTTGGACGGGAAAAATCTGATACCCTCGCCAAAATCCAACTCTCCAATCTCACTAAAGATCCCAAGCTCTCGAAATGCAGCCAATCTCTTAGAAACACCGAAATTCCCAGATCTCTCCAGCACGAATCCAGGCAAAAACGCCTGGAAGAGTATAACAACAAACCAGAAAACGGCCACGATGCCAATCCATTGAAAGTAATTAACCTTCTCGAACAACAGTAACCGCGTCAGCCGAGATCTACACCTCGAGAACGACCTCCCCTCTCCCAAAGACGAGACCTTGAGCAGTGGAACTCTCTTGGGAAGAACAGCCCCATTCTCCACAGACCCCATCTAGCAGCAACAGCAGCCCATGGAGTCTCCCCAAAACCCTAAGGCGTCTCCACCATTACTGCTTGCACCTCTGAAGATCGATCAAGTTCGCAAGAACAGAACAAATCTTCAGCTCAAATCAATCAATTCAACGGAAATGCAGCGATCTCTTCTACAGTGATTCACTCCGCTACTGAAGACGATTACGAGAGATTTTTGTGGCAGATTGAGCTGAAGAGAGCTGCGCAGAGCTCTTCTCTGGAGTTTCTTCCTAAGTCTCCGGCGAGAAGAGAGAGAAAGAAGAGAGAGAAACAAGAGAGAGAGAGAGAGAAGAGATAGAGAGGAAATTTCGGGGAGATTAAAGATATCAACTTCTCTGGCGGCGCCGCCGCGGAGCTATTTTCAGCCCGCCTTGGGAAGATCTGTGAATGTTTTTTTTAATGGGGGCTATTCCGCAAATAACTCAGAAATTCGTTAAATTCTTTATAAATGCAGATATAACTCACGCACGCATCTGGCGTCACCACGAATTGTCCGAATTTATTCTCCACGAGATAAGCCACGATAAAATACGACAAAATAATTTATTTTTTTGCAAATTAACGAAATTAACCAAAATATATTCCATATTTTGAAATTAAAGACCTCCTCCAGTAGTTAAAAAAATTTACGCAATTAAAATGAACGAATATCATCCGCCAATAACTACAGAACGTGGTCCTCAGAGAATTACATTTTCGGCAACAGAAATTACTCGTGGGATAATTTTTTTTTATTCCGCAGTTAATTTTTTTGCGGTGGGCCCGACAGTAAGCCAGTAGAAAGTACAATATTCCGAGCTCAGGGAATTAAAAATTCCTACGACAGAAATAGTTTCACGCATTTTTTAATATTTGAAAATTTTTTAAACATCAGGAAAATAAAAAAATACAAGAATTGGTCCTTGGATAAATAAAATTTTCCGCAGCAAAAAATTACTCTAGGGAAAATACACAGAATCTAACCCGTATTTATATTTTTCACGGCTGGCAAGAATAAGCCACTAAAGAATACAATAATTGTTCCTCCGAGAAGTAAAATTTTCCGCAAGAAAAACAACTCATGGGAAAAGAAATGGAGCCTAGATTCGACCAAGGGGTGACTCGTTGACATGATCGTCTGCGAGCCAGAGCCCGAACTCGCGGAACCGTTTGATCTTCTTCTCAAACCCAGTGATGTAGTTGTTGTGGATGATCACGTGTCGTCCCATCGTCTCCTCCACCCAAGTCTTGTTCCTGAAGTAGAGCCCTCCAGAAGGAAAACCCACTTGAGGAAGCAGGAACAGATCCACCTGCACCAAATTCATCAGTATAATTCAGGGATGCGGACAGGACAATTTTTTCGTCCCGGGACGAAAAAATCGTCCCGTGCAAGGGTATGGACGAAATTCGGGACGAAAAATCGTCCTGGGGACCACCAGACCGGACGGTTTTGGTCCCTGACGAAAAAACCGTCCGGAGGTCTCGGAGGATGGACGGACGAATGTGGACGAGAAACCGCCGGATTCACATCCGACGGTTGAGATGTAGCCACGTGGCCTCGTTATGACAATTTGCATCAAAGTCCCTGTGATTTTTTGCTCCTGCAAACTGATGCCGCTCAGAAATAATTGTACATAAGTCCATTTGGATCTCTCTCCTCCATATTTCCCTAAAAAACTTAGAAAAATCTAAATCAATATATTAAAAATATCAAATGGTTTTTTTTTGTCTGACAAGGGATGGGACGGTTTTTTCCCCGGACGGGACGAAAATTCGACCTGGAGAACTGAACGGGACGGTTTATGTACCGTCAGACAAAATTTTTTCCCATCCATCGTCCACGACGTCCGGGACGATCCGGAACTATATTCATCAGCAATGTCACACGTAGTCAGTCATGTCAGCAAGCGTACATTAGTTTTCAAGGATTAGATTGATCAATTGACTGATAAATCATATCGCCGATCCGATTCGGTCTTTGATCAATTCAACCCGCAGCGGATTGGTCCATAATCTAATTGAGGATGGTATCAACTCGTGATTGGCATAAAAATGGACCTCGGCTGTCCCTTGCAGACAGATCGATCTGATCGAACCGGTTCAATCAGATCAACAATCCTTGATCAAGCTACAGTAATGATCATGTCAGCCCCATGGCACCATTAGGATCCAGCCCATCTGACGAATGAAGAGAAGAGTGACTATCATCTCAACTCCTCAGTCAATAATTTGATCAAGGGGCAAAATTATCAAGTGAGGAATTGAGATTCGTACAGCAAGCAGTGAATCCATTATAAAAAATAATATTTAGAATATCTAGCTTGAGTCATTACCTCGCCGTGGGTTTTGTTTAAAGCCCAGTTGAAAGCCGGCTGATCGTTTGACTTTTTAGCCGTTGACCACGGCTGGAGCTTCATTTCTTCTATCCATCTCATCATCACCTTCTTTGTGCCAGATGTGGGTCGCAGGAAGATAAGGCAGCTGCAGATGTATGTTCTGCCTTTCTTTCCGGGTGGCGGCAGCGAGTGGGAATGGTCCAAGGGCTTCACCTGATTTTCAGAAAAGAGCCCCCAAAACTTTTTAATTCTAGAATTCTCTGGTTTTGTTTTAGAAAAAAAAATCGATGCTGGTACAAAGACTAACAAGCATATTGGTACCAAGCCTAATAAAACTACCAAAGCTGGAATTCATGATTACCCGAAAATTGAAAATAAAAATATTTATCCTCTCACAATTAACCAAAGAACAAAAAAAACCAATCAATGAACAATGAAAGGCTATATCGTCCCACATCAAAAATGGAATCTTGGTTCTTCCCAGAATTTCAACTACTTAACGATGCAAATAAGGTCAATCCATGGACTAGACCAATTAAATTTCTTTTTCCTTGGGAACTAGACCAACTTACAGCTGCCATGTCATCAGAAAAATACACATCGTGGTTTCCCTCCATGTATGGGAAAGGATCAGCCAACCAAACCATGTCAACGTCATTGTATAAAACATTGTATCCCAGGTCCAAGATTTGCAGAAGATGCCGGGGCCTGCGGGATGTAAAGTTGAAGAACCCCTGTCAAAAACCGTGTACACGTATAAGAACCTCGAGCAATCCCCATACTTCACTCCGATAAACTTAATCAAGCTGAACAAAGGCGATCATGGATCACAGATAGATAGAAGAAAGATGTACAGACAGATACATCTATCCATGGATGGATAGATAGATAAATAGATACATAGAAAGATGGATGGATAAATAGGATATACACATCCGCTGGGCTTGTCAGAGTGATTTTCAGGAGTAGGAAACTCCACAGTTAAGATGGACAACACGATGAGAAATCAATAGATGGACAACACGATGCATTAATACCAATCCACATTGAAAAAATTCTGGGACAATTGAATATTAACAAGGAACCATTAAAACAGTTTTCTCGAAAGTTTTTTGGAAAAAGTTTAAAAGATAGATATATAGATGGTAAGATAGAAGGATTGAAAGAAAGATATATAAGGATGTCAAGATTTATGGATTGATACATAGACATTGATGGATGGATGGATGAATAAAAAAATAATGAGATAGACAGATAGATACATTGATAAATAAATAGATAGATAGATAGACGGATAAAAACATAGAGAGATTGATTGATTGATAAATAAATAGAGAATCAGAATGCGAGTAAAGATGTTGGGTGTGATTTTTACTGTACCTGGGAGCCAAATTTGTGCGCAGTTTGGGACTCTGGAGCAGGCGGGACAAGAACAGCATGACCGGGCCACTTCTCATTGATTTTGTAAAGCGTGGCGTAATCCTCAGCGACGACGAGCACCTTCTCCTGATGTTTCTGTCTGGCGATGCTGATCAACCAATTGTTCAAAAATGGCAGATACGGCTGACTAACCGCGCAAAGTATAATCGTTCCGTTCTTCCCCACAAATGCAGCAGCCTCCGCTAGAGTATAATCCCTCCATCTTAAGAGAGATCCTTCATTGTTCTTGAAAAGAAACCCAGCTGGGGGGCGCATCCATGGGAAGAGCACGCCCATAACAACGATCATAGACAAGAGAATTGTAATACCAGTAGGACCATAAAGAGAGAACGATCTCTGCGGTGAAGTCGTGCCATGGCGGGATGATAGATCAGGAGTCACCAACGGTTGTTGATGCTGTGATTGTTGTCTTTGATGGAGTGACATTGTTCTTCTTTTGTGTCGATCGAAACGGCGACACAGAAGAGAATCCGAGCGATTTTCGCCGAAGAATGGAGCTGGAGATCGGCGTTCCTTTGATTCTTGAGGAAATCAACGGAGGACCCACGTCGTAGAATGAGATGGTGAGGGAGAAAGTTGCTTCCTTTTGCTGATCTCCGACGAGGGCGACGTCCGCCGGGAAGAGTAAAGCTGCGTCGGTGAAGAACATCAGTGGGAGAGGCCAATATATATCCACCGTTGGATCCCAAATGGACAGTTCCATTAAGGTGTTTAGGAAGGGAATGTTGCTTATGCTGAAATGTCAACCTTGATGCTGAAATAATTCTTCACTTTCATAGGACCAGGGATCGGCACGCGTCATCCATCACGTCACACATCACCGTGACCGAAACATGACTGATGACGTAATACGGTGACAGATGACGAAGTGGTTGTGACGGGGACGTGATAGTGACAGTACCCAGGACGCGTGACGTGACAAAACAGCGGTCACGGATGAAGGCCGTGATGGAATTTTTGAAAAGTTAAAACGGACAGAAAATACATACAAAAAACATAACCCTTAATGCATGGTATGTACTCTATCTTCTATAAACTGCTTTTCCAAAATTCATCGTTATTGATTCATCGGTATTGATTTGTCGTTAAAAATTCATTGTAACTGGGTTGGAACTGACTTCCCAACAGCCTGATGAACAACTCCTGCTCCGTGGCATTTTGAAGTCCGCTTCTAGCGAAGTAACCGAGCAGGTCGTTGTTTCCGGTGCTGAACACAATTAGAGATTCCGCGAGGAAACGGTTACCTGCTTCGGTACCGTGTTGGTTCTTCAAACACTTGCTCATCTTCCGGTAGTTCTCGATACTTTGTGTAAGAACAGAATAGTTCTCTGTAGTTCTTGATACTTAAAGGAGATGGAGACGTCCCGGGACTGAATAGACCGGATACTTTGTGTAAGAACATACGAGATGCAGTCTAGGGTCGCGCAATAATATTGCACAGTTCGGTGAAGAAACTTACTGTTGCATCAAGGATGCCAGATCCTCCAGAAGCAAAGTTCACGCCGTGGTACGGGGTATTCTGACATTCCGTGCCGTTCTCTAAGAAGAATACATCGCAAATATAAGGGTTTCATTCATGTCACTGGTGGCGGTGACGCCGTCACAGTGACTTGGATGTGACAAACGCCCTATGGAGGACGCGTGACAGAATGTGACAGTTTTTTTGTATATATTATGGGACACTTGACAGGATGGTGATGTGCCAAAAGTTTTGTCACGTCACTGTCCGTCACGTTCCGTCACATCCAGGGCATCACGTCCCCGATGGGCCGTTCCCTATTTCATACAATATATACTTGATACATACTAGCTAGGTGGGCATAACTAATTATGTTAGCTATGGGATTGCTAGTCTTACCTCAAAGCTGGAAATCCACTTTCTTGGCGCTTATACCAAAAGTGGACGATCCAACATCATTTAGAGACTTTCGTCCTTTCAGTCTTTATAATGTATGCCATAAAGTTGCATCTAAGATCATTACAAATCGACTAGGGACCTTCCTTGATAGACTTATCTCACCTGAACAGTGCGGTTTTGTCAAGGATTGACAGATCCATGGCAGGATCATGCTAGTTCATGAGTTAGCCCAGTCCTTAAACACTCACATTCGAGGTTCGAATGTCATCATCAAATTGGATATGGAAAAGGCTTTTGATCGAGTCGAGTGAAGTTTCCTTACCGGAGTGTTACGTTACTTTGGGTTCACCGATGCATTCATTGCTCTCATCGATGCATGCATTAGAGAGAATCACTTCTCTCTCTTGGTGGGCGAAAACTCCACTGGCTTCCTCACGGCCACGAGGGGTCTACGGCGAGGTGATCCCATCTCACCCACCCTTTTAATATTGATGGAGGAGGTCTTTAGCTGATCACTCACACGAGCGATCGCCCGCGGCCTCATCCAAGCATATTTTACAAAAAGGGGATGCCTGATCCTCTCGTACTCCTTATTAGCAGATGACACCATCTTTTTCCTTAACGGATCTAAAAAATCAATTAAGGAACTCATGAGTGTTCTCACAACGTACGAGAGGTCTTCTGGCCAGCTCGTCAATGCCTCAGCCAGTTTTATAGTCGGTCCATCCACCAATGTAAAGCGCTCTCAGATTATCCAACACTATACCTGATATACACGAGGATGCCTTCCTTTCGATTATCTTGGATGCCCTATCTTTCTCGGACGGGCTAGGCATCATTATTTTGATGCCTTGTTGGCAAAAATGAGAAAGAAACTAGAGGGATGTAAACTTCCTTTTCTATCCCCTGGAGGACGCATCCAACTTATTCGACATGTCCTTAGGAGTATCCCGTTGCATACCCTAGCGGTTCATTCACTATTGGTCATAGTCCTCCGCTCTGTGGGGCGACTTTGTGCACGTTTCTTATGGTCAGGTCATCTCGAGGGAGAGAGTCTCCATGACTAGGTTTCTTTGGAGAAAGCTTGTCGGCCGACGGAAGAGGGGGTCTAGGGATCAGGCACCTTCAGGACGTCCAAGACATGCTTTAGAAGAAGCTCGTGTGGCGTATACGTACCACGCACTCCCCATTGGAAAGTTTCATCTCAGCCAAGTATGGCAAGTGGGCTCGTAGAGAGATGGATATCCGTGGCCATAGCAGATGGCGGACTTGGCAACGACATTGGCTAGAGATAGCTAGGTCACACGTTGGCATCTTGGCCGAGGTGCGGTTAGCGCCTGGTATGACATGGCTTGTAGACGAGCCTTTAGCCCATCAGCCCCACTTTGTATCACATCACCTGCGACTAGCCGTGACGTAGTTGCTCACGGGCAACACACACCACCTCTAGGAGCAGCATGGCCTCCCAATAGACATGTTATCCTAGGCTCAACGTACTCCCATTGGGACCACTCACAATTGTGCTATTGGACGCTTACCCTCGATGGGTCCTACTCTTGTAGATCTTCTTGGGAGCATTTCTGTGAGAAATCCCCCATCCAGCCCTGGGGTGACCGCATCTAGCATCCGACGATCAATACTTGTGTCACCTTCTTTCTTTGGAGACTCTTGCATTGTGGCCTCCCAACTGATGATCGAGTGACCCGTATCCGTCACTCCCTCAGTTCGCGCTATCATTGTTGCCCCGCATTTCCCCCGGTTGAGACTATGGACCACCTTTTCTTCCGTAGTGAGATAGCCCTAGACTATTGGCGCCAAATCACACACCATTGGCATCCACTCCTCGGTACCTCCTCTACTCTGACATCGTTCTACATGGAGATGTATCTCTCGCCAACACGCTCTAAATGGAACCCCTTCCTCCATGTCATCATAGCTTACTTACTATGGAAGATATGGAAAGGGCAAAATTCATCTTGTTTTGTAGGAACTCCCATGCACGCCTTGGATATCATGCAACGAGTCAAGCAATGGACACTGCACACCCACTATCTTCTACCACTTCATGCCCACAGCTCAGCCCTCGCATGCGACCTCTTCGCTCTTGGGGCATTGCGGTGACCCTTGCCTCCATTCACATTTGGCTACAGGTTGTTCGTTGGCATCCACTGCCAATCGGCACCCTCAAACTCAATGTGGATGGTGCGACCAAAGGGAACCTAGGGCCAGCCCAGGGAGGTGGTATCCTCCTTGACCATACATGGAGTATTATCTTTGCATTTTCGGTTTTTTATGACATTCAGACTAATACAATATCCGAGGCTATGGCGATACGTGATGGTTTACTCTTCTACGAGGAACAAAACCCTCACAATATTGTCTTAGAATCAAACTCACATGTATTAGTTGACATGCTTCGTGCAGGCAAATGCTCCGAGTGGTGGCTTGAGCACGTGTGATAGGACATCGTGCGGTGCCCCCTCGCACAACTAGTGTTCATCATCAGCTACGCGAGGGAAATCAGACAGCAGATGCCCTTGCCAATCACGCGCTACACTCATGAATCCCTACCTCCTTTTTCCTTTCTTGGCAGGAACTCTCTTCAACAACTCATGGATGCTGTCGTGTTGAACACCTTGGCTTGCCGACGCTTCGCACGTGTCGCACAATATCAAAGGAGCGACTGAGGAAGTGGCGGATTGCATGGAGCGCTATAGGTGGGAGAGCTCATCCTTCTGCTTGATAGCCCGACTTGCTGCGCTCCTCAACGTTGATATTATTCTATGACGTATAAACTTAATTTCTTAATGGATCTTAAGTCAGAAAGATGTGTAAAATACCAATCACACTAAAATTAGGAAAAATCATAAATCATAAAATCACATTAGAAACCAGTTTCATAAATTTAAGCTTTGATAAGATGCAACTAAAGTCAATCTGATGAAAATATTTACTTAATTTTGCATGCTATGTACATGGTAATTTGCGTGTAATCGGAAGCCTTCTATTGAGTGAAGTGATAAAATTCAAGAATTATACTATCAGGCGTGGTGAGAGTTAGGCTTCAATCTAACGTACATCATGTGGCTATCAATCCAATCATTCTTATGTGGCCAGCAATCCAATCATACTTTCATGTCCTTTTAACTTCACTAAATTAATTATTTAGTTATTAATATTCTCATGTGATGTTTATAATGAAGTCCATGAGTATGTGGAATGACTTAGTGAATTATGATGGGATCATAATATAGCGATATCTACTCTATAAACATGTATTAGTGATTATCCTATTAAATGGATACACTTTCTGATGTAACATGACGGGGCCAAACCGTCGTGTCGCACCACTAGGAAGGTTTACTTTGAACAAAACACCAATGTCATAAAATGTATGCAAATTTAATGGAAAAACGTCAACGAGAAAACGCTGCACTCGACTGATCTAGAGCGATATTCAGGTGACGACGTTGGGAGGTGTCGAGCCTTGTCCATGCTCCCAATGACCCGTTAGATCAGTTCAAAGACCGACGAAGCAAGGGTCAGCTCACCATCCGACGACGTTCGCACCGTCGTCGTTAATAAACTAGTCTGACGCCATCAAGAAGATATCTAACACAAGATGAGAGCTAGTCCTATATCGTGACAACGGATCTCTCAAGGCAGGGGAGCATACAAAGATTGCACTAGAGGGAGTAATGATACTGCGAAATAAAATGGAGTGGAGGAGGGAAAGGAAAGGACCTGTGAAAGGCAGTGTCCTAGGTCTCGTCGACGAAGCGCGACCAACCCAGAATCGACAAGTTGGCCGTTCGTCCTAGCTGTTCATCGACCATCGATGGAGAGGGTGGAGGAATCAGTATCGGTGTCTCCAGCCAAGGTCGCCGGACAGGTGCAAATCGTATCAGTAGGTATAGGTGCTATTGGAAGGCTTGGGCACAAATAGTGTCAGGTTCACACTATCTGTGCTCCCACGAGGCTGGGTCAACAACAGAACGCTCGCGATATCCAATAGAGAAGAAGAGTCTGGGAGGCATGGCTGATGGCGGTAGGGATCAATCTGGAGGAAGATGCTAGGTCAGCCTGGTCAGCAGAAAGGAAACATCCTGAGGGACAAGCAGCTAGCTTATTCAACAAGGGCATTGATAACATGATAAATGAACCTATATTTGCATACATTTTAGATGTTTTTAGTATTAGTAATTTATAATTTATCATGTTATTGTTTGAATTAACCAAATATTTATGCATTAGCTAATAATTCCAACTTTTGCACATTATGATTATTTTTCACTAACTTCATTGACTTCTATGAAGTCAATCAGTTTTATTTCTGACGAGTATTTTGTAGTTCCAAATGTGCAGAAATTTACAGGAATTAGAAGATATCATTATGAGAAAAATTGGAGGATTTTGGGAGCTTAGTGATTATCAAAATGGGCTGCAAATGATGAAACACAATTGTGGGATTTTAAAGGAGAGACCAGAGGGGCTTGGACCACAACCTGACCTACATATTGGGCCTGCAAACACATTACAAAAGAAACAAACTGGAAATTACAAGGCAAAGCTCTCAACCCATGGAGAAAAAGAGGCAAAATGGCAAGAAAAGAGAATAGATAATGCCCAAAGGGGTGTTTTTAGTAATTCTCACAATGTATAAATAGACTTTTTCTCCCTCATTTTCCCTCATTCTGGATGTACTCTAGCAAGTGGCTGGCCAGCAGGACAAGGCATTTTTCAGAATCCAGGTTGTTCAACCTGCTTAATGTAAGTTTATTGAAGTTTTCTCTTAATCTCGTCTCTTGTTTGCATTGAAAAATGCCTGATCCTGGCAAAATATAAGGATCCATACTTGAGAGGAAGCATTGAGGGCTCAGTAAACTTGCATTGAGGCTTTAGGATCTTAGATTTCTACCCTCTCCATCATTTCCCATCCATTTACCCTTAAAATCCATCACTTTCTCACTCTAAACACTAATTTTCTCCACTTTATCTCTCTAAAATAGGTTTTTTCTCTCACTAGACCTTCATCTATATCCATAGTTACTCCCCTAAAAATTTCATAAAAAATCTTCTTCATTTGCTCATCCAAATTCTATCTCAAACTCCTTCTACACTCTCTCTTAATTTTCTCTCTCTATCTCCTCATTTCGGCCCTTTCTCTCTCTAGAATCTTTTATTTCTCTCTCTAGACGTCCATACATATCCACAGTTCATCACCACAAAATTTCAAAAAAAAATCTCCTTCATCTACACCTTCAAATTCCCTCTCAAACTCTCTCTACACTATCTCTTCATTTTCTCTCTCTATCTCTTCATTTTCTCTCTCTATCCTCTTATTTCGACCTTTTATCTCTCTAGAAACATTTGTCTCTCACTATAAAATTTCTCCCTTTATCTCTCTAGATCCTCTTGCATTCCCTACTTCGAATCCCAAAAAAAATTGCATTGAAATATCATTTCTTATCCTCTCAAAGCACTTATTTTTTGTCCTCTAGCTGCCATCGTGCGGTGCCGTGCGGCGCCGTGCAGTGCCTGTGCGGCAGAGACCGCCCTCTGCCCGCCGGTCCGCGCGCAGCCAGCGCACAAGACCGCAGGACACAGGGTTGTCTTGTGCAGGACTTAGCCAAATTCGGCTAAGTCCTGGCCATTGGGTTAACCCAATAAGCTTAAGCCCAATTTGGCGAAGTCTTGACTTAGCCAAATTGGGCTAACCCTAGTGGGCTGACCGACTAAGGAGGCCAGCCCTCTACGGGCCAATCCAGGCCCACCGGCCCATTCTGCCGCTCCGTCGCCGCCGCCGCCGCCACCACTCCGGCGATCGCCGGAGTAGGTAAATTTCACATTTTTCATATTTAAAATTAATTACAAAATCGGAAAATTTTTCTTCTACATTAAAAAAATCCGAAAAAATTTGAAAAAAATCTAGAAAATTAATATAAGCTATTTAAAGTCATTTTAACACCTAAAACATTTCAAAAAAAAAATCTCTATTTCTCATTTTAATGCTAATAGTTGTGTTTTTTATGTGAATTAATCCCAGAAAATTCTAAAAATATTTATTTCTGATTAATTTGCTAAGATAAAATAGAAAAATTAATTTAGAAATTTGAATTTTGTGTTTCTCCTTGTACTTTGGCTTAATTAAAAACATAGGGAATTCTGAAAATTACCAACAAATCTAGAAACATCTCTTAATCTAAAAAAAAATATAGTATTTTTCACGTTTAAAATCATTTTCTTCATCCCAAGCTTGAGAAAGAATTCTGAAATTAAATTTCTGCCTCTCCGTGGATTGACCCCTTACTTGCCCTATATTAATTATAGAGTATTTAAGTGGAAATTTTCATAAATATTGTTGGCTAAGTCTGAATCAAAACAACGACATAAAACTCCTTAAATTTGGACTTATCAGGCATGTCGCTCCGGGTCAATGGCCGCGGCCCGACCGGGAGGAGTCAGGAGTGGATGGACCGGAAGTTTCTTATGCATTGGCAGGGTTGACCATTGTCCGACGACACGTGGATATCAGAGGTGGAGCTTCTTCGATTAAGGCCAGAGCTCGTCCAACCCCTCGAAGATGTCCAAATCCCCTCTAGTGTTAATTAATTCTTCCAGTATCGACTCGACATGCTCATGCCTCTCTGGGGACAATACGGGTGGGGGTAGATGGGAACTCTCTCTCACATTACTATGAAGGCTTGAGGGGCTGGGAGGCTCAACAATGGGTGACATAGGATGGTGTCGGACCACATCCCTAACGTTGAAGGTAGGACAGATCCCCCAATTAGGGGGGGTACCCACGACGTAAGCATTCTCGTCGACCACACAGACTATCGGGAAAGGCCAGCACTATGAGCGTGAAGCTTCGTAGCGACCCCAGGCGAATATCACTCGGGCCTCAACCTGACCATGACTAGATCACCCTCAGTGTAGCTAACTGACCTACGACCCACATCAACGGAAACTTTGTATTTCTCATTTTGCATGATGATGTGATTATGAATGTCACGATGTATGTCCCTAATATGCTAAGCAAATGCGATTCCATCTTTGGATGCTCTAGAATGCGGTTCCACTATGATGAGATCTATGGTTTTACGAGGTACCTGGCTATATATGATCTCGAATGGAGTGTGGCTGGTGGTGCGATTCATGGAGGAGTTGAAGGCTAACTCTACGCGAGGAAGGATACAATCCTAGGTGGTGATGTTTTCACCCACGATAGAGTAGAGCAGATTTCCTAAATTCTGGTTCACTACCTCTGTCTGTCCGTCCGTCTGCGGATGGTAGGCCATAGAGAATTTAAGTTTCATTCCAATGAGGACCCATAAGGTCTTCCAGAAATAACTACTGAAGCGTATCTCACGGTCTGACACAATTGACTGCGGTACTCCATGCAAGCGGACAATCTTGTCGAAGAATAGGCGCGCTACTCGCATGGCATCAAACGTCTTCAAACATGGTATAAAATGAGCCATCTTGGAGAATCTGTCGTCGACTACCATGATGGAGTCGTGTCGCTGGGTGGTCTTCGGTAGTCCAAGTACGAAATCAATACTAACATCATCCCAAGGGTGTGTTGACATCGGTAATGGTGTATAGAGCCCCACATTCTACTTGGTTATCTTAGCCTCGGAGCCTGCCAAGCAGCGGGAGATAATCTTCCCCACGTCTCTCTCCAAGGACGGCCAGTAAAATTGGTGCTCTATAGATAGGATGGTCTTATTAACACTGAAGTGTCCACTTAGACCACCCACGTACGTCTCCTAAATAAGAAAATCCCGCAGCGAGGTGCGGGGTACACAAAGCCTCTTTCCATAGAAGAGGTAACCATCAGAGAAATAATAATCTCGATACTCGGCCCTTGGTCCATCACGAATGGCATTGGAGATCTTTTCGAAGTCGGGACAATCAGCATAGTCCTATGGGACTTGTTCAAACCCCAAAACGTGAGTCTTCATCACGGCGAGGACAGCTGGTCTCCGGCTAAGAGCATCAGGGACATCGTTATGTTTTCCCTTCTTGTGCCAGATGAAAAATATGTAGTCCTGGAGATATGCGATCCAACGAACATGCCGGTCGCTAACTTTTTGCTGATTGTGCAAGTGTCGTAGCGCGCTATGGTCGGAGAAGAGGACGAATTCCTTGGGTAGGAGATAGTGGCGCCAGTGGCATAGAGACTACACTAGGGCATAGAGTTTGCGATTGTAGTTGTCATATCAACATCTCGTATCCTTGAGTTTCTCACTAAAATATTCTACAGGGTGTCCGTCCTGATTGAGGATGCCATCGATTCCTACGCCTGAGGCATTGCACGCGACTTCAAAGACTTTGTTGAAGTCAAGTTAACATGGGAGCTATGGTCATGCATCGCTTGACTTCTTTAAAGGCCTGTCGGGCGTCTTTGTCCATTCGAACTTGTCCAGTCCGCTGAGATCATTGATGGGGGCAGTGATGCCGCTGAATCCGGGGACGAATCTCTTGTAAAAGGTTGCTAAACCTATGAAACTTCGTACTTTGTGAATGTCCTTGGGTTGTGGCCACGACTTAATGGCCGCGTTCTTGGCCATATCGGCGGAGACTCCATGAGCGGATATGATAAAGCCAAGGAAGGAGACCTCTATCATGAAGAAGCTGCACTTCTTCGGGTGTGCGTAGATTTTCTCCTGTTGTAATGCCGCGCACACCTCATAGAAATGTTGTAGGTGGTCCCCGCGGGAGCCACTAAAGATGAGGATGTCGTCGAAGTAGACGATGACAAATCTGCCAATGAACGGGCGTAAAACTTCGTTCATCAATCGCTGGAATGTACTCGGGGCATTGGAAAGCCCGAATGGCATGACGTTCCATTCGTACAAGCCATCCTTGATCTTGAAAGCCATTTTCCACTCATCTCCTGGTCGGATGCAAACCTGATGGTATCCACTGCGCAAGTCAATCTTCGAGAATATAGTCGTAGTAGCCATTTGGTTGAATAAGTCGTGCACTCGTGGTATGAGAAAACAGCATTTCATCGTAAACTTTTTAATGGCACGTGAATCGCAACACATGCGCCAGGTGCTGTCCTTCGGCGCGAGTAACGCGAGAATGACGCACAGGCTGAGACTCTCTCGAATAAGGCCCTTGGCCAAGAGCTCCTTGACCTGCTAGATGCTATATGGAGCTGGATGTGGCGTAAGAGCAAGGCCAAGTTTGGTCGCGGTGTCTTCGGAGACTGCATTGTTGCAGCTCCCGCTATCTATGATGAGTTTGCACATACGTCCCCTGATCTTGACATAGACGTAGAAGATTGAGGTGCGCTACACAAGGTCGGGTGGCTGATGTGCCCTAAGGGGACGCGCTTTTACCCCATCTAAAAGAAGGGTTTTTCCAGTACCGACTTGGGATAGCAATCTTTCTTTGCCCCGGCCTCCTGACCCGGAGGTTATCTGAAAGATAAGTATTCCCGAGGTGCTGCACTATGCTTCCGGAAAGGTTTGAGTCTCCTAATGGTTCCGAATCCATGGATTCCCAATCCGTAGCTGCTGCGCCGCCATAGTTGATCCCAGTCGCCTTGTCCTTGGCCCCCTTTTCCTGACTGACCAGTCTTCCTGAGATTTTTTTGAATTGTTTGAAGCCGGAGGTTCTGCAATGTTCTTGCAGAACCTTTGTGAAATCTTCGGTTTTTTTTACTCTTCCTCTATCCCTATCCCATAGGTACAGCGTTTGAATCAATAGAGAACCTTTTCTTCTGTTCTGTATGAATCGATATTATTACATTCCAATTCTTTCCCGATACCTTCCAAGGAAAATCCCAAATTGGATCCAAAAAAATGAACGGGTTGGTGTGAGCTTATCCATGCGGTTATGCACTCTTCAAATAGGAATCCATTTTCTGACAGATTCTGGCTTTCGTGCTTTGGTGAGTCGTCCGAGATCTTTTCGATGACCTATGTTGTGTTGAAGGGATATCTATATGATCCGATCCATTGCGTAAGGCCCGCGGGACGGTAGCAACGGAACCGGGCAAAGTATACAGAAAAGACAGTTCTTTTCTATTCTTTTCTATTATATTAGTATTAGTTAGTTACCCCGGCTCGGTGGGTCCTTTTTTTCGTGATGAACTGTTGGGACCAGTTCTATATTCTTTCTCTGTGGACCGAAGATAAAGGGGGCTCCGCAGAGGGTTGTACCATGAAGAGAAGCAAGGAGGTCAACCTGTTTAAAATATACAACATGGATTCTAGCAATGCAATGGAGTTGGACCCCATGTCGATCTGAATTAATCAGTCTTTCCACGGAAGTCTATTTTTGCCTGCTAGGCAAGAGGATAACAACTTAAAAATTCTGTCTCGGTAAGACATGTATTTATATTACTATTAAATTCATAAATGAAGTAGTTAATTTAATGGTGGGGTTACTATTATCCTTTTTTTGTAGTGACGAATCTTGTATGTGTTCCTAAGAAAAGGAATTAGTCCATTTCATTTTTGTGTGAGGTTTCAAAAAAGGGTGTGGAAATACATAGAACTCTTGAATGGAAATTGAAAAGAGATGTAGCTACAGTTCCTTCGGAAATGGTAAGATCTTTGGCGCAATAAGAACGGGTTGATCCGTATCATCTTGACTTGGTTCTGCTTCCTCCCCCGCGGATATCTTTCCTTCGGAACATAACAATTAGAATTAGGCTCAGTCAACTGGAATGTGTATTATCCATATGGGAGATCTTCCAATTGAGAAGATGCATCGACCTGAGACGAAGAGAAAGGTCTATCTATTTTCTTTAATGATTCAGTTAAACCAATGATTCGTTATTGGAGCAGATAGCACATTTCATCGGACATGCGTATTTTTTTCCGATGGATTTACATAGTTTCATTAATGGAAATTTTTGGATATAGTGAGTAATAGGCTCTGGTTGTTCGCCATTCAAGAATTCTTGTTTAGGCAGTTCATATCATCCATACATAGTGTTTTGATCTAAGATTTAAATTCTTCCATGTTTCAGTAGTAGCATATTGGTCCATGGAGCTAAGGTCAAAAATATGGAATAAACAAGTGTTTCCACGACTCTACTGCCCGGTCAATTCTGTTCCACTTAATCTCTTTTTCATGGCCACATATCTTTACAGCTAAGGAATGGGAAATCTTTTTCCTGTTACATGAATCAAATGTTTCATTTCATCCGGGAAAAGCCATCTCTTTCTCAACAATGTCTTTGTCATTTGATCCAATAGCCTTCCGTTAGATAGGAACAGATTTGATAAATACTGATAACTCTCGGATAGAGTATTAGAACAGAAAGATCTATTAGATAATGAACTATTGGTTCTAAGCCATCTCTGGCGATGAATCAACACCAAGTGCTTTTCTTGCGTGTTTTTGAGGAACCAGCGTTTATATATAGGTGTAGGAGGATGTTTGGTGGAAGTAAGAAGCCCCTTGGCAATCTCTTCATCTGCAAAGAATTCTCGACGTGAAAACACAGAGACAAAGGGCTGATCTTTGAATAGGAAAAAGAATGGATCCGCAGGGTCCCAAATGAATTGGCTTATTCGAAAAAAGCCTTGTTCTTTGGAAGATCTATCTCGTGTCAGGTACTGCATGGTTCCACTCTGCAAGAACTCCGAATCCTTCTGTTGAAGCTCATTCTCTTTATGAAAAATGATCCGTTTGCACAAAAATCACCTGGCCCAATATGGAAATCCCAATTCATTGGTCCTTTCGATACAATCAAATAGATTGCCACAAGGGCGCCATATTCTAGGAGCCCAAACTATGTGATTTAATAAATCTTCCTCTATCTGTTGCGGGTCGAGGGCTCCTTCCCCTTCTTCAAACTCCGATTCGTATTTTTCATATAGAAATCTCTGATCAACGATAGAACAAGATCCATTTTGCATCATATCTAACGGATTCCTTGGTTCGGACCGAAGAAGCAATGTCACTCGATTATTATCAAACTGACTGCAATCTTTTTCTTTCCGTGAGAATCCCACCAGAGCGCCTTCTACTTCTAAAAGGCCATGAACTAGATCAGAATCATTCTCAACAAATCCAAACGAAGTAATCCCATTTTTTTCATCGGGTCCGGATGGAGACCAAAGATCTTGAGCGACCGATCCGGCAGAACAACTCAAAAGATAAAGAAGTATCGTTAATTTCTTTATGCTCGTTCCAAGTTCTAAGTACCATTTGTACAAATAAGAATCCCTTTCCTTACATGATTTCTTCTTCATATAGATAGATATAGGATCTATGGGGCAATTACTTAGAAGTACATTTTGTGCAACAGCCCTTCCTATCTGATAGAAAAGGATCCCATGATCCTGAACCGATCTGACCTGGGATCGCAAATCCCAAGTTTGTCTATGAAGAGCTGATCTAATTGTATTAGTTTCTATAATTGATTTCTTCTGTGTAATACTAATTGATAGGGCCTCGTTGATAAGTGCTACAAGATCTCGTGCATTGGAACCCACGGTTATGGACCCGAATCCGTTAGTATGGAACATTTTCTTTTCCAAGTGAAATCCCCTAGTATATGAAAGAATGAAAAAGTGCTTTCGTTGTTGTGGAATAAGAAGCCTTCGTATCTTAATGCATGTATTTGATTTATTCGGAGCTATTAGAGCGGGATCCACTTTTTGGGGAATATGAGTCGAAGCAATAACAAGAATATTTCTAGTGGAACTTCTTTCACAGTCCCTGGAGAGATAGTTCACTAATAAACCGAGGGATAAGTAATTCGACTCATTCACATACAGATCATGAATGTTTGGAATCCATATTATGCAAGGAGACATTGCTTTGGCTAATTCGAATTGAGGGGTGATATCAAATCGGTCTATTTTTGACGTCATATACATAGTTAGCACATTCGTCATAGTTAGCAGCTCCGTCTCAAGGTCATTATCAATATCGTCACTATCATCAATATCGATATCGTCAGTATCATCAAGATCAATATCGTTACTATCATCAATATCGATATCATCAATAAGATAACCTTTAGGCTTGTCATCCAGGAACTTGTTCGGAAATACCGTAATGAAAGGAACATAAGAGTTTGTAGCTAGGTATTTGACCAAATATGATCGTCCAGTTCCTATAGAACCTATAGCTAAAATACCCTAGAAGGAGATAGGGCTAAGCGGAGCGAAAAGGGTTTTCCATGAGATGGGAAATGAAAAATATTAGCCAACCACGAGGTTTGTGAATAAGTGATTGTCTGATAATGAGCAAGGAATATCCGTCTTTCTGCTAAACAGGATCTATTGAACTCATAATTCATTAGAGACTTTTTATGAATGTCAACTAAGTATCGTAAGTAAATTGATCCCGGTTGTTCAATCATTTGATAACCAGAGTCATTCTTTGATAAATGATCACTATGAGTCAGACTCAATAGAATTTGATCAATTCTTTTTTCTGTCGTTAAGGTGGAGAACTGAACCAAGAATTCTCTTTCGTCATCATCAATTGACTCACTGCTCGTGACCCAGGATTCTATTCTATCATCACTCCACTCACCGTTCACGTCTTTTCTTTTTCTTATCAATGCATAGATTTCTTTACTTGTACGACTTAGATGTCTCGTATTTCTCGAAAAAGTTATTCGATTGACGGGATTTGGTATGATACTTATGAGATCGATGAGATTGATAGTCAAATATTTATTCTTAGAACGTATGGATTTGACCCCATAAGCGGGACCACCACCCAATAGCATGTTGCTGTCAGAAGCAGACACCCGTCTTTCTTACAAAGCATCTCTTAATTGTTCCAGAGCAACTAGAAACAGATTCTTTAACCAGAAGGAATTCAGTTCCGATGTAGGATACCTATCCAGAAGTTTTCGCAACTCAATCATGTATGATGGAATCATCAAAGATTTGATCTTTTCTAACTCTGTCTGTAACTCACTAGAGGCTCGGGAAACAAAGAGAAGATGTATACGAACGAGATATCCAGCAACAAGAAGAAAGAAAAGGATTGAATAAAGGAACTCCCGAGCATTTGTTGATCTCAGATGTGTCCATATCAATGGAACGGGTGACTCATTATTTCGATGAATCGTTTCTTCGGGCAGAAGAAGATTCTGTAAACACTTACTCGAAATCTCACTTATCGGAGTCCTCAACAACCAGAAAGAAGGAGGTTATCCAGCGCAGCGGATAAATTAGGTTATCCAGCGGATAACTTTACAAACCAAGATCGGATTAAAGTGCCCTCAGGGGCGAAGACGCGACGGAGCGAAGAAGCGACGGAGCGGCAAGAAACGCAGAAAAGAAGAATAACAGAACCGAAAGATTCGAGCGCATCGCACTGCCGCATAAACAATTAATCCGCAGATGAGCAACCTTTTATTGAAAGGAATAGTGAAAAGCCATGTAACTTGGAACGGAATAGTAAGCTTACTTACGTTGTTTAGTAAGACCACTTTACTTTGGTAATAAAAATTATATTATAATATAGGCATGGTTCCGAAATAGAAGGTTTCTTTTGTTCTGCAAGAAAGAAGCCAACTTTTCATCGTTTCTTTGACTTCGTAACATTCATCTTCGCTCCTAAGCGCTAAGCGCCGTCGCGCATTTCTTTGACTTCGTAACGTTTCTTGCAGAACATGAATCGTTGATGAATCTTCATCTTCATCTTCATCGCTCCCGCTCGTAAACACTCCTAACTAAGCGCCTAAAGGCGCCCCCGCTCACTCGCGCCTTTGGTTATCATAAGGCACGAGGAGCGTGAAGATTAAGATGAAGACGAGCGAGCGGAAAAGTTATGAAAAAAAGAAGCGAGTTTACGAGCGGGAGCATAAGGCAGCTATGTCAAACGTTAGCCGAATGCTAAGAGCTAAATTATGTTCTACAGGCGCGAGGAGCGGAGCAGAAGCGAGGAATTTATGAGCAGAAGCGACGCGCTACTTTTATGCTCTCTATCTTACCAATTTCTATCTAAGTTCCTCTCAGAATCTGGTATGGATTCTTCTTCTTCCTCTTCGAGCCAGCTTCGGAAGATGACGTGAAGCTTCTTCTTACGAGGAAGATCGTCCGATCGAGGAAGAGCAAGAACCTCTCCCCGAGGTTCAGCATGAACTGCAGATCTGCCCGGAAATTTCAATAATGATTGAGCAGCGCCTGGAACGAGGTAGTACTTTCGCGGCTTTTTCAGGCGGATGAGCTGAAGTAATAGAGAGCGTTAAAAGCTCTGTGTTCTGCTCTTATAATAACAATGCAGAATATAAATCTTGGTCAAGCAGACGGAGCAATACTATTCCGAGTCCTATTGTAGGAACTATGATCTTTCCTATGCTTAAAATCTTCTCTTGGATGATAATGAGCGTCAGTGTCGAATAAACGAGATATGAACGATCGCGAAAGAAATAATAAAATAGACGAAGGTATAACTAAAGAGGAATAGCTTGTGCTATCGATTGGGTGACTCAATTGGGGGACCAGAAACCGAACTTATCTTTTGTGAAATGCCGTGTTTCGTACGATATTTTTTATGGAAGGAAACTGGGGAGTTGGCTGATCAAGATGGACAGTAACGATTGCGTAATATCAATTTTTCCGCTCGTAAACTCGCCCCTTCTTCTTTCTCGGAATTTCTCAGTGGGGACTTGGATAGTGAGCAAAAACAATTGATCAAGAAATTGGTAAACTTTCGCATGAAGGAAGGTAAAAGAACGAAAGTTCGCGCTATTTTATATAAAACTTTTCATCGCCTAGCTCGAACTGAACGCGATGTCATCAAACTGATGGTTGACGCCGTAGATAATATAAAGCCAATATGCGAAGTGGAAAAAGTCAGAATCGCAGGTACTCTTTATGATGTCCCCTGGATTGTAGCCAGGGATCGTCAACTTTCCTTAGCTATTCGTTGGATCCTCGGAGCTGCTTTCAAACGACGTATAAGCTACAGGATAAGCTTAGAGAAATGTTCATTTGCGGAGATACAGGATGCTTACCGAAAAAGGGGAATTGCACG